>NC_092038.1:94615820-95215820 GCF_003086295.3 Arachis hypogaea | reverse complement strand
CCTTGAGGTGTCAGAGGAAAAGAAAAATAGAAGGCAGAGGTAGAAAATTCGAACTTATCAATAGAGATGGAGTTCGAATTGTGCATTAAGGAATAGTGTTAGTCCATAAATAGAAGGATGTGAGAAGAAGGGAAGTAGTATTCGAAAATTAAGTAAAGAATTTTGAAAACACTTTGAAAAACACTAATTGATTTTCGAAAATAAAAGTGGGAAAGAAATCAAGTGATTTTTGAAAAATAATTTGAAATTAGAAATCAAAAAGATTTGATTGAAAGCTATTCTGAAAAAGATGTGGTTCAGAAGATATGATTAGTTTAAAAAGATGTGATTGAGAAGATATGTTTTGAAAAACATTTTTAAAAAAGATTTGATTTTAAAAATTAATGACTTGACTAACAAGAAAAGATATGATTCAAACATTAAACCTTTCTCAACAGAAAAGGCAACATACTTGAAATGTTGAATCAAATCATTAATTGATAGCAAGTATCTTTGAAAAGGGAAAGATTGATTTTGAAAAAGATTTGATTGAAAAAATTTGATTTGAAAAAGATTTGATTTTGAAAAACTTTGAAAACTTGAAAAAAATTGATTTGAAAACAAAATCTTCCTTCTTGTGCCATCCTGGCGTTAAACGCCCAGAATGGTATCCATTCTGGTGTTTAACGCCCAAAATGCTACCCTTTTGGGCGTTAAACGCCCAGCCAGGCACCCTGGCTGGCGTTTAAACGCCAGTCTGTCCTTCTTCACTGGGCGTTTTGAACGCCCAGCTTTTTCTGTGTAATTCCTCTGCTGCATGTTCTGAATCTTCAGTTTCCTGTACTATTGACTTGAAAATAGAACCAAGATCAAATAAACAATGCATGCAAGACACCAAACTTAAAATAAGACACTAGACTCAAACAAGAAACATAAAATATTTTTGGTTTTTTTTTTTTGATTTTGTAATTTTTTTGTGTTTTTCGAAAATTAAGTGGAAAAGAAAATAAAGGTTTCATAATTCTTAATTTGAATTCCAGGAATCATTTCAATGCTAGTCTAAGACTCCGGTCCAGGAATTAGACATGGCTTCACAGCCAGCCAAGCTTTCAAAGAAAGCTTCGGTCCAAAACACTAGACATGGCCAATGGCCAGCCAAGCCTCAGCAGATCATTGCTCCAATAGCAAGTTTGATAGAAATCAACAAGCTCTTGTGATGATAAGTTGAAACCTCGGTCCAATAAGATTAGACATGGCTTCTCAGCCAGCCAGATTTCAACAGATCATCATGAAACTCTAGAATGCATTTTTAAAGAAATCTGAAGAAAAACACCTAATCTAAGCAACAAGATGAACCGTCAGTTGTCCAAACTCAACAATCCCCGGCAACGGCGCCAAAAACTTGGTGCACGAAATTGTGATCAATACTTTTCACAAATCAAATAATCCCTGGTAATGAATCCAAAAACTTGGTGTTCAATACCATGGCATAAACACAACTTCGCACAACTAACCAGCAAGTGTACTGGGTCGTCCAAGTAATAAACCTTACGCGAGTAAGGGTCGATCCCACAGAGATTGTTGGTATGAAGCAAGCTATGGTCACCTTGTAAATCTTAGTCAGGCAAACTCAAATGGATATGGGTGATATACGAATAAAACATAAAGATAAAGATAGAGATACTTATGTAATTCATTGGTGGGAATTTCAGATAAGCGTATGGAGATGCTGTGTTCCTTCCGTCTCTCTGCTTTCCTACTGTCTTCATCCAATCCTTCTTACTCCTTTCCATGGCAAGCTTATGCAAGGTTTCACCGTTGTCAGTGGCTACCTCCCATCCTCTCAGTGGAAATGTTCAACGCACCCTGTCACGGCACGGCTATCCATCTGTCGGTTCTCAATCAGGCCGGAATAGAATCTAGTGATTCTTTTGCGTCTGTCACTAACGCCCCGCCCTCAGGAGTTTGAAGCTCGTCACAGTCATTCAATCATTGAATCCTACTCAGAATACCACAGAAAAGGTTAGACCTTCCGGATTCTCTTGAATGCCGCCATCAGTTCTAGCCTATACCACGAAGACTCTGATCTCACTGAATGGCTGGCTCGGTTGTCAGGCGAGCGCTCGGTTGTCAGGCGATCAACCATGCATCGTGTATCAGGAATCCAAGAGATATTCACCCAATCTAAGGTAGAACGGAGGTGGTTGTCAGGCACACGTTCATAGGTGAGAATGATGATGAGTGTCACGGATCATCACATTCATCAAGTTGAAGAACAAGTGATATCTTAGAACAAGAACAAGTGGAATTGAATAGAGGAACAATAGTAATTGCATTAATACTCGAGGTACAGCAGAGCTCCACACCTTAATCTATGGTGTGTAGAAACTCCACCGTTGAAAATACATAAGAACAAGGTCTAGGCATGGCCGAATGGCCAGCCTCCCTATGATCTAAGATAGCATAAGAACAAAGGTAGCTACCCCGATATCAATACAATAGTAAAAGGTCCTACTTATAGAGAACTAGTAGCCTAGGGTTTACAGAGATGAGTAAATGACGTAAAAAATCCACTTCCGGGCCCACTTGGTGTGTGCTTGGGCTGAGCATTGAAGCATTTTCGTGTAGAGACTCTTCTTGGAGTTAAACGCCAGCTTTTATGCCAGTTTGGGCGTTTAACTCCCATCCTTGTGCCAGTTCCGGCGTTTAACGCTTGGAATTCTGAGGGTGACTTTGAACGCCAGTTTGGGCCATCAAATCTTGGGCAAAGTATGAACTATTATATATTGCTGGAAAGCCCAGGATGTCTACTTTCCAACGCCATTGAGAGCGCGCCGATTGGGCTTCTGTAGCTCCAGAAAATCCACTTCGAGTGCAGAGAGGTCAGAATCCAACAGCATCTGCAGTCCTTTTTAGTCTCTGAATCAGATTTTTGCTCAGGTCCCTCAATTTCAGCCAGAAAATACCTGAAATCATAGAAAAACACACAAACTCATAGTAAAGTCCAGAAAAGTGAATTTTAACTAAAAACTAATAAAAATATACTAAAAACTAACTAGATCATACTAAAAACATACTAAAAACAATGCCAAAAAGCGTACAAATTATCCGCTCATCATCTGTGGTGAAGAAATGTTGAGTGAAATTAAGCCAAAGGCCACTACAACATTTGCCACCAAGCCTTAAATAAGCAATAAGCTCTCTAATACAAAAGAAAGAAGAAAAAGCTAACAAGGGAAATAAGCAAAAAGTAAGGTATTATAGCAGCAATCTTGGTGAACCCTTTAGGAGACATTGTTTGTTTTGACAGCAAGTAATAAATGAACTACTTTTGATCTGCATAAAACCCCATAAACCAAATTCAACTATCTGCCTAATAAGGACATATATACCTCTCTATTTCATTCTATCTTCTCTTATGTTTAGTGCTTGCTTGGGGACAAGCAATATTTAAGTTTGGTGTTGTGATGACAAGTCATCATATGCCTATTTTTCAAGCTAATTTCACTTGTTTCACTAGTTTTTATGCACTTTCTTGCATTCTAATTAAGTAATTTGGAATGGAAATGCATGGTTTCTTTAAATCAAACAACCACCATTTAATTGATGCTAAATCATAAGGTTTAAGCTAAATTTAATTGAATTTTAATGATTTATAAACCTTGTGAATTTGATGATACTTTGATTGGTTGTTTTGATTATTTGTGGGTGAAGAAAAGAAGAAAATAAGAAAGTGTGGCTTAAGAGGCGTGGCTTAATGAAGAAGAAAGTGTGGCAAAGTAAATGAGGAAGCGTGGCGCATGGAAAGTGGAAGCACACTGCTCTCCCCAAGAGCACATTGCTCTCCAAGGGAGCACAACAATGAACCAAGCATGCAAGACTTCACTGCCCTGCCCCCCTTGAGAGCGGAGCACAAATTCAAGCCAAGAAACAAGAAGAGCAAAAATTCTGCTCTGCTCTCCTCAAGAGCAATTTCGAGCTCCTCATGGAAAAATTGAAGAAAAATTAGCTCCAAGTGCCACCCAAGGGTTTCGAACCCAAGCTCAAGAGGGAAGGAAGTAGCGCTCAAATGAAAGGAAAACAAGCCAAAATTGGCTTGTTTTCAACCTCCAAGGTTCGAACACAGGGCCTCCAAGAAAGTAAAAGTCTAGGCGCTACTTTGGTGCCAAGGAAACTAAGGAAATTTGCTCCAAAGAGCCATCCAGCAAGTTTCGAACTTGGGACTCCAATTTGGAAGCCCCATTGCGTTGCCCACAAGGAGAGCAGAGCATTACTCCTTGGCACGCACACGCGCATCATGGCACGGCCAGGGGGATTTGAGCGCGCACATTGACTCGGCCAGCACGGACTTGGAGCGCACAAGACCCACACAAGCCACTGCCCCGCTCTCCACAAGAGCAGGGCAATTTCCTGATGCCTCTCCAAGCCTTGGCGCAACAAGGACCTCCATCATAAGCTTCTGCTCCGCTCTCCACAAGAGCATAGTAGCCTCTTGGGAGCAACTTGGGCTGAAATTCAATTAAAAATCCAACTTAATTCATTTCTTTACCAAATTAAAAGCCCATCCAAATTTTAAAATCCAAGAAGAGAAAGTGTATAAATAGAGGCTAGTTTGATATTTAGTTAGGGGGGACCTTCATTTTATTTTTACCTCTAGACTCACTTTGAAATTTTCTTTTTCATTTTTGGGAGCTTTTACTTTTAAATTTAGATTTTAAAGAATTGGAAAGGGGAATTGATCTCTCTTCTTCCTTGTTCTTGCTTGAGTACTCTTTACTTTTTGCTTTGGATCTTGGGTGGAGAATTGAAGAACTTTTGTTTCAATCTCAGCTTGAGATCTCTTGTTTACTTTTTCTGCATAATTGAATTTCTATTTCTGTTTACTACTTCTTCTCTTCTTTTCTTCTGCAATTCACTTTTTCATTCTCCTTTTCAATTGTTCTTGTTGGATCAAGGAAGGATTTGAGATCTAGACTTGATATCTAGTCTCTTCCACTCCTGAGATCTTCAACCTTCTTTTAATTTGCTGCAATTAAGCTACATCTACTTTCTGTTTTTAATACCTCAGTCACTTTTACTTTTCTGTTCAAGATCCACTTTAATTTACTTCATCTTTTACTCTTCTGTTTAATGCAATTTACTTCTGCTTGTTTAAATTCTGCAATCCCAGTCCCTCAATCCCGTTACCATTCAAGCAATTTATATTTCTTGCACTCTAAGTTACCGCAATTTACATTTCTCGCACTTTAAGTTTCAGTCATTTAATTTCTTGTTCTTTAAGATTCAGCACCTTTACTTTCAGTTCTCTTTAATTTCTGTAATTCATCCCTCTCCCTTTACATTTCTTGCAATTTATCTTCTGTCTGCTACAAATCACTCAACCAATACTTGATTCGCTTGACTAAATTAACCACTAAACTAAAATTGTTCAATCCTTCAATCCCTGTGGGATCGACCTCACTCATGTGAGTTATTATTACTTGATGCGACTCGGTACACTTGTCGGTGAGTGTTGTGTTGGATCGTTTTCCACACATCAGATCCATTCACCTAAAGAAAATGCTTGCAGAAGCTCAAGAACTCATTGACATGGTTACAAATAACCAGTTCATGTACACTTCTGAGAGGAATTCTGTGAATAATGGGACGCCTCAGAGGAAGGGAGTTTTTGAGATTGATGCTCTGAATGCCATATTGGCTCAGAACAAAATGTTGACTCAGCAAGTCAACATGATTTCTCAAAGTCTGAATGGATGGCAAAATGCTTCCAACAGTACTAGAGAGGCATCTTCTAAAGAAGAAGCTTATGATCCTGAGAACCCTGCAATGGTAGAGGTAAATTACATGGGTGAACCCTATGGAAACACCTATAATTCCTCATGGAGAAATCACCCAAATTTCTCATGGAAGGATCAACAAAGTCCTCAACAAGGCTTTAGTAATGGTGGAAGAAATAGGCTTAGCAATAGCAAGCCTTTTCCATCATCTTCTCAGCAACAGATAGAAAATTCTGAGCAGAGCTCCTCTAGCTTAGCAAATATAGTCTCTGATCTGTCCAAGGCCACTTTAAGTTTCATGAGTGAAACAAGGTTATCCATTAGAAATTTGGAGGCACAAGTGGGCCAGCTGAGTAAGAAAATCGGTGAAACACCTCTTAGTACTCTCCCAAGCAATACAGAAGAGAATCCAAGAAGAGAGTGCAAGGCCATTGATATTGTCAATATGGCTGAATTTAAGGAGGAATGGGAGGCCGTGAATCCCAATAAGGAAGACCTCATGGGACGCCTCCCAGACAAGAAGGAGTTCTCTATTGAGGACCTAAAGGAATCTGAGGCTCATATAAAGACCATAGAGATTCCTTTAAACCTCCTTCTGCCATTCATGAGCTCTGAAAACTATTCTTCCTCTGAAGAGGATGAAGATGTAACTGGAGAGCAAGTTGCTCAATATCTAGGAGCCATCATGAAGCTGAATGCCAAGTTATTTGGTAATGAGACTTGGGAAGGTGAACCTCCCTTGCTCATTAGTGAACTAGATACATGGGTTCAGCAAACTCTACCTCAAAAGAAACAAGATCCTGGTAAATTCTTAATACCCTGTACCATGGGCACCATGACCTTTGAGAAGGCTCTATGTGACCTGGGGTCAGGTATAAATGTTATGCCACTCTCTGTAATGGAGAAGCTGGGGATCTTTGAGGTACAGGCTGCCACATTCTCATTACAGATGGCAGACAAGTCAGTAAGACAAGCTTATGGATTGGTAGAGGACATGTTAGTAAAGGTTAAAGGCCTTTACATCCCTGCTGATTTCATAATTTTAGACACTAGGAAGGAAGAGGATGAATACATCATCCTTGGAAGTCCCTTCCTAGCCACAGTAGGAGCTGTGATTGATGTTAACAGAGGAGAATTAGTCCTTCAATTGAATGGGGACTACCTTGTGTTTAAAGCTCACGGATATTCCTCTGCAACCATGGAGAGGAAGCATGAAACGCTTCTCTCAATACAGAGTCAAACAAAGCCCCCACAATCAAACTCTAAGTTTGGTGTTGGGAGGCAACAACCAAACTCTAAGTTTGGTGTTGAACCCCCACATTTAAACTCTAAGTTTGGTGTTGGGAGTCCACAACATTGACCTGATCTCCTATGAAGCTCCATGGGAGCATACTGTCAAGCTAGTGACATTAAAGAAGCGCTTATTGGGAGGCAACCTAATTTTTATTTATATAATTTTATTTTTATTTTATTTTTCTTTTATGTTTTATTATGTTCATAATCATGTAGAGTCACAAAACAAATACTAAAATTAAAAACAAAATCAAAAATAGCAGAAGAAATAGCACACCTTGGAGGAAGAGCTTACTAGCGTTTAAACACCAGTAAGGAGCATCTTTCTGGCGTTCAACGCCAGAACAGAGAATCTTTCTGGCGTTCAACGCCAGAAACAAGCAGCATTTTGGCATTCAAATGCCAGGATTGCACACTGAGGGAAGCTGGTGCTAAACGCCAGAAGCAAGCATGGAACTGCGTTCAACGCCAGAAACATGCTGCAGACTGGCATTGAACGCCCAAAACAAGCATAGAACTGGCGTTTAACACTAGAAACAAGCATCAATCTGGAGTTAAATGCTAGGATTGCATGCAGATGGCATTTTACACGCCTAATAGGTGTAGGGATGATAAATCCTTGACACCACAGGATCTGTGGACCCCACAGAATCCCCACCTACCTCAACTCACCTTCTCTCTTCTTCACCAATCACCTCAATCTCTCTTCCCCATCACCTCTTCACCACTCACATCTATCCATCCTTCCCACCCAAACCCACCCTAAATGGCCGAACCTACTCCCTCTCCCTTCACTATATAAACCCCTCTATCCTTCTTCATTTTCACACACCACAACCCTCTCTTCTTCATCTTAGCTGAAACCACACACCTCTCCCTTTCCTCCATATCCTCTTCTTCTCTTCTTCTTCTTTCTTTTACTCGAGGACGAGTAATATTCTAAGTTTGGTGTGGCAAAAGCATAGCTATTTTTTTTCCATAACCACTTATGGCACCTAAGGCCGGAGAAACCTCTAGAAAAGGGAAAAGGAAGACAAAAGCTTCCACCTCCGAATCATGGGAGATGGAGAGATTCATCTCAAAGGTCCATCAAGACCACTTCTATAAAGTTGTGGCCAAGAAGAAGGTGATCCCTGAGGTCCCTTTCAAGCTCAAGAAAAATGAGTATCCGGAGATCCGACATGAGATCCAAAGAAGTGGTTGGGAAGTTCTGACCAACCCCATTCAATAAGTCGGAATCCTAATGGTTCAAGAGTTCTATGCCAATGCATGGATCACTAGGAACCATGATCAAAGTATGAACCCAAATCCAAAGAATTATCTTACAATGGTTCGGGGGAAATACTTAGATTTCAGTCCCGGAAATGTGAGGTTGGCATTCAACTTGCCTATGATGCAAGAAGATGCATGCCCCTACACTTAAAGGGTCAACTTTGATCAAAGGTTGGACCAAGTCCTTATGGACATATGTGTAGAAGGAGCTCAATGGAAAAGAGACTCAAAAGGTAAGCCGGTTCAATTGAGAATACTGGACCTTAAGCCTGTGGCTAGAGGATGGTTGGAGTTCATCCAACACTCTATCATCCCCACTAGCAATCGATCTGAAGTTATTGTAGATCGGGCCATCATGATCCATAGCATCATGATTGGAGAGGAAGTAGAAGTTCATGAAGTCATCTCTCTTGAATTCTACAAAATAGCCGAAAAGTCCTCCACCATGGCAAGGCTAGCTTTTCCTCATCTTATTTACCATCTATGCTACTCAGGTGGAGTTATCATAGAAGGAGACATTCTCATTGAAGAAGATAAGCCCATCACTAAGAAAATGATGGAGCAAACAAGAGAGCCCATTCATGGATCTCAAGAGACACATGAGAAAGCTCATCATCAAGAAATCCCTGAGATGCCTCAAGGGATGCACTTTCCTCCCAACAACTATTGGGAACAACTCAACACTTCTCTAGAAGACTTGAGTTATAACATGGACCAACTAAGGGTGGAACACCAAGAGCACTCCATCATTCTCCATGAGATTAGAGAAGATCAAAGAGCAATGAGGGAGGAGCAACAAAGGCAAGGAAGAGACATAGAAAAGCTCAATGACATCATTGGTCCTTCAAGGAGAAGGCGCCACCATCACTAAGGTAGACTCATTCCTTGTTCTTATTTCTCTATTTTTTGGTTTTGAGCTTCATGTTTGTTTATGTTTTGAGTCTTTATTACATGATCATTAGTGTTTAGTAACTATGTCTTAAGGCTATGAAAAATTCCATGAATCCTTCACCTCTCTTAAATGAAAAATGTTTTTAATACAAAAGAACAAAAAGTACATGAGTTTCGAATTCATCCTTGAAATTAGTTTAATTATATTGATGTGGTGACAATACTTTTTGTTTTCTGAATGAATGCTTAAACAATGCATATTTTTTATCTTGTTGTTTATGAATGTTAAAATTGTTGGCTCTTGAAAGAATGATGAACAAGAGAAATGTTATTGATGATCTGAAAAATCATGAAATTGATTCTTAAAGCAAGAAAAAGCAGTGAAAAAGCAAAAGCTTGCGAAAAAAGTAGCGAAAAAAAACAAAAGAAAAAGAAAAAGCAAGCAGAAAAAGTCAATAGCCCTTAAAACCAAAAGGCAAGGATAAAAAGGATCCAAGGCTTTGAGCATCAATGGATAGGAGGGCCCAAGAAAATAAAATCTAGGCCTAAGCGACTAAATCAAGCTGTCCCTAACCATGTGCTTGTGGCATGCAGGTCCAAGTGAAAAGCTTGAGACTGAGTGGTTAAAGTCGTAATCCAAAGCAAAAAGAGTGTGCTTAAGAGCTCTGGACACCTCTAACTGGGGACTTTAGCAAAGCTAAGTCACAATCTGAAAAGGTTCACCCAGTCATATGTCTGTGGCATTTATGTATCCGGTGGTAATACTGGAAAACAAAGTGCTTAGGGCCACGGCCAAGACTCATAAAAGTAGCTGTGTTCAAGAATCAACATACTTAACTAGGAGAATCAATTAACACTATCTGAATTCTGAGTTCCTATAGAAGCCAATCATTCTGAACTTCAAAGGAAAAAGTGAGATGCCAAAACTATTCAGAAGCAAAAAGCTACAAGTCCCTCTCATCTAATTATAACTAATTTAAGTTTGGTGTTGTGATGAGCGGATAATTTATACGCTTTTTGGCATTTTTTTAGGTAGTTTTTAGTAGGATCTAGCTACTTTTAGGGATGTTTTCGTTAGTTTTTATGCTAAATTCACATTTCTGGACTTTACTATGAGTTTTTGTGTTTTTCTATGATTTCAGGTATTTTCTGGCTGAAATTGAGGGACCTGAGCAAAACTCTGATAGAAGGCGGACAAAGGACTGCTGATGTTGTTGGATTCTGACCTTCCTGCACTCGAAATAGATTTTCTAGAGCTACAGAACTTCAAATGGTGCGCTCTTAACGGCGTTGAAAAGTAGACATCCAGAGCTTTCCAGCAATATATAATAGTCTATACTTTATTCGAGAATAGATGACGCAAACTGGCGCTCAACCCTAGTTCCATGCTGCATTCTGGAGTCAAACGCCAGAAACACGTCACGAACCAAAGTTAAATGCCAAAAACATGTTACAACTTGACGTTTAACTCCAAGAGAATCCTCTACACGTGTAAAGCTCAAGCTCAGACCAAGCACACACACCAAGTGGGCCCCGGAAGTGGATTTCTGCATCAATTACTTATTTTCTGTAAACCCTAGTAACTAGTCTAGTATAAATAGGACATTTTACTATTGTATTAGACATCTTTGGATTATTTTTGGATTACCTTATGATCCTTTGATCATGTTTATGGGGGCTGGCCATTTGGCCATGCCTGGACCTTCATCACTTATGCATTTTCAACGGTGGACTTTCTACACACCATAGATTAAGGGTGTGGAGCTCTGCTGTACCTCGAGTTTTAATGCAATTACTACTATTTTCTATTCAATTTAGCTTATTCTTGTTCCAAGATATCCATTGCAGTTCAACATGATGAATGTGATGATCCGTGACACTCATCATCATTCTCACCTATGAACGCGTGATTGACAACCACTTCTATTCTACCTTAGAACGAGCACATATCTTTTGGATTCCCTGATCAGAATCTTTGTGGTATAAGCTAGAATTATTGGCAGCCATTCCTGAGAATCCAGAAAGTCTAAACCTTGTCTGTGGTATTCCGAGTAGGATTCAGGGATTGAATGGCTGTGATGAGCTTCAAACTCGCGATTGTTGGGCGTGATGACAAACGCAAAAGAATCAATGGATTCTATTCCGACATGATCGAGAACCGGTAGATGATTAGCCGTGTTGTGACAGTGCATTTGGACCATTTTCACTAAGAGGAAGGAATGTAGCCATTGACAACGGTGATGCCCTACATACAGCTTGCCATGGGAAGGAGTATGAAGGATTGAAAGTAAGAAAGCAGTATGTTGCAGAGATTCAACAGGGACAAAGCATCTCCATACACTTCTCTGAAATTCCCACCAATGATTTACATAAGTATTTCTATATTTATTTTACACTTTATTTATTATTTATTTTGAAACCACTATAACCATTTGAATCCGCCTAACTGAGATTTACAAGATGACCATAGATTGCTTCATACCAACAATCTCTGTGGGATCGACCCTTACTCACGTAAGGTATTACTTGGACGACCCAGTGCACTTGCTGGTTAGTTGTGCGAAGTTGTGCTAAAGTGTGATTCACGTTTGAGAGCGCTACCAAGTCTTTGGCGCCATTGTTGATGATCACAATTTCATGCACCACCTATTCCTATTAACCCATATTCCCACAATTTTCCCACACTTAATTGACACACAATCTCTAACTTAAGCTAACCATAGATTCATTTGGGGTAATTAATTATTTTTCCGCTTAAGGCTTAGTGATATGGTAAAATATAGAACAAATGGGGGTTAAAAGGCTCAAAGTGGCTAACAAAGGTAAATGGAAGGGTAGGCTATTAGGGATAAGTGAGCAAAAACAAATAATGGCCTCAATCATATGCATACATTTAAATACACTAAACATTGGTGTTCCGAGGGTTACCTGAAACTGTAGGTCGATCTCCGATGCTTAAGTTAGCAAGGGTATTAAGCAGGTTTTTTATGTAGAATCAGAGTATGAGTTATACCTGGGTGCTCCAGTGTATTTATAATGGCGTAGAGTGACCTTCTTAGATAAGATAAGTTAGCTATCTTATCTTATCTTTATCTTATCTTTGACTGGGGTCCTCTTATCTTCAAGGGAACCGCCTTTATCTCTACCGGCTTGGGCCGCCCTTGGATTTGGGACGTGTTTCTCTATTTTGGGCCCTTTGTTTGGGCCGTCTGTGACTTGGCCGAGCTTTTTGAGAAGAGATCGGGTTGTCCTGACCTGAAGAGGTCGGTCGCTTTGTCTGTAGAACATCCCGGGTCGGACAGCTCGACCCAGGGTATGAACAGTGCCCCTGCTCGAGCTCGGTCTTTTATCTGGAGGCCGAGTCTTGGTTTTTAGGACTTCGAGCCTTCTCGGGTAAAGCTGAACTCGAGCATTTTGTCGCTTTATCTTTCCGTAGAACTCTTTCTTTGAATGCGGAACATTTCTGTTCCGTTTCTTTTGAAAGCGCGCACTTTTGCCTTTTAGCGTTTTCCTTGGGAATGCGCGAGGGTTTTTAATGCCCTCATTAATTTGTTCCGTTTCTCTTATTTTTCTCTTTTCAAATTTTTGTATCCAAGAGACGGTTTTCCTTTCCCTGTAACTTCCCTTTTCTTTCGCCGTTTCTCATTCTGCACCTCTCGTCTCTCCGTGAAGCTTTGGCCTTCGCTTTGGTGCTTCTGCTTTGTGATCGATTCTCTGCTATTCGCTTTTCAAAGTTTTCTTCCTTCTTCTAGGTTGGTTTTGCTTTCTTCCTCACCTTTTTTTTTCTGCTACTTTTGCTTTTGATCCTTTTGATGACGCCTTGATTTTGCATGCTTGGAAAGCTCGAACCTTTTCTTCGTTTCTGTCTTTATTTTGGAGTGTGATTCTTCAATAAAGTTTTTATTTTGCCTGAGTTATTTGTTGGAAAGCTTGAATCTTTTCGTACTATTATGCTTGACTGTCGCTATGATGTATGTTTCTGATTTTCTTTTCGTTTTTCTGTATGCTTTCGACTTAATTTCCTGGTGGTTTAGTGCCTTTTAGGGTTTTGCAAGTTACTATGTTTTAAAAAAAGGTTGCTCCTTTGGTGGCTTTGTTTTGTCGATAGTTTTTCTTTTGACGGAGATGGTGATTACTTTGATGGTTTCTAGTTAAGAATGAAGGGTCGTTGCTGGGGTGTAAACTCGTAGGTCCCTTGAGTTCTTGTTCTGTGGTTGCCTCCAAAGGACGCCCCTGGATCTTTCGTGTAGGTCCTAGGTCTCCTTTTGTTCCTTATACCATGCTTGATTGTATAGCCGAGTTATTTTGCTGTTGCCCGAGATGTGTTTTGGTAATCCAATATTCTTTTCTTTATTGTAGGACTAGTTGGCTTCATGGCTTCTTGCAAAAATATTGTTGAGATGTCTTCCCAAGTCCCTGAGGGCATGGCTGATTGGGTGGATTCTATGGTTCTTCTGTTTATTTCTGTGGTGGACTCAGATTTTTGTATAGAGCTGCGAAAGCATCATAGGGTTTGTGGTAGTGATGCCTATGAGAGGGATTACGAGCTTGTAGCACCTGGTTCTGATGAGGGAGTCTGTTTTCCTACTTCCCTCGAGGGGGAGCGTCCCTTCTTCTATGCTTACGAGTATTTCTTTAGTCAGTTGAACGTTACTTTTTCTTTTTCTTCCTTTGAGACCGACTTGTTGTGGTCATGTAACATTGCTCCATCCCAGCTTCATCCCAATTCGTGGGGTTTTATAAAGATTTTTCAGCTGTTGTGTCAAGAGTTAGGCATCAAGCCTTCTCTAACTCTTTTCCTCTATTTGTTTGTTTCGGCCAAGCCTGGGGCCTCTTCAAAAAAGAAAGCTTCTTGGGTTTCTTTTAGATCTGCTCAGGGGCACAAAGTCTTTGCCATGTATGACGAGTCTTTTAAGGACTTCAAAAACTATTTCTTTAAAGTTTAAGCTATTGAGGGTGTTCGCCCCTTTTTTCTTGATGAAAATGATGAACCCGCTTTTCCTCTTGAGTGGCAAAAGAATGTCATGGTGTCCCGGTATACTTGGGAGATGTTGGACGAGGTCGAACAGGCCTTTGTGATTGTGTTGGAGGATATTTGGGGGGAGCCCCCGTATCTAGATACTAAGAAATTTCTGGGGGATCCATCTTTAGTCCGAAATGTGTTGGGTGCTGTCTGACGTGTTTTTAGTTTATTCTATTTTTTCCTATGCTCCATGACTTTGTTTGTTGATTCTGTCTTTCCTGTTTTTCAGAAATGTCAAAGAACAATGACTCCATGAAGGCTTTTAAAAAGGCCAAGAAGGTAGCCACTGCCCAAAACATCTCAGTCAAGGCAGCTGGGGAGGGGTCTTCTCAAACCATCACGAAGCTGCCTGTGCTGAGTTCCCCTGGCCCGAGGAGGGTGATCCCTACTCCTGGGGTTTGTCTGGTAGATCTCCCATAATCTTTCGCAGCTGCTTCTGGTGCTCCTCCTTTGAAAAAGCAGAAAACATCTGAGCCCTTTAACCTGGATGCCCCAGATTTTGATGCTATTGAGTTTGCGACCAGCAGAATGCTCCTTATGGTGGGCTTTCTATGGATGATGTGTCCCTTCTTCAGCACCTAGATTTCATTAACAAAAATAGTGTGAAGATGGCACATATGGGTGCGGCCATTTTCCAGACTGTTCAGGGTATCCCGATTCATGCTACTAAATCTTTCATGGAGGAGGCTAAATCAGAGTTTGATCGGATTAAGGGTCTGAAGGAGGAATTGGAGGTGAAGTTGGTGAAGTTGGAGGTTGCTCTTGTGGGTAGCGTGACTGCCGCCTATGAGAACCTGATAGAGCAGTTCCGAATTGTTGCCCCTGGTGCCGATTTGACTCTCGTTAGTCTTGATAACGTAGTAAAGGATGGCAAGATTGTCCCGGATGATCCTGATGATGATATTAAACCACCTCCTACGCCTCCTCTGAAAGCTTCTACCATGCCGGTTCCTTCAGCCTCCTCGACCGTAGTTGAGCCAGATTCTGACTGTCAGATCTTGAATCGAGGCGACGGGACAGTGGATGCGGTGCCTCTCCAGACTCGTCCTCTTTCTCCTCCTATTGATGTTGCTACTAGGAAGCCTTTGGACTCTCTTTGATTATTCTTGATAAATTTGTGCATAGCCCGGTCTATGGGCATTTGAACTTTTTGTAAATGGTGTTTTGTTGACTGTTGATAGTTGCTACTTTTAGCAACTTTATTTTGAAAAACAAAATAGTTTCTCTTGCTCTTGGGGTTGGCTCCGAGCGGCCTCTTGAGTCTTTGTTTTATGGTAACTGCCTTGTTTTTCACGGTATGCTTGCTTGCAGCTTTCTGGAATCTTCTAGAGTTAATTTTTATTCATCCTCTTTTCATCGCTTTTGGCGAGGTCGAAGTCTATCGGGTCGAGCCATCTCCCTTTTGTTGGTTGATTTCCTCAGTTGATCTTTTCTTGAGTATTTCTAGCAACCCCTTGGGATCACTTTTTATAACTTTCTGTAGCTTTAGTCTGACTTTCTCACGTCGGTCCCTGTTTCGTTACTAGGTAATTCTTTTGGATCTTTATTCGGATCTCTTTTGTACCTTTTATCTTTTCCGGGCCAATTTCGTCATGTCGGGCTTTGTCGAATTCTTTGATAATCCTCTTTCTTGAACTTTGTTCAGGTCTCTTTCAGGGATTTATCTTTTGTAGCTTTATCTGCCCAAGCCGACTTTGTTATGTCGGGCCCTGTCGAGTTACTTGATAATCCTCTTTCTTGGACCTTGTTTAGGTCTCTTTCATGGATTATCTTTATAACTTTATCTTTTCGGGCCGACTTTGTCACGTCGGGTGGTGCACGAAATTGTGATCATCAATGGCGCCATCAACATGGTACGCTCGATTGCAATCTCAACTCTTTATCACAACTTCGCACAACTAACCAGCAAGTGCACTGGGTCGTCCAAGTAATAAACCTTACGCGAGTAAGGGTCGATCCCACGGAGATTGTTGGTATGAAGCAAGCTATGGTCATCTTGTAAATCTCAGTCAGGCGAATTCAAATGGTTATGAACATAAAACATAAAATAAGGATAGAGATACTTATGTAATTCATTGGTGAGAATTTCAGATAAGCGTATGGAGATGCTTTGTCCCTTCCGTCTCTTTGCTTTCCTGTCTTCATCCAATCCTTCTTACTCCTTTCCATGGCAAGCTGTATGTTAGGCATTACCGTTGTCAGTGACTACAATCTCGTCCTCTCAGTGAAAATGTTCAACGCGCTCTGTCACAGCACGGCTAATCATCTGTCGGTTCTCAATCAGGTTGGAATAGAATCCAGTGATTCTTTTGTGTCTGTCACTAACGCCCAGCATTCAGGAGTTTGAAGTTCGTCACAGTCATTCAATCCTTGAATCCTACTCATAATACCACAGACAAGGTTTAGACCTTCCAGATTCTCTTGAATGCCGCCATCAATTCTAGCTTATACCACGAAGATTCCGATTAAGAAATCCAAGAGATAAACATTCAAGCCTTGTTTGCTTGTAGAACGGAAGTGGTTGTCAGGCACGCGTTCCTAAGTGAGAATGATGATGAGCGTCACATAATCATCACATTCATCATGTTCTTGGGTGCGAATCAATATCTTAGAACAACAATGAGAAGAACAATAGTAATTGCATTAATACTCGAGGTACAGCAGAGCTCCACACCTTAATCTATGGTGTGTAGAAACTCCGCCGTTGAAAATACATAAGAACAAGGTCTAGGCATGGCTGAATGGCCAGCCTCTCAAAGAGGGTTCAATCATAAAAACATGATCGAAAGATCTCCCTAATACAATAGCAAAAGGTCCTATTTGTAGAGAACTAGTAGCTTAGGGTTCACAAAGATGAGTAAATGACATAAAAATCCACTTCCGGGCCCACTTGGTGTGTGCTTGGGCTGAGCATTGAAGCTTTCATGTGTAGAGACTTTTCTTGGAGTTAAACGCCAGCTTTTGTACCAGTTTGGGCGTTTAACTCTCCCATTCTTGTGCCAGTTCCAGCGTTTTACGCCAGAATTCTTGAGCTGACTTGGAACGCCTGTTTGGGCCATCAAATCTCGGGCAAAGTATGGACTATTATAAATTTCTGGAAAGCCCAGGATGTCTACTTTCCAACACAGTTGAGAGCGCACCAATTGAGCTTCTGTAACTCCAGCAAATCCACTTCGAGTGCAGGGAGGTCAGAATCCAATAGCATCTGCAGTCCTTTTCAGCTTCTGAATCAGATTTTTGCTCAGGTCCCTCAATTTCAACCAGAAAATACCTGAAATCACAAAAAAATACAAAAACTCATAGCAGAGTTCAGAAAAGTGAATTTTAACTAAAAACTAATAAAAATATAATAAAAACTAACTAAAACATACTAAAAACATACTGAAAACAATGCCAAAAAGCGTATAAATTATCCGCTCATCATTGGTCTCTGTCGAGTTACTTGATAATCCTCTTTCTTGGACTTTGTTCAGGTCTCTTTCAGGGATTATCTCTGTAACTTTATTTTTTCAGGCCGACTTGGTCACGTCGGGCTCTGTCGAGTTACCTGATTATCCTCTTTCTTGGACCTTGTTCAGGTCTCTTTCAGGGATTATCTCTGGTGGACGAAATTGTGATTCCCTTTTTTCTTGTAATTGGATTTATAAAAGATGTATACTCTGAGGGCATTGTTTATTTTCTTCACAATCTCGTTCAACTAACCAGCAAGTGTACTGGGTCGTCCAAGTAATAACCTTACGTGAGTAAGGGTCGAATCCACAGAGATTGTTGGTATGAAGCAAGCTATGGTCACCTTGCAAATCTCAGTTAGGCAGATTAAAATAGTTTATGGGTTTTCGAATAATTAATAATAAAAAGAAGAAATAATAAAAGGGATAGAAATACTTATGCAGATTCATTAGTAGAGGTATCTTTTAAGTATATACAGCTGCTGCATGGCTCAAGGACGCCTGCTCTCCTACTCCTTCTACTCAATCTTTCTTACTCCTTTCCATGGCAAGCTTTGTATAGGGGTTCACCATCAACTGTGGCTACTTTCATTCCTCACGGGGAAATAACCTGTGCGGCTGTCACTCGCACAGCTAACCAGTCTGGAGGCATCACCCATGGCTGATGGCTACATCCCATCCTCGCAGTGAAAACTATGCAACGCACTCTGTCACAGTACGGCTAATCACCGGTTGGTTCCCGCTCCTACTGGAATAGAATCCCTCTTTTGCGTCTGTCACCAACGCCCAGCAGGTTAAAGTTTGAAGCACGTCACGGTCATTCATGATCGGAATCCTACTCGGAGCACCACAGACAAGGTTGGACTTTCCGGACTCCCAGGATCCTACTCGGAACACCACAGACAAGGTTGGACTTTCCGGATCCAGATGAATGCCGCCAACTATCTAACTTATACCACGAAGATTCTGTTGGGGAATCTAAGAGATACGCATTCAAGCTCTGTTGCATGTAGAACGGACATGGTTGTCAATCACGCGCATTCATAAGTGAGAATGATAATGAGGGTAATCTGACTCATCACATTCATCATGTTCTTGGGTACGAATGAATATCTTGGAATAAGAATAAGAGAGAATTGAATAAAAGATAATAGAATTTCATTAATACTTGAGGTACAGCAGAGCTCCACACCCTTAATCTATGGTGTGCAGAAACTCCACCGTTGAAAATACATAAGCAAAGAGTTCAGGCATGGCCGAATGGCCAGCCCCTCTAAACGTGATCAATGATCCCCTAAGATGAAGAATAGAACAAAACTGAGATCAAAGATGAGATCAAAGATGTCTAATACAATAGATAAATGTCCTATATACTAGACTAGCTCCTAGGGTTTACATGAGTAAGTATTTGATGCATAAATCCACTTCCGGGGCCCACTTGGTGTATGCTTGGGCTGAGCTTGATCATTCCACGAGTTAAGGCATTTCTTGGCGTCAAACTTCAGGTTATGACGTGTTTTGGGCGTTCAACTCCGGATCATGACGTTTTTCTGGCGTTTAACTCCAGACAGCAGCATGAACTTGGCGTTCAACGCCAAGTTACGTCGTCATTCTTCGAATAAAGTATGGACTATTATATATTGCTGGAAAGCCCTGGATGTCTACTTTCCAACGCCGTTGAGAGCGCGCCAATTGGAGTTCTGTAGCTCCAGAAAATCCATTTCGAGTGCAGGGAGGTCAGATTCCAACAGCATCAGCAGTCCTTTTGTTAGCCTTCTTCAGAGTTTTGCTCAAATCCCTCAATTTCAGTCAGAATTTACCTGAAATCACAGAAAAACACACAAACTCATAGTAAAGTCCAGAAATGTGAATTTAACATAAAAACTAATGAAAATATCCCTAAAAGTAGCTTAAACTTACTAAAAACTATATGAAAACAATGCCAAAAAGCGTATAAATTATCCGCTCATCACAACACCAAACTTAAATTGTTGCTTGTCCCCAAGCAACTGAAAATCAAATAGGATAAAAAGAAGAGAATATACTATAAAGTCCAAAATATCAATGAATATTAATTTAATTAGATGAGCGGGACTTGTAGCTTTTTGCTTCTGAACAGTTTTGGCATCTCACTTTTTCCTTTGAAGTTTAGAGTGATTGGCTTCTCTAGGAACTTAGAATTTCAGATAGTGTTATTGACTTTCCTAGTTAGGCATGTTGATTCTTGAACACAGCTACTTATGAGTCTTGGCCGTGGCCCTAAGCACTTTGTCTTCCAGTATTACCACCGGATACATAAATGCCACAGACACATAACTGGGTGAACCTTTTCAGATTGTGACTCAGCTTTGCTAAAGTCCCCAGTTAGTGGTGTCCAGAGCTCTTAAGCACACTCTTTTGCTTTGGATCACGACTTTAACCACTCAGTCTCAAGCTTTTCACTTGGACCTTCATGACACAAGCACATGGTTAGGGACAGCTTGATTTAGCCGCTTAGGCCTGGATTTTATTTCCTTGGGCCCTCCTATCCATTGATGCTCAAAGCCTTGGATCCTTGCTACCCTTGCCTTTTGGTTTTAAGGGCTATTGGCTTTTTCTGCTTGCTTCTTTTTTTTCTATTTTTTTTTTATTTTTTTATTTTTTTTTCGCCATTTTTTTTTCACAAGCTTTTGCTTTTCACTGCTTTTTCTTGCTTCAAGAATCAATTCATGAATTTTTCAGTTCATCAATAACATTTCTCTTTGTTCATCATTCTTTCAAGAGCCAACAATTTTAACACTCATAGACAACAAGATCAAAAATATGCACTGTTCATTCATTCATTCAGAAAACAAAAATTATTGCCACCACATCAATATAATTAAATTAAATTCACTAATAATTTCGAAAATTATGTACTTCTTGTTCTTTTGAATTAAAACATTTTTCTTTTAAGAGAGGTGAAGGACTAATGGATTTTATTCATAGCTTTAAGGCATGGTTTACACACTAATGATCATGAAGTAGAAACACAAAAAAAACATAGATGAACATAACACTTAAAAACAGAAAACAGAAAGAAAATAAAGAACAAGGAATGAATCCACCTCTTAGTGGCGTCTTCTTCTTGAAGGACCAATGATGTTCTTTAACTCTTCTATGTCCCTTCCTTGCCTTTGTTGCTCCTCTCTCATAGCTCTTTGATCTTCTCTTATTTCTTGGAGAGTGAGGGCGTGTTCATGGTGTTCCACCCTTAGTTGTTCCACGTTTTGGCTCAAGTCTTCTAAGGAGGTACTGAGTTGCTCCCAATAGTTGTTGGGAGGAAAGTGCATTCCATGAGGCATTTGTTGATGAACTTCCTCATGTTCTCCTTGGGAGCCGTGAGGGACTTCCCTTGTTTGCTCCATCCTTTTCTTGGTGATGGGCTTGTCTTCTTCAATGGAGACATCTCCATCTATGATAACTCCAGCTGAATAACATAGATGGCATATGAGGTGGGGGAAGGCTAGCCGTGCCATGTATGAAGGCTTGTCAGCTATTTTGTAGAGTTCATTGGCTATGACTTCATGAACCTCTACTTCCTCTCCAATCATGATGCTGTGAATCATGATTGCCCGATCCACAGTCACTTCAGATCGGTTGCTTGTAGGGATGATGGATCTTTGGATGAACTCCAGCCATCCTCTAGCTACAGGCTTGAGGTCCAGTCTTCTTAGTTGGACTGGTTTGCCTTTGGAGTCTACTCTCCATTGGGCGCCTTCCACACAAATGTCCATTAGGACTTGGTCCAACCTTTGATTGAAGTTGACCCTCCTTGTGTAGGGGCGTTCATCACCTTGCATCATGGGTAGATGAAACGCCAACCTCACATTTTCCGGACTGAAATCTAAGTATTTCCCCCGAACCATTGTGAGATAGTTCTTTGGATTCGGGTTCATACTTTGATCATGGTTCCTAGTGATCCATGCATTAGCATAGAACTCTTGAACCATCAATAATCCGACTTGTTGCATGGGGTTGGTTATGACTTCCCACCCTCTTCTTTGGATCTCATGTCGGATTTCCGGATACTCATTCTTTTTGAGCTTGAAGGGGACCTCAGGGATCACCCTCTTCTTTGCCACAACATCATAGAAGTGGTCTTGGTGGCTCTTGGAGATGAATCTCTCCTTTTCCCATGATTCGGAAGTGGAAGCTTTTGCCTTCCCTTTTCCTTTTCTTGAGGAAACTCCGGTCTTGGGTGCCATTGATGGTGAATGAAAAATAAAAAGCTAGGCTTTTTACCACACCAAACTTAAAATTTGCTCGTCCTCGAGCAAAAGAAAAGAAGAGTAGAAGAAGAAGAAGAAGAGAATTTGGAAGAGAGGGAGAGAAGTGGGTTCGGCTATGTAGAGAAGAAGGGGATATGTTGTGTGAAAATGAAGAAGAAAAGGGAGGTATTTATAGGGAGGGGGGAGGGTTAGGTTTCGGCCATTTTGGGTGGGAATGGGTGGGAAATTGAATTTGAATGTAATGGGGGTAGGTGGGGTTTATGGGGAAGAGGAGGTTGATGTGAATGGTGCATGGGGTAATTGGGAAGAGAAATTGATGTGATTGGTGAAGGTTTTTGGGAAGGGTGACATTGAGAATGAGATTTGGATTAGGAGAGTGTGAATAGGATTAAAAGAAAAGGTAGGTGGGGATCCTGTGGGGTCCACAGGTCCTGAGGTGAAAAGAAATACCATTCCTTCACCCTATAGGCGTGTAAATTGCCTTCATGCACCATTCTGGCGTTCAAACGCCCATTGGTGCATGTTCTGGGCGTTAAACGCCCATGTGATGCTTGATTCTGGCGTTGAACGCCAGTTTCAAGCTTGTTTCTGGCGTTCAGCGCCAGATTGTCCTCTGCGTGCGCATCCTGGCGTTAAACGCCAGGATGTTGCTTGTTTTGGGCGTTCAGCGCCAGGAAGATGCTCTGTTCTGGCGCTGAACGCTGGCCAGATGCATCTTCTGGGCGCTGAACGCCGGCCCGTGCGTCCTCCAGGGTGAAAAATTTTTTTTCTTCTGTTTTTGACTCTGTTTTTAATTTTTTTGATTTTTTCGTGACTCCTCATGATCATGTACCTAATTAAACACAAAAATAACAAAGAAATAAAATAAAATAAAATTAGATAAATAAAATTGGGTTGCCTCCCAACAAGCGCTTCTTTAATGTCAATAGCTTGACAGTGGCTCTCATGGAGCCACAGAGCAATCATGTCAATGTTGTCTAGTCCCAACACCAAACTTAGAGTTTGGATATGGGGCTTGAACACCAAACTTAGAGTTTGGTTGTGGCTTCACAACACCAAACTTAGAGTTTGACTGTGTGAGCTCTTCTTGACCTTGAACTGAGAGAAGCTCTTCATGCTTACTCTCTTTTGTCACAGAGGGATGGCCATGTGCTTGAAACACAAGATATTCTCCATTTAATTGAAGGACTAACTCTCCTCTGTTGACATCTATCACAGCTTCTGCTGTGGCTAGGAAAGGTCTTCCTAGGATGATGCATTCATCATCTTCCTTCCTTGTATCTAGGATTA
This sequence comes from Arachis hypogaea, assembly GCF_003086295.3. Classification (NCBI taxonomy): domain Eukaryota; kingdom Viridiplantae; phylum Streptophyta; class Magnoliopsida; order Fabales; family Fabaceae; genus Arachis; species Arachis hypogaea. The sequence continues at coordinate 95,192,596 of NC_092038.1, read as the reverse complement.
GGAAATCAGCAGGGATGTAAAAGTCTTCAACTTTTACTAGCACGTCCTCTACTATCCCATGAGCTTCTCTCATGGATTTATCTGCCAATTGTAATGAGAACAAGGCAGGTTGTACCTCAATGATTCCCAGCTTCTCCATTACAGAGAGTGGCATAAGGTTTATCCCTGACCCAAGATCACACAGAGCTTTTTCAAAGCTCATGGTGCCAATGGTGCAAGGTATCAAGAACTTGCCAGGATCTTGTCTCTTTTGAGGTAAAGTTTCCTGAATCCAAGTATCCAAATCACTAATGAGCAAGGGAGGTTCACTTTCCCAAGTCTCATTACCAAACAGCTTGGCATTCAGCTTCATGATAGCTCCTAAATATTGAGCAACTTGCTCTCCAGTCACATCTTCATCCTCTTCAGAGGATGAATAATAGTCAGAGCTCATGAATGGCAGAAGGAGATTTAGTGGAATCTCTATGGTCTCTAGATGAGCCTCAGATTCCTCAGGATCCTTATTAGGAAGCTCCTTCTTGCTTGGAGGACGTCCCAGGAGGTCTTCCTCACTGGGATTTTCGTCCTCCTCCTCCTTTGTGCTTTCGGCCATGTTGACTAAGTCAATGGCTTTGCACTCTCCTTTTGGATTCTCTTCTGTATTACTTGGGAGAATACTGGGAGGAGTTTCAATAACTTTCTTACTCAGCTGGCCTACTTGTGCCTCCAAATTTCTAATGGAGGATCTTGTTTCATTCATGAAACTGAAAGTGGCTTTTGACAGATCAGAGACTATATTAGCTAAATTAGAATTATTTTGTTCAGAGTTCTCTGTCTGTTGCTGAGAAGATGATGGATATGGCTTACTATTATTCAGCCTATTGCGTCCACCATTGTTAAAACCTTGTTGAGGTTTTTGTTGATCCTTCCATGAGAAATTTGGATGATTTCTCCATGATGAGTTATAGGTATTTCCATATGGTTCACCCAGATAATTAACCTCTGCCATGGCAGGGTTCTCAGGATCATAAGCTTCTTCAGAAGCTACCTCTCTAGTACTGTTGGATGCATGTTGCAATCCATTCAGATTTTGAGAGATCATGTTGACCTGTTGAGTCAACACTTTGTTCTAAGCCAGTATGGCATTCAGAGCATCAATTTCAAGAACTCCCTTCTTCTGAGGGACCCCATTATTCACGGAATTCCTCTCAGAGGTATACATGAATTGGTTGTTAGCAACCATGTCAATGAGTTCTTGAGCCTCTTCAGGCGTTTTCTTCAGGTGAATAGATCCACCTGCAGAATGGTCCAGTGACATTTTCGAAAATTCGGAGAGACCATAATAGAATATATCTAGTAGGGTCCATTCAGAAAACATGTCAGATGGACATCTCTTGGTCAGCTGCTTGTATCTTTCCCAAGCTTCATAGAGGGATTCACCATCTTTTTGTTTGAAGGTTTGAACATCCACTCTCAGCTTGCTCAGCTTTTGAGGAGGAAAGAATTTATCCAAGAAGGCAGTGACCAGCTTATCCCAGGAGTCCAGGCTATCCTTAGGTTGTGAGTCCAACCATATTCTAGCTCTGTCTCTTACAGCAAAAGGGAAAAGCATGAGTCTGTAGACTTCAGGATTAACTCCATTCGTCTTTACAGTATCACAGACTTGCAAGAACTCAGTTAAAAACTGATAAGGATCTTCAGATGGAAGTCCATAAAACTTGCAGTTTTGTTGCATCAAAGCAACTAGTTGAGGCTTAAGCTCAAAGTTATTGGCTCCAATGGCAGGAATGGAGATGCTTCTTCCATCAAATTTGGATGTTGGCTTTGTGAAGTCACCAAGCATTCTCCTTGCATTATTATTATTATTATTTTCGGCTGCCATGTCCTTCTCTTGTTCGAAAATTTCTGAAAGGTTGTTTCTGGATTGTTGTAATTTAGCTTCTCTTAATTTTCTCTTCAGAGTCCTTTCAGGTTCTGGATCAGCTTCAACAAGAGTGACTTTATCCTTGTTCCTGCTCATAAGAAAGAGAAGAAAACAAGAAAAGAAAAAGGAATCCTCTATGTCACAGTATAGAGATTCCTTTATGTTAGTAGAAGAAGAAAGGGGTAGAAGAAGAGTGGAAAAGAAACACAACTGTGAGGATGGCAGAGATGTGAGATGAGATGTTAGGATATGAATGAAGAGGGATGAAGAGAAGTATTAGTAATTAAATAATTAAATAGAAGAAGAAAAGAGAAAGGAATTTTCGAAAATAATTTTTGAAAAAGGGGTTAGTATTTTCGAAAATTAAAAATAAAATAAGTTTAAAATTAAAATGTAAAACAATTAAAAAGAATTTTTGAAAAAGAGAGGGAGAATTTTCGAAAATTAGAGAGAGAAAAGTAGTTAGGTGGTTTTGAAAAAGATAAGAAACAAACAAAAAGTTAGTTAGTTGATTGAAAAAGATTTGAAATCAAAATTTGAAAAAGATAAGAAGATAGGAGGTTAGATAAGATATTTTGAAATCAAATTTTGAAAAAGATAAAATTTTTTGAAAAAGATAAGATAAAAGATAAAATAAAAGTTTTAAGAAAAAGATATTTTGAAAAAGATTTAATTTTAAAAAGACTTAACTAACAAGAAACTACAAGATAAGATTCTAGAATTTAAAGATTGAACCTTTCTTAACAAGAAAGTAACAAACTTCAAATTTTTGAACCAATCACATTAATTGTTAGCATATTTTTGAAAATTGGATAAAAAGATAAGAAAAAGATTTTGAAAATATTTTGAAAAATAATTTTGAAATTTTCGAAAATTATATAAAAAAATGAAAAAGATATGATTTTTGAAAAAGATTTTGAAAAGATAAGATTTTTAAAATTGAAATTTTGACTTGACTTGTAAGAAACAACTAATTTTAAAAATTTTTGACCAAGTCAACCCAAAATTTCGAAATTTTGGAGGAAAATAAGGAAAAGATATTTTTGATTTTTGAATTTTTAAAGAAAAACACAAAAAATGACCCAAAACATGAAAATTTTGGATCAAGACACAAGATGCATGCAAGAATGCTATGAATGTCAAGATGAACACCAAGAACACTTTGAAGATCTTGATGAACATCAAGAACATAATTTTGAAAAATTTTTGATGCAAAGAAAACATGCAAGACACCAAACTTAGAAATTTTTAATGCATGAAAAATATGAATGCAAAAATGCACATGAGAAACAACAAAAGACACAAAACAAAAAATCATCAAGATCAAACAAGAAGACTTGTCAAGAACAACTTGAAGATCATGAAGAACACTATGAATGCATGGAGTTTTCGAAAAATATGCAAGAAAAATTTTAAAAGCATGCAATTGACACCAAACTTAAAAATTAACACAAGACTCAAACAAGAAACACAAAATATTTTTGGTTTTTATGATTTTCTAATTTTTTTTTGTATTTTTATTGATTTTTTTCGAAAAACATTTTTGGAGAAACGAAAAATAAAAGAAAAATTTTGAAAAAGATTTTTGAAAAGAAAATTACCTAATCTGAGCAACAAGATGAACCGTCAGTTGTCCATACTCGAACAATCCCCGGCAACGGCGCCAAAAACTTGGTGTTGTTGCCGGATCAACTTGGTGCTGTAGTTGCACGTAATTGTAATTCAAATAATCCCCGGCAACGGCGCCAAAAACTTGGTGGACGAAATTGTGATTCCCTTTTTTCTTGTAATTGGATTTATAAAAGATGTATACTCTGAGGGCATTGTTTATTTTCTTCACAATCTCGTTCAACTAACCAGCAAGTGTACTGGGTCGTCCAAGTAATAACCTTACGTGAGTAAGGGTCGAATCCACAGAGATTGTTGGTATGAAGCAAGCTATGGTCACCTTGCAAATCTCAGTTAGGCAGATTAAAATAGTTTATGGGTTTTCGAATAATTAATAATAAAAAGAAGAAATAATAAAAGGGATAGAAATACTTATGCAGATTCATTAGTAGAGGTATCTTTTAAGTATATACAGCTGCTGCATGGCTCAAGGACGCCTGCTCTCCTACTCCTTCTACTCAATCTTTCTTACTCCTTTCCATGGCAAGCTTTGTATAGGGGTTCACCATCAACTGTGGCTACTTTCATTCCTCACGGGGAAATAACCTGTGCGGCTGTCACTCGCACAGCTAACCAGTCTGGAGGCATCACCCATGGCTGATGGCTACATCCCATCCTCGCAGTGAAAACTATGCAACACACTCTGTCACAGTACGGCTAATCACCGGTTGGTTCCCGCTCCTACTGGAATAGAATCCCTCTTTTGCGTCTGTCACCAACGCCCAGCAGGTTAAAGTTTGAAGCACGTCACGGTCATTCATGATCGGAATCCTACTCGGAGCACCACAGACAAGGTTGGACTTTCCGGACTCCCAGGATCCTACTCGGAACACCACAGACAAGGTTGGACTTTCCGGATCCAGATGAATGCCGCCAACTATCTAACTTATACCACGAAGATTCTGTTGGGGAATCTAAGAGATACGCATTCAAGCTCTGTTGCATGTAGAACGGACATGGTTGTCAATCACGCGCATTCATAAGTGAGAATGATAATGAGGGTAATCTGACTCATCACATTCATCATGTTCTTGGGTACGAATGAATATCTTGGAATAAGAATAAGAGAGAATTGAATAAAAGATAATAGAATTTCATTAATACTTGAGGTACAGCAGAGCTCCACACCCTTAATCTATGGTGTGCAGAAACTCCACCGTTGAAAATACATAAGCAAAGAGTTCAGGCATGGCCGAATGGCCAGCCCCTCTAAACGTGATCAATGATCCCCTAAGATGAAGAATAGAACAAAACTGAGATCAAAGATGAGATCAAAGATGTCTAATACAATAGATAAATGTCCTATATACTAGACTAGCTCCTAGGGTTTACATGAGTAAGTATTTGATGCATAAATCCACTTCCGGGGCCCACTTGGTGTATGCTTGGGCTGAGCTTGATCATTCCACGAGTTAAGGCATTTCTTGGCGTCAAACTTCAGGTTATGACGTGTTTTGGGCGTTCAACTCCGGATCATGACGTTTTTCTGGCGTTTAACTCCAGACAGCAGCATGAACTTGGCGTTCAACGCCAAGTTACGTCGTCATTCTTCGAATAAAGTATGGACTATTATATATTGCTGGAAAGCCCTGGATGTCTACTTTCCAACGCCGTTGAGAGCGCGCCAATTGGAGTTCTGTAGCTCCAGAAAATCCATTTCGAGTGCAGGGAGGTCAGATTCCAACAGCATCAGCAGTCCTTTTGTTAGCCTTCTTCAGAGTTTTGCTCAAATCCCTCAATTTCAGTCAGAATTTACCTGAAATCACAGAAAAACACACAAACTCATAGTAAAGTCCAGAAATGTGAATTTAACATTAAAACTAATGAAAATATCCCTAAAAGTAGCTTAAACTTACTAAAAACTATATGAAAATAATGCCAAAAAGCGTATAAATTATCCGCTCATCAATCTCTGTAACTTTATTTTTTCGGGCCGACTTGGTCACGTCGGTCTCTGTCGAGTTACTTGATAATCCTCTTTGATGGACCTTGTTCAGGTCACTTTCAGGGATTACCTTTTGTAACCTTTTGTAGGAATCCGAATTCGTCATGTTGGGCTCTTCGAAGTTATAGTAATCCTCTTTTATAGGGTTGGCTAGACCTCTTTCCAGGGCTTTACTTATAACTTGGTTTGTTGGGGCTGGTCGACTTTAGGTGTCGGCCAGCCTTTAAGCTATTTTATAGCAATCCGTTTTATTAGGACCTCGTTAGGTCCTTTCTATGGATCACTTTCTATAGCTTCTTGTATTATTCTATTTTCATCTTTGCCGATTTTGTAGAATTTTGGGTTTTAACCCTTGTTTTTATCGTGATCGCGCAGTGAATTTGGTTTTCACTTTCTGTCGATCTGTAGCTTTATAATCGGGCGATGATTGTTTTTAGAATAATACGACTTGAACGTTCGTAGAAAATCTGAAAAAATTTTATTAAGAGAAATGCAAATATATACACGTGGGGGTTAGTTTGTAGGTCTTGGGCCTGGCACCTCGTTAAAAAACCTTTTCAGGAAAAAGAGTGTGCCTTGTCCCAAGGTCCCTTATCCTCCCTAACTATAGTACCTTCTTAAGTTGCAGGCGTGCCATGACCTTGGCAGCTCTCGCCCGTCGAGTTCGGAAAGTCTGTAGTAGCCCTTTCCTAGCACGTCTATGACTCGGTAGGGTCCTTTCCAATTTTCAGCCAGTTTTCCTTCTCCGGGTCGAGTTGTTCCAATGTCATTTCGGATTAGAATGAGGTCATTCTTCATGAAGGTCCGCTGTATTACTTTTTGATTGTATCTGAAAGCCATTCATCGTTTCAATGCTTCTTCCCTTATCTGAGCTCTTTCTCGGACTTTTGGGAGTAATTCGAGCTCTTCCCTTTGGAGTTGGGGATTGGCTTCTTCACTGTAGTAGATCACTCTAGGGGATCTTTCTTCAACCTCTACTGGGATCATAGCCTCCATTCCGTAAGCTAATCGGAAAGGTGATTCCCTTGTTGTGGAATGTGGGGTCGTTCGATATGCCCAAAGGACTTGTGGGAGCTCCTCAGCCCAGGCTCCTTTTGCATCCTGTAATCTCCGTTTTATCCCTACTAATATAACTTTGTTGGCAGCTTCGGCTTGCCCATTGGCTTGGGGATGCTCAATAGAGGTGAATTGTTGTTTTATATTCAGGTCGACCGCTAGTTTTCTGAAGCCTGCGTCTGTGAATTGGGTACCATTATCTGTGGTGATGGAGTATGGAACTCTGAACCTTGTGACGGTATTTCGATACAGGAATTTATGACTTCTTTGGGCTATGGCATTGGCTAGGGGTTCTGTCTCGATCCATTTTGTTAAGTAGTCTATTCCTACTATGAGGAATTTGACCTGTCCGGATCCTTGGGGAAAGGGTCCGAGGAGATCGAGTCCCCATTTTACGAATGGCCATGGTGAGGTTACGCTGATGAGTTCCTCGGAGCGGTGTGGAAGTTGGAATGCTTCTGACATAGCAAACATGTCTTTACGAAGTCTGTGGCTTCTTCTTGTAGGGTTGGCCAATAGAATCCGGCACGTAGTACTTTTTTGACGAGTGCTTGTGCTCCGAGGTGATTGCCACAAATGATACTGTGTACTTCTTCTAAGATGTCCTTAGTATTGTAAGTCTGCACACATTTTAGCAATGGTGTTGAAATCCCTCTTTTGTATAAAGTGTTATTAATGATGGTATAGTATTGTGCTTCCCGTTTTAACTTCTTTGCCTCGTTCTCATCTGTAGGGAGGGCCTCTGTTGTGAGGTAATTAATTATGGGGGTCATCCATCCCTGATCACGACCTGTTATGGCTAGGACCTTTTCTTCTTCCGAGATTGATGGCTTCTATAGAATTTCTTGGATAAGGCTTCTAATGTTACCTCCTGGTTTGGTGCTGGCTAGTTTTGAGAGTGCATTGGCCCGGGCATTCTGTTCTCGGGATATGTGTTGAATCTCATATTCTCCGAGTTGTCCGAGCTGTTCCTTGGTTCTGTCCAGGTACTTTTTCATATTGGGGTCCTTGGCTTGGTAGCTGCCTGTTATTTGTGAAGTGACTACCTATGAATCGCTGAAGATGATAAGTTTTTGAGCTCCTACCTCCCTAGCCATCTTCAAGCCTACTAGTAGTGCCTCATATTCCGCTTGATTATTCGAGGCGGGGAATCCAAATTTGAGGGAGAGTTCGATATGGTTCCCCTGGTTGCTTTCGATTATTACGCCTGCACCACTTCCCGTTTTATTTGAGGATCCATCCACGTATAGATTCTATTCTGTGGGGACTTCCGGTGTGTCCATAAATTCCGCAATGAGATCGGCCAGGTATTGAGATTTGATTGCCGTCCGAGCTTCGTATTGAAGGTCAAATTCGGACAACTCGAGTGCCCATTGCAAGATTTTTCCTGCCAAGTCTGTTTTCTGTAAGATCCCTTTTATGGGCTGGTTAGTTCGAACTTTAATGGTGTGAGACTGGAAATATGGGTGAAGTCGGCGAGATGTTATTATGAGAGCGTAAGCAAATTTTTCTATTTTCTGGTAGTTCAGCTCGGATCCTTGCAATGCTTTGCTGATAAAGTATACGGGTTGTTTTCCGCTGTTGTCCTCTCGGACCAGTGCTGAAGCTATTGCTCGATTTCCCAGTGCGAGGTACAAGATGAGCGGTTCCCCCTTCCGAGGCCGGCTTAATATAGGTGGTTATCCCAAAAACTTTTTAAAGTTTTGGAAGGCTTGCTCACACTCGACTGTCCATTCAAATTCCTTTCCCTTCCTTAGAGTGGCGTATAAGGGGAGAGATCTTATTGCGGATCCCGCCAGGAATCTGGACAAGGCTGCCAGCCGTCCGTTGAGTTGTTGCACCTCTTTGATACAAGTCGGGCTTTTCATGTCGAGTACGGCCCTGCACTTGTCCGGGTTTGCTTCGATTCCTCTCTGTGTGATCATAAAACCCAAGAATTTACCGGCTTCTACCGCGAAGGTACATTTTGTGGGATTGAGTCGCATTCCGTGTTGTCTTATGGTGTCGAATACTTGTGTTAGGTCGGATAGTAACATCTCTTCATTTTGCATCTTCACTAGCATGTCGTCTACATAGACCTCTATGATTTTTCTGATGTGATCCGAAAAAACTTTATTCATTAATCTTTGGTAAGTGGCTCCTGCATTTTTGAGACCGAAAGGCATAACAATGTAATGGTAATTTGCCTTTGGGGTTAAGAAAGAGGTTTTTTCTTGGTCGGGTGGGTATATTGGGATTTGGTTATATCCCGAGTAGGCATCCATAAAGGAGAGGTATTTGTATTCGGAGGAGGCATCTACCAGTGCGTCGATGTTTGGGAGTGGATAAGGATCTTTTGGGCAAGCTTTGTTGAGATCGGTATAGTTGGTGCACATTCTCCACCTCCAATTTGACATTTTTACCAAAACGACATTAGCAAGCCAGAGCGGGTATTTGACTTCTCTTATGAAGCCTGCCTCCAGTAGAGCTCGCACCTGTTCTTCCACCGCTTGAGAGCGTTCTGGTCCTAGCTTTCTGCATTTTTGTTGTACTGGCCGAGATCCTGGGTAGACTGCTAGCTTATGGCACATTAGTTTGGGATCTATACCTGGCATGTCTGCGGCCTTCCATGCAAAGAGGTCGGCATTATCACGTAGGAACTGTATGAGTGATTCTCTTGTGTCCCCTTTTAGGAGTGTGCCGATGTTGGTTATTTGGTCCAGGGTGTTTCCGATCTGGATTTTCTTTATTTCTCCTTCGAGTTGTGGGCGAAGCTCCTCTTGCCTCTGAGCTCCACCAAGCTTGATTGTGTGGAATTCTTCACCTCTGCCTCTGAAATTTAGACTTTCGTTGTAACAGCAGCGCGCCATTTTCTGGTCTGCCTTTACTGTGGCTATTCCTTTTGTAGTTGGGAATTTCATGCATAGATGCGGAGTCGAGACTATTGCGCCGAGTTGATTTAACATTGTCCGACCTATTAGAGCATTGGCTGAGCTTATGTCAACGACGATGTAGTCTATTTTGAGTGTTTTTGACTGACTTCCCTTTCCAAAAGTTGTGTGGAGTGGAATGTACCCATTGGTTGAACCGGGGTATCTCCTAATCCGAATAGGTTGTCCAGATATGCTCTGAGTTCTTTTTCTTCCAAGCCGAGTTTGTCGAAGGCGGTTTTGAATAGGATATCAGCAGAGCTCCCCTGGTCTATCAGTGTGCGATGGAGATTTGCGTTTGCCAGTATGATTGTGATGACCATGGGATCGTCATGTCCTGATGTGATGCCGGATGCATCTTCTTTGGTAAAAGTGATCGCCGGGATGTCGGGTGTTTGCTTTCTTTCCGTGACGTGATATATGTCTTTGAGATGCCTTTTGCGGGATGACTTGGAGATTCCTCCTCTGGTGAATCTACCGTGTATCATGTGGACGTGTCTTTCTGGTGTCCGGGATGATCGCATAGTGGGTCCGACATCCTCTGCTTTTCTTCTTTTCCTTTGTTCATCTTCGTGAGTGGCCAAATATTGATCTAACTTTCCTTCTCGTACGAGCTTTTCTATGACATTTTTTAAATCAAAACACTCATTGGTGGAGTGTCCACGGATCCGATGATATTCACAGTATTTAGCCCGGTTTCCTCCTCCTTTTTTGCCTTTGGGTGGTCGAGCTGGTGGTATTTTTTCTGTGTTGCAAACTTCTCTGTGGACATCCACAAGAGACACCCAAAGAGGGGTGTAATTGTGGTACTTTTTGATTTTTTCTCCGTGTCGATCTTCTTTTTTTCTGGAATCTTTATCTTTATCCCGAGGGGTGAACCCTGGTTTTGAAGTCTCTCCTAATCGGGAGTTTTCCTCCATGTTGATGTACTTTTCTGCTCGCTCCTGTACTTCGTTCAGAGATGTGGGATACTTCTTTGATATGGATTGACTGAAAGACCCTTCTCGTAGACCGTTAATGAGACCCATGATGGCAGCTTCTGTTGAAGGTTTTGTATATCCATGCATGTTTTGTTGAATCTCTCCATGTAGTTTCGCAGGGTTTTCCGCTCTCCTTGTCTGATTCCTAGTAAGCTTGGAGCATGTTTTACTTTGTCCTTTTGGATGGAGAATCTGGCCAGGAATTTTTTAGCCAAGTCGTCGAAACTTGAGATGGACCTAGGAGGGAGGTTGTCGAACCATCTAATTACTATTTTTGTTAAAGTGGTTGGAAAGGCTTTGCAACGAACTGCATCTGAGGCATCGGTGAGGTACATTCTGCTTCTAAAGTTATTGAGATGATGGGTGGGATCCGTCGTGCCGTCGTACAAGGTCATGTCTGGGAGTTTGAAGTCTTTTTGGATTCTTGTTTTCATGATCTCCCTGGTGAATGGATCTTGTTCCTTGCGGGTGCTATCTTCGGGGGTGGGATGGCTGGCTTTAGTCTTGACATCGGCCTCAAGTTTTGAGAGTTTGTTCTCCAATTCCCGGCGTCGTCTTATTTCTCTTTGTAGATCCTTTTCGGCCTCTTGTTGACGTAGAGCGTCTTCCTTGAGTTGCTTTAACAGACTTTGGAATGCCTCCAGGTCTCCCTTGTTTAGGGAGTTTTTATCATTGACTTGAGGAGTATCCTTTGGTGTTGTGCCCACGTTTTTGTGCGGCGTTATTTCTTCTAGATCTGAGGTGTGATCGTTGTCATGGTCGTCTGCCATGGTAATGGGGTGACTTCCAGGTCCCCGGCAACGACGCCAATGTTCCGAGGGTTACCTGAAACTATAGGTCGATCTCAGACGAGAGCTTTTGTGCTAATCGGAGATGATGTGTTCGATTTGCTGGACTGACAATGCTACTGATCCTTTGTCACCGGAGGGTGGTGGTACCTACAAGGGACTCCGATGCTTAAATTAGCAAGGGTATTAAGCAGGTTTTTTATGTAGAATCAGAGTATGAGTTATACCTGGGTGCTCTAGTGTATTTATAATGGCGTAGAGTGACCTTCTTAGATAAGATAAGTTAGTTATCTTATCTTATCTTTATCTTATCTTTGATTGGGGTCCTCTTATCTTCAAGGGAACTGCCTTTATCTTTACGGGCTTGGGCCGCCCTTGGATTTGGGACGTGTTCCTCTATTTTGGGCCCTTTGTTTGGGCCGTCTGTGACTTGGCCGAGCTTTTTGAGAAGAGATCGGGTTGTCCTGACCTGAAGAGGTCGGTCGCTTTGTCTGTAGAACATCCCGGGTCGGACAGCTTGACCCAGGGTATGAACAATTGGACATATAGGATGGAACAAAATAAAACTTACAATCATAGAGAATAAAACACACAAGAATAAAATATTATGGTTAAATAATGTAACCACGTAATTAGGCTCAAATCTCACAGGGTTGTGTGTTTTTAGATATAATTCATGTTCCAAATACAACTTCCAACAAGTTTTAACAAAAAGATTTTAATTTAAATTAGTGAAAATTTTCAAAAATAGGGTCTTAAAAGAAAACTTACTATTTTTCAATCAAGTAGAACATGCATGCAAAAACCTATTACTATGCAATTTATCCTATTCTAACAAAAAAAAAATAAATATCCTATTGATGTTTAAGAAAGAGAAGTTACCTCCGGAAGTCAGGTACTGACCGACCTCTCCATACTTAAAGCTTGGCACCGTCCTCGGTGCCATCAGTCAGGAACAAAGGGGGGCTGGTAGCAGTGTCTCCACAAGCGGGATCGTCATAGCTCCCTGTGCTGGTAAATAAAGTGGAGTCTGGATCTTCATCGGGTGGGTGGTTGCCAACAAGAAGCTTCTTGAGGTATGCAAATCGGCGCTTACTACGGCGCTCTCGTCGCTTTCCTTGCCGGTCTAGCCGGTCCAATCTCTCAAGTATCTGATGTAGCAGTTGGTTTGTTGGAGTTGCTTGTGATGTGGAAGGAGAAAGAATATCTCCGACCGGTTCTGCAGGCCGGCTAGTCATCGCTACTGGATGTCTAATGTACTTCCCATTAGGGACGTACTGATCATCTCGTGGAATCATGGCCTTGGTGTCCCCATCTCTGTAGGAGACTCCGGATGCTGAGACTAGATCTGAAACCAAGGTGGGAAAAGGTAGGTTGCCCGCAATTTGGACGTGTCCTATGGCATGCCAGATGTGTCTTGGTAAGTTGAGAGGCTATTCTGTACGGATACACCAGAGTCGAACAGCCATGTCTACAGTGAAGGAGGACTCATGAGTACTCGGAAAAATGTAGTGGGATATAATCTGTGCCCACACTCGAGCCTCCAAGGTAAGTGCTGAAGCCAATATCCCTTTAGGTCAGGAACGATGGTATCCATAGATCCATCTGCTACCAGGTTGTGCTATAACACTGAGAATAGCATCCCAATCAAATTTGTATGTCTGGCGTTGGACAGAGGCTTCTTGAAATGCATCCAATCCTTCAGGGGCAGGGGGAAGATCTAAAGCTCGCTGAATTGCCTCTTCAGTTATGGGGACTTGCTTCTGATGGAGATAGACAGACTGCAATGTTGGCATGTGAAAATTGGAGTAGAATTCAACTACCCATGATAGATTAACTTGCCGTGGCTGTCTTCGTAAGAATCCCTATTGTCTTCGCTCAATGCGGGGTTCAACAAATTCAACAATGCGGGTCGGGAGGATGAGTAGGTACTCATTGTTATAGTTCCACTCAGCCAGTATTAGGAACATCTGCTCATAGTAGCGGTTAGTGAACCATGCAGTGTCCCTTGCTGGAAAGGCTTTCTCTTTTTCATCGACCTTGATGATCCTCTTGATTCGCTTTGTTGAAGGCTTTACTGTTATTGAGGAAGGTTCCGCAGCTAGTGCTCTTTTTGTTCCTTTCCTTGCTGGTGGTTTGGAAGTAGCTTTCTCTTTATCCTTCTGGGTGGCCATCCTGAAAAAGGAAAGGGAAAGTAACATGTAAAGCTAAGGGTTTGAGCAAGGAAGAGAGCAGCGCAAGTGATAATCATTGCACGGTAAAGAAGGATGTCGTTAACATATGGTCGCGACTACATGTGATAAGGTCATCAATGGAAATATAGCAAGTGCATGTTATGGCAAGTAGATGCAAGGTGTTTATTGGCATGCTGGCAAAGGCATGAGTAGCATAGATCACGCATTAATTGCCCAATTTGATTATCAAGTGTGTCAAACTAACAAACTGTTTGTAATGACAATTATATTTAATCAATAATGTATGAAAAGGGGATTTGTGAAAAACAGGCATTAAAGTAGTAGGATAGAATGATTCAAAAAGAAAGCATAATGCCATACGGGCTTTTTCACAAACGCTTAGCATGCGTGGTAAATATGTTATTGAAAGCATTAAATTGAACATGCAAGCAACCCTTTTAAGAAGTAATATTAATTGTCAAGCAATTCCTCAATACACTAACAAGCAAAATATAGAAGAAAACAATCACTCAATTAAATTCATAACACCAATCAAAAGAAAAAAAAGAAAAAGAAAACATAGATAATGAAAGGAAAAAGAAAAAAAAAGAGAAGAAAACATAAATAAAAGTAATAATGGAAAAGTAAAAAGGGAGAGAAGAAAAGAAACCTTGATGAAGAAGATTAAGAGTGAAGGAAGAATGGAAAAAGTAGAGAGGAATAAAAAAGAAAGAAGGAAGAAGGAATAATTGATAAGGGAGAAGAAAGAATTAAGATTGGGAGAGAAAAGATAAGATATCTGACGCTGATCTAGTAAAACTGTGCGTCGCATGTGACGCTGACGCGTGCATCACGCGTTCGCATGAGTTACAGAGATTTCAAAATAGCTAAATTTAATTCACCTTGATTTCATTAGATGCCTTGATATGTTTGTTAAGTGATTTCAGATTTAGGAGGCAAAGATTGGATCAAGGGAATGAAGGAAAAGCAATTAAAAATGGAGAACTCGTGAAGAAATGTAGGAATCACAAAAGTTGTCAAGCTGACCTCTTCGCACTTAATCGACCATAACTTGAGCTACAGAGATCCAAATGATGCAGTTCTAGTTGCGTTGAAAAGCTAACATCTGGTGCTTCGAAATAATATAAGATTTGCTATATTTGCATCGCGTATAAGGGCATGCACGTGCACTGTACGTGTGCGCGCTGATTTGCATGTGATTCATTAAATGCAAATTCGTGGCTAGCAAATTCTAAAGCCTTATGTGCCCAATCCAACTAATTTCTGATGCTATTTAAGCCAAGATTGAAGGGGAATTGACATACTTTACATACTTTTGATCATTAGTCATAGTTTAGTTTTAGAAGTAGTTAGAAGTAGTTTCTAGAGAGAGAAGCTCTCTCTTCTCTCTAGAATTAGGATTAGGTTTAGTTCAATAATCTTAGATCTAGGTTTTAATTCATGCTTTCATCTTCTTCTACCTCTCAATTCTTTGTTGTTACATTCATCATTCTTCTACTCTTTTGTTGTAATTTCCTTTATGTTGTTTCTATGCTTTGTTGTAGATCTACTCTTGTTCCTTCTATTTTCTTTCAATTTAATGTGAGGTAATTCATAATAATTGTGTTTCTTTTGATTGTTGTTATAAATTCCTTGCAATAATTGTTGTTAGATTTCACTATTGTTGTCAATTTACTATGCTTTTCTTTCATGCCTTCTAAGTGTTTGATAAAATGCCTGGTTGGATTTTAGTATAGATTTTGTTCCTCTTGGCCTAGGTAGAGTAATTAGTGACTCTTGAGTTATCTAATTCCTTTGTTGATTGATAATTAGAAGTTGCTAATTGATTTGAATGCCTCTAAAGCTAGTCTTTCCTTTAGGAGTTGATTATGACTTGAGGAATCAAATTGATTCATCCACTTGACTTTCCTCCATGGTTAGAGGTTAACTAGGTGGGAGCAATGCCTAATTTGTTGTCACAATTGGAGAGGATAACTATGAAAGGACTTCTCATACCTTGCCAAGACCTTTGTTAGTTGTTAGTTTATTTCCTTGTTATTTACATTTCTTGTCTCTCATCTCAAAACCCCAAAACATAACTCATAACCAATAACAAGACACTTATTGCAATTCCTAGGGAGAACGACCCAAGGTTTAAATACTTCAGTTTATAATTTTAGGGGTTTGTACTTGTGACAGACAAAAATTTTTGTATGAAAGGATTATTGTTGGTTTAGAAACTATACTTTACAACGAGATTTCATTTGTGAATTCTAAACCGTCAAAAATCCAATCATCAAAATAGCGCCGTTGTCGGGGAGTTGTAATGGTGTTATGTTATTGGTTATTGTACATTTGTGAATATTGTGAATAGCTTGATTTTTGGATTATTTGTTAGTTTTTTCTAGCTTTAGGATTTTGTTTCATTATTTCTTATTAGCTTTTATTTCTTATTTTCACTTTTCACTATGAATTCTTACTTTGGCTATGAGTTTGGTTCTAACTATATTGTAGGAAATGAGAGCTTCAATGAGGATGTGTATCAAGGATAGGATAACCAAAGGTGGAAGGAGCCATATGCATATGATCAATCTTCATGGCAACAACCTCCACCAATGCACTATAAACAAGAGCTATTCTATGATGCATATCAATCCAATGGCTATGGTGAATCCACTTGTGACTTTCAAGAACCACCACCATATGCCTATGATCCATAACCTCAACATAACCCTCAACCATACTCACAAGCCCCTTCTTACCAACCACCTTCGTATGACCCTAATCCATATCCATCCTACCAACAACCATATGAGCCATATGAACCACATATAGAGCCACCACCATTCCAACATCAATATTTTCAAGAGCCACCCCCTCCATGTTATTACCAAGATGAACCACCTCCAATGTATGCAAATTTTCAACCACAAGATGAATACTACGTTTGACGTTAGGATTTTTGCTAGTAAAGAATTTTATAAAAAAGTCGCGTTGTAGATATAGATTCTAAACCAACAGAAATCCCTTCGTACAAACATTTGGTTGTCACAAGTAACAAACCCCTTTAAAATTGATAACCGAGTATTTGAACCTCGGGTCGTCTTCTCAAGGAATTGCAGGGAGGTATGTTCTTATTATTGGTTACGAAAAAATGTATTTTGGGGTTGAGAGTGAGGAATGAATATAGCAGATAATTTAAATGGCAATTAAAATAAATAAATACTGTAAAGCAAACCTTTTGGCAAGGTATGAGAAATTGGAAGTCCAGACTTAGTTATTCTTATCAATAATAATGAAAGTTGAATCTTAATTCCACTTAGTTGACCTTTGCTAAAACAAAGGAAAGTCAAGGGACTAATTAATTTGACCTTCGAATCCTATTTATTTCCTAAGAAAAGGTTGGGATTATTGAAATTCAATTCAATTAGCAAAGATAACAGTTATCAATTATGTTAAGCTAAGATAACTCCTAAGTTACTAATTTCTAAACCAAGACCAAAAAGGGAAAAGTAAATTAATTCTACTGGAATGAAAATGTCTTCAGATTGGGAATAATCAATGGCATAAATAAAAGAAGGCAATATTAAACTGAAATACCTCAAATAACATTAAATAAGAAAATCATCATGAAAGTGGCATAAGCCAAATAGGCAACATAACTAATACAAGCAAGCATTAAAGTATCTGAGAGTAAGAGATAAATATAAAGTAAAAGAATATTGAACCTGGGATTGAGAGTCACTCCTAAAACTAAGAGAAGTCCTAAATCCTAATCCTAAAGAGAGAGAGGAGAGAACCTACTCCAAAACTCCGTTTTACGCTTTCCTTCCATTTTTGTATGTTTCCTTTTTCATCCTTTAAGTCTTTCCTGCCTTAGAAGATCTGAAACTACTCAACACACTAATCACGGCATCGAATGGAAATAAAGGTAATTAAAATAATTAATCTTAAAGCATAGGAAACATGTTTTTCACATACATCACATAATAAGGAAGGGAAAGTAAAACCATGTAATTAATATGAATAAGTGGGTGAAGGATTGAATAAATCACTTAAACTAAGCACAAAATATATCACAAAATATGGGTTTATCAACCTCCCCACACTTAAGTAATAGCATGTCCTCATGCTATGTCCAAGGTAAAAAGTAAGGTTGAAGTGGTTGAATGCCATGCAATGCAGTTCTAATCTAAATGCAACTAACTAAATGCATGATGCAATTCTAATTTTATTCACTCATGTATAAGGCTTACATGTAATTAAATCAATTCACATTCTCAAGGAATCATATATACATAGCCAACCTTAGATAATGTTAAAGCACTTTTACACTTGAGATGGGAAGAAAAATATTTTATAAACTTGCAAGACAATTAACAAATTAAGTATAGATATATGTTGATGAGTTATTGAACCCTCACTGGATTTTGTGTTTACTCTCTAATCACTCAATGTTTATTGGGTTAATCACTCTATTCTTCTTTTTATCCTTACTTTCTATAACTTTGTTCCTCATCTAACCAATCAACAATTATAAAATATAGACATACCAAAAATCATGAGGTCTTTAATTAAGGTTGTAATGGGGCCAAGGTAAAGGTAAGGGTATATGTATAAGGCTAAGTGAGCTAATAAGTGAATCCTTAATTAGTCTAAGATCTCACCTAACATACATAATTTCTAGAGCAAAGCTTCTTTACCTATTTTCCCATGTTTTTTCCACTTTTGATATTACATGCTCATGCATTAGTTTTAATTTTTGCTCCATGTGCACTTGCTTTAATTTGCATTTTTTTTAAGTGCACATGGTAATTAATTATTTTAATTTTACATGAGCATGCTTCCCAAAACATCTTTATTCTTTTCAACTCTTCTACCTTTGTTTCTATCATCCATGTTCCCATAAAGTTTTCCCCACACTTAACAATTACACAATTTCTATCTTAAGCTAACCAAGGATTCAACTTGGGATTCTTTTTAATTTGTTTTTCTGCTTAAGGCTAGTAATGTGGTTATAAGACAAGGGGGATTAAAGCTCAAGGGGGCTAACAAGGGTGATGTAAAAGGTAGGCTTTATTTGGGATAAGTGAGTTAAAATCAAACAAGGCCTCAATCACTTTCTTGGTATGTATTTCTATTCTATAATTGGACATATAGATTAAAACAAAGTAAAGAACACCAGAATACAAAAGAATGGTGGAACACACAGGAATAAAAATTATGGTTTGAATGTAACCATACAATTAAGCTCAAAACTCACAGGCTGTGTGTTCTCTAGCTCAAAAATCATATATCAATTATGTATGTCATGGAGGTTTAGTTAAAAATTTACATTATTCTCAATGTAAAATATATTGGATGGCTAAAGTTTTAGTGTTCCTCCTTGATGAAATGTTGTCAACTTAACTACATGATGTAATACTTTATATACAAAGTGTGTGGATTGTTTTGATCTTGTTTAAATTTCCTAGTCTACTCCTTTTATTTTGATCAAATTAAACTATTATATGCCAAAAGGGTAAACTATACTAATTAATCCACATACTCTATAGCTAATAAGTTAGGACTGCAAACTAAACTAAATGGCTAAAATGTGAACTAAAGTGCAAAATGCAGAAATAGAGTAAAAACATGAAAGTAGCAATGTATAAGTACTCAGAAAATAAAAATAAAAATAAAGAGAAAAATACAGAAAAATAGCCAAAATAAAAAAAAGAAGGGTCTGTAGTGGTTCACCAAAATAGTATGCCAGAGATGGCGACCTCCCCACACTTAAAATAAAGCATCGTCCTCGATGCTCACTTAGGCTGGGTGTGAAGGAGTGTCAGCTCCAGAAGGATGGGTAGCTGGAGTCTCTGTGGTGGTGGTCTGAGGATCCGGCTGCTGTAGAGGAGGTGCTGACTATATAGGGATCTCGGAATCTACAGCCTGAATCTGA
The DNA here is from genome assembly GCF_003086295.3 of Arachis hypogaea. Lineage (NCBI taxonomy): Eukaryota > Viridiplantae > Streptophyta > Magnoliopsida > Fabales > Fabaceae > Arachis > Arachis hypogaea. The sequence continues at coordinate 95,173,232 of NC_092038.1, read as the reverse complement.
GGTGGGTCCTCATGCTGTGGTGCAGTCAGCTCTAAGCCTGCCTGTACAGCCTATGTGGATGCCGGCTCCTCGTGATCGATTGCCTCCGCCTCAGATGTATCAGAAGGGGTGTCAGGCTCGGAGGGGATGTCGCTGTCGGACCGGATCATCAACTTGAGGTGCTCATAGCGTCGCTTACTGCGACGCTCCATACGGTCCAAGTGGACGAACAGTCGATGCACCAAATGGTAAATAGGCTCATGAGTAGCTGGAGGAGCAATGGCCGGGGTAGGTGCAGCAGTGGAAGAAGAGGGGGCAGCTGAAGGTGTGGCTGTCTCATCTGAAGGAGTAAGGAAATCAGGTCTGTAGCCCAAGGCCAGAAAGTTCCTGCTGTGAGGAATAATCTTCCTGCGCTCTGCAGTAGGTGGCCTCTCATCAGCATCCTCCCACGGAATGTTGGCTCGATGTCCGAGCTGTGTAACCAAATAGGGAAAGGGAAGAGTGCCTCGGACGTGGACCCTGGCCATGTAGGATCGGATAAAGCGTGGCAGGTACAGGTCCTTACCCTCCATCACACACCAAAGGAGGGTGATCAAAGTGGCCGGTATCACTGTCTCATGGGTACTCGACATAACATAGTTGCTCAAGATCTGATGCCATAGCCGAGCTTCATCATTTAAGTAAATCCGCTTGATTCCCTTAGGCATGGTGGTGTCCTAACCCATTTCCCATGGAACGGTCGGGTCAAGGGCTATCTTTGCCTTGACAGCATCCTAATCAAACCTCATGAAATGCATGTCCTCCTCAGCTAGTTTGTACACATCAGGCTGATCGGATTTATGCAGAAGGGAGTGGTGGTGGCCGGTGGTGGTGGCTGGGTGGTGGTTGGGTGGTGGAGAGGAAGAGAGGGGGGAGAGGGTTTCGGGAGAGGGGGTGCGACTGATAGGGTTCGCGTGACAGTGGGGTTATAATTTGAATCCACGCGATCGCGTGGAGCACACGGTCGCATGGCTGGGGTGAAGTGGGGTTGACGCGATCGCTTGGGTCACGCGATCGCGTGGAATGGGTAAAAGAGGGAATGACGCGATCGCCTGAGGCATGCGATCGCGTGGCTGGAAATTGTGCTAAACGCACGATTTCAGCGTCATGTCAGTGCAACTCTCTGTCTCCTTTTGGGTGGTGTGCAATCCTCTCGACGCGATCGCGTCGCTCACGCTGTCGCGTGGGATTAATGTTTGTGCATGTGACGCGATCGCGTCAGGGATGCGATCACGTGGGTGGTTTGTGTGAAACGCACAATGGCCGCACAATTCCAGCCCAACTTTCTGGGCATTGGATCTTTTACGCCGATTTCCAGGTCACGCGACCGCGTGGATGACGCGGACGCGTGAGAGGTATTTTATCGCAACTGACGCGATCGCATGAGTGATGCGGTCGCGTCCCACGCCCTTTTTTCTTAATAATGCAGTATGCAGAATGCAATGCTAATATGAATGTTATGCAAAATTCCAAGTTCAATACAATACAATGAAATAAAACTCAAAAACAAATAAAAATGAGGAAAGAATGATCATACTATGGTGGGTTGTCTCCCACCTAGCACTTTTAGTTAGAGTCCTTAAGTTGTACATTTGATGAGCTTCCTGTTATGGTGGCTTGTGCTTGAATTCGTCCAGAAATCTCCACCAGTGTTTGGAATGCCAACATCCTCCGGGGTCCTAAACAAGGTACGTAAAGCCCTTTGGTGAGTTCAAACAGGCTTGCAGGCTCCCGGAGTATTGAATGGTAGAATAGATTCCAGGATCCCAAACTCTACTTTTAGACCCATTTTTGTCTTGGTCTACATTTTTCCAGTCGGGTGATAAGTAATCGGAATTCTCACTGCAGTGACCAAACAGCTTTCGAGATCCTTTCAATTGAGCATGATACCAATCCTTGCACTTCAAGTTGAAGCGTGGAAACTTATTGAACCTTGTGCACCAGCTCTGAGTACGAGTCATTTCCCTATTGCTCTTAAAGCCGCAAAGAGCTCTAAGCTGGCCATCTGTTTCAAGTAAACCATATTCAAGTGGAAAAGTAAAGATAAAAGCTAAGAATTTTACCCACTCGAAGTCTGTGTTGGGTGGTAATGGCCTTGGGATAGGTGTTTCTAGTGGTTCTGCAAGCTCTACTCCCTTGTGGTCTTCTGTGAATTCCTCCACTTCTTTGCAAATTTCATCAACTTCAACCATGTCTTGATCAAAGTCATTGATATCTTCCTTATCACTTGAGTCATACATAGGAGGTTGAGAAAAGTCGAACTCTGCATCATCTTCGTATTCACTTGGGGAAGATTCTTCAGTCTCAAAGAATTCACTTGCGGATGCAAGTTTGTCACTAGGAGGACTTTACTAGTGACTATCATCATCAAAGAAACATGCGTCTTGAGTTACTCCGTCCAGTTCTTCATAAGATATCCGCATTGGAGGTTGTGCAACATCCTCTTTAGCGTCAGTTGTAACATCCTTGACGGGGTCTTCCATAACTCTGTATTCCCTAGGAGGTTCAGAATCTCATAAATCTTCAACCAACTCTTCTTCTTCTACAATGACAGCGTCCTCGACTTGTTCCAGTATGAAGTTATGCTCTATGCTGTCCACTGGAGTCTCTTGTGTCTTCTTCACAATTCATTCTTCATTAGATTCTCCACATGAAGCCATGGGGGTCTGTTGAGTAGCTGAACGTCTGGAAGATAGTTGATTTATTGCCCGCTCCAGTTGATGAAGGGTTGTATTGAATTGGTTTATTGATTCTTCGAGGCGAACCTGTGATTCTGGCTTTGATGGATGTGAACATGGTGTATAAGGGAGTGGTGGTTCTTGGGAGTAATTAGATTGGTGTTGAGGTGGATAAGGATCATATGGTGGTGAATGGTGAAAAGAAGCTTGTGAGTGTGGTGGTTCGAAGTTATGTCGAGAGGGTGATCTCTGAGCATAGGGTGGGGCTTGTTGGTAGCTACAAGGCGGTCCACCAACTCTTTCAGCTGGGTATGCATTGTAGAATGGTCGTTGTCCATGATATCTTGGAGGGTGTTGTTGCCTAAAGGGTTGATTAGATCCTCCTGGCTCCATCCATCCTTGATTGGTCTGACCTTGATTCATACTCCTGCTGTGCTTTCTATTTCCTTCAACAAAGTTAGAACCAAACTCAAAGCGAGAGGGGTGAGAATTCATAGTAGTTATCAGAAAAAAGGGGGAAAAAGGAGAAACTAATAAACAAGTAAAAGAAAAATATATATATATATATATATTTGAAAAATATTTACAATAACCAATAATAAGGCACACGTTTGCAATTCAACGGCAACGGCGCCATTTTGACGTTAGGATTTTTGCTAGTAAAGAATTTTATAAAAATAGTCGCGTTGTAGATATAGATTCTAAACCAACAGAAATCCCTTCGTACAAACGTTTTGGTTGTCACAAGTAACAAACCCCTTTAAAATTGATAACCGAGTATTTAAACCATGGGTCGTCTTCTCAAGGAATTGCAGGGAGGTATGTTCTTATTATTGGTTATGAAAAAATGTATTTTGGGGTTGAGAGTGAGAAATGAATATAGCAGATAATTTAAATGGCAATTAAAATAAATAAATACTGTAAAGCAAACCTTTTGGCAAGGTATGAGAAATTGGAAGTCCATACTTAGTTATTCTTATCAATAATAATGAAAGTTGAATCTTAATTCCACTTAGTTGACCTTTGCTAAAACAAAGGAAAGTCAAGGGACTAATTACTTTGACCTTCGAATCCTATTTATTTCCTAAGAAAAGGTTAGGATTATTGAAATTCAACTCAATTAGCAAAGATAACAGTTATCAATTATGTTAAGCTAAGATAACTCCTGAGTTACTGATTTCTAAACCAAGACCAAAAAGGGAAAAGTAAATTAATTCTACTGGAATGAAAATGTCTTCAGATTGGGAATAATCAATGGCATAAATAAAAGAAGGCAATATTAAACTGAAATACCTCAAATAACATTAAATAAGAAAATCATCATGAAAGTGGCATAAGCCAAATAGGCAACATAACTAATACAAGCAAGCATTAAAGTATCTGAGAGTAAGAGATAAATATAAAGTAAAAGAACATTGAACCTGGGATTGAGAGTCACTTCTAAAACTAAGAGAAGTCCTAAATCCTAATCCTAAAGAAAGAGAGGAGAGAACCTCTCTCCAACTAAAACCTAAATCATGGAAAGTGACTAAAAATACGGAGACTCTCTGAATGGATGCATTCCCACACCTCATAACCTCTGGTCTATGCCTTCTGGACTTGGATTTGGGCCAAAAAGGGCTTCAAAATCCGCTATGAGTGTTTTCTACAATTTCTGGTGTGTGGCCTCTGTCACACATCCGCATGGTCACGCGGTCGCGTCGATTGGAGTTTTCTTTGTCGCGCGGTCGCGTCATAGGTGTTCTTCTTTAGGCGCGCGGTCGCGTCAGTCATGCGGCCGCGTCCCTGCTTCTTCGCGCTTGGCACGCGGCCGCGTCATCCATGCGGTCGCGTGGATGCCAGTTTCTCCAAAACTCCGTTTTACGCTTTCCTTCCATTTTTGTATGTTTCCTTTTTCATCCTTTAAGTCATTCCTGCCTTAGAAGATCTGAAACTACTCAACACACTAATCACGACATAGAATGGAAATAAAGGTAATTAAAATAATTAATCTTAAAGCATAGGAAACATGTTTTTCACATACATCACATAATAAGGAAGGGAAAGTAAAACCATGTAATTAATATGAATAAGTAGGTGAAGGATTGAATAAATCACTTAAACTAAGCACAAAATATATCACAAAATATGGGTTTATCAACGTTCCACCACAACCTCCCATGGAAGAATACTCATGTCCTTCAATCCAAGAGCCATATGATCCTACTCATGATATCCAAGCAGAACAAGAATCAAGGGATCGTCTCAAGGAAACATTGGATCAATTTCAAGCAATCATGGAGTGTGTTGTGCAACAAGTGAAAAGGATGGAAAATATTGAACCACCACAACTCTACCAAGGAGAACTACCTTCCTATTATGAAACCTTCCCCCAAGATCATGAACCTTTCCATCCACCCCAACCTCTAATGGATGACGTCCTTGATGTTCTTCTTCAAGGTCAAGAGGAGATGAAAAGGAATGTGGAACAATTCATGGCCGCCTTGGACGAGGTGGTAAGCCGGTTAGCATCCCAATGCTTGAACACTCAAGGAACTCCCATGGCTACATGTAGAGAATCAAATGAAGAGCATAACATGAAGGAGAGATTGGTGGAGAATGAGGGAAGTTGCTTTGTATTGGAACAATTGGAGGAAGCTATAATTGTTGAAGAAGAGGAAGAAGTGGTTGAAGACTTAGGAGATGCGGAACCACCTTGGGAATCTAGAATTAAAGAAAACCCCTCTAAGATGATTGAATTTGATGCTAAGGAGGAATGTGCACAACCTCCAAGGCATATCCCTTATGAAGACATGGATGGGATAGAGCAAGAATTGAGTTCCCTTGGAATTGAAGATCAAGCATTAAGTCTTAGTGATGAAGAATCTTTTGAGAATGAAGAACCTTCTCCCAATGAGATGGAAAGCAATGTGGAGGTAAATTTCTCTCACCCTCCCATTTATGATTTGAGTAAGAGAAAAGGCTTAGATAAAATTGTTGAACAAAGGATTGAGATTAAGAGATCTTGTGAGGAGGTGGAGATCCTTAGAAAAAGGAGGATGGAAATTGAATATGCTTTGTCAAGATCCTTGGAAGCTTTTTTACCTAGGTTGCCATCTATTCCTTCATTTGAGTGGGTGAAATTCATTTCTATTAGCTTTATTGTCCCACTTGAGTATGGTTTGCTTGAGACGGATGGTCAACTTAGGATGCTTTGTGGGATGAAGCGTAAGAGGAAGACGTTTCGTGGTTGGCGGTGTAAATCAAGGCTCATTATGGTTGAGGCATCAAACATGAGATATAAATGTTGAAGTAGTACTCAACTAGATGGGTCTAGGAGGATTGTCGGCCACGTTATTGAGAATTTATCTTGCTTACGGCCCAAATAGAATAATGATGATCAACTTGAAGATGGGTGTGGTAACAAGATATGGGATCCGCGAATACATGAGGATCAATTTTGGGAGCTCATAGCTTGTGAGGAACTCCATCAAGACTTGAAGATATTAAATTTGAAGGATGGAGCTTATTGGAGATTCAAGCATTGGTGGATGTTCAAGGATGGATTCAAGCACAAGCCACCTTGAGAAGAGCTCCCCACAAGTCTAGCTTAAGGACAATAAACAAAAATGCTAGGTGAGAGACACCCCACCATAGTAATATCTTTTCATTTTTTCTCTTTTGTAAATATTGGTAGAATAGGTTTGATTTCATGTTTAGTATAGTTAGTTGAGTATATTTGGTAGTATAATATGTTAAATAAGGTTTTAGGGTGTTTTGGTAGCTGTTTGGAGGTTTGGAAGGCTTGGTTTGGTGCAAGAACTTGGAAAAATTTTGAAAAACAGAGCACCAACCTGCGCATGTGCACACCTGGCACGTACGCACACCCAAGCATTTTTCGACCATCCTCGCGCACGCGTACATGACGCGTATGCGCAGATGCAAGAATTTCACCCCCAGCCAAAAACCCGAGAGTTAGCCCTGCACTGTGCGAAAATTGGGCCTAAGGCACAAACCAACTCGCGCGTACGTGCACCTGGCGCGTGCGCGCCCTTGATTCAAATTACGCAATGCACGCGCAAGTACGCTGTGCGTGCGCGCCGATAGCGCCACCTACCCTCCTGGTACATGTACCAGAGAGTTGGGCCAACCTTAAGTTGACACTATGCCCTGCGCCTAACCTGACCCACACGTGAGCGCACCTGGAACGTACGCGCCCTTCGGCCAAAATGCACATAGGTGCGTAAGCGTGCATGACGCATCCGCGCCGATAAAAAAAGAGTTTTTTTTTTCTCATCTTCCATTTTTTTTTGTTTATCGCATTCGTATACTTCTTTCCTTTACATTTCAATTTTGATTTTATAGCCTGTTTTCATTTTTTTCTAAGTCTCATCTTAATAATGGTGTTGAACTTTCCTACTCAATTGTTGAGACTCTCTTGTATTATTTTGGTGCTTCGTGACTTGTTGCATTAATTGTAATAATTGTCCTACACACAAGATTAGTGCTTTAGTCCTTCCTAACTCATTATTTTTTGTTCTTGTGCCTCATTATCATTGAGTTAGGATGGGACCAACTGCTATAATGCTTATCACTAAGCTTGCTTGTGTCAATTTTTATTTGATCTTGATGTTCAATATGCTCTTCATGCTTTGACTTCTCTCTTGCATCAAGTATTAGTTGATATGCCATTCAACTTACATTGTTTTCTCACTCACATGTTGTAGCTACCATGTAGTAGAGAACCATACCCTTATTTGTTATTAGCCCCCGCCTATGTTCTATTCGCTTTTATATCTTTGTTATAGGGTTAATTTTATTTCTTTTTCGTTCTTTTTAGTTTGGCCACCAAGAAGGAAGAAAGGAAAAGCTTTTAAATGGGGCAACGAATAAGTCATCCGCACAATCTTTTGAAGAAGCTCATCAATTGTAGCAACCCATCAACCTTGCTCTTCTTTGCATGCACCGAGGACGGTGCAATCTTCAAGTGTGGGGAGGTCATTCGACCGATCTCCATGGGTAACAATTTCCTTTTGAACACCAATTTTTTATTTTCTTTGTTAGATTAGTTATTGCATTGCATGATAGGTTGCATGTTAGTTAGAATTTATACATATTTTTACCACTTCTTTCTTATTAGGACTACTTGGTTATGGTGATGATTTCTTTTCCAAGAAATTATTTTTTAGGGCACCCTACCAATTTAAAAAAATTTTGTTAAACTTGCTTGAAAGAATTTATTTTGGAACATGGTTTTTGAGCTAAGAACACACAACCTAGTGAGTTTTGAGCCTAATGGTGTGGTTACATCTTACAACCACTTATTTTCCCTTCTTGTGTGCAATTATTCTCTTTCTATGATTGTGATCTTTGATTTGTTTGATTCTTTATGTCCATTATTTTGTGTATTCATGCATTTATATGATTGAGACTATTTTATTTAGCTTACTTACCCAAATGGCCTTACCTTTTATCTTCCATTGTTAGCAAATTTGAGCCTACGCTTAACCCACTTGTTCTTATTTTAGCACATTACAAGCCTTAAAGCGAAAAACAATAAATGTCCTTATTTGGATCTTTGATTATCTTAGGCTAGTGTGTGTATCATTCAAGTGTGGGAAAACTTGGGACATTGGGTGAATAAAAGGGTAGTTTTGTATTATTTGTTGTTAATATTGGGAATTGGATACATGCTCATGTGTTAATTAAACGTAAAACCATATGCATTGATACTTTTGTATATACTTTATTGCAAAAAAGAAAAAAAATGAGAAAATAAAAAGAAAGAAAAAATAATATATATGTAGATATCGAAAGAAAAAAAGGAAATAAAAATAGAAAGAAAAGAAAAAGAAAAGAAATGTAACAAAAAGGGGACAAAATGCCCCGAGTGAAGCTCAATAAAATCAATGCATATGTGTTGTGATCAAGGAAAAAAATGCATGAGTATGAGAAGAAAAAGAGAAAAATGGGTAGCTAGGTTAGCTTTGAAATTGCATAGGATGTCATAGGTTGGTGGGAAGTTTAAGCTTATCAAAGATTCAAAATTCAAGCACATTTGACCAAATATGCATCCTTACGTTGACCCTAGCCCCATTACAACCTAAAGAAAAGACCTCATGATACTTGTATGCATGCATGAAATAAATGTCGATTGTTAGAAGAAAAACAAATCTTAGAAAGCATGATTAGGGGAGAATGGAGAGAATCGACCCTACACACTTGAGCGACTAGAGTGCAAACACTTTCGGTGAGGGTTCGATGCTCAAATCCGTGATTCCCGTTTTTCATAAACTTTCTTCTTGTAAGTCTATTTGAACTTCATTTTTATACTTGAATTCGTAGGATTCATGAATCGTTATATGATCTTGGCCCTACTTGTGCATACATGCTCCTTGAGGATTGAATTATTTTTAACCAAGTAGGTAGAATCATTTTGCATTTAGTTGCATTCATATAGATAGATGCATTTAGGTTATTTGCATTGAATAAATGTCATACCCCTTGTTTCATTCTTGGTTTAAGCATGAGGACATGCTTGGTTTAAGTGTAGGGAGGTTGATAAACCCCATTTGTAGGGTTTATCTTATGTTGAATTTAGGGGACCTTATCACCTTTTACCCACATTTATTCAATAAAATAGCATGATTTTGTAAATTCTCCTTTAATTGTGCTTAAGAGTGAATACATGCTTTTAGGACTCAAAATAGCTAAATTAAATTCACCTTGATTCCATTAGATGCCTTGATATGTTTGTTAAGTGATTTCAGATTTAGGAGGCAAAGATTGGATCAAGGAAATGAAGGAAAATCATGTAAAAATGGAGAACTCATGAAGAAATGTAGGAATCGCAAAAGCTGTCAAGCCAACCTCTTCGCACTTAATCGACCATAACTTGAGATACAGAGGTCTATATGATGCGGTTTCAGTTGTGTTGGAAAGCTAACATTCGGAGCTTCGAAATAATATAAGATTTGCCATAGTTGCATCGCATATAGGGGCGCGCACGCGCACTTTACGTGTGCGTGCCGATTTGCATTTGATTCATTAAATGCAAATTCGTGGCCAGCAAATTCTAAAGCCTTGTGGGCCCAATCCAACTCATTTCTGATGCTATTTAAGCCAAGGATTGAAAGGGAATTGACATACTTTACATACTTTTGATCATTAGTCATAGATTAGTTTTAGACGTAGTTAGAAGTAGTTTATAGAGAGAGAGGCTCTCTCTTCTCTCTAGAATTAGGATTAGGTTTAGTTCAATAATCTTAGATCTAGGTTTTAATTCATGCTTTCATCTTCTTCTACCTCTCAATTCTTTGTTGTTACATTCATTATTCTTCTACTCTTTTGTTGTAATTTCCTTTATGTTGTTTCTATGCTTTGTTGTAGATCTACTCTTGTTCCTTCTATTTTCTTTCAATTCAATTTGAGGTAATTCATAATAATTGTGTTTCTTTTGATTGTTGTTATAAATTCCTTGCAATAATTGTTGTTAGATTTCACTGTTGTTATCAATTTACTATGCTTTTCTTTCATGCCTTATAAGTGTTTGATAAAATGCTTAGCTGGATTTTAGTATAGATTTTGTTCCTCTTGGCCTAGGTAGAGTAATTAGTGACTCTTGAGTTATCTAATTCCTTTGTTGATTGATAATTAGAAGTAGATAATTGATTTGAATGCCTCTAAAGCTAGTCTTTCCTTTAGGAGTTGATTAGGACTTGAGGAATCAAATTGATTCATCCACTTGACTTTCCTCCATGGTTAGAGGTTAACTGGTGCACGAAATTGTGATCATCAACAATGGCGCCAAAGACTTGGAGCTCTCAAACGTGAATCACACTTTGTCACAACTTTGCACAACTAACCAGCAAGTGCACTGGGTTGTCCAAGTAATACCTTACGTGAGTGAGGGTCGATCCCATGGAGATTCTTGGTATGAAGCAAGCTATGGTCATCTTGTAAATCTCAGTCAGGTGGATAATAATGGTTATAATGGTTTTCGAAGATAAAGATAAATAAAGCATAAAATAGAGATAGAGATACTTATGTAAATCATTAGTGGGAATTTCAGATAAGTTTATGGAGATGCTTTGTTCCTTCTGAATCTCTGCTTTCCTATTGCTTTCATCCAATCATTCTTACTCCTTTCTATGGCAAGCTGTATGTAGGGCGTCACCGTTGTCAATGGCTACTTCCCATCCTCTCAGTGAAAATGGTCCAAATGCTCTGTCACAGCACGGCTCATCATCTGTCGGTTCTCGATCATGTCGAAATAGAATCCAGTAATTCTTTTGCGTCTGTCACTACGCCCAACACTTGCGAGTTCGAAGTTCGTCACAGTCATTCAATCCCTAAATCCTACTCGGAATACCACAGACAAGGTTTAGACTTTCCGGATTCTAAAGAATGTTGCCAATGGATTCTAGCTTATACCATGAAGATTCTGATTAAGGAATCCAAGAGATGCAAACTCTAGCTCTCGCTTGTAGAACGGAAGTGGTTGTCAGGCATGCGTTCATAAGGACGGATGATGATAAGTGTCACGGATCATCACATCCATCAGGTTGAAGTGCAGTAAATATCTTAGAATAAGAATAAGATTAAATTGAATAGAAGAACAATAGTAATTGCATTAATTCTCGAGGTACAACAGAGCTCCACACCTTAATCTATGGTGTGTAGAAACTCTACCATTGAAAATACATAAGTGATGGTCCAGGCATGGCCGAATGGCCAGCCTCCATGAAGGTCTAAAATCACATACACCGATTAAAGATCCATCCAAAGACTCTGGTCTCAGGACTAGGCATCCAAAGATGAAAATACAATAGTAAAAAGTCCTATTTATACTAGACTAGCTACTAGGGTTTACAGAAATAAGTCTAAGTGCATAAATCCACTTCCGGGGCCCACTTTGGTGTGTGCTTGGGCTGTGCTTGAGCATTACACGTGCAGAGGCTTCTCTTGGGGTTAAACGCCCAGTTGTAACGTGTTTTTGGTGTTTAACTCTAGTTTGTGACGTGTTTCTGGCGTTTTACTCCAGAATGTAGCATGGAACTGGCGTTGAATGCCAGTTTGCGTCGTTTAAGCTCGAACAAAGTATGGACTATTATATATTGCAGGAAAGCCCTGGATGTCTAACTTCCAACGCAGTTGAGAGCGTGCCATTTGGAGTTTTGTAGCTCCAGAAAATCCATTTCGAGTGCAGGAAGGTCAGAATCCAACAACATCAGCAGTCCTTTTGTCTGCCTCCTATCAGATTTTTGCTCAAGTCCCTCAATTTCAGCCAGAAAATACCTGAAATCACAGAAAAACACACAAACTCATAGTAAAGTTCAGAAATGTGAATTTTTCATAAAAACTAATAAAAATATTCCTAAAAGTAGCTAGATCCTACTAAAAACTATCTAAAAACAATGCCAAAAAGCGTATAAATTATCCGCTCATCACAACACCAAACTTAAATTGTTACTTGTCCCCAGTCAATTGAAAATCAAATAGGATAAAAAGAAGAGAATATACTATAAATATCAAAATATCAATGAATATTAGTTCCAACTAGATGAGCGGGACTTGTAGCTCTTTGCTTCTGAACAATTTTGGCATCTCACTTTATTCTTTGAAGTTTAGAATGATTGGCATCCATAGAAATTCAAAGTTCAGATAGTGTTATTGATTCTCCTAGTTAAGTATGTTGATTCTTGAACACAGCTACTTTTATGAGTCTTGGCCGTTGCCCTAAGCACTTTGTTTTCCAGTATTATCACCGGATACATAAATGCCACAGACACATGACTGGGTGAACCTTTTCAGATTGTGACTCAGCTTTGCTAAAGTCCCCAGTTAGAGGTGTCCAGAGCTCTTAAGCACACTCTTTTTGCTTTGGATCACGACTTTAACCACTCAGTCTCAAGCTTTTTACTTGGACCTACATGCCACAAGCACATGGTTAGGGATAGCTTGATTTAGCCGCTTAGGCCTGGATTTTATTTCCTTGGGTCGTCCTATCCATTGATGCTCAAAGCCTTGGATCTTTTTTACTCTTGCCTTTTGGTTTTAAGGGCTATTGGCTTTTTCTGCTTGCTTTTTCTTTTCCTTTTATTTTATTTTATTTTTCGCCATTTTTTTTCACAAGCTTTTGTTATTCACTGCTTTTTCTTGCTTCAAGAATCAATTTTATGATTTTTCAGATTATCAATAACATTTCTCTTGTTCATCATTCTTTCAAGAGCCAATAATTTTAACATTCATAAACAACAAGATAAAAAATATGCACTGTTCAAGCATTCATTCAGAAAACAAAAAGTATTGTCACCACATCAATATAATTAAACTAATTTCAAGGATGAATTCGAAACTCATGTACTTCTTGTTCTTTTGTATTAGAAACATTTTTCATTTAAAAAAGGTGAAGGATTCATGGAATTATTCATAGCCTTAAGACATAGACACTGGACACTAATGATCATGTAGTAAATACTCAAAACATAGACAAACATGAAGCTTAAAAACTGAAAAACAGAGAGATAAGAACAAGGAAGTTAAGGAATGAGTCCACCTTAGTGATGGTGACGCCTTCTCCTTGAAGGACCAATGGTGTTCTTGAGTTCCTATGTCTCTTCCTTGCCTTTGTTGCTCCTCCCTCATAGCTCTTTGATCTTCTCTAATCTCATTGAGAATGATGGAGTGTTCTCGGTGTTCCACCCTTAATTGGTTCATGTCATGACTCAATCCTTCTAGAGAAGTGTTGAGTTGTTCCTAATAGTTGTTTGGACGAAAGTGCATCCCTTGATGTATCTTAGGGATTTCTTGATGATGAGCTTCCTCATGCGTCTTTTGAGATCCATGAATGGGGTCTCTTGTTTGCTCCATCCTCTTCTTAGTGATGGGCTTGTCCTCTTCAATGAGGATGTCTCCTTCTATATATGACAACTCCAGCTAAGTAGCATAGATGGCAAATGAGATGAGGAAAAGCTAGCCTTGCTAAGGTGGAGGGCTTTTCGGCTACTTTGTAGAGTTCTAGAGAGATGAATTCATGAACTTCTACTTCTTCTCCAATCATGATGCTTTGGACCATGATGGCTCGATCCACAGTTAATTCGGATCAGTTGCTAGTGGGGATGATGGAGTGTTGGATGAACTCCAACCATCCTTTAGCCACAGGCTTAAGGTCCAGTCTTCTCAATTGAACCGGCTTGCCTTTTGAGTCTCTTTTCCATTGAGCTCCTTCCACACATATGTCCATGAGGACTTGGTCCAACCTTTGATCAAAGTTGACCCTTCTAGTGTAGGGACGTGCGTCTTCTTGCATCATAGGCAAGTTGAATGCCAACCTTACATTTTCCGGACTGAAATCTAAGCATTTTCCCCGAACCATTGTCAGATAATTCTTTGGATTCGGGTTCATACTTTGATCATGGTTCCTAGTGATCCATGCATTGGCATAGAACTCTTGAACCATTAAGATTCTGACTTGTTGAATGGAGTTGGTAAGAACTTCCCAACCTCTTCTTTGGATCTCATGTCAGATCTCCGGATACTCATTTTTCTTGAGCATGAAAGGGACCTCAGTGATCACCTTTTTCTTGGCCACAACTTCATAGTAGTGGTTTAGATGGGCTTTTGAAATGAATCTCTCCATCTTCCATGACTCAGAAGTGGAAGCAATTGTCTTCTCTTTCCTCTTTCTTGAGGTTTCTCTGGCCTTAGGTGCCATCAATGGTTATGAAAAAACAAAAAAGCTATGCTTTTACCACACCAAACTTAGAATGTTGCTCGCCCTTGGTGGACGAAATTGTGACCCTCTTTGTATTTGCATGAGATTTATTTAATGGCTATTGATTATGTGTGGACAAAACTCCGTTCATCTTAACCAGCAAGTGTACTGGGTCGTCCAAGTAATACCTTACGTGAGTAAGGGTCGATCCCACAGAGATTGTTGGTATGAAGCAAGCTATGGTCACCTTGTAAATCTCAGTCAGGCGGATTCAAGTATAATTGGATTATTGGTTTAAATTTGATTAATGGAATAAATAGAAAATAAAGATAAATAAACTAAGATAGAAATACTTATGTAAATTAATGGTGGGAATTTCAGATAGGCGTATGGAGATGCTGTGCTCCTCTCGAATTTCTATTTTCTTATTACATTCATCCAATCCTTCTTACTCCTTTCCATGGCAAGCTGTTTGTAGGGCATCACTGTTGTCAATGGCTACATCCCATCCTCTCAGTGAAAATGGTCCTATGCTCTGTCACAGCACGGCTAATCTTCTGTCGGTTCTCAATCAGGTTGGAATAGAATCCCTTGATTCTTTCCGTCTGTCACTAACGCCCAGCCTTCAGGAGTTTGAAGCTCGTCACAGTCATTCAATCCCGAAATCCTACTCGGAATACCACAGACAAGGTTAGACTTTCCGGATTCCCGGAATCCTACTCGAAATACCACAGACAAGGTTAGACTTTCCGGATTCCCATGAATGCCGCCATCTATCTAGCTTATACCACGAAGATTCTGTTGGGGAATCTAAGAGATATGTGCCCGGCCTAAGGTAGAACGGAAGTGGTTGTCAGTTCACGGATCATCACATTCATCAAGTTGAAGTGCAACGAATATCTTAGAATAGGAATAAAAGAGAATTGAATAGAAAATAATAGTAATTGTATTGAAACTTGAGGTACAGCAGAGCTCCACCGTTGAAAATATATAAGTGAAAGGTTCAGGCATGGCCGAAAGGCCAGCCCCCATGGTCTAAGGACTAGGCGTCCAGAGATGTCTAATACACTAGTAAAAAGTCCTATTTATAATAAACTAGCTACTAGGGTTTACATAAGTAAGTAATATATGCATAAATCCACTTCCGAGGCCCACTTGGTGTATGTTCGGGCTGAGCTTGGTCTATCCACGAGCTGAGGCTTTTATTGGAGTTGAACGCCAAGTTGTAACGTGTTTTGGCCGTTCAACTCCAGGTCGTGACGTGTTTCTGGCGTTTTACTCCAGACAGCAACGTGTAACTGGCGTTGAGCGCCAGTTTACGTCGTCAATTCCCGAATAAAGTAAGGATTATTATATATTGCTGGAAAGCTCTAGATGTCTACTTTCCAACGCCGTTGAAAGCGCACCATTTGAAGTTTTGTAGCTCCAGAAAATCCATTTCGAGTGCAGGGAGGTCAGATTCCAACAACATCAGCAGTCCTTTGTCAGCCTCCTATCAGAGTTTTGCTCAAGTCCCTCAATTTCAGCCAGAAATTACCTGAAATTACAGAAAAGCACACAAACATATAGTAAAGTCCAGAAATGTGAATTTAACATAAAAACTAATGAAAACATCCCTAAAAGTAGCTTGAACTTACTAAAAACTACCTAAAAACAATGCCAAAAAGCGTATAAATTATTCGCTCATCACAACACCAAACTTAAATTGTTGCTTGTCCCCAAGCAACTGAAAATCAATTAGGATAAAAAGAAGAGAATATACTATAAATCTCAAAAATATCAATGAATATTAATTCTAATTAGATGAGCAGGACTTGTAGCTTTTTGCTTCTGAACAGTTTTGGCATCTCACTTTTTCCTTTGAAGTTTAGAATGATTGGCTTCTATAGGAACTTAGAATTTCAGATAGTGTTATTGATTCTCCTAGTTAAGTATGTTGATTCTTGAACACAGGTACTTTTATGAGTCTTGGCCGTGGCCCTAAGCACTTTGTTTTCCAGTATTACCACCAGATACATAAATGCCACAGACACATGACTGGGTGAACCTTTTCAGATTGTGACTCAGCTTTGCTAGAGTCCCCAGTTAGAGGTGTCCAAAGCTCTTAAGCACACTCTTTTTGCTTTGGATCACGACTTTAACCACTCAGTCTCAAGCTTTTCACTTGGACCTTCATGACACAAGCACATGGTTAGGGACAGTTTGATTTAGCCGCTTAGGCCTGGATTTTATTTCCTTGGGCCCTCCTATCCATTGATGCTCAAAGCCTTGGATCCTTTTTACCCTTGCCTTTTGGTTTTAAGGGCTATTGGCTTTTTCTGCTTGCTTTTTCTTTTTCTTTCTAGTTTTTTTTCGCCAGTTTTTTTTTTTTTTTTTTTGCAAGCCTTTGCTTTTTTACTGCTTTTTCTTGCTTCAAGAATCAATTTTATGATTTTTCAGATCATCAATAACATTTCTCTTTGTTCATCATTCTTTCAAGAGCCAACAATTTTAACATTCATAAACAACAAGATAAAAAATATGCACTGTTTAAGCATTCATTCAGAAAATAAAAAGTATTGTCACCACATCAATATAATTAAATTAAATTCAAGGACAATTTTCGAAATTTATGTACTTCTTGTTCTTTTGAATTAAAAACATTTTTTATTATTTAAGAGAGGTGAAGGATTTATAGAAATTATTCATAGCTTTAAGACATAGTTACTACATACTAATGATCATGAAGTAGAGACACAAAACATAGATAGACATGAACGATAAAAACCGAAAAAGCAGAGAAATAAGAACAAGGAATGAGTCCACCTTAGTGAGGGTGGCGTCCTCTTGAAGAACCAATGGTGCTTTTTGAGCTCCTTTATGTCTCTTCCTTGCTTCTGTTGCATGATCCCTAGTGATTTTGGTGTTCCTACCCTTAGTTGCTTCCAATAATTATGTGGAGGAACATGTATCCCCTGAGGTATCTTAGGGATTTCTTGATGAGAAAATTTCTCATGCTCTCTTGATGTGCAGTCAATTGCTCTTCTACTAAGTTATGGACGCTTGAGATGAATATCTCCATCTCCCATGACTTGGAGGTGAAAGCTTTTTGTCATCCCTTTTCTCTTTTTTTTTCTTTTTTTTTTAGGTTTCTCTGAATTGTTGATTTTTAGTTTCTCTTGACTTCCTCTTCAGAGTCTTTTCAGGTTCAGGATCAGCTTCAACAAGAGTGCCTTTTTCCTTGTTCCTGCTCATATGAAAGAGAAGAGGAAAAGAAAAGGAAGAGGAATCCTCTATGTCACAGTAAGGAGGATCCTTATTATTAGTAGAAGAAGAAAGGGGATAATGGAAGGAGAGGGATGAATAGTCTGTATAAAGAGTAAGGATAGGGGAGGTGATAAGAGATGAAGAGAAGTGTTAGTAAATAAATAAATAAATAGAAGAAGATGAGAGAGGGATTTTCGAAAATATTTTTGAAAAGGAGTTAGTAATTTCGAAAATTAAAGATGAATTAAAATTAAAATTAAAATTTGAAACAATTAGTTATTTAAAAAGAATTTTGAAAAAGAGGGAGGTATTTTCGAAAATTAGAGAGGGAAAAGTAGTTAGGTGGTTTTGAAAAAGATAAGAAACAAACAAAAAGTTAATTAGTTAGTTGAAAAAGATATTAAAATCAAATTTGAAAAGATAAGAAGATAAGAAGTTAGATAAGATGTTTTAAAATAAAATTTTTGAAAAAGATAAGATTTTGAAAAAGATATGATATAAAAGATACGATAAAAAGATATGATAAAAAGATATGATTTTTGAAAAGATAAGATTAAAAAGATATTTTTTTTGAAAAGATATGATTTTAAAAGATATGGTTTTAAAAAGATATGATTGAAATTAGTTTTGAAAAAGATTTAATTTTTAAAATTAAAATTAATTACTTAACTAACAAGAAACTAAAAGATAAGATTCTAGAATTTTAAAGATTGAACCTTTCTTAACAAGAAAGTAACAAACTTCAAATTTCTGAATCAATTACATAAATTGTTAGCTAATTTTCGAAAATATGATGTAAAAGATAAGAAAAAGATTTTGAAAATAAATTGAAAATGGTTTTTGAAATTTTCAAAAAAAAGGAAAAAATGGAAAAGATATTATTTTTGAAAAAGATTTTGAAAAGATAAGATTTTTAAAATTGAAAATTTGACTTGACTTATAAGAAACAACTAATTTTTAAAAATTTTTGACCAAGTCAACCCAAAATTTCGAAAATTTGGAGGGAAATAAGGAAAAGATATTTTTTGATTTTTTTGAATTTTTAATGATGAGAGAAAAAAACAACAAAAATGACTCACAACATGAAAATTATGAATCAAAACTCATGATGCATGCAAGAACACTATGAATGTTAAGATGAACACCAAGAACACTTTGAAGATCATGATGAACATCAAGAACATAATTTTGAAAAATTTTTGATGCAAAGAAAACATGCAAGACACCAAACTTAGAAATCTTTAATGCATGGACTCTAACAAACGAAAAATGCATATGAAAAACAACAAATAACACAAAACAAGAAATCATCAAGATCAAACAAGAGGATTTACCAAGAATATCTTGAAGATCATGAAGAACACTATGAATGCATGAATTTTCGAAAAATGCAAGAAAAAAAAATTTTTAAAGCATGCAATTGACACCAAACTTAAAAATTGACTCAAGACTCAAACAAGAAACACAAAATATTTTTGGTTTTTTTATGATTTTATGATTTTTTTGTATTTTTATTATTTTTTTCGAAAATATACTTTAGAAAAATGAAAATAATAATAAAAAAATATTTTTGAAAGATTTTTGGAAACTTTTTGAAAAGAAAATTACCTAATCTGAGCAACAAGATGAACCGTTGATGTGTGGAAAACGATCCAACACAAAACTCACCGGCAAGTGTACCGGGTCGCATCAAGTAATAAAACTCACGGGAGTGAGGTCGATCCCACAGGGATTGAAGGATTGAGCAATTTTAGTTTAGTTGTTGATTTAGTCAAGCGAATCAAATATTGGTTGAGTGATTTTGTATCCAACAGTAAGTAAATAGCAGGAAATGTAAAGGGAGAGGGATGAATTGCAGAAATTAAAGAGAACTGAAAGTAAAGATGCTGAATCTTAAAGAGCAAGAAATTAAATGACTGAAACTTAAAGTGCAAGAAATGTAAATTGCAGTAACTTAAAGTGCAAGAAATATAAATTGCTTGAATGGAAAAAGGGAGCTGAGGACTGGGAATTCAGAATTTAAGCAAGGAAAATTTAATTGCAACAATTAATAAAGCAGAAGATGAATTGGAAGAAACTAGAATTCAAACAGGAAATGAAATTAAATTGCAGCAGGTGTTCACAGAAGAACCAAAAGGGGAAATATGATCTTAGGACTCCAGAGACTAGATAGCAAAGTCTAGATCTCAATTGCCTTCCCAGATCCAAGTTCACAAAGCAATTAACAAGAAATTAAAGATTGAAGCAGTAAAAGAAATTGAATTCAACTCAATTATGCAGAAGAGAAATTAAAGAGATCTTGAATGGAGATTGAGACAGAAATTCCTCAATTCTTCACACCCAAGACTCAAATAAGAAAAGTAAAAAGTGCTCAAGCAAGAACGAGGAAGAAGAGAGATCAATTCTCCTCCCCAATTCTCTAAAATCTCAGTTCCTAGCTCTCAATGAAGTCTCAAAATGTAAAAGTTTAAAAATCAAAAGAAAGGTCCCTAATTACATCAAACTATCTCCTATTTATACACTTTCTATGGGCTTTTGATTTGGTGAAGAAATGAATTAAATTGGATTTTTAATCCAATTTTCAGCCCATGAGAGATTAGCTTTCAGGAGGCTGCCCTGCCCTTGTGGAGGGCAGAGCAGTAAATGGTGCATGCGGCCTCGTGCGTGTGATGGGTGTTCAAGATGCTGCCCTGCCCTTGTGGAGGGCAGGGCAGAGTTGCCATGGTGCGCCAAGTGCTGCCCGTGTGTGCGTGCTGCTGGCCGAGTGCTCAAGTCCTGGCCGTGCCAAAATGCTGCGCCATGCATCAAGAAATGCTGCCCTGCCCTTGTGGAGGGCAGGGCAGTGTGCGTCATGGTGCGTTTGAAATATTTCGCGTGCCAAGTCTTGGACATCATCAGGGTAGTGCTCAAGTGGTGCAGCTTCCTTGCTTTCTTAGTGAAGCCTTCGTGTTCGAGACTGGCTAGGAGCATTTTGGCCAATTTTTGGCTTATTTTCCTTTGTGAGTAGCGCTCCCCCACTCCCCCTTGCTCATGAGTTCGAACCTTGTGGCAAGCATTGGTAAGCTTTTTCCTTAAATTTATTTCTTTGATGAGCCCGATATTTCTCTTGAAGAGGGCAGGGCAGAATTTCTTTGGAAGCTTGGTTCACTATGCTGCTCTCCTGGAGGGCAGTGTGCCCTTGTGGAGGGTAGTGTTTGCTTCCTCCTTCTATGTTGCACCACACTTCTCCTCCCATGGTCACACTTCTTAAGCCACGTTTTTCTTCTTTTCTTCCTTTCTTCACCTACAAGAAACCAAAACAACCAATCAAAGTATCTCTAAACTCATAAGGTTTATAAATCATTAAAAATCAATTAATTTTAGCTCAAACCTCATGATTTAGCATCAATTTAATGGTGGTTGTTTGATTTAAAGAAGTTATGCATTTTCATTCCAAATTACTTACTTAGGATGCAAGAAAGTGCATAAAAACTAGTGAAACAAGTGGAATTCACTTAAAAAAATGGGTATATGATGGCTTGTCATCACAACACCAAACTTAAATCTTGCTTGTCCCCAAGCAAGCATCAAAATTAAGAGGAAATGAAATGAAAAAGAAGAGCAAACATTTCCTTATTAGGCATATAGTAGAACTTGGTTCATGGAGTTTCATGCAGATCAATAGTAGTTCATTTATTACCTGCTGTCATAACAAACAATGTCTCCTAAAGGGTTCACCAAGGTTGCTCCTATAACACCTTACTTTTTAATTATTTCCCTTGTTAGCTTTTTCTTCTTTCTTTTGCATTAGAGAGCTTATTATTTATTGAAGGCTTGGTGGCGAATGTTGCAGCAACCTTTGGCTTTATTTTTGGCTCAACATTTCTTCACCACAGACACATGGCTCACCATTTCCTCCTAGGATCATTGATGCCTAGCATCTCTTTGGATAACTAAATGCTTTGTAACTAGGTTGCTCTTTATTGTGGACTTTCAATTGGCCATCCCAAATCAGTTGATCTAAGTGGTCAGGTTTTGAAATACCCCTTAGAATTTACTTGTCCAAGCATATCCTAGTACAAGAACACCACAGGCATGTGTCCTAGGGTCCAAGCTATTGGTGCCTAGCCTTATTCTTTGTTTCTTTGCCAGCTCTTGGCTTTTTCTTTTTCCTTTTCTTTTGATTTTGCTTTATTTCCAAGGGATTTTCATTGATTGAAGGGTCATAGCAGCAAACTAGCTTAAGCTTCAAGTAACATGTCATTATGCAGCAATTATTCTATGAGCTAACAATTGAATCAAACACCTACCACCACTAACTTCTATTCTAACTTATGCAACATTAGATGTTTACTTTCTAGTTCATCCAATTCTCTTTTATTCAAGCATATGGGAAGCAAAACAAAATTTAAGCTGAGTAATGAATGACAAGTATCATGCAGATAAGCATACTTAACAAACAATTCCACTTGCAACCAGATAAACACCTTAGCAGGACATATAAGGGCTCCCAAATTCAAAACAATTTATAGCAGCAAGGATTAAGTTTAGATACAACCTTTGAAGTTGCATCCCTTTGATTCTTCCTTCTGTTGTATCCCCTTTTGAGTCACAATGCAAACTGTCTTCAATTGTTGGCTAATTTCCTGCATTATTCTCAAAAGTTGCTTGCTTCTCAAGCCCTTAAGTGCATGGTTAGTCTAAAAATGATTATGGATTTTTGAACTTACTTTGGCGTGTGAACACCAAACTTAATTCCTTGCCACTATTTTTCATGCATCAACTTAACCATATGTGAAATCTTGTGTCCTTGCTAAAGGTTATGGAATTAAAACTAGAAAGCAGTTAAATAGTTGGATAAGTTGTTTGATTGCTTGGAGCTAGCATTATGCAGGAGGTGAGAATGTTCTTTTAAGTGAGATTTTGGTGGAACACCAAACTTAGAATCTTTCATTCTCCCTTAAATTATTTTGGTGTGCAACACCAAACTTAGCTCCTTGCAATACATACTTAATTATTCAACATTTTTATTGAAACAGCTATGAAAAGAAAACTACCTCAGGTTGGGTTGCCTCCCAACAAGCGCTTCTTTATTGTCACTAGCTTGACATCTTATCCTTTGATCGTGGGGGTTGAAAATCATAGTGCCTCAGCTTTTCTCCTCTTACTGTAAACTTCCTTCCGGTCTCCTCTTTGATGATCTCTAGGTGTTCAAGTGAAAGGATCCGGTTCACAGTATAGCACTCAGATGATTGTGGAGACACCTTCATTGGTTGGGTGTTTAACATCACTTTATCCCCTGGTGAGAAGCCTTCAGTGGGAATTTTCTTATTTCTCCACCCTTTTGGCCTCTTCTTCTTTTCTTCTTTCTCAGGAGATAATTCATGCCTTGGTGGTTCTTTATCTGGAGTGTTGAGGCTCCCATCTGGGGGTTTTGGATCTAGTTCCTCCTTGATTTCTTTGGTCTGTTGCACCATCTCTACTTCTTTGAAGCATGGATTTGGAAGTCTTGGAGTTAACTCATTGAATGCCTCTTTCAAGCTTTGATCCCTGGCTTTATCCTCTGTACAATCTTCTTCTTGAGTGGGTTCATGCAGGGTTTTAAAAACATGGAATGCTAGGTGCTCATCATGCACTCTCAACAACAATTCCCCTTTTTCAACATCTATCAATGCTCTGCCTGTAGCCAGGAAAGGCCTCCCCAGAATGATGGGAGTGTTAGGGTCCTCCTCCATATCCAGGATGATAAAATCAGCTGGGAGAAGGAATTTCCCCACCTTTACCAGTACATTCTCTATAACTCCAAGTGCTTGCTGGATGGATTTGCCAGCCATTTGCAAGTGTATTCGTGTGGATTTCAGCTCACAAATTCGGAGTTTCCTCATTAGAGACAAAGGCATCAAGTTTATGCTTGCACCAAGGTCACATAATGACTTCTCAATTGTTATGTCTCCTATGGTGCAAGGTATGTAAAACCTCCCAGGATCATCTTTCTTCTCTGGCAACTCTCTTTGGAGGATAGCACTACATTCCTTTGTCATCTCAACAATTTGTCCTTCCTTCAAGGGTCTTTTCTTTGTTAGCACTTCTTTCATAAATTTGGCATATAATGGCATCTGTTCAAGTGCTTCTAAGAAAGGAATATTGATGCTGAGTGTCTTGAATATGTCCAGGAACTTTGAATATTGCTTATCCTCGTTTTCCTTTTTGAACCTCTGAGGGTATGGAAGTTTGGGGATATCTGGCTTCACCCCTTCCTTCTTCTCTTGTAGCTGTATTTCAAGGATGTCCTCATCTTTCTTTGAGCTTTTTGCATTCTTGGTCTTTCTCTCCTCTTCACTTCTTTCTTCTGTCTCTTCTTGTAGAACTTTTCTGTTGTGTTCTTTCTGATTGATGGCTTCCTTCTCACTTCCCATCATGATTGCTTTGCACTCCTCCCACTTTGTAGCTTTTCCTTTGTCCTTTGGGTGGTCTTGAGTAGCAATAGGGGATGCATTTGATTGCTTCTCACCCATCTCTGTAATTTGTTTAGCCATTTGTTCCATATGCCTCTCAAGATTTCTGATTGAAGCTTCTTGGTTTTTAATTGTAGCTTCTTGGATTTTGATTGAGGCTTCTTGGTTTTTACTTGTTATGGCTTGATCCTTCCGTGCTGCTTCCTGATATTGTTTTGCCATCTCTTGATTTTTCATGAGTTTCTCCATCATTATCTCTTGGTGCTTCATCATCTTTTCCATCAATATCTCTAAATTGGAGATTCTTTGAGTGTCTTGTGACACTTGTGGCTGGTTGTGAGATGTTGAAGGTTGATGGTAGGTGTTTTGGTTAGTGGTTTGGTTATTGGGTGGATAGTAGCTAGAATTTGGGTGGTTGTTTTGGGGTTTTCTATATGGATTGGGGTTAGTGTTTTGCTGGTTGTGGTTTTGGTTGTTTCTTGAGTTGTTTTGGTTTGAGTTTCTTTGCCATGGTTGCTGGTTTTGAGTGTGGTTATCTCCCCATCTTATGTTTGGATGGCTCTTCTAGGATGGATTGTAGGTGTCACCATAGACTTTATTTTGCCCGGAGCTTTGGTTATGCACATGAGGTTGTTCCTGCTGCTGATCTTCTTGGTTTTCTTCATTTTGCCCCCAGGGAGTTGTTGGTTGGCTTGTGGAACTTACTGATGCTACTTGTAGGCCATCAATTCTTTTGGCCATTTGCTCAAATTGTTGCTGAATTCGCTGCTGCATCACTTTGTTTTGAGCTAAGATTGAGTCAACTCCCTCTAACTCCATCACTCCTCTTCTTTGTGACGGTTGGCGTTGCCTTTGATGAGCAAAGAAATACTGGTTGTTAGCCACCATGTCAATGAGGTTTTGAGCCTCTTCTGCAGTTTTTATCAGTTGCAATGATCCTCTAGCTGAGTGATCAAGTGCCTCTTGAGCCTTCAGCGTAAGTCCTTCATAGAAGTTCTGCAGCTTGTCCCACTCAGTGAACATCTCTGGTGGACATTTTCTCCGCAGAGCCTTATATCTTTCCCATGCCTTATATAGATTTTCAGCATCCAATTGTGTGAATGTCTGCACCTCAGTCTTCAACTGAATGATCCTTTGAGGGGGGTAAAACTTGGCAAGAAACTTACTCACCAAATCATCCCAAGTGTTGATGCTTTCTCTTGGAAATGACTCCAGCCATTGAGTAGCTTTGTCCTTCAGGGAAAATGGAAACAGCAACAATTTGTAACTGTCAGGATGCACACCATTGGTCTTCACTGTGTCACATATCCTCAAGAAGGTGGATAGGTGCTGGTTTGGATCTTCCAAGGGGCCTCCTCCATAAGAACAGTTGTTCTGCACCAAGGTGATGAGTTGGGGCTTCAATTCAAAGTTATTTGCATCGACATTTGGGGTAAGAATGCTACTCCCACAATGCCTTGGATTAGCAAATGTATATGAAGCCAATACTCTCCTTTGGGGTTGACCATTGTCGTTGGCCATTCCCACTTGTGGATTTGTTGGATTTTCCTCCATTTCTTGGTTCTCTTCTCAACCTCCAAAGTGTTTCAGGATCAAAAGGTGTGGATTCATAGCTTCTTCCTCCTGACATAAACACAGAACCAGGAACCAGAATTATACACTCTATTGTTAGAGTGAAGTTAGTGTTAGCTTAAGCAAAAATTCAAACAGTTAGTATGTTTAGTAAAAAATTAAAGGAATAGAAAAGAAAAAGTGCTTGATCTAGATCTCCACTTCACTTAATCATTGTCAATCTATTTCAATCCCCGGCAACGGCGCCAAAAACTTGATGTGTGGAAAACGATCCAACACAAAACTCACCGGCAAGTGTACCGGGTCGCATCAAGTAATAAAACTCACGGGAGTGAGGTCGATCCCACAGGGATTGAAGGATTGAGCAATTTTAGTTTAGTGGTTGATTTAGTCAAGCGAATCAAATATTGGTTGAGTGATTTTGTATCCAACAGTAAGTAAATAGCAGGAAATGTAAAGGGAGAGGGATGAATTGCAGAAATTAAAGAGAACTGAAAGTAAAGATGCTGAATCTTAAAGAGCAAGAAATTAAATGACTGAAACTTAAAGTGCAAGAAATGTAAATTACAGTAACTTAAAGTGCAAGAAATATAAATTGCTTGAATGGAAAAAGGGAGCTGAGGACTGGGAATTCAGAATTTAAGCAAGGGAAATTTAATTGCAACAATTAATAAAGCAGAAGATGAATTGGAAGTAACTAGAATTCAAACAGGAAATGAAATTAAATTGCAGCAGGGGTTCACAGAAGAACCAAAAGGGGAAATGGGATCTTAGGACTCCAGAGACTAGATAGCAAAGTCTAGATCTCAATTGCCTTCCCAGATCCAAGTTCACAAAGCAATTAACAAGAAATTAAAGATTGAAGCAGTAAAAGAAATTGAATTCAACTCAATTATGCAGAAGAGAAATTAAAGAGATCTTGAATGGAGATTGAGATAGAAATTCCTCAATTCTTCACACCCAAGACTCAAACAAGAAAAGTAAAAAGTGCTCAAGCAAGAACGAGGAAGAAGAGAGATCAATTCTCCTCCCCAATTCTCTAAAATCTCAGTTCCTAGCTCTCAATGAAGTCTCAAAATGTAAAAGTTTAAAAATCAAAAGAAGGGTCCCAAATTACATCAAACTATCTCCTATTTATACACTTTCTATTCTTGGATTTTGGAATTTGGATGGGCTTTTGATTTGGTGAAGAAATGAATTAAATTGGATTTTTAATCCAATTTTCAGCCCATGAGAGATTAGCTTCCAGGAGGCTGCCCTGACCTTGTGGAGGGCAGAGCAGTAAATGGTGCATGCGGCCTCGTGCGTGTGATGGGCGTTCAAGATGCTACCCTGCCCTTGTGGAGGGCAGGGCAGAGTTGCCATGGTGCGCCAAGTGCTGCCCGTGTGTGCGTGCTGCTGGCCGAGTGCTCAAGTCCTGGCCGTGCCAAAATGCTGCGCCATGCATCAAGAAATGCTGCCCTGCCCTTGTGGAGGGCAGGGCAGTGTGCGTCATGGTGCGTTTGAAATATTTCGCGTGCCAAGTCTTGGACATCATCAGGGTAGCGCTCAAGTGGTGCAGCTTCCTTGCTTTCTTAGTGAAGCCGCCGTGTTCGAGACTGGCTGGGAGCATTTTGGCCAATTTTTGGCTTATTTTCCTTTGTGAGTAGCGCTCCCCCACTCCCCCTTGCTCATGAGTTCGAACCTTGTGGCAAGCATTGGTAAGCTTTTTCCTTGAATTTATTTCTTTCTTTGATAAGCCCGATATTGCTCTTGAAGAGGGCAGCGCAGAATTTCTTTGGAAGCTTGGTTCACTATGCTGCTCTCCTGGAGGGCAGTGTGCCCTTGTGGAGGGCAGTGTTTGCTTCTTCCTTCTATGTTGCACCACACTTCTCCTCCCATGGTCACACTTCTTAAGCCACGTTTTTCTTCTTTTCTTCCTTTCTTCACCTACAAGAAACCAAAACAACCAATCAAAGTATCTCTAAACTCATAAGGTTTATAAATCATTAAAAATCAATTAATTTTAGCTCAAACCTCATGATTTAGCATCAATTTAATGGTGGTTGTTTGATTTAAAGAAGTTATGCATTTTCATTCCAAATTACTTACTTAGGATGCAAGAAAGTGCATAAAAACTAGTGAAACAAGTGGAATTCGCTTAAAAAAATGGGTATATGATGGCTTGTCATCAACCGTCAGTTGTCCATACTCGAACAATCCCCGGCAATGGCGCCAAAAACTTGGTGCATGAAATTGTGACCCTCTTTGTATTTGCATGAGATTTATTTAATGGCTATTGGTGGACGAAATTGTGATTTAATTGTTATTCCATTTTGCAAAATTCATTGCTTTTCATTCCCTGGTAATGGCGCCAAAAACATGATGCCAATACCATAGTTCACAACTCCGTTCAACTTAACCAGCAAGTGTACTGGGTCATCCAAGTAATACCTTACGTGAGTAAAGGTCGATCCCACAGAGATTGTTGGTATGAAGCAAGCTATGGTCATCTTGTAAATCTCAGTTAGGCAGATTAAATAGTTTTGGGTTTCGAAAATTAATAGTAAAAGGAAAATAAAAGGGATAGAAATACTTATGTAAATTAATAGTGGGAATTTCAGATAAGTGTATGGAGATGCTATGCTCCTCTTGAATCTCTACTTTCCTATTACAGTCATCCAATCCTTCCTACTCCTTTCCATGGCAAGCTGTATGTAGGGCATCACCGTTGTCAATGGTTACATCCCATCCTCTCAGTGAAAATGTTCCTATGCTCTGTCACAGCACGGCTAATCATCTGTCGGTTCTTAATCAGGTTGGAATAGAATCCCTTGATTCTTTTGCGCTTGTCATCACGCCCAGCCTTCAGGAGTTTGAAGCTCGTCACAGTCATTCAATCCCAGAATCCTACTCGGAATACCACAGACAAGGTTTAGACTTTCCGGATCCTCATGAATGCCGCCATCTATCTAGCTTATACCACGAAGATTCTGTTGGGGAATCTAAGAGATATGCGCCCGGCCAAGAGTAGAACGGAAGTGGTTGTCAGTCACACGCGTTCATAGGTGAGAATGATGATGAGTGTCACGGATCATCACATTCATCAAAGTTAAGTGTAGCGTATATCTTGGAATAAGAATAGAAGAGAATTGAATAGAAAGTAATAATAATTGTATTGAAACTTGAGGTACAGCAGAGCTCCACACCCTTAATCTATGGTGTGCAGAAACTCCACTGTTGAAAATACATAAGTAAAAGGTTCAGGCATGGCCGAATGGCCAGCCCCCAAAACATGATCACAGGATTCAAAATACAATCCAGGATGATAATATGATAGTAAAAAGTTCTATTTATAATAAACTAGCTCCTAGGGTTTATATGAGTAAGTAATTGATGCATAAATCCACTTCCGGGGCCCACTTGGTGTATGTTTGGGCTGAGCTTGATCTATCCACGAGCTGAGGCTTCTCTTGGAGTTGAACTCCAAGTTATAACGTGTGTTGGGCGTTCAACTCCGGATCATGACGTTTTTCTGGCGTTTAACTCCAGATAGTAGCATGTACTTGGCGTTCAACGCCAAGTTACGTCGTCAATTTTCGAATGAAGTATAGACTATTATATATTGCTGGAAAGCTCTGGATGTCTACTTTCCAACGCCGTTGAGAGCGCGCCAATTGGAGTTCTGTAGCTCCAGAAAATCTATTTCGAGTGCAGGGAGGTCAGATTCCAACAGCATCAGCAGTCCTTCTGTCAGCCTTTTTCAGAGTTTTGCTCAAGTCCCTCAATTTCAGCCAGAATTTACCTGAAATCACAAAAAAACACACAAACTCATAGTAAAGTCCAGAAATGTGAATTCAACATAAAAACTAATGAAAACATCCCTAAAAGTAGCTCAAACTTACTAAAAACTATCTAAAAACAATGCCAAAAAGCGTATAAATTATCCGCTCATCAGCTATTAATTATGTGTGGACACAACTCCGTTCATCTTAACCAGCAAGTGTACTGGGTCGTCCAAGTAATTCCTTACGTGAGTAAGGGTCGATCCCACAGAGATTGTTGGTATGAAGCAAGCTATGGTCACCTTGTAAATCTCAGTCACGCGGATTCAAGTATAATTGGATTATTGGTTTAAATTTGATTAATGGAATAAATAGAAAATAAAGATAAATAAACTAAGATAGAAATACTTATGTAAATTAATGGTGGGAATTTCAGATAGGCGTATGGAGATGCTGTGCTCCTCTCGAATTTCTATTTTCTTATTACATTCATCCAATCCTTCTTACTCCTTTCCATGGCAAGCTGTATGTAGGGCATCACCGTTGTCAATGGCTACATCCCATCCTCTCAGTGAAAATGGTCCTATGCTCTGTCACAGCACAGCTAATCATCTGTCGGTTCTCAATCAGGTTGGAATAGAATCCCTTGATTCTTTTGCGTCTGTCACTAACGCCCAGCCTTCATGAGTTTGAAGCTCGTCACAGTCATTCAATCCCGGAATCCTACTCGGAATACCACAGACAAGGTTAGACTTTCCGGATTCCCATGAATGCCGCCATCTATCTAGCTTATACCACGAAGATTCTGTTGGGGAATCTAAGAGATATGTGCCCGGCCTAAGGTAGAACGGAAGTGGTTGTCAGTCACGTGCGTTCATAGGTGAGAATGATGATGAGTGTCACGGATCATCACATTCATCAAGTTGAAGTGCAACGAATATCTTAGATTAGGAATAAAAGAGAATTGAATAGAAAATAATAGTAATTGTATTGAAACTTAAGGTACAGCAGAGCTCCACACCCTTAATCTATGGTGTGTAGAAACTCCACCGTTGAAAATACATAAGTGAAAGGTTCAGGCATGGCCGAATGGCCAGCCCCCATGGTCTAAGGACTAGGCGTCCAGAGATGTCTAATACACTAGTAAAAAGTCCTATTTATAATAAACTAGCTACTAGGGTTTACATGAGTAAGTAATTGATGCATAAATCCACTTCCAGGGCCCACTTGGTGTATGTTTCGGCTGAGCTTGGTCTATCCACGATCTGAGGCTTTTATTGGAGTTGAACGCCAAGTTGTAACGTGTTTTGGGCGTTCAACTCCGGGTCGTGACGTGTTTCTGGCGTTTTACTCCAGACAGCAACATGGAACTGGTGTTGAGCGCCAGTTTACATCGTTAATTCCCGAATAAAGTATGGACTATTATATATTGCTGGAAAGCTCTAGATGTCTACTTTCCAACGCCGTTGAGAGCGCACCATGTGGAGTTCTGTAGCTCCAGAAAATCTATTTCGAGTGCAGAGAGGTCAGATTCCAACAACATCAGTAGTCCTTTGTCAGCCTCCTATCAGAGTTTTGCTCAAGTCCCTCAATTTCAGCCAGAAATTACCTGAAATTACAAAAAAACACACAAACATATAGTAAAGTCCAGAAATGTGAATTTAACATAAAAACTAATGAAAACATCCCTAAAAGTAGCTTGAACTTACTAAATACTACCTAAAGGATAGTGTAGTGTTGTGTGAAAAATGAAGAAGGATGGAAGGGTTTATATAGTGTAGGGAGAGGTGTATGGGTTCGGTTATTTAGGGTGGGTTTGGGTGGGAAAGAGATTTTGAATTTGAAGGTAGGTGTGGTTTATGGGGAAGAGTGGATGGATGTGAGTGGTGAAGAGGTGATAGGGAAGAGTGATTGAGGTGATTGGTGAATGATGTTTGGGGAAGAGTGTTATGAAAAGATGTGAGAGAGAGGGAGAAGGTAGGTGGGGATCCTGTGGGGTCCACAGATCCTGAGGTGATCTTGTGGGGTTCACAGATCCTGAGGTGTCAAGAATTTCTCATCCCTGCATCCTTTAAGCGTGTAAAATGCCCTCTGTATGCAATCCTGGCGTTTAATGCCAGACTGATGCTTGTTTCTGGCGTTAAATGCCAGCTCTATGCTTGTTTCTGGTGTTCAACGCCAATCTGCAGCATGTTTCTGGCGTTGAACGCCAGCTTCCATTCTTGTTTCTGGCGTTTAACCAGTCTTCCTCAGGGTGAAATCCTGGCATTTAAACGCCAGACTGCTGCTTATTTCTGGCATTGAACGCCAGCTTCATGCTTTGTTCTAGCGTTAAACGCTAGCCAGATGCTCCTTATTGGCGTTTAAATGCCAGTAAGCTCTTCCTCCAGGGTGTGCTATTTTTTCTGCTATTTTTTATTCTATTTTTAATTTTTGCAATTGTTTTGTGACTCGACATGATCATAAACCTAATAAAACATAAAAAAACAATAGAAATATAGATAAATAAAAATTGGGTTGCCTCCCAATAAGCGCTTCTTTAATGTCAATAGCTTGACAGTGAGCTCTCATGGAGCTTCACAGATCATTAAAGCATTGTTGGGACCTCCCAACACCAAACTTAGAGTTTGAATGTGGGGGTTCAATACCAAACTTAGAGTTTGGTTGTGGCCTCCCAACACTAAACTTAGAGTTTGACTGTGGGGCTTTGTTTGACTCTGTATTGAGAGAAGCTTTTCATGCTTCCTCTCCATGGTTGCAGAGGAAGATCATTGAGCTTTAAACACAAGGTAGTCCCCATTCAATTTAAAGACTAGCTCTCCTCTGTCAACATCAATCACAGCTCCTGCTGTGGCTATGAAGGGTCTTCCAAGAATGATGGATTCATTCTCATTCTTCCCAGTGTCTAAGATTATGAAATCTGCAGGGATGTAAAGGCCTTTAACCTTCACTAACACGTCCTCTACCAATCCATAAGCTTGTTTTATTGACTTGTTTGACATCTCTAATGAGATTCTTGCAGCTTGTACCTCAAAGATCCCCAACTTCTCCATTACAAAGAGTGGCATAAGATTTATACCTGACCCCAGGTCACACAAAGCCTTCTCAAAGGTCATGGTGCCTATACAGGATATTAAGAATTTACCAGGATCTTGTTTCTTTTGAGGTAGAGTTTGCTGAACCCATGTATCTAGTTCACTAATGAGCAAAGGAGGTTCACCTTTCCAAGTCCCATTACCAAGCAACTTGGCATTCAGCTTCATGATGGCTCCTAGATATTGAGCAACTTGCTCTTCAGTTACATCTTCATCCTCTTCAGAGGAAGAATAGTTCTCAGAGCTCATGAATGGGAAAAGAAGGTTCAATGGAATCTCTATGGTCTCTATATGAGCCTCAGATTCCTTAGGTTCCTCAGTTTGGAACTCCTTTTTGTTCAGAGGATGTCCCAGGAGGTCTTCCTCACTGGAATTCACGTCCTTTTCCTCCTTTATGCATTCGGCCATATTGATTATATCAATGGCCTTGCATTCTCTTTTTGGATTCTCTTCTGTATTGCTTGGAAGAGTACTACGAGGAGTTTCAGTGATTTTCTTACTCAGCTGACCCACTTGTGCCTCCAAATTTCTAATGGAGGACCTTGTTTCACTCATGAAACTTAAAGTGGCCTTAGATAGATCAGAGACTATGTTTTCTAAGCTAGAGGGGCTCTGCTCAGAATTCTCTGTCTGTTGCTGAGAAGATGATGGAAAAGGCTTGCTATTGCTAACCCTATTTCTTCCACCATTATTAAAGCCTTGTTAAGGCTTTTGTTGATCTTTCCATGAGAAATTTGGATGATTTCTCCATGAGGAATTATAGGTGTTCCCGTAAGGTTCACCCATGTAATTCACCTCTGCCATTGCAGGGTTCTCAAGATCATAAGCTTCTTCTTCAGAAGATGCCTCTTTAGTACTGTTGGATGCATTTTGTCATCCATTCAGACTCTGAGAAATCATGTTGACTTACTGAGTCAACATTTTGTTCTGAGCCAATATGGCATTCAGAGTATCAATTTCAAGAACTCCCTTTTTCTGAGGCGTCCCATTACTCACAGGATTCCTCTCAGAGGTGTACATGAATTGGTTATTTGCAACCATGTCAATGAGTTCTTGAGCTTCTGCAGGCATTTTCTTTAGGTGAATGGATCCACCTATAGAATGGTCCAGTGACATCTTAGAAAGCTCAGATAGACCATCATAGAATATATCTAAAATGGTCCACTCTGAAAGCATGCCAAATGGACACTTTTTGGTCAACTGCTTGTATCTTTCCCAAACTTCATAGAGGGATTCACCATATTTTTGCTTGAAGGTCTGAACATCCACTCTAAGCTTGCTCAGCTTTTGAGGAGGAAAGAACTTGGCCAAGAAGGCCGTGACCAGCTTATCCCAATAATCCAGGCTATCTTTAGGTTGCGAGTCCAACCATGTTCTAGCTCTGTCTCTTACAGCAAAGGGGAAAAGCATGAGCCTATAGACTTCAGGATCTACTCCATTAGTCTTAACAGTATCACAGATCTGCAAGAATTCAGTTAAAAACTAATAGGGATCTTTTGATGGAAGTCCATGAAACTTGTAGTTCTGTTGCATCAGAGCAACTAGTTGAGACTTCAGCTCAAAATTGTTTGCTCCAATGGCAGGGATTGAGATGCTTCTTCCATAAAAATTGGAAGTAGGTGTAGTATAATCACCAAGCATCCTCCTTGCATTATTGTTGGGTTCGGCTATGTCTCCTTCTTTTTCGAGATTCTCTGTAAGGTTTTCTCTAGATTGTTGTGCTTTAGCTTCTCTTAGTTTCTTCTTCAGAGTCCTTTCAGGTTCAGGATCTGCTTCAACAAGAATGTCCTTGTCCTTGCTCATGCTTATATGAAAAAGAAGAGAACAGAAAAGAAGAAGAATCCTCTATGTCACAGTATAGAGATTCCTTTATGTGAGTAGAAGAAGAAAAGAATAAAAGAAGGAGGAGAAAAATAAGAACATAGAGGAGAAGAGAGAGTTCGAATTTTTAGATGAAGAGAAGTGTTAGTGATTAAATAAATAAATAGAAGAAGATGAGAGAGTGAGAGAAATTCGAAAATTGTTTTTGAAAAAATAGTTAGTAATTTTTGAAAATTAAGAGAAGAAATAAAATTAAAATTAAAATTTGAAATAATCAGTTAATTAAAAGAATTTTGAAAAAGAGTGAGGAATTTTCAAAAATTAGAGAGAGAAAATTAGTTAGGTGGTTTTGAAAAATATAAGAAACAAACAAAAAGTCAATTAGTTAGTTGAAAAAGATTTGAAAATTAATTTTGAAAAGATAAGAGGTTAGAAAAGATTTTGAAATGGATTTTGAAAAAGATATGATTTGAAAAATACATGTTTGAAAAGATATGATTGAAATTTATTTTGAAAAAGATTTAAAAAAGGAAATAAAAAAGATTTGATTTTTAAAATTAAAATTAATTACTTGACTAACAAGAAACTAAAAGATATGATTCTAGAATTTAAAGATTGAACCTTTCTTAACAAGAAAGTAACAAACTTCAAATTTTTGAATCAATCACATTAATTATTAGTAAAATTTTTGAAAATCATGAAATAAAGATAACAAAAAGATTTTGGAATCAATTTTAAAAAATTTTCGAAAATAACAAAAGGAAAAAGAAAAGATTTGATTTTGAAAAATATTTTGAAAAGATAAGATTTTTAAAATTGAAATCTTGACTTGACTAACAAGAAACAACTTATTTTAAAAAAATTTTGACTAAGTCAACCCAAAGATTTTGAAATTTATGAGAGAACTAAGGGAAAGATATTTTTTGATTTTTTAAATTTTTAATGAGGAGAGAGAAAAACACAAATATGACCCAAAATATAAAAATTTCGGATCAAAACCAATGATGCATGCAAGAACACTATGAATGTCAAGATGAACACCAAGAACACTTTGAAGATCAAGATGAACATCAAGATTATTTTTGAAAAATTTTCAAGAGAGGAAAACATGCAAGATACCAAACTTAGAAATTTTTCATGTTTAGACACTATGAATGCAAAAATGCATATGAAAAACAACAAAAAACACAAAACAAGAAAATATGAAGATCAAACAAGAAGACTTACCAAGAACAACTTGAAGATCATGAAGAATTCAATGCATGAATTTTTTCGAAAAAAATGCATATATTTTAAAAACATGCAATTGACACCAAACTTACAAATTGACACTAGACTCAAACAAGAAACACACAATTTTTTGTTTTTATGATTTTATAATTTTTTGTATATTTTTTTTTTGAAAATTAATTTTTTAGAAAAAACGAAAAAGAAAAAATTTTAAAAGATTTTTGAAAACTTTTTGAAAACAGAAAGAAAATTACCTAATCTGAGCAACAAGATGAACCATCAGTTGTCCAAACTCAAACAATCCCCAACAACGGCGCCAAAAACTTGGTGCACTAAATTGTGATCATCAACAATGGCGCCAAAGACTTGGAGCTCTCAAACGTGAATCACTGATGAGCGGATAATTTGTATACTTTTTGGCATTGTTTTTAGTATGTTTTTGATATGATATAGTTAGTTTTTGGTATATTTTTATTAGTTTTTAGTTAAAATTCACTTTTCTGGACTTTACTATGAGTTTGTGTGTTTTTCTGTGATTTCAGGTATTTTCTGGCTGAAATTGAGGGACCTGAGCAAAAATCTGATTCTGAGACCAAAAAGGACTGCAGATGCTGTTGGATTCTGACCTCCCTGCACTCGAAGTGGATTTTCTGGAGCTATAGAAGCCCAATTGGCGCGCTCTCAACGGCTTTGGAAAGTAGACATCCTGGGCTTTCCAGCAATATATGATAGTCCATACTTTGCCCAAGATTTGATGGCCCAAACCGGCGTTCAAAGTCACCTCAGGAAATCCCAGCGTTAAACGCTGGAACTGGCACCCAAATGGGAGTTAAACGCCCAAACTGGCACTAAAGCTGGCGTTTAACTCCAAGAGGAGTCTCTGCACGAAATTTGCTTCATTGCTCAGCCCAAGCACACACCAAGTGGGCCCGGAAGTGGATTTTTATGTCATTTACTCATTTCTGTACACCTTAGGTTACTAGTTTTCTATAAGTAGGACCTGTGACTATTGTATTAGAAGTCTTTGGATCTTTATATCTTTTGATCATGTTTTGATGATTGAACCCTCTTTGGGAGGCTGGCCATTCGGCCATGCCTAGACCTTATGCTTATGTATTTTCAACGGTGGAGCTTCTACACACCATAGATTAAGGTGTGGAGCTCTGCTGTACCTCGAGTATTAATGCAATTACTATTGTTCTTCCATTCAATTCCTCTTGTTCTTGTTCCAAGATATCACTTGTTCTTCAACTTGATGAAGGTGATGATTGACGCCCATCACTATTCTCACCCATGAACAAAGTGACTGACAACCACTCTTGTTCTACAAGCATTTGAGGCTTAGTGAATATCTCTTGGATTCCTGATTGCACGATGCATGGTTGATCGCCTGACAACCGAGTGCTCGCCTGACAAACGAGCCAACCATTCCGTGAGATCAGAGTCTTCGTGGTATAGGCAAGAACTGATGGCGGCATTCAAGAGAAACCGGAAGGTCTAACCTTGTCTGTGGTATTCTGAGTAGGATTCAATGACTGAATGACTGTGACGTGCTTCAAACCTGTAACTTACTGGGCGTTAGTGACAGACGCAAAAGAATCACTGGATTCTATTCCAGTAGGGGAGGGAACCACACCGGTGATTGGCAGCACTGTGACAGAGTGTGTGCATTAGCTTTCACTGCGAGGATGGGAGGTAGCTGCTGACAACAGTGAGACCCTACACGAGCTTGCCATGGAAAGGAATAAGAAGGATTGGATGAAGACTGTAGGAAAGCAGAGAGACGGAAGGGAAGGCATCTTCATACGCTTATCTGAAGTTCCTACCAATGAATTACATAAGTATCACTATCTTTATCTTTTATGTTATTTTCGTTCATCACCATATACATTTGAGTTTGCCTGACTAAGATTTACAAGATGACCATAGCTTGCTTCAATACTAACAATCTCCGTGGGATCGACCCTTACTCACGTAAGGTTTATTACTTGGACGACCCAGTGCACTTGCTGGTTAGTTGTGCGAAGTTGTGTAATGCCATGGTATTGAGCCACCAAGTTCTTGGAGCCATTACCGGGGATTATGAGAGTTGTGAAAAAGTATAGTTCACAATTTCGCGCACCAAGTTTTTGGCGCCGTTGCCGGGGATTGTTCAAGTTTTGAGCAAGCTTTTGGTAACATCAGTGCCAAGATCCGGCAACAACATCAAGTTTTTGGTGTTATTGCCCGGGATTGTTTAGGCTGGACAACTGACGGTTCATCTTGTTGCTTAGATTAGGTATTTTTTTTTTCAGAGCTCTTAAGAATGAATTCTAGTGTTTCAAGGTGATGTTCTTATCATCACCAAAGCTGATTGATCTTCATCAATTTAGCTCTTGAATGCAATGTCCTGCTGAAGCTTGGCCGGCCATGTCTAATTTCTTTAGACTAAAGCTTTAGACTAACATTGCATGATTCCTGGAATTCTCATTAAGAATTTTGATACCTTTATTTTCTTTTTCTACATAATTTTTGAAAAATCCAAAAAAAAATTATAAAATCATAAAATCCAAAAATATTTCTTTTTTGAGTCTAGAGTCTCATCTTAAGTTTAGTGTCAATTGCATGTTTCTGTTCTTATTGCATTCATGCATGTGTCCTCATTGATCTTCAAGTTGTTCTTGATGATTTCCTTGTTCTGATCTTTGAATTCTATTGACTTGAGTGTTTTGTGTGTCTCATATGCATTTTCGTTTTGTTAGTGTCAGTAGTATACAAACTGCTAAGTTTGGTGTCTTGCATGCATTGTCATTTGATTCTTGTTGCATTTTGGTTTGTCCTTATTATTAAAAATCCAAAAATATTTTTAATTTGTGTCTTTTCAAGTCAATAATACAGAGAATTGAAGATTCAGAACATACAGCAGAGGAATTGCACAGAAAAAGCTGGGCGTTCAAAACGCCCAGTGAAGAAGGACAGACTGGCGTTTAAACGCCAGCCAGGGTACCTGGTTGGGCGTTTAACGCCCAAAAGGGTAGCATTTTGGGCGTTAAACGCCAGAATGGATACCATTCTGGGCGTTTAACGCCAGGATGGCACAAGGGGGAAGATTTTGTTTTCAAAATCAATTTTTTTTAAGTTCTCAAAGTTTTTCAAAATCAAATCTTTTTCAAATCAAATCTTTTCAATCAAATCTTTTTCAAAATCAATTTCTTTCCTTTTTCAAAAATACTTATTAACAATTAATGATTTGATTGAACATTTTTTGCCTTTTCTGTTGAGGAAGGTTTTATGTTTGATTCATATCTTTTCTTGTTAGGCAAGTCATTAATTTTTAAAATCATATCTTTTCAAATTGTTTTCAAATCATATCTTTTAAAATTGTTTTCAAATCATACTTCTCAATCACATCTTTTTAAAACCAATCATATCTTCTTAACCACATCTTTTTCAAAATAGTTTTCAATCAAATGTTTCTGATTTCTAATTTCAAAATCTTTTTCAAAAATCATTTGATTTCTTTTCCCTTTTCATTTTCGAAAATTAAGTAATGTTTTTCAAAAATATTTTTTTTAAATTTTCCACTTAATTTTCGAAAATTACTTCCCTCCTTCTCACATCCTTCTATTTATGGACTAACACTATCCCTTAATGCAAAATTCGAACTCCATCTTCTTTGATAAGTTCGAATTTTCCACTTCTGTCTTCTACTCTTCTTTTCCTCTGACACTTCAAGGAATCTCTATACTGTGACATAGAGGATTCCACATTTTCTTGTTTCCTTCTCTTTCTTATGAGCAGGAGCAAAGACAAAGGCATTCTTGTTGAGGCTGATCCTGAACCTGAAAGGACCTTGAAGAGAAAGCTAAGAGAAGCCAAAGTACAACTCTCTTTAGAGCACCCGAACGAACTCTTCAAGGAAGAAGAACTCATGGCAGCCGAAAACAACAACAATGCCAACAATGCAAGGAAGATGCTTGGTGACTTTACTGCACCTACTCCCGATTTCTATGGGAGAAGCATCTCTATCCCTGCCATTGGAGCAAACAACTTTGAGCTTAAGCCTCAATTAGTTTCTCTAATGCAACAGAATTGCAAGTTCCATGGACTTCCACTGGAAGATCCTCATCAGTTTTTAGCTGAGTTCTTGCAAATCTGTGACACAGTCAAGACTAATGGGGTTGACCCTGAGGTCTACAGACTGATGCTATTCCCTTTTGCTGTAAGAGACAGAGCTAGAACATGGTTGGACTCTCAACCTAAAGAAAGCCTGGACTCTTGGGAAAAGCTAGTCAATGCCTTCTTGGCAAAGTTCTTTCCACCTCAAAAATTGAGTAAGCTTAGAGTGGAAGTCCAAACCTTCAGACAGAAGGAAGGAGAATCCCTCTATGAAGCTTGGGAAAGATACAAACAATTGATCAGAAAGTGTCCCACTGATATGCTTTCTGAATGGAGCATCATAGGTATTTTCTATGATGGTCTCTCTGAACTGTCCAAGATGTCCTTGGATAGCTCTTCTGGAGGATCTCTTCATCTGAAGAAGACGCCTACTGAAGCTCAAGAACTGATTGAAATGGTTGCAAATAACCAATTCATGTACACTTCTGAAAGAAATCCTGTGAACAATGGGACTAGTCAGAAGAAAGGAGTTCTTGAGATTGACACTCTGAATGCCATATTGGCTCAGAATAAAATATTGACTCAACAAGTCAATATGATTTCTCAAAGTCTGTCTGGGATGCAAAATGCACCAAGCAGTACTAAGGAAGCTTCATCTGAGGAAGAAGCTTATGATCCTGAGAACCCTTCAATAGAAGAGGTGAATTACATGGGAGAACCCTATGGAAACGCCTACAATCCTTCATGGAGGAATCATCCAAATCTTTCATGGAAGGATCAACAGAGACCCCAACAAGGTTTCAATAACAATAATGGTGGAAGAAACAGGTTTAGCAATAGCAAGCCTTTTCCATCATCTTCTCAGCAACAGACAGAGAGTTCCAAGCAGAATAATTCTGACTTGGCAACCATGGTCTCTGATCTAATCAAAACCACTCAAAGTTTCATGACTGAAACTAGATCTTCCATTAGGAATCTGGAAGGACAAGTGGGTCAGCTGAGCAAGAAAATTACTGAACTCCCTCCAAGTACTCTTCCAAGCAACACAGAAGAAAATCCAAAAGGAGAGTGCAAGGCCATCAATATGGCCGAATTCTGGGAGGAAGAAGAGGCAGTGAACGCCACTGAGGAAGGCCTCACTGGGCGTCCACTGACCTCCAATGAGTTCCCCAATGAGGAACCTTGGGAATCTGAGGCTCAAGATGAGACCATAGAGATTCCATTGGACTTACTTCTGCCATTCATGAGCTCTGACGAGTATTCTTCTTCTGAAGAGGATGAGTATGTCACTGAAGAGCAAGTTGCTAAATACCTTGGAGCAATCATGAAGCTAAATGACAAGTTATTTGGAAATGAGACTTGGGAGGATGAATCCCCTTTGCTCACCAAAGAACTGAATGACTTGTCTAGGCAGAAACTACCTCAAAAGAGGCAAGATCCTGGGAAGTTTTCTATACCTTGTACCATAGGCACCATGACCTTCAAAAAGGCCTTGTGTGACTTAGGGTCAAGTGTAAACCTCATGCCCTTCTCTGTAATGGAGAAGTTAGGAATTTTAGAGGTGCAAGCTGCAAAAATCTCACTAGAGATGGCAGACAACTCAAGAAAACAAGCCTATGGACTTGTAGAGGATGTTTTTGTTAAAGTTGAAGACCATTACATCCCTACTGATTTCATAGTCCTAGAGACTGGGAAATGCATGGATGAATCCATCATCCTTGGCAGACCCTTCCTAGCCACAGCAAAGGCTGTGTTTGATGTTGATAGAGGAGAGTTGATCATTCAAGTGAATGAAGAATCCTTGGTGTTTAAGGCCCAAGGATATCCCTCTGTCATCATGGAGAGGAAGCATGAAGAGCTTCTCTCAAAACAGAGCCAAACAGAGCCCCTACAGTCAAACTCTAAGTTTGGTGTTGGGAGGCCACAACCAAACTCTAAGTTTGGTGTTGAACCCCCACATTCAAACTCTAAGTTTGGTGTTGGGAGGGTCCAACACGGTTCTGAGCACTTCTGAGGCTCCATGAGAGTCCTCTGTCAAGCTAATGACAATAAAGAAGCGCTTGTTGGGAGGCAACCCAATGTTTTATAATTAATTATTTTCTTTTGTTATTTTATCTTTTTTTGTAGGTTGATGATCATAAGAAGTCACAAAAACAATGAAAAAAGCAAAAACAGAGTGAAAAACAGAAAGAAAAACAGCACACCCTGGAGGAAGATGCTGCTGGCGTTTAAACGCCAGTCAGCCTAGCAGTTGGGCGTTTAACGCCCAGTCTGGCACCCATCTGGGCGTTTAACGCCAGAAAGGGGCACCAGACTGGCGTTAAACGCCAGTAAAGGGCAAGAACCTGGCGTTAAACGCCAGGAATGGGCACCAGCCCGGCGTTTAACGCCAGAAATGGCTCAAAACGTGGATTTTGATGCCATTTGGTGCAGGGATGCCTTTTCCTTGACACTACAGGATCTGTGGACCCCACAGGACCCTACCATCACTCTCTCTCTTCTTCCCCCATTCACCAATCACCTCAACACCTCTTCCCCAAAAACCCCTCACCTATCAAATCCCATCTTTCTCTTCACCACTCACATCCATCCTTCATAAACCCCCACCAACCTCACCCTTCAAATTCAAACCACTTTCCCTCCCAAACCCACCCATCATGGCCGAACCCTTTACCCCCTCTCTCCTATATATACCCTTCTTCAACCCTTCATTTTCACACAACCTAAACACCACTTCTCCCCCTCTTTGGCCGAACACACCACCATCTCCCTCTTCCTCCTTTCTTCTTCTTCTACTCTCTTCTTTCTTCTTTTGCTCGAGGACGAGCAAACATTTTAAGTTTGGTGTGGTAAAAGCGTTGCTTTTTCGTTTTTCCATAACCATTATGGCATCCAAGGCCGGAGAAACCTCTAGAAAGAGAAAAGGGAAGGCAAAGGCTTCCACCTCCGAGTCATGGGAGATGGATAGATTCCTCTCAAGGGATGAATTTTCCTCTACAAAACTATTGGGAGCAACTAAACACCTCCCTAGGAGAGTTAAGTTCCAACATGGGACAACTAAGGGTGGAGCATCAAGAACACTCCATCATCCTTCATGAGATTAGAGAAGATCAAAGAATCATGAGGGAGGAGCAACAAAGACAAGGAAGAGACATTGAGGAGCTCAAGCACTCCATAGGATCTTCAAGAGCAAGGAAGAGCCGCCATCACTAAGGTGGACCCGTTCCTTGATTTTCTTGTTATTTATTCTTCTGTTTTTCGAATTTTATGCTTATGTTTATCCATGTTTGTGTCTTGTGATCATTAGTGTCTTAGTGTCTATGCCTTAAAGTTATGAATGTCCTATGAATCCATCACCTTTCTTGAATAAAAATGTGCTTAATTGAAAAAGAAAAAGAAGTGCATGAATTTTGAATTTTATAACAGTTTAATTATTTTGATGTGGTGGCAATAATTTTGTTCTCTGAATGTATGCTTAAACAGTGCATGTGTATCTTGAATTTGTGGTTCATGAATGTTGGCTCTTGAAAGAATGATGAAAAAGGAGACATGTTACTGAGGATCTGAAAAATCATAAAAATGATTCTTGAAGCGAGAAAAAGCTATTCAAAAAAAAAAAAAAAGAGAAAAATCGAAAAAAAAAAAGAAAAAAAGAGAAAGAAAACGAAAAGAAATAGAGAAATAAGAGTTGTGATCCAAGGCAAATAAAAGTGTGCTTAAAAACCCTGGACACCTCTAATTGGGGACTTTAGCAAAGCTGAGTCACAATCTGAAAAGGTTCACCCAATTATGTGTCTGTGGCATGTATGTATCCGGTGGTAATACTGGAAGACAGAGTGCTTTGGGCCACAGCCAAGACTCAATAAGTAGATATGTTCAAGAATCATCATACTTTACTAGGAGAATCATTAACACTATCTGGATTCTGAGTTCCTAAAGAAGCCAATCATTCTGAATCTCAAAGGAGAGAGTGAGATGCCAAAACTGTTCAGAGGCAAAAAGTTAAAAGCCCCGCTCATCTAATTAATACTGATCTTCATAGATGTTTTTGGAATTCATTGCATATTCTCTTCTTTTTATCTTATTTGATTTTCAGTTGCTTGGGGACAAGCAACAATTTAAGTTTGGTGTTGTGATGAGCGGATAATTTGTATACTTTTTGGCATTGTTTTTAGTATGTTTTTGATATGATATAGTTAGTTTTTGGTATATTTTTATTAGTTTTTAGTTAAAATTCACTTTTCTGGACTTTACTATGAGTTTGTGTGTTTTTCTGTGATTTCAGGTATTTTCTGGCTGAAATTGAGGGACCTGAGCAAAAATCTGATTCTGAGACCAAAAAGGACTGCAGATGCTGTTGGATTCTGACCTCCCTGCACTCGAAGTAGATTTTCTGGAGCTACAGAAGCCCAATTGGCGCGCTCTCAACGGCTTTGGAAAGTAGACATCCTGGGCTTTCCAGCAATATATGATAGTCCATACTTTGCCCAAGA
Organism: Arachis hypogaea; assembly: GCF_003086295.3. Lineage (NCBI taxonomy): Eukaryota > Viridiplantae > Streptophyta > Magnoliopsida > Fabales > Fabaceae > Arachis > Arachis hypogaea. Next base: position 95,129,088 of record NC_092038.1, on the reverse strand, counting down.
TTTGATGGCCCAAACCGGCGTTCAAAGTCACCTCAGGAAATCCCAGCGTTAAACGCTGGAACTGGCACCCAAATGGGAGTTAAACGCCCAAACTGGCACTAAAGCTGGCGTTTAACTCCAAGAGGAGTCTCTGCACGAAATTTGCTTCATTGCTCAGCCCAAGCACACACCAAGTGGGCCCGGAAGTGGATTTTTATGTCATTTACTCATTTCTGTACACCTTAGGTTACTAGTTTTCTATAAGTAGGACCTGTGACTATTGTATTAGAAGTCTTTGGATCTTTATATCTTTTGATCATGTTTTGATGATTGAACCCTCTTTGGGAGGCTGGCCATTCGGCCATGCCTAGACCTTATGCTTATGTATTTTCAACGGTGGAGCTTCTACACACCATAGATTAAGGTGTGGAGCTCTGCTGTACCTCGAGTATTAATGCAATTACTATTGTTCTTCCATTCAATTCCTCTTGTTCTTGTTCCAAGATATCACTTGTTCTTCAACTTGATGAAGGTGATGATTGACGCCCATCACTATTCTCACCCATGAACAAAGTGACTGACAACCACTCTTGTTCTACAAGCATTTGAGGCTTAGTGAATATCTCTTGGATTCCTGATTGCACGATGCATGGTTGATCACCTGACAACCGAGTGCTCGCCTGACAAACGAGCCAACCATTCCGTGAGATCAGAGTCTTCGTGGTATAGGCAAGAACTGATGGCGGCATTCAAGAGAAACCGGAAGGTCTAACCTTGTCTGTGGTATTCTGAGTAGGATTCAATGACTGAATGACTGTGACGTGCTTCAAACCTGTAACTTACTGGGCGTTAGTGACAGACGCAAAAGAATCACTGGATTCTATTCCAGTAGGGGAGGGAACCACACCGGTGATTGGCAGCACTGTGACAGAGTGTGTGCATTAGCTTTCACTGCGAGGATGGGAGGTAGCTGCTGACAACAGTGAGACCCTACACGAGCTTGCCATGGAAAGGAGTAAGAAGGATTGGATGAAGACTGTAGGAAAGCAGAGAGACGGAAGGGAAGGCATCTTCATACGCTTATCTGAAGTTCCTACCAATGAATTACATAAGTATCACTATCTTTATCTTTTATGTTATTTTCGTTCATCACCATATACATTTGAGTTTGCCTGACTAAGATTTACAAGATGACCATAGCTTGCTTCAATACTAACAATCTCCGTGGGATCGACCCTTACTCACGTAAGGTTTATTACTTGGACGACCCAGTGCACTTGCTGGTTAGTTGTGCGAAGTTGTGTAATGCCATGGTATTGAGCCACCAAGTTCTTGGAGCCATTACCGGGGATTATGAGAGTTGTGAAAAAGTATAGTTCACAATTTCGCGCACCAATCACACTTTGTCACAACTTCGCACAACTAACCAGCAAGTGCACTGGGTCGTCCAAGTAATACCTTACGTGAGTAAGGGTCGATCCCATGGAGATTGTTGGTATGAAGCAAGTTATGGTCATCTTGTAAATCTCAGTCAGGTGGATAATAATGGTTATAATGGTTTTCGAAGATAAAGATAAATAAAGCATAAAATAGAGATAGAGATACTTATGTAAATCATTGGTGGGAATTTTAGATAAGTGTATGGAGCTGCTTTGTTCCTTCTGAATCTCTGCTTTCCTACTGCTTTCATCCAATCATTTTTACTCCTTTCTATGGCAAGCTGTATGTAGAGCGTCACCGTTGTCAATGGCTACTTCCCATCCTCTCAGTAAAAATGGTCCAAATGCTCTGTCACAGCACGACTAATCATCTGTCGGTTCTCAATCATGACGGAATAGAATCCAGTGATTTTTTTGCGTCTGTCACTATCCCCAACACTCGCGAGTTCGAAGCTCGTCACAATCATTCAATCCCTGAATGCTACTTGGAATACTACAGACAAGGTTTAGACTTTCCGGATTCTAAAGAATGTTGCCAATGGATTCTAGCTTATACCACGAAGATTCTGATTAAGGAATCCAAGAGACGCAAACTCTAGCTCTCGCTTGTAGAACGAAAGTGGTTGTCAGGCACGCGTTCATAAGAACGGATGATGATGAGTATCACGGATCATCACATCCATCAGGTTGAAGTGCAGTGAATATCTTAGAATAAGAATAAACTTGAATTGAATAGAAGAACAATAGTAATTGCATTAATTCTCGAGGTATAGCAGAGCTCCACACCTTAATCTATGGTGTGTAGAAACTCTACCGTTGAAAATACATAAGTGATGGTCTAGGCATGGCTGAATGGCCAGCCCCCATGAAGGTCTAAAATCACATACACTGATTAAAGATCCGTCCAAAGACTCTAGTCTCAGGACTAGGCGTCCAAAGATGAAAATACAATAGTAAAAAGTCCTATTTATACTAGACTAGCTACTAGGGTTTACAGAAATAAGTCTAAGTGCAGAAATCCACTTTCGGGGACCACTTTGGTGTCTTCTTGGGCTGAGCTTGAGTTTTACACGTGCAGAGGCTTCTCTTGGGGTTAAAGGCCAAGTTGTAACGTGTTTTTGGCGTTTAACTCTGGTTTGTGACGTGTTTCTGGCGTTTTACTCTAGAATGTAGCATGGAACTGGTATTGAACGCCAGTTTGCGTCATTTAAGCTCAAACAAAGTATGGACTATTATATATTTCTTGAAAGCCCTAAATGTCTACTTTCTAACGCAGTTGAGAGTGCACCATTTGGAGTTCTGTAGCTCCAGAAAATCCATTTTGAGTGCAGGGTGGTCAGAATCCAACAGCATCAGCAGTCCTTTGTCAGCCTCCTATCAGATTTTTGCTCAGGTCCCTCAATTTCAGCCAGAAAATACCTGAAATCACAGAAAAACACACAAACTCATAGTAAAGCCAAGAAATGTGAATTTTTCATAAAAACTAATAAAAACATCCCTAAAAGTAGCTAGATCCTACTAAAAACTACCTAAAAACAATGCCAAAAAGCGTATCAATTTCCGCTGATCGTTAACTAGGCGGGAGCAATGTCCAATTTGTTGTCACAATTGGAGAGGAAAACTAGGATAGGACTTCTAATTCTCATGCCTTTCCAAGACCTTTGTTAGTTTTTAGTTTATTTACTTGTCATTTATATTTCTTGTCTCTCATCTCAAAACCCCAAAATATAACTCATAACCAATAACAAGTCACTTTATTGCAATTCATAGGGGGAATGACCCGAGGTTTAAATACTTCGGTTTATAATTTTAGGGGTTTGTACTTGTGACAAACAAAAATTTTTGTATGAAAATATTATTGTTGGTTTAGAAACTATACTTTAAAACGAGATTTCATTTGTGAATTATAAACTGTCAAAAATCCAATCATCAGCGCATGCGTGGATGGTCGGGTTGGGAAAAATGACGCGAATGCGTCAGGGATGCGTACGCGTGATATGGTTGGTGCTTCCAGCACCGTTCCAGCACCACTCAATCCTAATTCTCTGCCCATACACCTTTTTACGCCAATCTTCAGGGTCACGCGTGCACATGGGTGACGCGCACGCGTGTCAGGATTGATTTCGCAAATGACGCGGACGCGTCAAGGACGCGTTCGCGTGGGCATGTATGTGCCTAGGGCACGCTTCCAGCCAAGCTCTCGCATAACTCTCTGCTTTTTTTTTCTTTGTTTCGAAAGCACATATGACTCGTACGCGTCAGCAATGCTCGCACGTCGTGTGATCCCCCCCGCCTTCTCTTTTTTTTTTTTTGCAGAATGCAAAATGCATACTATATGCAATACTAATGAGAAGAGTTACTAAAATAAAACTACGAAAAGAAAGAACGATCATACTATGGTGGGTTGTCTCCCACCTAGCACTTTGCTTTTACGTCCTTAAGTTGGACAGTCTTTAGGCCCATTCTGCTTCTGTTGGTGGGTCTTACAGAAGGAAGACCTCTAGCTCTTTGTGATCCTTCATCTTCTCACCATGATAAAGCTTTAGGCGGTGTCCATTAACCTTAATGAATTTGGAGCTAGAAGGATGATGTAGGTGAAAAGCTCCGTATGGCTCTGCCTTTTCTACTCTGTATGGACCTTCCCATCTTGATCTTAGTTTGCCTGGCATAAGCCTCAGTCTGGAGTTATAAAGAAGAACTAACTCCCCTGGTCTGAATTCTCTCCTTTTTATGTGCTTGTCATGGACAACCTTCATCTTTTTCTTGTATCGCCTAGAGTTGTCATATGCTTCTAGGCGAAGGTTATCTAATTCTGCTAGTTGCAGCTTCCTTTCGGCACCAGCTTCCTCAAAATTCATGTTGCATTCCTTTACAGCCCAGAAGGCCTTGTGTTCCACTTCTACTGGAAGGTGGCAATCCTTTCCGTACACTAAGCAGAAGAGGCTCATCCCAATGGGTGTCTTGTACGCTGTTCGATATGCCCAGAGCGCATCTTGTAACTTGGCACTCCAGTCCTTCCTATGAGGCTTTACTATCTTCTCCAGAATGCATTTAATCTCTCCGTTAGACACTTCTGCTTGTCCATTGGTCTAGGAATGATAAGTTGTTGCTACTTTGTGAACAATCCCGTACTTTTTTAGTAATCCTGTTAGTCTCCTGTTACAAAAGTGAGTTCCTTGATCACTCATGATTGCTCGTGGTGATCCAAAGCGACAAATAATATGGTTTCTAACAAAGAAAACAATAGTGTTAGCATCATCAGTACGGGTAGGAATTGCTTCCACCCATTTAGAGACGTAATCTACAGCTAATAGTATATAAAGGTAACCACTAGAGTTTGAAAATGAACCCATGAAGTCAATGCCCCAAACAAAAAAAATTTCATAGAAAAGCATAATCTGTTGAGGCATTTCATCCTTCTTGGATATATTACCAAACCTTTGGCATGGGGAGCAAGATTTACAAAAGATAGCAGCATCTCTAAAAAGAGTAGGCCACCAAAATCCACAGTTTAAAATTTTTCTAGCTGTTCTTTGAAGGCCAACATGTCCTCCACTCTCAAAAGAGTGGCAGGTCTCTAAAATGGACTGGAATTCTGATTGGGGTACACACCTTCTAATTACCTGGTCAGCACCACACCTCCATAAATATGGATCATCCCATATATAATATTTGGACTCGCTTTTCAGCTTGTCTCTTTGATGCTTAGTAAAATTTGGAGGGAAAGTATGGCCAACTAGACAATTAGCTACGGGTGCATACCAATGAGCTACTTCAGATACTGCATGCAAGCTATCAAATAGAAAAGCATCATTGATAGGAGTGGGGTCATCCTTAATGTGCTCAAGGCGACTCAAGTGGTCTGCCACTAAATTCTGGTTACCACTCATATCCTTAATTTCTAAGTCAAATTCTTGTAGCAACAATATCCAACGAATCAACTTTGGTTTGGACTCTTTTTTAGCTAATAAATATTTTAGAGCTTCATGGTCTGAGTACACTACCACTTTAGTACCAAGTAGATCGGCTCGGAATTTATCCAGAGCAAAAACAACAGCCAGAAGCTCATTTTCAGTAGTAGTGTAGTTAGACTGAGTAGCGTCTAAAGTCTTAGATACATAGGAAATCACAAAAGGGTCCTTACCTGCGTGCTGAGCCAACACTGCTCCTACAGCATGGTTGGAGGCATCACACATAATTTCAAAGGGCTGGCTCCAGTCTGGTCCTCTCACAATTGGAGCTTGAGTCAGGGCGATCTTCCGCTTATCAAACGCTTCTTTACAGTCCGCACTCAGCTCAAATTCAACATCCTTTTGTAGCAGTCTAGATAAGGGCAATGCTACCTTACTGAAATCCTGGGTAAAGCGCCGGTAGAAACTTGCATGACCAAGAAATGAGCAGACTTCCCTCACAGAAGAGGGGTAAGGTAACCTAGAAATGACATCTACCTTTGCTGGATCCACTGAAATACCAGCATTAGAAACAACATGTCATAGAACAATACCTTGTTGGACCATAAAATGATATTTTTCAAAATTTAGAACAAGGTTTAAGCTAATACATCTGTCTAATACTCTAGCTAAACTATCCAAGCAAAGGCTAAAAAAATCACCATACACACTAAAGTCATCCATAAAAACCTCTATACAGTTCTCAAGTAGTTTACTCCTGATCTTCAGGAGCTATATGAATCTGAAAATAGCTAGTGTAACCATCTAAAAGACAGTAGTGTGATTTACCTGACAGGCGATCAAGCATCTTATCGAGAAATGGCAGGGGGTAATGATCCTTGCGGGTGGCTTGGTTGAGGCGCCTCTAGTCAATGCACACTCTCCAGGCGTTCTCCACTCGAGTTGCAATGAGCTCTCCATGCTCATTCTTCAGTGTAGTAACTCTGGACTTCTTGGGCACCATTTGCACTGGACTGACCCATTCACTATCTGAGATTGGATAGATGATGTCAACTTCGAGCAGCCTGGTTACTTCTTTCTTGACCACCTCTAGAATGGTGGGGTTCAGTTGCCTCTGAGGTTGATGGACATGCCTTGTTCCCTCTTCTAAAAATATCCGGTGTTCACAAACTCGAGGACTGATGCCTACTATATCCACCAAGCTCCACCCAATGGCCTTCTTGTGTCTTCTTAGCACACTAAACAGTTGCTCCTCCTGTTGGGAAGTGAGTTCCCTTGCAATGATAACTGGGAGCATCTGATTATCCTCAAGGTAAGCATACTTGAGGCGAGGTGGAAGGGGTTTCAACTCCATTTTCTCCTCATGGGAAGGCTCTTGATCATTTGGAGCCAATTGTGGTGGCAAGGTATCTGTAGTAAGCTCAGGGGTTGTCCCCATACTTGCTTCTTGCTCCCTAAGCGTTTCTTCTACCTCTGCTTGGTGAACTTCATCCACAGTCTCATCAATAATATCACACTGGAAGATGGAGTGATCTTTCGGTGGGTGCTTTATAGCTTCATCCAGATTGAAGCTTACTGTTCTGCCATCTATCTCAAAAGAGTAGGTTCCTGAGAAGGCATCCAGCTTGAACCTTGAAGTCTTCAGAAATGGTCTTCTAAGTAGGATGGAAGATGGTATTCTTGATTCATTAGGGGGCATCTCCGAAATGTTAAAATCAATAGGGAATGTGAGCCCTTTAATGCTAACCAATACATCCTCAGCAATTTCAGCCACTGAGATAATGCTCTTATCTGCCAAAACAAAACGTGCTGCCGACCTTTTTAAGGGAGGGAGCCTCAAAGCATCATATACAGATAATGGCATGATACTCATACATGTGCCTAAGTCACACATGCAGTCAGAAAATTGTACGTTATTAATAAAACAAGTAACCATGCACGGACCTGGATCTCCACATTTTTCCGGTATGGCACCCATTAAAGCAGAAATAGAGCTACCTAGGGGGATAGTTTCTAATTCATTTTTTTATATTTATACATGCATAGATCTTATAGAAACTTAGCATATTTAGGTACCTGGTGAATCACATCAAAAAGTGGAATAGTTACCTCAACCTTTTTGAAGATCTCCACCATCTTGGGGTCTAGCTCCACCTACTTTCTCGGTTTCCTAGCAAGGTGCGGAAATGGAATAGGAATTGTGCCCCCTGTAATGCCTGTGCCTCTAGGTGCTTCATTCCTTGGTGTGGTTACTTCTTCTTCAACAACATCTTGTACTTCTTCCTCTTCTTTAGCATCCTCTACCTCCACAGTGCTTACAACTAGAATGTCTGCTTTTGAACTTGGCTCCTCATGACTCCTCTCTTGCAATGTGGTCCCGGACCTTAGAGTAATGGCATTGATTCCTCCCTTGGGGTTGGATAAATATTGAGAAGGAAGTGCACTGGAGCTTGTAGGTTGGTTGTTGGAGGTGTTTGATGATCCAATCTGGGAGACGAGAGCTTGTATAGCAGAGGTTAGACCACTAATTTGACTTTCCACAATCGTTTTTCTTTGAGCAAGAGATTGAAACAACTCATCATTAGAAGAGGAAGATGGGCCTTGTTGTTGATTGTTTTGAGATCCCTGGTTTTGCCTTTGATGAGATGCACGATAGGGCTGGTTCTGGTTCTGCTGAGACCGATTTTGCTGATTGTTGTTGTTGTTCCATCTCTGTCTGCCATTGTCTCGGCCTCCTTGGTTGTAGTTGTCCCTCCATACTTGGTTGGAGTTACCTCTCCAGCCTTGGTTGGAATTGTCTTGCCAACCTTGATTGTAGTTCCCACCTTGGTTATAATTGCCGCCCTGCTGAAAATATCCTTGATTTGGGCGGTCATAGAAGTTATGAGTAGCTGCCAAGGTGTTGTCTTCTTGTTGCAGTTACGGACATTCATCAGTGTAATGAGTATTGCACACACATATTCCACAAACTCACTGAGGGGCCAACTGTTGATACTGTTGCTGTGGAGGAGGCTGAGGTTGTTGTTGATTCAGGTGTATTTGCTTTAATAATTTGGTCATCTCACATATAGATTGTGTGAGAGCGTTAGTCTCACTACTAGAGGAAACCTCTGCAACAGCCTTGGGATGGTTGTTTCTGTGCTTATGATTCTGAGCAGACTCAGCTAGGTCGCTGATCAGTTGCCATGCTTCCTCCGTAGTCTTGTACTTTTTCAGCGAACCATTACTCGCACCATCCAGTGTAGTCTTATCCTAAGACTTCATGTCTTGTGTAAAGTAGCTGATCAATACCAACTTGTCAATCAGGTGGTGGGGGCATGCGTCCAGAAGATTATTGAAGCGCTCCCAATACTCGTAGAGAGTCTCAGATTCGCCTTGAATAATCATCGAGATTTCTTTCCTCAGTCTATCAGTACCTTCAGCTGGGAAGTATTTTTCTAGGAATTCTCTCCTAAGCGTATCCCAGTTAGTAACAATTACTTCAGGTTGAGTGTAGTACTACTCCCTCGCCTTTCCCTTAAGAGAAAACAGAAAGGCGGTTAGCAGAATAGAAGTTTCATCTGCACCATTACGCTTAACAGTAGAACAGATTGTCTAAAAATTCCTGAGGTGCTTTAGAGGCTCTTGAGCAGGTAAGCCATGAAACTTCGATAGTAGATTGATTAGTGTAGTCTTCAGTTCAATATCTGCACCCAGATTTGGATGACGCACTTAGAAGGGTGGTAGTGTAAAGTTTGGGGCTCCTGCTTCCTGGAGAGTAACCCTCTTGGGAGCTGCCATGTCCTCTGCGCTCAAATCAACCAAATTAGTAGAAAGGGAGCCTATTTCTTCCTTAAATGACGTTTCAAATTCATCCTCAAAAAGGACTAACCGACGTCGAGCCCGCCTTATACGTGAGATAGTTCTTTCAATTTCAGGATTAAATACGGGTAGGCTCAGATCAGGTAGTGAATGCGTCATTCAATGAAAGAAACATACAGCTCATGGTAATAAAATAACATAAAATAAAGTGCAAATAAAATAAAAATCTAATCAATAAATTAGCACACTGTTGCAACTCTCCGGCAATGGCGCCAAAAATTGATGTACGGAAAATTCACTGATCAAGAGTTTTGGTGCATGAAATTGTGATCATCAATGGCGCCATCAACATGGTACGCTCAATTGCAATCTCAACTCATTATCACAACTTTGCACAACTAACCAGCAAGTGCACTGGGTCATCCAAGTAATAAACCTTACACGAGTAAGGGTCGATCCCACGGAGATTGTTGGTATGAAGCAAGCTATGGTCATCTTGTAAATCTCAGTCAGGCGGATTCAAATGGTTATGGATGATTTATGAATAAAGCATAAAATAAAGATAGAGATACTTATGTAATTCATTGGTGAGAATTTCAGATAAGCGTATGGAGATGCTCTGTCCCTTTCGTCTCTCTGCTTTCCTACTGTCTTCATCCAATCCTTCTTACTCCTTTCCATGGCAAGCTGTATGTTGGGCATCACCGTTGTCAATGGCTACAGACCCGTCCTCTCAGTGAAAATGTTCAACGCGCTCTGTCACAGCACGGCTATTCAGCTGTCGGTTCTTGATCATGACGGAATAGAATCCAGTGATTCTTTTGCGTCTGTCACTAACTCCCCACAATCGCGAGTTTGAAGCTCGTCACAGTCATTCAATCCTTGAATCCTACTCAGAATACCACAGACAAGGTTTAGACCTTCCGGATTCTCTTGAATGCCGCCATCAATTCTAGCTTATACCACGAAGATTCTGATTAAGGAATCCAAGAGATATCCACTCAATCTAAAGTAGAACGGAGGTGGTTGTCAAGCACACGTTCATAGGTGAGAATGATGATGAGTGTCACGGATCATCACATTCATCAAGTTGAGGAACAAGTGATATCATAGAACAAGAATAAGCTGAATTGAATAGAAGAACTATAGTAATTGCATTAATACTCGAGGTATAGCAGAGCTCCACACCTTAATCTATGGTATGTAGAAACTCCACCGTTGAAAATACATAAGTGATAATGGTGATCATTGGCTTCGGCCCCAGAGAGGGAACGAGAAGAACCAAGATGATCTAAGAACTAGACGTCCAAAGATGAAAAATACAATAGCAAAAGGTCCTATTTGTAGAGAACTAGTAGCTTAGGGTTTACAAAGATGAGTAAATGACATAAAAATACACTTCTGGGCCCACTTGGTGTGTGCTTGGGCTGAGCATTGAAGCTTTCATGTGTAGAGACTCTTCTTGGAGTTAAACGCCAGCTTTTATGCCAGTTTGGGCGTTTAACTCCCATTCTTGTGCCAGTTCCGGCGTTTTACGCCAGAATTCTTGAGCTGACTTGGAACGCCTGTTTGGGCCATCAAATCTCGAGAAAAGTATGGACTATTATACATTGCTGGAAAGCCCAAGATGTCTACTTTCCAACGCAGTTAAGGGCGCACCAATTGGGCTTCTGTAGCTCAAGAAAATCTACTTCGAGTGCAGGGAGGTCAGAATCCAACAGCATCTGCAGTCCTTTTCAGCCTCTGAATCAGATTTTTGATCAGGCTCAATTTCAGCCAGAAAATCCCTGAAATCACAGAAAAACACGCAAACTCATAGTAAAGTCCAGAAAAGTGAATTTTAAATAAAAACAAATAAAAATATAATAAAATCTAACTAAAACATACTAAAAACATACTAAAAACAATGCCAAAAAGCGTATAAATTATCCGCTCATCACAACACCAAACTTAAATTGTTGCTTGTCCCCAAGCAATTGAAAATCAAATAAGATAAAAAGAAGAGAATATGCAATGAATTCTAAAAACATCTATGAAGATCAGTATTAATTAGATGAGCAGGGCTTTTAGCTTTTTGCCTCTGAACAGTTTTGGCATCTCACTCTATCCTTTGATATTCAGAATGATTGGCTTCTATAGGAACTCAGAATCCAGATAGTATTATTGATTCTCCTAGTTAAGTATGATGATTCTTGAACACAGCTACTTTATGAGTCTTGACCGTGGCCCAAAGCACTCTGTCTTCCAGTATTACCACCGGATACATACATGCCACAGACACATAACTGGGTGAACCTTTTCATATTGTGACTCAGCTTTGCTAGAGTCCCCAATTAGAGGTGTCCAGGGTTCTAAAGCACACTCTTTTTGCCTTGGATCATGACTTTATTTTTTTTTTCTTTTTCTTTTTCCTCTCTTTCTTCTCTTTTTTTTTGTATTCACTGCTTTTTCTTGCTTCAAGAATCATTTTTATGGTTTTTCAGATCCTCAGTAACATGTCTCCTTTTTCATCATTCTTTCAAGAGCCAACATTCATGAACAACAAATTCAAAAGACATATGCACTGTTCAAGCATACATTCAGAAGTCAAAGTATTGGCACCACATCAAAATACTTAATCTGTTATAAAATTCAAAATTCATGCAATTCTTCTCTTTTTCAATTAAGAACATTTTTTATTTAAGAAAGGTGATGGATTCATAGGACATTCATAACTTTATGGCATAGACACGAAGATACTAATGATCATGTAATAAGACACAAACATAGATAAACATAAGCATAAATTTCGAAAAACAGGAAAATAAAGAACAAGGAGATTAAAGAACGGGTCCACCTTAGTGATGGCCACTTGTTCTTCCTCTTGAAGATCTTATGGAGTGCTTGAGCTCCTCAATGTCTCTTCCTTGTCTTTGTTGCTCCTCTCTCATGATTCTTTGATCTTCTCTAATATCATGGAGGAGGATGGAATGTTCTTGGTGCTCCACCCTTAGTTGTCCCATGTTGGAACTTAACTCTCCTAGGGAGGTGTTGATTTGCTCCCAATAGTTTTATGGAGGAAAGTGCATCCCTTGAGGCATCTCAGGGATTTCATGATGAGGAATCTCCTCATGTCCATGAGTGGGATCTCTTGTTTGCTCCATCCTCTTCTTAGTGATGGGCTTGAGGTCATGCCTTCTTAGTTGAACCTACTTCCCTCTCTCTTCCATTGAGTGCCCTCTTCACAGATGTCTATGAGGACTTGGTCCAACCTTTGATCAAAGTTGACCCTTTTTGAGTTTGAAAGGGACTTCGGGGATCACCTTCTTCTTGGCCACAACTTCAAAGAAGTGGTCTTGCTGCACCCTTGAGATGAATCTCTCCAACTCCCATGACTCGGAGGTGGAAGCTTTTGCCTTCCCTTTCCTCTTTCTAGAGGTTTCTTCGGCCTTAGATGCCATAAATGGTTATGGAAAAACAAAAAGCAATGCTTTTACCACACCAAACTTAGAAGGTTTGCTCGTCCTCAAGCAAAAGAAGAAAGAAGAGAGTAGAAGAAGAAGAAATAGAGGAAATGGAGGAGGCTTTGTGGTTTGGCCAAGGGGGAGAAGTAGTGTTTAGGTTGTGTGAAAATGAAGGAGTGAAGATGGGTTTATATAGGAGTGGAGAGGGGTTGTATGGTTCGGCCATTATGGGTGGGTTTGGGAGGGAAAGTGGTTTGAATTTGAATGGTGAGGTATGTGGGGTTTTATGAAGGATGGATGTGAGTGGTGAAGAGAATAGTGGGATTTGATAGGTGAGGGGTTTTTGGGGAAGAGGTGTTGAAGTGATTGGTGAATGGGTGAAGAAGAGAGAGAATGGTGGGGTAGGTGGGGATCCTGTGGGGTCCACAGATCCTGAGGTGTCAAGAAAAATTCATCCCTACACCAAGTGGCGAGCAAAAATGCTTCTTCTGCCAATTCTGGCGTTAAACGCCGGGCTGGTGCCCATTTCTGGCGTTTAAACTCCAGCAAGTTTTCCTCCAGGGTGTGTTGTTCTTCTTTCTGTTTTTTATTCTGTTTTTGCTTTTTTGATTGATTTTGTGACTTCCCATGATCATCAACCTGTAGAAAACATAAAATAACAAAGGAAAATAGATAAATATAACATTGGGTTGCCTCCCAACAAGCGCTTCTTTAATGTCAGTAGCTTGACAGTGGGCCCTCATAGAGTCTCACAGATACTCAGAGCAATGTTGGAACCTCCCAACACCAAACTTAGAGTTTGAATGTGGAGGTTCAATACCAAACTTAGAATTTAGTTGTGGCCTCCCAACACCAAACTTAGAGTTTGACTGTGGGGGCTCTGTTTGACTCTATTTTGAGAGAAGCTCTTCATGCTTCCTCTCCATGGTTACAGAGGGATATCCTTGAGGCTTAAACACAAAGGATTATTCATTCACTTGAATGATCAATTCTCCTCTGTCAACATCAATCACAGCCTTTGCTGTGGCTAGGAAAGGTCTGCCAAGGATGATGGATTCATCCATGCACTTCCCAGTCTCTAGGACTATGAAATCAACAGGGATGTAATGGTCTTCAAGTTTTACCAGAACATCCTCTACAAGTCCATAAGCTTGTTTTCTTGAATTGTCTGTCATCTCTAGTGAGATTCTTGCAGCTTGTACCTCAAAGATCCCTAGCTTCTCCATTACAGAGAGAGGCATGAGGTTTATGCTTGACCCTAGGTCACACAGAGCCTTCTTGAAGGTCATGGTGCCTACTGTACAAGGTATTGAGAACTTCCCAGGGTCCTGTCTCTTTTGAGTTAATCTCTGCCTAGTCAAGTCATCCAGTTCTTTAGTGAGCAAAGGGGGTTCATCCTCCCAAGTCTCATTACCAAATAACTTGTCATTTAGCTTCGTGATTGCTCCAAGGTACTTAGCAACTTGCTCTTCAGTGACATCTTCGTTCTCTTCAGAGGAATAATACTCATCAGAGCTCATGAATGGCAGAAGTAAATCCAATGGAATCTCTATGGTCTCAGTGTGAGCCTCAGATTTCCATGGTTCCTCATCAGGGAACTCCAAGGAGGCCAGTGGACGTGCATTGAGGTCTTCCTCAGTGGCGATCACTGCCTCTTCCTCCTCTCCAAATTCGGCCACGTTGATGGCCTTACACTCTCCTTTTAGATTCTCTTCTGTATTGCTTGGAAGAGTACTAGGAGGGAGTTCAGTAACTTTCTTACTCAGCTGACCTACTTGTGCCTCCAAGTTTCTAATGGAGGACCTTGTTTCAGTCATGAAACTTTGAATGGTTTTAATTAGATCAGAGACTATAGTTGCTAAGTCAGAGTGGCTCTGCTTAGAATTCTCTGTCTGTTGCTGAGAGGATGATGGAAAAGGCTTGCCATTGCTAAACCTGTTTCTTCCACCATTATTGTTGTTGAAACCTTGTTGAGGTCTCTGTTGATCCTTCCATGAAAGATTTGGATGATTTCTCCATGAAGGATTATAGGTGTTTCCATAGGGTTCTCCCATGTAATTCACCTCTTCCATTGATGGGTTCTCAGGATCATAAGCTTCTTCTTTAGATGAAGCGTCTTTAGTACTGCCTGGTGCAGCTTGCATTCCAGACAGACTTTGAGAAATTATATTGACTTGCTGAGTCAATATTTTGTTCTGAGCCAGTATGGCATTAAGAGTATCAATCTCAAGGACTCCTTTCTTCTGATTCGTCCCATTGTTCACAAGATTCCTTTCAGAAGTGTACATGAATTGGTTATTTGCAACCATTTCAATGAGTTCTTGAGCTTCTGCAGGCATCTTCTTCAGATGAAGAGATCCTCCAGCAGAGCTATCCAATGACATCTCGGACAGTTCAGACAGACCATCATAGAAGATACCTATGATGCTCCATTCAGAAAGCATGTCAGAGGGACACTTTCTGATCAATTGTTTGTATCTTTCCCAAGCTTCATAGAGGGATTCACCTTCCTTCTGTCTGAAGGTTTGGACTTTCACTCTAAGCTTACTCAATTTTTGAGGTGGAAAGAACTTTGCCAAGAAGGCATTGACTAGCTTTTCCCAAGAGTTTAGGCTTTCTTTAGGTTGTGAGTCCAACCATATTCTAGCTCTGTCTCTTACAGCAAAAGGGAATAGCATAAGTCTGTAGACCTCAGGGTCAACCCCATTAGTCTTGACAGTGTCACAGATTTGCAAGAACTCAGCTAAAAACTGATGAGGATCTTCCAATGGAAGTCCATGAAACTTGCAATTCTGTTGCATTAGAGAAACTAATTGAGGCTTAAGCTCAAAGTTGTTTGCTCCAATGGCAGGGATAGAGATGCTTCTCCCATAGAAGTCGGGAGTAGGTGCAGTAAAGTCACCCAGCACCTTCCTTGCATTGTTGGTATTGTTGTTGTTTTCGGCTGCCATGTCTTCTTCTTTAAAGATTTCTGTTAGGTCCTCTACAGAGAGTTGTGCTTTAGCTTCTCTTAGTTTTCGCTTCAAGGTCCTTTCAGGTTCAGGGTCAGCCTCAACAAGAATGCTTTTTGTCTTTGCTCCTGCTCATATAAAAGAGAAGAGAACAAGAAAGTATGTAATCCTCTATGTCACAGTATAGAGATTTCTTGAGGTGTCAGAGGAAAAGAAGAATAAAAGAAGAAGGTAGAAGAATTTGAACTTATCAAGAGAGATGGAGCTCGAATTATTGATAGTGGAGGAGTGTTAGTCCATAAATAGAAGGATGTGAGAAGAGGGGAAGAATTTTTGAAAATAAATTAAAAGACTGTTAAAAGAATTTTGAAAATTGATTGATGATTTTTCGAAAACTAAGAGTGGGAAAGAAATTAAGTGATTTTTGAAAAAGAATTTGAAATTAGAAATCAAAAAGATATGATTGAAAACTATTTTGAAAAAGATGTGATTAAAAAGATATGATTGAAAAGTTAAGGTTTTAAAAAAGATATGATTGAAAAGTTATGATTGAAAAACAATTTAAAAAGATTTGATTTTTAAAATTAATGACTTGGCTAACAAGAAAAGATATGATTCAAACATTAAACCTTTCTCAACAGAAAAGGCAACATACTTGAAATGTTGAATCAAATCATTAATTGTTAGCAAGTATTTTTGAAAAATGGAAAGAAATTGATTTTGAAAATATATGATTGAAAAGATATGATTTGGAAAAGATTTGATTTTGAAACATTATGAAAACTTAAAAAAATTTGAATTAAAAACAAAATCTTCCCTCTTGTGCCATCTTGGCGTTAAACGCCCAGAATGGTATCCATTCTGGCGTTTAACGCCCAAAATACTACCCTTTTGGGCGTTAAACACCTAGCCAGGCACCCTGGCTGGCGTTTAAACGCCAGTTTTCCTTCCTCACTGAGCATTTTGAACGCCTAGCTTTTTCTGTGTAATTCCTCTGCTGTATATTCTGAATCTTCAATTCTCTATATTATTGACTTGAAAAGACACAAATTAAAAATTTTTTTGGATTTTTAATGATGAGGAATAATCAAAATGCAACTAAAATCAAATAAACAATGCATGCAAGACACCAAACTTAGAAGTTTGTATACTACTAACACTAACAAATTGAGAATGCATATGAGAAACAACAAAACACACAAAACAAGAGAATTTAAAGATCAGAGCAAGTAAATCATCAAGAATAACTTAAAGATCAATGAAGACACATGAATGAATTCGAAAAATGCAAAAAGAACAGAAACATGCAATTGACACCAAATTTAAAACGAGACACTAGACTCAACAAAAAACATAAAATATTTTTTATTTTTATGATTTTGTAATTTTTTTGGATTTTTCGAAAATTGAGTGGAAAAGAAAATAAAGAGATTCAAAATTTTTAATAAGAATTCCAGGAATCATGCAATGTTAGTCTAAAGCTTCAGTCTAAAGAAATTAGACATGGCTAGCCAAGCTTCAGCAGGACATTGCATTCAAGAGCTAAATTGATGAGAATCAATCAGCTTTGCTGATGATAAGAACATCACCTTGAAACTCTAGAATTCATTGTTAAAAATTCTGAAAAATACCTAATCTAAGCAACAAGATGAACCGTCAGTTGTCTAAACTCAAACAATCCCCGGCAACGGCACCAAAAACTTGGTGTTGTTGCCGGATCAAAACTTGGCACTGTTATTGCAAGGAACAAATGCGAAATTGTAGTTAGGACATTTAATTCCCCGGCAACGGTGCCAAAAACTTGGTGCACGAAATTGTGATCATCAATGGCGCCATCAACATGGTATGCTCAATTGCAATCTCAACTCTTTATCACAACTTCGCACAACTAACCAGCAAGTGCACTGGGTCGTCCAAGTAATAAACCTTACGCGAGTAAGGGTCGATCCCATGGAGATTGTTGGTATGAAGCAAGTTATGGTTATCTTGTAAATCTCAGTCAGGCGGATTCAAATGGTTATGGATGATTTATGAATAAAGCATAAAATAAAGATAGAGATACTTATGTAATTCATTGGTGAGAATTTCAAATAAGCGTATGGAGATGCTCTGTCCCTTTCGTCTCTCTGCTTTCCTACTGTCTTCATCCAATCCTTCTTACTCCTTTCCATGGCAAGCTGTATGTTGGGTATCACCGTTGTCAATGGCTACAGCCCCGTCCTCTCAGTGAAAATGTTCAACGCGCTCTGTCACAGCACGGCTATTCAGCTGTCGGTTCTCGATCATGTCGGAATAGAATCCAGTGATTCTTTTGCGTCTGTCACTAACGCCCTACAATCGCGAGTTTGAAGCTCGTCACAGTCATTCAATCCTTGAATCCTACTCAGAATTCCACAGACAAGGTTTAGACCTTCCGGATTCTCTTGAATGCCGCCATCAATTCTAGCTTATACCACGAAGATTCTGATTAAGGAATCCAAGAGATATCCACTCAATCTAAGGTAGAACGGAGGTGGTTGTCAGGCACACGTTCATAGGTGAGAATGATGATGAGTGTCACGGATCATCACATTCATCAAGTTGAGGAACAAGTGATATCTTAGAACAAGAATAAGCTGAATTGAATAGAAGAACAATAGTAATTGCATTAATACTCGAGGTACAGCAGAGCTTCACACCTTAATCTATGGTGTGTAGAAACTCCACCGTTGAAAATACATAAGTGATAATGGTGATCATTGGCTTCAGCCCCAGAGAGGGAACCAGAAGAACCAAGATGATCTAAGAACTAGACGTCCAAAGATGAAAAATACAATAGCAAAAGGTCCTATTTGTAGAGAACTAGTAGCTTAGGGTTTACAAAGATGAGTAAATGACATAAAAATCCACTTCCGGGCCCACTTGGTGTGTGCTTGGGCTGAGCATTGAAGCTTTCATGTGTAGAGACTCTTCTTGGAGTTAAACGCCAGCTTTTATGCCAGTTTGGGCGTTTAACTCCCATTCTTGTGCCAGTTCCGGCGTTTTATGCCAGAATTCTTGAGCTGACTTGGAACGCCTGTTTGGGCCATCAAATCTCGGGCAAAGTATGGACTATTATACATTGCTGGAAAGCCCAAGATGTCTACTTTCTAACGCAGTTAAGAGCGCGCCAATGGAGCTTCTGTAGCTCCAGCAAATCCACTTCGAGTGCAGGGAGGTCAGAATCCAACAGCATCTGCAGTCCTTTTCAGCCTCTGAATCAGATTTTTGCTCAGGTCCCTCAATTTCAGCCAGAAAATACCTGAAATCACAGAAAAATACACAAACTCATAGTAAAGTACAGAAAAGTGAATTTTAACTAAAAAATAAAAAAAATATAATAAAAACTAACTAAAACATACTAAAAACATACTAAAAACAATGCCAAAAAGCGTATAAATTGTCCGCTCATCAAGTTTATAGAGAAAACAACGTTGCAAGTATATCTCTTAACCAATGTTGATTCCACGTATCAATTTAGAAGGGGTTGTCACAAAATTTAGAAATAAAATACTGGGAGTATGAATCCTAGGTCGTCTCCCAATGACTTGCAGAGAGAGTGCTATTTTATTAATCAGAGGTTTTCCAAGAAATTTTGTTTGAGTCTGAGAAACAGAGAAATAAATAATAGTAAATTCAGATAAAAGCCTTGACCGGGAGAAGATTAATTGAAAGTTCTATCCTTGTTGGAAATCCCCAAGTGTAATCGTAAAAGATTGTTGTCTTACTTGGTCATCCCTTAATTAATAATGGAAAGTCAAGTAACTAACTAACAAACTATATCCTTAGGTCCTAATCCTCTCCTAAGGAAGGGTTAGAGTTAGAGACTAGAGTTGTCAGTCATCAACCATCCATTAGGATTAACACTTGAGTATTCCAACTCAAGGTTCTCCTTTTAATCAACTCCAAATCAAGTTAGGGAACTACTCCATTATCATGAATGTAAACTTCACAGAATTAAAAATGGAATAAAAGGAAGACAAGATAAACAATAATTAAAAATCAATTAAAAATAAAAATGGTTCTTTGCATTAATAACTTCAAAAATCATGAACATACTTATCTAAACAAAGTCAATGGGCAATAAAAGAGTAAAGGAAAAGAGAAACAAACTAGCATGAGGAAGCTCCAACAGAGGTAATGAATCTTCTCAATATCCAAAGCAAAGCAAAATCATAAAACTAATAAGCTATGAATGTAAAGAAAACCTAGAGGAAGAGTAATTCTCTCTAGATTCCGATCTAAAATCCTAAGACTATACTAATAAGAATGTGTATTGAGTCTCTGCATCTTCCCTGGCTCTATTCTGTGTTTCTAGGCCGAAAACTAGGTCAAAACATGGCCCGAAATTGCCCCCAGCATTTTCTGTTAAATCTGCAAATTGCGCATGTCACGCGTACGCGTCAGCCACACGTTCGCGTCGCTGGTCACTTTGGCGTGTCACGCATTTGCGTCAAGCACGCGCTCGCGTCATATTGCAGAACTCCAATCCACGCGTACGCGTCACTGCAATTTTCTCCATGTCGCGCACACGCGTGAGCCATGCGTGCGCGTCACTGCTCGTTGGTTATCTCCTTAGTTTCTTGTGTTCCTTCCATTTTTGCAAGCTTCCTCTCCATCCTCTAAGCCATTCCTGCCCTATAAAGCCTGAAACACTTAACACACAGATTACGGCATCGAATGGTATAAAGGAGAATTTAAAATACACAAATTAAAGACTTCTATGAAGCAAATTTTTAACTATAGATCAAGACTAAGAAGGAGTTGTAAAGCCATGCAAATCATATGAATAAGTGGGTAAAGACTTGATAAAAGCCACTCAATTAAACACAAGATAAACGATTAAATAGTGGTTTATCACATTCTCGGAAGACCTTTCCTAGCTACTGCAAATGCCATGATTAATGTGGAAAAGGGAGAAATGGTTTTCCAACTAGGAGAGTACTACATCTTGTTCAAGATGTCCAATCCCAACTCTCCTTCTGATAAGAAAGAGACAATGGTGCAACGGTAACACAAAAATTGTTGTCAATCTAGAATTTCTCTTGTAGAAATTAGGACTTCATTGTAAGCATAGCTCCAAACCAACAAACAAATCTCACATCAAATTAAATTTAGTTTTCACAAGTAACAAACCCCAAATAAGAATTAACCGAAGTATTTAGACTCCGGGTCATCTCACAAGGAATCGCAATGAAGTGCTCAATTATTGGCTATAAAGTATGTTTTGGGATTTTTTTGATAAGAGACATGAAAGATAAATGACAAGGAAGTAAATTAATAGCTAAAAAGTCTTGGCAAAGGTTGGTGGTCAAGGATCTCTCTCCTTATCACTAACCACAACATGAGAATTGGCAAGGATCAACCCCATTAAGTCATCCTCTAACTAATAAAGGAAAGTCAAATGAGCTATGTCAATCCAAGTCCATAAGTCCTAGGTCTTCACCAATTCAATTAGTGAGCTCTAGGGTTAATGGCTCCCAATCATCAATCACTTGGATATTAGCAACTCAAGAGTTCCTAAGTTACCTTCCCAAGCCAAGAGCATAAAATTCTACTCTAAAGCCCAACCAAGCATTTTGTCAAACACTTGGTAGCTACAAAAGGAAAGCATGGTAAATTGCAATGAAAGATAAAATCTAACAAATACCAATTGTAATTAAAGTAAACCTACATCTCAATTCAACAATAAAAGAAACATCAAACATTAAATTGCTTTCAATGTAAACAAAATCTAACATAAGCATTCATAAACATAAAAGAGACATAAAAGTAAAATTGACAAAAGAACTAAGAAGAATAGAGTAGTAGAAACAAGAAATTGGAAAGGAAACAAGATGAAATCAAGAAATCATGTCTAGATCTAAGATGGATGAACCTAACCTAACCTAATTCTAGAGAGAAGAGAGAGCTTCTCTCTCTAGAAACTAACCTACATGATGCCAAAACATAAAGCAATTGCTCCCCCTTACCCAAGCTTGAATTCTACATGAAATAGTATCAAAAATGAGTTGGATTGGGCCCAAAATAGTCTGCAAAATTGCTAGCCACGATTTCTCTTTAATGAACCACGTGCTCCATCGGCACGCACGCGTACAGGGTCCTTGCGCACCCCTATACGTCAAGCAACTATGACACATTTTATATCATTTCGAAGCCCCGGATGTTAGCTTTCCAACGCAACTAAAACCGCTTTATTTGGATCTCTGTAGCTCAAGTTCTGGTCGATTGAGTGCCAGGAGGTCAGGCTTGATAACTTTACGGTTCCTTCATTTCTTCATAAGTTCTCCCACTTTGCATGCTTTTCTCCTCACTTCTTCCATCCAATACTTGCCTTATGAACCTGAAATCACTCAACAAACATATCAAGGCATCGAATGGAATTAAAGTGAGTTAAATTTAGATATTTTAAGGCCTAAAAAGCATGTTTTCACATTTAAGCACAAATCAAGGGAGAATTGCAAAATCATGCTATTTCATTGAATAAATGTGAGAAAAGTTGACCAAATCCCCCAAATTAAGCACAAGATAAACCACAAAATCGGAGTTTAACAAACACCTAGTGTTCCAACTGATGTGTGGAAAACGGTCCAACACAAAACTCACCGGCAAGTGTACCAGGTCGCATCAAGTAATAAAACTCACGGGAGTGAGGTCGATCCCACAGGGATTGAAGGATTGAGCAATTTTAGTTTAGTGGTTGATTTAGTCAAGCGAATCAAGTATTGGTTGAGTGGTTTATCATTAACAGAAACTAAATTGTTTGGAATGTAAAGGGAGAGGGGAAAATTGCAGTAAATTAAAGAGCAGAAAAGTAAAAGATGCTGAATCTTAAAGAACAAGAAATTAAATGACTGAAACTTAAAGTGCAAGAAATGTAAATTGCAGTAACTTAACATGCAAGAAATATAAATTGCTTGAATGAAAAAGGGATTTGAGGATTGGGATTTCAGAATTCAAACGAGGGAAATTAAATTGCAACAATTAATAAAGCAGAAGATGAATTGGAAGTAACTAGATCTCAAACAGAAATGGAAATTAAATTGCAGCAGGGGTTCACAGAAGAACCCAAAAGGAAAATGGGATCTCAGGACTCTAGAGACTAGATAGCAGAGTCTAGATCTCAATTGTCTTCCTAGATCCAAGTTCACAAAGCAATTAACAAGAATTTAAAGAAGAAGCAGTAAAGGAAATGTAATTGAACTCAATTATGCAGAAGAGAAATTAAAGAGATCTTGAATGGAGATTGAGACAGAAATTCCTCAATTCTTCACACCCAATACTCAAACAAGAAAAGTAAAAATTCTTGAGCAAGAACAAGGAAGAAGAGAGATCAATTCTCCTCCCCAATTCTCTGAAATCTCAGTGAAGTCTCCAAGAGAAGGTTCAAAAGTTCAAAAATAAAAGTAAAGATTCAAAGCTCAAAAGAAAGGTTCTAATTACATCAAACTATCTCCTATTTATACACTTTCTATTCTTGGATCTTGGGATTTGGATGGGCTTTTGATTTGGTGAAGAAATGAATTAAATTGGATTTTTAATCCAATTTTCAGCCCAAGAAAATTTGCTTCCAGGAGGCTGCCCTGCCCTTGTGGAGGGCAGGGCAGGAAATTGTGCGTGTGGCCTTGTGCGTGCGTGGTTGGTGCGTGTGGTGCTGCAGGATGCTGCCCTGCCCTTGTGGAGGGCAGGGTAGAGTTTTTTGGTGCGCCAGATTCTGCTGCCCGTGCGTGCTGATGCTGCCGAGAGTCCTTGGTGCGTGCCAATCTGGTGCGCTGGCTGTGCACCACAAAATGCTGCCCTGCCCTCGCGGAGGGCAGGGCAATGTTTCCAAAAATGAAGCTCCGCGTTCGAAACTCGGGCAATGCACACGCTACCTTTTTTTCTTGGTTTTCTTGGCACCAAAATAAGGTCTAGTTCCTTGCTTCCTCATGGTGCCGTGTTCGATCCTTGTGGCAAGCATTGGTGAGCTTTTTCTTTGAATTTATTCCTTTGATGAGCCCGATATTGCCCTTGAGGAGGGCAGGGCAGAGTTTTTGCTCTCCTTGATCCTTGGCATCAATTTGTGCTCTGCCCTTGTTGTGGGCAGGGCAGTGTTGCTTCTCAAAGCTTATTTCATTATGTTGCCCTCCTGGAGGGCAGTGTGCCCTTGTGGAGGGCAATGTTTGCTTCCTCCCTTCCATGCGCCACACTCTTTTCTCCTTGGGCCACGCTTTCTTAAGCCACGTTTTTTCTTTTTTTCTTTCTTTCTTCACCTACAAGAAACCAAAACAACCACTCAAAGCATCTCTAAATTCACAAGGTTTATAATTCATTAAAAATCAATTAATTCTTGCTCAAACCTCATGATTTAGCATCAATTTAATGGTAGTTGCTTGATTTAAAGAAGTTATGCATTTTCATTCCAAATCACTTACTTAGGATGCAAGAAAGTGCATAAAAACTAATAAAACAAGTGAAATTAGCTTGAAAAATGGGTATATGATGACTTGTCATCACAACACCAAACTTAAATCTTGCTTGTCCCCAAGCAAGCATCAAAACTAAGAGAAAATGAAATGAACAAGAAGAGCAAACATATCCTTATTAGGCATGTAGCAGAACTTGATTTATGGAGTTTTTATGCAGACAATGACAACCCAAGTTATTGTTTGCTGTTACAAAATATACACCTTTCCTCAAAGGCTTACTAAACTTGCTGTTATAAGGTTTACTCTTTAATTACTCCCTTGCTAACTTTTCTTTTCTCATGTTGCTTAACAAGCTTATTATTCTTTGAAGGCTTGGTGTCTAATGTTGCAGTAGTAGCCTTTGGCTTTATTTTAACTCAACATCTTTCTACCACAGACACGTGGCTCACTATTTTCTCCTAGGATCATTGATGCCCAGCATCTCTTTGGATAACTAAATGTTCTGTATCTAGGTTGCTCTTTATTGTGGACTTTCAATTGGCCATCCCAAATCAGTTGATCTAAGTGATCGGGTTTTGAAATACCCCTCAGAATTTACTTATCCAAGCATATCTTAGTACAAGAACACCACAGGCATGTGTCCTAGGGTCCAAGCTATTGGTGTCCAGCCTTTATTCTTTGTTTTTCTTGCCACATTGGCTTTTTCTTCTTCCTTTTCTTTCTATTTTATTTTTTGTTCTCAAGGGCTTTTTCTTTATTGATAAGAACCTTTATAATAGCAAGCTAGCTCACACTTCAATGAAAATGATACTATACAGCAATTATTTCATGAGTTATGCATTTAATCAAACACATACACCACCATTAACTTCCATTCTAACTCATGCAACATTGGATATTTACTTTCCAATTCAAACAATTCTCTTTTATTCAAGCATATGGGAAATATAACAAAATTCAGCTAGGTGATGGATGACAAGCAAAATGCAGATTTAGCATACTTAATCAAACAACT
Source organism: Arachis hypogaea (assembly GCF_003086295.3). Taxonomy (NCBI): domain Eukaryota; kingdom Viridiplantae; phylum Streptophyta; class Magnoliopsida; order Fabales; family Fabaceae; genus Arachis; species Arachis hypogaea. Next base: position 95,104,123 of record NC_092038.1, on the reverse strand, counting down.
TCACTTGCAACTAGATAAACACTTTAGCAGGATATATAATGGTTTCCATGTTCAAAACAATTCACAGCAGCAAGGATTAAGTTTAGATACAACCTTTGAAGTTGCAGCCCTTTGATTCTTCCTTCTATTGTGTTTTCTTTGAGTTAGGATGCACAATATCTTCAATTGTTGACTCATGTCCTGCATAATTCTCAAAGTTGCTTGCTTCTCAAGCCCTTAATTGCATGGTTAGTATGCATAAATTGAGTGTGGCTCTTGGATTTATTTTGGTGTGGGAACACCAAACTTAATTGTTTGCCACTGCCTCTGATGCAACAAATTAACCATATGTGAAACCTTGTGTCCTTGCTAAAGATTATGGAATTAAAGCTAAAAAGCAGTTAAATAGTTGAATAATTTGTCTGATTGCTTGGAGCTAGCATTGTGCAAGAAGTGAGAATGTTCTTTTAAGTGAGATTTTGGTGGAACACCAAACTTAGAATTTTTCATTCTCCCTTAAATTGTTTTGGTGTGTAACACCAAACTTAGCTCCTTGCAATGCATACCAATTATTCAACATTTTTATTGAAAAATCTATGAAAAGAAAACTACCTCGGGTTGGGTTGCCTCCCAACAAGCGCTCTTTTATTGTCACTAGCTTGACATCCTCCATTCTTTGATCATGGAGGCTTAAAATCATAGTGCCTCAGCTTTTCACCTCTTATTGTGAACTTCCTTCCAGTCTCCTCTTTGATGATCTCCAGGTGTTCAAGTGAAAGGACCCGGTTCACAGTGTAGTATTCAGATAATTGTGGAGACACCTTTATTGGTTGGGTGTTTAACACCACTTTATCCCCTGGTGAAAAGCCTTCAGTAGGGATTTTCTTGTTTCTCCACCCTTTTGGCCTTTTCTTCTTTTCTTTCTCAAAAGATACTCCCTGCCTTGGTTGTTCTTTATCTGGGATGTTGAATTTATCATCTGGGGGTTTTGGATCTAGTTCCTCCTTGACTTCTTTGGTTTGTTGCACCATCTCTACTGCTTTCAAGCATGGATTTAGGAGTCTTGGAGTTAACTCATTGACTGCCTCCTTCAAACTTTGATCTCTGGCCTTATCCTTCATAAAATCTTCTTCTTGAATGGATTCATGCAAGGTTTTAAAAACATGGAATGCTAGATGTTCATCATGCACTCTCAGCAACAATTCCCCTTTTTCCACATCTATCAATGCTCTGCCCGTAGCTAGGAAAGGCCTTCCTAGGATGATGGGAGTGTTAGGGTCCTCTTCTATATCTGAGATAACAAAGTCAACAGGGAGAAAGAATTTTCCCACTTTTACCAACACATTCTCCACAACTCCCAGTGCTTGCTTAGTGGATTTGTCAGCCAATTGGAGAACTATTTGTGTGGACTTCAGCTCAGAAATTTGAAGTTTCCTCATTAGAGACAAAGGCATCAATTTTATGCTTGCACCGAGGTCACAGAATGACTTCTCAATTGTTATGTTTCCTATGGTGCAAGGTATGTAAAATGTCCCAGGATCATCTTTCTTCTCTGGCAACTCTCTTTGGAGGATAGCACTACATTCCTTTGTCATCTCAACAATCTGTCCTTCCTTCAGGGATCTTTTCTTTGTCAGCACTTCCTTCATGAATTTGGCATATAGTGGAATCTGTTCAAGTGCTTCCAAGAAAGGAATGTTGATGCTGAGTGTTTTGAATATGTCCAGGAATTTTGAGTATTGCTTATTCTCATTTTCTTTTTTAAACCTCTGAGGGTATGGAAGTTTGGGGACACAAGGATTCACTCCTTCCCTCTTCTCTTGTAGTTGTGATTCAAGGGTGTTCTTGTATCCCTTTGAAATTTGTACATTTTTGGTTTCTTGATCCTCTTTACTTTTCCCCTCTGTCTCTTCTTGTGGAACTTCTCTGTTGTGTTTGTCCTGATTGATGGCTTCCTTCTTCATAGTCTTCTCACTTCCCACTGTGATTACTTTGCACTCCTCCCATTTTGTGGCTTTTCCTTTGTCCCTTAGGTGTTCTTTAGTGACATTGGGGAAGGCATTTGCTCTCTTCTCATCCATTTCTGAAATTTGCTTAGCCATTTGCCCCATGTGTCTCTGAAGGTTTCTGATTGAGGTTTCTTGGTTTTTGAATGCCAGGGTCTGATCTTTCCTTGCAGCTTCCTGATCTTGTCTTGCCATCTCTTGATTTTTCATGAGTTTCTCCATCATTTTCTCTAGACTTGAGATTCTTTGAGAGTCTGAATTTGGTTGTGGTTGTGTGAAATGAGATGGTTGTTGTTGGAAATTGTTTGAATTAATTGTGGGGGTACTTTGTGGGTGGGACGTGGATGTGAAAAAGTTATTCTGGTGGTTTTGTGAGTGATTATGGGGTTGGTGATATGTGTTTTGTGAATTTTTGAATTGGTTAGTATTATTGGATGAATGGTTATGGTTGCTTGTGTTGCTGAGGCTGCCAGAGTTGAAGTCCCTTTGTCCTTGATTCTGATGCTCACCCCACCTTGAATTAGAATGAGTCTTCCAGGGTGTCTTGTGTGCATCACCATGAAAATTGTGTTGAAATGAACTTGAAGTATTGTTCATGCATTGCACCTGCTCAGGGCTTTGTTGCTCAAAATTGAATGTCCCAAAACTTTCTTCAGATTGATTCCACCCATGTGAGGTTTGAAATTGGCATTGTGTGTTTACTGCAACACCTTGCAGTCCATCAATTTTCTTGGCCATCATTTCTATTTGTTGTTGAAGCTGTTGATGCATCTGTCTATTTTGTGCCAAGAGAACGTCAACACCTTCAAGCTCCAGCACATCCCTTCTCTGGGCTGGTTGGCGTTGTCTTTGATGAGCAAAGAAATATTGATTGTTTGCTACCATCTCTATGAGGTTTTGGGCTTCCTCTGCTGTCTTCATTAGCTGCAATGAGCCTCCTACTGAATGATCTAATGCTTCTTGAGCTTTCTGAGTCAACCATTCATAGAAGTTTTGGAGTCTATCCCACTCACTAAACATTTCTGGGGGACATTTCCTGATTAAGGCCTTGTATCTCTCCCAGGCATCATACAGCGACTCTCTATCCATTTGAATGAATGTTTGCACCTCTGTTTTCAGCTTGATAATCCTTTGGGGAGGATAGAACTTGGCTAGGAATTTGCTCACTAAGTCTTCCCAATTATTGATGCTTTCTTTGGGAAATGTCTCTAGCCATTGAGTGGCCTTATCCTTCAGAGAGAATGGAAACAGCAGTAGCTTGTAGATGTCTGGATGCACACCACTTGTTTTGACAGTTTCACAAATCCTGAGGAAGATGGATAAGTGTTGGTTTGGATCTTCAAGTGGACTTCCTCCATAGGAGTAATTGTTCTGCACCAGAGTGATAAGTTGAGGCTTCAACTCAAAATTATTTGCATGAACATTGGGAGTGAGTATGCTACTCCCGCAGTTTCTTGCATTGGGGATAGTGTAAGAGGCCAACACCCTTCTTGCAGGCTGGGTATTGTTGCTCACTCCCTCTTCACGCACCTCAGCCTCCAGGACTTGCAAGAATCACAAACAAACCAAATGAAACATGGACATTCTAATGCTAGAATGTGGTTAGAGGGTTAGGTAACACAATGTGTCAAACAGTTAATGTGCTTAGTTTAAAAATAAAGAAAAAGTGCTTGATCTAGACCTCCACTTCACTTAATCATTGTCAATCTATTTCAATCCCCGGCAACGGCGCCAAAAACTTGATGTGTGGAAAACGGTCCAACACAAAACTCACCGGCAAGTGTACCAGGTCGCATCAAGTAATAAAACTCACGGGAGTGAGTTCGATCCCACAGGGATTGAAGGATTGAGCAATTTTAGTTTAGTGGTTGATTTAGTCAAGCGAATCAAGTATTGGTTGAGTGGTTTATCATTAACAGAAACTAAATTACTTGGAATGTAAAGGGAGAGGGGAAAATTGCAGTAAATTAAAGAGCAGAAAAGTAAAAGATGCTGAATCTTAAAGAACAAGAAATTAAATGACTGAAACTTAAAGTGCAAGAAATGTAAATTGCAGTAACTTAAAATGCAAGAAATATAAATTGCTTGAATGAAAAAGGGATTTGAGGATTGGGATTTCAGAATTCAAACGAGGGAAATTAAATTGCAACAATTAATAAAGCAGAAGATGAATTGGAAGTAACTAGATCTCAAACAGAAATGGAAATTAAATTGCAGCAGGGGTTCACAGAAGAACCCAAAAGGAAAATGGGATCTCAGGGCTCTAGAGACTAGATAGCAGAGTCTAGATCTCAATTGCCTTCCTAGATCCAAGTTCACAAAGCAATTAACAAGAATTTAAAGAAGAAGCAGTAAAGGAAATGTAATTGAACTCAATTATGCATAAGAGAAATTAAAGAGATCTTGAATGGAGATTGAGACAGAAATTCCTCAATTCTTCACACCCAAGACTCAAACAAGAAAAGTAAAAATGCTTGAGCAAGAACGAGGAAGAAGAGAGATCAATTCTCCTCCCCAATTCTCTGAAATCTCAGTGAAGTCTCCAAGAGAAGGTTCAAAAGTTCAAAAATAAAAGTAAAGATTCAAAGCTCAAAAGAAAGGTTCTAATTACATCAAACTATCTCCTATTTATACACTTTCTATTCTTGGATCTTGGGATTTAGATGGGCTTTTGATTTGGTGAAGAAATGAATTAAATTGGATTTTTAATCCAATTTTCAGCCCAAGAAAATTTGCTTCCAGGAGGCTGCCCTGCCCTTGTGGAGGGCAGGGCAAGAAATTGTGCGTGCGGCCTTGTGCGTGCGTGGTTGGTGCGTGTGGTGCTGCAGGATGCTGCCCTGCCCTTGTGGAGGGTAGGGTAGAGTTTTTTGGTGCGCCAGATTCTGCTGCCCGTGCGTGCTGATGCTACCGAGAGTCCTTGGTGCGTGCCAATCTGGTGCGCTGGCTGTGCACCACAAAATGCTGCCCTGCCCTCGCGGAGGGCAGGGCAATGTTTCCAAAAATGAAGCTCCGCGTTCGAAACTCAGGCAATGCACACGCTACCTTTTTTTCTTGGTTTTCTTGGCACCAAAATAAGGTCTAGTTCCTTGCTTCCTCATGGTGCCGTGTTCGATCCTTGTGCCAAGCATTGGTGAGCTTTTTCTTTGAATTTATTCCTTTGATGAGCCCGATATTGCCCTTGAGGAGGGCAGGTCAGAGTTTTTTCTCTCCTTGATCCTTGGCATCAATTTGTGCTCTGCCCTTGTTGTGGGCAGGGCAGTGTTGCTTCTCAAAGCTTGTTTCATTATGTTGCCCTCCTGGAGGGCAGTGTGCCCTTGTGGAGGGCAATGTTTGCTTCCTCCCTTCCATGCGCCACACTCTTTTCTCCTTGGGCCACGCTTTCTTAAGCCACGTTTTTTCTTTTTTTCTTTCTTTCTTCACCTACAAGAAACCAAAACAACCACTCAAAGTATCTCTAAATTCACAAGGTTTATAATTCATTAAAAATCAATTAATTCTTGCTCAAACCTCATGATTTAGCATCAATTTAATGGTAGTTGCTTGATTTAAAGAAGTTATGCATTTTCATTCCAAATCACTTACTTAGGATGCAAGAAAGTGCATAAAAACTAATAAAACAAGTGAAATTAGCTTGAAAAATGGGTATATGATGACTTGTCATCACAAACCCTCTCTTTCTGGACAGAGCTTTATAGAGTCCCCGGCCCAGATATCAATTCTAAGTTTAGTGTTGGGCAGCCACCAACAAGCTCTAAGCAAAAAAGTATTAAGAAGAAAGTACCTAATGGCTGGAGGGACAACGAAGTCCCCACTGAAGGCCTATCACCTAGCATGAGAGTTGTCTTCACCAAGAAACCAGTCATACCACATACAGTGAGTCATATCCTGTCTCTAGAGCATGTGGAGCTCGTTCATGAGAAGACAGGAAGAAATTTCGCTGTAAGGGAGCTAACCGTCAAGCTAATGACGTTAAAGAAGCTCTTGTTGGGAGGCAACCCAACTTTAATTAATTATTTCAATTTCTTTTAATTCCTTAATTTTTTTTCAAGTTTTTTTTAGGTTCATGATCATGTGAAGCAGTTAAAACAGAGACATAAAAATTCAGCAGTAAAAACAGAACACTTTGGATGGAGTATTGTTAGCGTTGAATGCCAGCCAGGGAGCACACCCTGGGCTTTCAAATGCCAGTGCAAAGGGCAGGAAATCTGAATTTCCTAGCATTTCAGGACCAGTGGGTCCCACAATATCTTTACCTACCCCACTTCTTCTTTCTTTCTTTCACACTTCCCCACACACTCTTCCCTATAAACCCTAGCCCAATCACATCTATATCACTTCTCCAAAACCATCATCACTCCCACCAACCCCCACCCACTTCAAAATCAAATTTTCCTACCATTTACCCACCCATGACTAAACCAACCCTAGCCCACTCCTATAAATTCCCTCTTCTTAACCCTTCATACACACAACTCTCAAATACACTCATAAGCCCCATTCGGCCGAACCCTCTCTCTCCCTTTATCTCCTTCTATTTTCTTCTTCTTCTACTCTATTCTTCTCTTTTCTTTATTTTTGCTCGAGGATGACCAAAGCTGTTAAGTTTGGTGTTGAAAAAGCATTGCTTTTTTGCTTTCCATTATGATAAACCCCATTTGTAGGGTTTATCTTGTGCTCGATTTAGGGGATTTTATAACCTTTTACCCACATTTATCCATTGAAATAGCATGCTTTTATAACTTCTCTTTTAATTGTGCTTAAGAGTGAAAACATGCTTTTTTAGGTCTTAAAATAGCTAAATTTAATTCACTGTGATTCCATTAGATGCCTTGATATGTTTGTTAAGTGATTTCAGATTTAGGAGGCAAAGATTGGATCAAGGGAATGAAGGAAAAGCATGTGAAAATGGAGAACTCAGGAAGAAATGTAGGAATCGCAAAAGCTGTCAAGCCGACCTCTTCGCATTCAATCGACCATAACTTGAGCTACAGATGTCCAAATGATGCGGTTCTAATTGCGTTGGAAAGCTAACATCTGGGGCTTCGAAATGATATAAGATTTGCCATAGTTTCATTGCACGTAGAGGTGCGCACGTGCATGGTACGCAGACGCACTGATTTGCATGTGATTCATTAAATGCAAATTCGTGGCCAGCGAATTCTAAAGCCTTGTGGGGCCAATCCAACTCATATCTAATGCTATTTAAGCCAAAGATTGAAGGGGAATTGACATACTTTATACTTAGTTACCATTAGTTTAGTTTAGTTTAGTTTTGGAGGGTAAGTTAGTTTTAGAGAGAGAAGCTCTCACTTCTCTCTAGGATTAGGATTAGGTTTTAGATCTAGATCTACTTCTTCTTCTCTCTTAATTTTCCTTTTCCTTCCTTAATTGTTCTCTTGTAGTTGTAGCATTCTATTTCTCTTGTAATTCCTTTGTATTGTTAGTTGTAGTTTATGAACTTTCTTTTGTAGATCTACATTTCTTCTTCAATGCAATTGGTAAGTTCTCTGTTGTTTCACAATTATTTTGCTTTTCTATTATTTATCTCTTGCCATTGTAGTTATATCTCTCTTTAATTCTTGCAATTCATGTTGTTTACTTTTATTGCATTTTATATGTTTGATTAAATGTCTCTTCTAGCTATTAGTTAGATTTTGTTCCTCTTGGCTTTGGTTGAGTAATTAGTGACACTTGACTTATCTAATTCCTTTGTTGATTGATAATTGGAAGTTGCTAATTGATTTGGATGCCACTAAAGCTAATCTTTCCTTGGGAGTTGGCTAGGACTTGTGGAACCAAGTTAATTCATCCACTTGACTTTCCTCCATGGTTAGAGGTTAACTAGGTGAGAGCAATACACAATTCTCATCACAATTGATAAGGATAACTAGGATAGGATTTCTAGTTCTCATACCTTGCCAAGAGCTTTGTTAGTTGTTAGTTTATTTCTTTTGCAATTTATATTTCTTGTCTATTATCTCAAAAACCCCAAAATACATCTCATAACCAATAATAAGAACACTTTACTATAATTCCTAGGGAGAATGACCCGTGGTTCAATACTTCGGATTATAGATTTTAGGGGTTTGTACTAGTGACAAACAAATTTTTGTATGAAAGGATTAGTGTTGGTTTGGAAACTATACTTTACAACGAGATTTCATTTGGGAAATTCTAAACCGTAAAAAATCCAATCATCAAAATGGCGCCGTTGCTGGGGAGTTGCAATGGTGTTATGTTATTGGTTATTGTACATATGTGAATAGTATGAATATCTTGCTTTTTACTTTATTTGCTAGTTATAGAATTTTGTTTCTCTTGTTTTCTATTAGCTTTTGATTTTTGTTTTCTCTTGTCACAGCACGACTAATCATCTGTCGGTTCTCGATCATGTCGGAATAGAATCCATTGATTCTTTTGCGCTTGTCATCACGCCCAACAATCGCAAGTTTGAAGCTCGTCACAGTCATTCAATCCCTGAATCCTACTCAGAATACAACAGACAAGGTTTAGAATTTCCAGATTCTCATGAATGCCGCCATCAATTCTAGCTTATACCATGAAGATTCTGATTAAGGCATCTAAGAGTTATGTGTTCAGTCTAAGGTAGAACGGAAGTGGTTGTCAGTCACGTGTTCATAGGTGAGAATGAGGATGAGTGTCACAGATCATCACATTCGTCATGGTGAAGTGCAACGAATATCTTAGAACAAGAATAAATTGAATTGAATAGAAAATAGTAGTAATTGCATTAAAACTCGAGGTACAGCAGAGCTCCACACCCTTAATCTATGGTGTGTATAAACTCCACCGTTGAAAATACATAAGTGATGGTCCAGGGATGGCCGAATGGCCAACCCCTATGAACGTGATCAATAGTCTTCTAAGATGAATAATAGATTAAAACTGAGACCAAAGATATCTAATACAATAGTAAAATGTCCTATTTATACTAGACTAGCTACTAGGGTTTACAGAAGTAAGTAATTGATGCAAAAATCCACTTCCGGGGCCCACTTGGTGTGTGCTTGGGCTGAGCTTGAGCTTTACACGTGTAGAGGCTTCTCTTGGAGTTGAATGTCATGTTGTAACATGTTTTTGGCGTTCAACTCTAGTTCATAACGTGTTTCTGGCGTTTGACTCCAGAATACAACATGGAGTTGGTGTTGAGCGCCAGTTTGAGTTATCTAATCTCGATTAAAGTAAGGACTATTATATATTTCTGGAAAGTTCTGGATGTCTACTTTCCAACGCCATTGAGAGCGCGTCTATTGGAGTTCTGTAACTCCAGAAATGACATTTCTAGTGGATGGAGGTCAGAATCCAACAGCATCAGTAGTCCTTTGTCAGCCTTCTATCAGAGTTTTGCTCAGGTCCCTCAATTTCAGCCAGAAAGTACCTAAAATCACAGAAAAAACACACAAACTCATAGTAAAGTCCAGAAATGTGAATTTAGCATAAAAACCAATGAAAACATCCCTAAAATTAGCTAGATCTTACTAAAAACTACCTAAAAACAATGCCAAAAAGCGTATAAATTATCCGCTCATCACAACAACAAACTTAAATTGTTACTTGTCCCCAGGAAACTAAAAATCAAATAGGATAAAAAGAAGAGAATATACTATAAATCCCAAAATATCAATGAATATTAGTTCTAATTAGATGAGCGGAACTTGTAGCATTTTGTTTCTAAACAGTTTTGGCATCTCACTTTTTCCTTTGAAGTTTAGAATGATTGGCATCTCTAGGAACTCAGAGTTTCAGATAGTGTTATTGATTCTCCTAGTTAAGTATGTTGATTCTTGAACACAGCTACTTTTATGAGTCTTGGCCGTGGCCCTAAGCACTTTGTTTTCCAGTATTACCACCGGATACATAAATGCCACAGACACATGACTGGGTGAACCTTTTCAGATTGTGACTCAGCTTTGCCAAAGTCCCCAGTTAAAGGTGTCCAGAGTTCTTAAGCACACTCTTTTTGCTTTGGATCACGACTTTAACCACTCAGTCTCAAGCTTTTCACTTGGACCTGCATGCCACAAGCACATGGTTAGGGACAGCTTGATTTAGCCGCTTCAGCCTGGATTTACTTCATTGGGCCCTCCTATCCATTGATGCTCAAAGCCTTGGATCCTTTTTACCCTTGTCTTTTGGTTTTAAGGGCTATTGGCTTTTTCTGCTTGCTTTTTCTTTTTCTTTCTAATTATTTTTTCGCCAAATTTCTTTTTTTTCGCAAGTTTTTGCTATTCACTGCTTTTTCTTCCTTCAAGAATCAAATTTATGATTTTTCAGATTATCAGTAACATTTTTCCTTGTTCATCATTCTTTCAAGAGCCAACAATTTTAACATTCATAAACAACAAGATCAAAAATATGCACTGTTCAAGCATTCATACAGAAAACAAAAAGTATTGTCACCACATTAATATAATTAAACTAAATTCAAGGATAAATTCAAAACTCATGTACTTCTTGTTCTTTTGTATTAAAAATATTTTTCATTTAAGAAAGGTGAATGATTCATGGAATTATTCATAGCCTTAAGACATAGTTACTAAATACTAATGATCATGTAGTAAAGACACAAAACATAGACAAACATATAGCATAAAATTGAAAAACAGAGAATTAAGAACAAGGAAGTTAAGGAATGAGTCCACCTTAGTGAGGATGGCACCTTCTTGAAGGACCAATGGTGCTTTTTGAGCTCCTCTATGTCTCTTCATTGCTTCTGTTGCTTGATCCCTAGTGATTTTGGTGCTCCTATCCTTAGTTGCTCCCAATAATTGTGTGGAGGAAAATGTATCCCCTGAGTTATCTCAGGGATTTCTTGATGAGGGAATTCCTCATGCTCTTTGTTGAGGTCCATGAGTGGGCTCTCTTGATGTGCAGTCAAATGCTCTACTATTGAGCTATGGACCCTTGAAATGAATTTCTCCATCTCTCCTAGCTCAAAGCTGGAAGCAATTGTCTTTCCTTTCCTCTTTCTAGAAGTTTCTTTGGCCTTAGGTGCCATTAATGGTCATGGAAAAACAAAAAGCAATGCAATTACCACACCAAACATAGAATGTTGCTCGTCCTCGAGCAAAAGAAAAAAGAATAGAAAAAGAAGAGGAAGAGATGAAGGAGAGGGAGAGAGGTTTGTGTGTTGGCCATTTAGGGTGGGTTTGGGTGGGAAGGATGGATGGATGTGAGTGGTGAAGAGGTGATGAGGAAAAGAGATTGAGGTGATTGGTGAAGAAGAGAGAAGGTGAGTTGAGGTAGGTGGGGATCCTGTGGGGTCCACAGATCCTGAGGTGTCAAGGATTATCATCCCTGCACCAATGAGGCGTGTAAAATGCCCTCTGCATGCAATACTGGCGTTCAACGCCAGATTGATGCTTATTTCTGGCGTTGAACGCCAGCTTCATGCTTGTTTTGGGCGTTCAACGCCCGTTTGCAGCATGTTTCTAGCGTTGAACGCTAATTCCATGCTTGTTTCTGGCGTTCAGCACCAGCTCTCCTTAGGGTGTATTCTTGGCGTTTAAATGCTAGGATGCTGCTTATTTCTGGCATTCAACGCCAGATACATGCTCTGTTCTGGCGATGAACGCCAGCCAGATGCTCCTTACTAGCGTTTAGATGCCAGTAAGCCCTTCCTCCAAGGTGTGCTTTTTCTTCTGCTATTTTTTATTCTATTTTTAATTTTAGTATTTATTTCGTGACTCCACATGATCATGAACCTAATAAAACATAAAAGAACAATAAAAGAAAAATAAAATTAGATAAATAAAAATTGGGTTGCCTCCCAATGAGCACTTCTTTATTGTCAATAGCTTGACAGTAGGCTCTCATGGAGCCTCACAAGTGATCAGGTCAATGTTGTAGACTCCCAACACCAAACTTAGAGTTTGGATGTGGGGATTCAACACCATACTTAGAGTTTGGCTGTGGCCTCTCAACACCAAACTTAGAGTTTGATTGTGGGGGCTTTGTTTGACTCTGTACTGAGAGAAGCTTTTCATGCTTCCTCTCCGTGTATACAGAAGAACACCCTTGGGTCTTAAACACAAGGTAGTCCCCATTCAATTGAAGGACTAATTCTCCTCTGTTAACATTTATCACCGCTCCTGCTTTGGCTAGGAAAGGTCTTCCAAGGATGATGCATTCATCCTCCTCCTTCCTAGTGTCTAAGATTTTGAAATCAGCAGGGATGTAAAGGCCTTCAACCTTCACTAACACGTCCTCTACCAATCCATAAGCTTGTCTTACTGACTTGTCTGCCATCTGTAGTGAGAATATGGCAGGTTGTACCTCAATGATCTCCAGCTTCTCCATTACAGAGAGTGGCATCAGATTTATGCCTGACCCTAGGTCACACAGAGCCTTTTCAAAGGTCATGGTGCCTATGGTACAGGGTATTAAGAATTTGCAAGGATCTTGTCTCTTTTGAGGTAAAGTTTGCTGAACCCATGTATCTAGTTCACTAATGAGCAAGGGATGTTCACCTTCCCAAGTCTCATTACCAAACAACTTGGCATTCAGCTTCATGATGGCTACTAGATATTGAGCAACTTGCTCTACATCTCTATCCTCTTCAGAGGAAGAATAGTCTTTAGAGCTCATAAATGGCAGAAGGAGGTTTAATGGAATCTCTATGGTCTCTATATGAGCCTCATATTCCTTTAGTTCCTCAATAGGAAACTCCTTTTTGCTTGAGAGACATCCCATGAGGTCTTCCTCATTGGGGTTCACGTCCTCTACTTCCTCCCTAGGTTCAGACATATTGATTATGTCAATGGCCTTGCAATCTCTTTTAGGATTCTCTTCAGTATTGCTTGGGAGAGTACTAGGAGGAGTTTCAGTAATTTTCTTACTCAGCTGGCCCACTTGTGCCTCCAAATTTCTGATGGAGGATCTTGTTTCACTCATGAAACTTAAAGTGGCCTTAGACAGATCAGAGACTATGTTTGCTAAGTTAGAGGTGCTCTGCTCAGAATTCTCTGTTTGTTGCTTAGAAGATGATGGAGAAGGCTTGTTATTGCTGAGCCTATTTCTTCCACCATTATTAAAGCCTTGTTGAGGCTTTTGTTGATCCTTCCTTGAAAAATTTGGATGATTTCTCCATGATGAATTATAGGTGTTTCCTTAAGGTTCACCGATGTAATTTACCTCTGCCATTGCAGGGTTCTCAGGATCATAAGCTTCTTCTTTAGAAGATGCCTCTTTAGTACTGTTGGATGCATTTTTCCATCCATTCAGACTTTGAGAAATCATGTTTACTTGCTGAGTCAACATTTTGTTCTGAGCCAATATGGCAGTCAGAGCATCAATTTCAAGAACTCCCTTCCTTTGAGGCGTCCCATTATTTACGGAATTTCTCTCAGAAGTGTACATAAACTGGTTATTTGTAACCATGTCAATAAGTTCTTGAGCTTCTGTAGGCATTTTCTTTAGGTGAATGGATCCACCTGCAGAATGGTCCAGTGACATCTTAGAGAACTCAGATAGACCATAATAGAATATATCCAGAATGGTCCACTCTGAAAGCATGTCAGAAGGACACCTTTTGGTCATCTGCTTGTATCTTTCCCAATCTTCATAGAGGGATTCGCCATCTTTTTGTTTGAAGGTCTGAACATCCACTCTAAGCTTGCTCAGCTTTTGAGAAGGAAAGAACTTAGCCAAGAAGGCCATGACCAGCTTATCCCAAGAGTCCAGGCTATCTTTAGGTTGTGAGTCCAACCATGTTCTAGCTTTGTCTCTTACAGCAAAAGGGAAAAGCATGAGCCTGTAGACTTCAGGATCTACTCCATTAGTCTTAACAGTCTCACAGATCTGCAAGAACTCAGTTAAAAACTAGTAGGGATCTTCTGATGGAAGTCCATGGAACTTGCAGTTCTGTTGCATTAGAGCAACTAGTTGAGGTTTCAGCTCGAAATTGTTTGCTCCAATGGCAGGGATTGAGATGCTCCTTCCATCAAATTTGGAAGTAGGTGTAGTATAATCATCAAGCATCCTTCTTGCATTATTGTTGTTGGGTTCGGTTGCCATATCCTTTTCTTGTTTGAAAATTTCAGTAAGGTTGTCTGTGGATTGTTGTATTTTAGCTTCTCTTAGTTTCCTCTTCAGAGTCCTTTCAGGTTCAGGGTTAGCTTCAACAAGAATGCCTTTTTCCTCGTTCCTGCTCATATGAGAAAGAAGAAAACAGAAAAGGAAGAGGAATCCTCTATATCACAGTATAGAGATTCCTTTATGTTAGTAGAAGAAAAAAGGGAATAGAAGAAAGAAAAGGTAAGAATCCAAACACAAGGGTGAAGATAGGTTCAGATTCTTTGAGATGAAGAGAGGTGTTAGTAAATAAATAAATAAATAGAAGGTTATGAGAGGGAGAGAATTCGAAAATTAATTTCGAAAAAGGGTTAATGATTTTTGAAAATTAAAAGAAGAATTAAAATTAAAAATTAAAATTTAAAATAAATAGTTAATTAAAAGAATTTTGAAAAAGAGGGAGGTAATTTTCAAAAATTAGAGAGAGAAAAGTAGTTAAATGGTTTTGAAAAAGATAAGATATAGTTAATACAAACAAAAAGTCAACTAGTTAGTTGAAGAAGATTTGAAAATCAATTTTTGAAAAGATAAAAAATTGGAAAAGACATTTTAAAATTAAATTTTTGAAAAATATAAAAAGATATGATTGAAAAAGATTTAATTAAAAAGATTTGATGGAAAAGATATTTTGAAAAAGATTTGATTTTTAAAATCAAAATTGATTACTTGACTAACAAGAAACTAAAAGATATGATTCTAGAATTTAAAGATTGAACCTTTCTTAATAAGAAAGTAACAAACTTCAAATTTTTTAATCAATCACATTAATTGTTAGTAAAGTTTTTGAAAATCATGAAATAAAGATAAGAAAATTTTCAAAAAATAGTAAGAAAAAATGAAAAAGATTTGATTTTTGAAAAAGTTTTGAAAAGATAAGATTTTTTTAAAATTGAAAATTTTACTTGACTTATAAGAAATAGCTAAGTTTTTTTTTTGACTAAGTCAACTCAAATTTTCGAAATTTTGAGAAAAATAAGGAAAATATATTTTTTTGATTTTTGAATTTTTAATGATGAGAGAGAAAAACAACAAAAATGACTCACAACATGAAAATTATGAATCAAAATACATGATGCATGCAAGAATACTATGAATGTCAAGATGAACACCAAGAACACTTTGAAGATCAAGATGAACATCAACACTTATTTTTGAAAGATTTTCAAGAAAAGAAAAACATGCAAGACACCAAACTTAGAAATTTTCAATGCTTAGACACTCTGAATGCAAAAATGTATATGAAAAACACCACACAACACAAAACAATAAAATATGAAGATCAAAAAAGAAAATTCATCAAGAACAACTTGAAGATCATGAAGAACATTATGAATGAATGAATTTTCGAAAAATGCAAGAACAAGATGAATATGCAATTGTCGCCAAACTTAAAACATGACACAAGACTCAAACAAGAATCACAAAATATTTTTGGTTTTTATGATTTTATGATTTTTTTTTGTATTTTCTTTTATTTTTTTCGAAAAACTTATAAGAAAAAGAAAATAAGAAATTCAAAATTTTTAAGAAGAATTCCAGGAATCTTTCAATGTTAGTCTAAAGCTCTGGTCCAGAAATTAGACATGGCTTAATAGCTAGCCAAGCTTTAGTAGGGCATTACATGCATTTTGGTGATTAGTTGAAGCCTAAGTCCAAAAGAATTTAGACATGGCTTTATAGCCAGCCAGGCTTCAACATGCTTCATGAAACTCTAGAATCCATTCTTAAGAATTTTGAAAAATTTTCGAAAACAGGTGAGAAATTTTTTTTTAAAGATTTTTGAAAAAATTTTTGAAAATAAAATTACCTAATCTGAGCAACAAGATGAACTGTCAGTTGTCCAAACTCGAACAATCCCCGCCAACGGCGCCAAAAACATGATGCACGAAAATTGTGATCTCTAACAATGGCATTCAACTTGGTATGTGCATCTACTAACTCAGCACTTTCTTCACAACTCCGCACAACTAACCAGTAAGTGCACTGGGTCATCCAAGTAATAAACCTTACGTGAGTAAGGGTCGATCCCATGGAGATTGTTGGTATGAAGCAAGCTATGGTCATCTTGTAAATCTCAGTTAGGTTGATTCAAATGGTTATCGAGTTTTCGAATAATAATAATAAATAAATAGAAATTAAAGATAGAAATACTTATGTAAATCATTGGTGAGAATTTCAGATAAGTATATGGAGATGCTTTATCCCTGTTGAATTTCTGCTTTCCTACTGCCTTCTTTCAATCCTTCTTACTCCTTTCCATGGCAAGCTGTATGTAGGGCATCACCGTTATCAATGGCTACATCCCATCCTCTCAGTGAAAAAGGTCCAAATGCTCTTGTTACAGCACGGCTAATCATCTGTCGGTTCTCGATCATGTCGGAATAGAATCCATTGATTCTTTTGCGTTTATCATCACGCCCAACAATCGCGAGTTTGAAGCTCGTCACAATCATTCAATCCCTGAATCCTACTCGGAATAACATAGACAAAGTTTAGACTTTCCAAATTCTCATGAATGCCACCATCAATTATAGCTTATACCATGAAGATTCTGATTAAGGAATCTAAGAGATATGCGTTCGGTCTAAGGTAGAACGGAAGTGGTTGTCAGTCACGCGTTCATAGGTGAGAATGACGATGAGTGTCATGGATCATCACATTCGTCATGGTGAAATGCAATGAATATCTTAGAACAAGAATAAACTGAATTAAATAGAAAATAGTAGTAATTGCATTAAAACTCGAGGTA
The DNA here is from genome assembly GCF_003086295.3 of Arachis hypogaea. Classification (NCBI taxonomy): domain Eukaryota; kingdom Viridiplantae; phylum Streptophyta; class Magnoliopsida; order Fabales; family Fabaceae; genus Arachis; species Arachis hypogaea. The sequence continues at coordinate 95,087,296 of NC_092038.1, read as the reverse complement.
CAGCAGAGCTCCACACCCTTAATCTATGGTGTGTAGAAACTCCACCGTTGAAACTACATAAGTGATGGTCCAGGCATGGCCAAATGGCCAGCCCCCATGAACGTGATCAATAGTCTCCTAATATGAATAATAGATTAAAACTGAGACCAAAGATGTCTAATACAATAGTAAAATGTCCTATTTATACTAGACTAGCTACTAGGGTTTACAGAAGTAAGTAATTGATGCAAAAATCCACTTCCGGGGCCCACTTGGTGTGTGCTTGGGCTGAGCTTGAGCTTTACACATGCAGAGGCTTCTCTTGGAGTTGAACGTCATGTTGTAACGTGTTTTTGGCGTTCAACTCTGGTTCATGACGTGTTTCTGGCGTTTGACTCCAGAATGCAACATCGAACTGGCGTTGAGCGCCAGTTTGCGTCATCTAATCTCGAATAAAGTATAGACTATTATATATTGCTGGAAAGCTCTGGATGTCTAATTTTCAACGCTGTTGAGAGCGCGCCATTTAGAGTTCTATAGCTCCAGAAAATCCATTTCGAGTGCAGGGAGGTCAGAATCCAACAACATCAGCAGTCCTTTGTCAGCCTTCTATCAGAGTTTTGCTCAGGTCCCTCAATTTCAGCCAGAAAGTACCTGAAATCACAAAAAAACACACAAACTCATAGTAAGGTCCAAAAATGTGAATTTAGCATAAAAACCAATGAAAATATCCCTAAAATTAGCTAGATCATACTAAAAACTACCTAAAAACAATGCCAAAAAGCGTATTAATTCTCCGCTCATCAACGAACCACCTCCATATGACCCTAATCCATATCCACCATACCAACCACCTTTTGAGCCATTTGAACCACATATAGAACCACCACCATTCCAATATCAACCCTTCCAAGAACTACCTCCTCCATACCATGACCAAGATGAACCACCTCCAATGTATGAGAACTTTCAACCACAAGATGAATTCTACCTTCCACCACAACCCTCCATGGAAGAATATCCATGTCCATCTTTCAATGAAAAAATGGATCGACTTCAAGCAACTGTCCATGAAAAGTTAGATGCATGGGACTCATACCATATGTCCAAGGATGATTGTGGAGGAGCAACCGAAGAGGGAAGCATGAAGGGGATTGTAGAATTTCAACTTGAGAACAATAGATTGGAGTGTGTTGAGCAAAAAATGGAACAAATAGAGTATATAGAACTACCACATCATTACTATGATGAACCACCTTCCTATTATGAACCCTTCTCCCAAAATGATGAACCCTTCCACCCACCCCAATCTCTAATGGATGAAACCCTTGGCGTTCTTGTTCAAGGGCAAGAAGAGATAAAAAAGGATGTGCAAAATTTCATGGTTGCCTTGGATGCGGTAACAAATCAATTAGTCTCCCAATGCTTGAACACTCAAGGAACTCCCATGGCTACATGTGGAGAATCGAATGAAGAACATAGCATGAAGGAGAGATTGGAAACTCCGGTGGGAAATGAGGGAAGTTGCTTTGTGTTGGAACAATTTGAGGAAGCTAGGATTATCAAAGAAAAGGAAGAAATGGGTGAAGACTTAGGAGATGCGGAACCTCCATAGGAACCTAGAGTTGAAGAAGACCCCTCCAAGAGTTGAAGAAGACCCCTCCAAGAAGATTGAAATTGATGTTGAAGAGGGATGTGCACAACCTCCAAGGCATATTCCATATGAAGACTTGGATGGGATAGAACAAGAATTGAGTTCCCATGTCAATGAAGAGCAAGCATCAAATTCTAGTGGTGGTAGATCCTTTGAACTTGAAGAACCTTCTCCCGATGCGATGAAAAGTAATGTGGAGGTAAATTTCTCTCACCCTCCCATTTATGAATTGAGTACGGGAAAAGGGTTACATAAAATTATTGAACAAAAGATTGAGATTAAGAGATCTTGTGAGGAGGTGGAAGTCCTTAGAAATAGGATGATGGGAGTGGAATACGCTTTGTCAAGAACCTTGGAATCATATTTGCCTAGGTTGCCATCTACTCCTTCACTTGAGTGGGTAAAACTCATTTCTATTAGCTTTATTGTCCCACTTGAGTATGGCTTGCTTGAAACGGATGGTCAACTTAGGAAGCTTTGTGGGATGAAGCGTAAAAGAAAAATGTTTTGTGGTTGGCGTTGCAAATCCAGGCTCATTATGGTTGATGCTTCAAACATGAGATATAAAGGTTGGAGTAGTGCTCAACTAGAGGGTCTAGGAGGATTGTTGGCCACTTTATTGAGAATTCACCTTACTCACCACACGGTTGGACAAATTATGAAGATCAACTTCAAGACGGGTGTGAAAATAAAGTGTGGGATCCCGGATCACAAGACGATGATCAACTTTGGGAGCCCCAAGCTTGTGTAGAACTCCATTAACACTTGGTGCAACAAATAAGAAATCTTGGGGCACAATGGAGAACCAAGCATTGGTGGATGTTCCAATATGAGTTTAAGCACAAGCCACCTTGATGAGGAGCTCCCCATAAGTCCAACTTAAGGACAATAAACAAAAGTGCTAGTTTGGCCACCAAGAAGGAAGAAAAGGAAAAGCTTTTAAATGGGGCAACAAACAAGTTCATCTGCACAACCTTTTGAAGAAGCTCATCAGTTGTAGCAACCCATCCACCTTGCTCTTCTTTGCATACACCGAGGATGGTGCAATCTTTAAGTATGGAGAGGTCGTCCGACCGATCTCCATGGGTAACAATTTCCTTTCCCAACACCAATTTTTATTTTCTTTGTTAGATTAGTTATTGCATTGCATGATAGATTGCATGTTAGTTAGAATTTGTACATATTTTTACCTCTTCTTTACTATTAGGACTACTTGGTTAGGGTGATGATTTCTTTTCCAAGAAACTGTTTTAGGGCACCCTACTTTTTACAATAAATGTCCTTAATTTGCACCTTTGATTAGCTTAGGCTAGTGTATGTGAGTATCATTCAAGCGTGGGAAAACATGGGACATTGGTTGGGAAAAAGGGTGTATTTTGTATTTTGTTGAAAATATTGGGAATTGGGTACATACTCATGTGTTAATTAAATGTAAAACCATATGCATTGATATTCTTGAAAGAAAGAAAGAAATATGAGAAAAACAAAAGAAAAAAATGGAAAAGAAAAGAAAGGAAAAGGAAAAAAAAATATATATATATATATAGAAAAAGAAAGAAAAAAAAGCAATAAAAAAGGGACAAAATGCCCCAAAGCAATGCTCAATAAAGTCAATGCATATGTATTGTAAAGCGAAAAGAAAATACATGAGTATGTGAAAAAGTGAGGTTAGATTAGTACTTAATTATATAGGTTATTATATAGGTTAGGTAAGAAAGTCTAGGTTAATCAAAGATTCAAATTCTAGTCCACTTAACCATATATGATCATTCCTTGACCCTAGCCCCATTACAACCTATGAAAAGATCCCATGATGAATGTATGCATGCATTGAATAATTGTTGATTGTTAGATGAAAAACAAATCTTGAAAAGTATGAGTAGGGGAGAATTGAGAGAATCGACCCTATACACTTGAGCGACTAGAGTACAAACACTTCTGGTGAGGGTTCGATGCTCAATTCCTTAATTTCTGGCTTTCATGAGCATTCTTCTAGCAAATCTACTTGAACTTCATTTTGATATTCAAAATGGTAGGATTCATGAGTCGTCATGGGACCTTAGCCCTACTTGTCCATGTATGTCTTGGAGATTGATTTATTTTTAACCAAGTAGGTAGAATCATTTTGTATTTAGTTGCATTCATATAGATAGATGCATATAGTTTATGTTGCATTTAGATTAGCTCACATTGAATAAATGTTGATGCCCTTTGCTTTCTCTTGGTTTAAGCATGAGGACATGCTTGGTTTAAGTGTGGGGAGGTTGATAAACCCTATTTGTAGGATTTATCTTGTGTTGATTTAGGAGATTTTATAACCTTTTACCCACATTTATCCATTGAAATAGCATGGTTTTATAACTTCTCCTTTAATTGTGCTTAAGAGTGAAAACATGATTTTTTAGGTCTTAAAATAGCTAAATTTAATTCACCTTGATTCCATTAGATGCCTTGATATGTTTGTTAAGTGATTTCAGATTTAGGAGGCAAAGATTGGATCAAGGGAATGAAGGAAAAGCATGTAAAAATGGAGAACTCATGAAGAAATGTAGGAATCGCAAAATCTGTCAAGCCGACCTCTTCGCACTCAATCGATCATAACTTGAGCTATAGAGGTCCAAATGATGCGGTTATAGTTGTGTTAAAAAGCTATCATCCAGGGCTTAGAAATGATATAAGATTTGCCATAGTTACATCGCGTGTAGGGGCGCGCACGCGCACGGTACGCGGACACGCCAATTTGCATGTGATTCATTAAATGCAAATTCGTGGCCAGCGAATTCTAAAGCCTTGTGGGCCCAATCCAACTCATTTCTAATGCTATTTAAGCCAAGGATTGAAGGCAAATTGACATACTTTACACTTAGTTACCATTAGTTTAGTTTAGTTTAGTTTTGTAGGGAAAGTTAGTTTTAGAGAGCGAAGCTCTCACTTCTCTCTAAGATTAGGATTAGGTTTTAGATCTAGATCTACTTCTTTTTTTTTTCTCTTTTAATTTTCCTTTTCCTTCCTTAATTGTTCTCTTGTAGTTAGCATTCTATTTCTCTTGTAATTCCTTTGTATTGTTAGTTGTAGTTTATGAACTTTCTTTTGTAGATCTACATTTCTTCTTCATTGCAATTGGTAAGTTCTTTGTTGTTTCACAATTGTTTTGCTTTTCTATTATTGATCACTTACCATTGTAGTTCGATCTCTCTTTAATTCTTGCAATTCATGTTGTTTACTTTTATTGCCTTTTATGTGTTTGATGAAATGTCTCTTCTAGCTATTAGTTAGATTTTGTTCCTCTTGGCTTTGGTTGAGTATTAGTGACACTTGAGTTATCTAATTCCTTTGTTGATTGATAATTAAAAGTTGCTAATTGATTTGGATGCAACTAAAGCTAGTCTTTCCTTGGGAGTTGGCTAGGACTTGTGGAACCAAGTTAATTCATCCACTTGACTTTCCTCCATGGTTAGAGGTTAACTAGATGGGAGCAATACATAATTCTCATCACAATTGATAAGGATAACTAGGATAGGATTTCTAGTTCTCATACCTTGCCAAGAGCTTTGTTAGTTGTTAGTTTATTTCTTTTGCAATTTACATTTCTTGTCTATTATCTCAAAAACCCCAAAATACATCTCATAACCAATAACAAGAACACTTTATTGTAATTCCTAGGGAGAATGACCCGTGGTTCAATACTTCGGTTTATAGATTTTAGGGGTTTATACTAGTGACAAACAAATTTTTGTATGAAAGGATTAGTGTTGGTTTGGAAACTATACTTTACAACGAGATTTCATTTGTGAAATTCTAAACCGTCAAAAATCCAATCATCACATTACCACTTATGGCACCCAAGGTTGGAGAATCCTCTAGAAAGAGGAAAGAAAAGACAGTAGCCGCCACCTCTGAATCTTGGAAGATGGAGAGATTCATCACCAAAGCGCACCATGACCACTTCTATGAAGTAGTGGCAGAAAAGAAAGTGATCTCTGAATCCCTTTCAGGTTCAAGAAGAATGAGTATCCAGAAATCCAAAGAGAGATCCGGAGAAGAGGTTGGGAAGTCCAAACCAATCCCATCTAAGAGGTTGGGATCTTAATGGTGCAAGAGATTTATACTAATGCATGGGTCACAAAAAACCATGACATTAATGTGAACCCAAATCCCAAAAATTGGAGCACTATGGTTAGAGGGAGAATCTTAGATTTTAGCCCGGAAAGTGTGAAGTTGGCATTCAACTTGCCCTTGATACAAGGAGACCCACATCCTGACACTAGAAGAGTCAACTTTGATCAAAGACTGGATCAAGTGCTCTCAGACATCTGTATAGAAGGAGCATAGTTGAAAAGAGACTCCCAAGGCAAGCTCATTCAACTAAGAAGGCTTGACCTCAAGTCCATAGCTAGAGGATGGTTGAAATTCATCCAACGCTCTATCATTTCCACTAGCAACCGGTCAGAAGTGACTATTGAAATGGCCATCATGATCCATTGCACCATGATTGGAAGTGAGGTAGAAGTACATGAGGTGATCCCTCAAGAATTGTACAAGATAGTTGAGAAACCTTCCACCAATGCAAGGTTGGCATTCCCACACCTCATCTGTCATCTATGCAATTCAGCTGGAATCGTCATAGAGGGAGATATCTCCATTGGGGAGGACAAGCCCATCACTTAAAAGAGGATGGAGCAAACTAGAGAGAATGCACATGACCCTATGCAGCCGCCTCAGCATGAGATCCCTGAGATGCCTCAAGAGATGTATTTTTCTCCTCAAAGCTATTGGAATTAATGGCACACTTCTCTTGGAGAACTAAGCACTAACATGAATCAGTTGAGAATGGAGCATCAAGAGCATTCCACCATCCTCAATGAAATAAGGGAAGACCAAAGATCCATAAGGGAAGAACAAAGGGCTATGAGGGAAGAACAACAGAGACAAAGGAGTGATATTGAAGAGATAAAGCACCACATTGGATCCTTAAGGAGGAGTACTAGCCGCTACCATTAAAGGTGGATTCGTTCTCTTTATCTCCTTTTCTTATGTTATTTTTCTGTTTTCTGTTATGTTGTATTGTCTGTTCTCTTGTTCTTATTGCATGATCATTTTTATTTATGACTTAAAGTTGTAAAATGTTCCATATGTCTCTCACCTTGCTTAAAGGAAAATTTTAATTGAAAAGAATTGAGAGATACATGAATTTCAAGTTATATAATAAGAATAGTTCAATTATTTTGATGTGGTGTTATTGCTTTTGTTTTCTGAATGTATGAATAAACAGTGCATATTTGAAATTTAAATTAAGAGTGTTAGCTCTTAAAAGAATGATGATAAAGGAAAAGTATTATTGGTAATATGAAAAATCGAAAAAATTGATTCTTGAAGCAAGAAAAAGCAACAAAATAATAAAAGAAAAAGCATGTTGCAAAAGAAAAATTATATGCATGCGAAAAATAATAAAATAGGCGAAAAAAAGCCAATAGCTCTTTAAACCAAAAGGCAAGTGCAAAAAGTCAGTAACCCTTTAAACCAAAAGGCAAGGGTAAAAGGATCCAAAGATCCTAAGAGTGTGCTTAAGAACTCTGGACATCTCTATCTGGGGATTCTAGCAAAGCTAAATCACAATCCGAAAGGGTTCACCCAGTTAAAGTGTCTATGGCATTTATGTATCAGGTGGTAATACTGGAAAACAAAGTGCTTAGGGTCACGACCAAGACTCTAAAAGCTGTGTTCAAGAATAAAAAAGAACTGAACTAGGAGAGTCAATAATATCATATGGATTCTAATTTCCTAAAGAGACCAACATTACTGAGTTTCAATGGATAGTGACATACCAAAACTATTCAAAAGCAAAAAGCCACTAAGTCTTGCTCATCTATTCGTGGGGCCTTGTCACTTGCTTTAACTTACTTGAAGGCTTTCTGCGCCTAGTTTGGGACCCCGGAGGTTACTGAAAGTACAAACATTGGTGGGGATTCTTGGATTAGTACAAGCATAAGCCACCATAACCGGGAGCTCATCAAATGTCCAACTTAAGGACTTTAACTAAAAGTGCTAGGTGGGAGACAACCCATCATGGTATGATCATTCCTTTTTCAGTTTTAATTCTAGTCTGTTTTGTTTGTTTTTCAGTTTTATTTTCTCTTATTGAGCCTGGAATTGTTCATAACATCTACATCAGCATCTGCTGATGCATGGAAAATTCGTCTAGTAACAAATTTCCTTCGGCAAGTGTACCGAATTGTCGTCAAGTAAAAACTCACTATAGAGTGAGGTCGAATCCCACAAAGATTGATTGATCAAGCAACTTTAATTAGAGGAATGTTCTAGTTGAGCGAACCAGAATTTGATTTAAGATTTGCAGAAAATTAAATAGAGGAAAAGTAAATAGCAGAAAGAGTAAATGCTAGAAATAAAGAGCTGAATGTAAATGGCAGAAAGTAAATTGCAGAATCTTAAATGGGGATGGGGGAAATGCTCATAAAAGTAAATGGCAGAAATTAAAGAGAATGGGTAAGATCAGAAATGGGAGTTCATTGGGCTTAGGAGATGTTGCATTCTCCGGATCAAATTCATTTTCATCTCTTCTTCAATCAATGCATTCATTGATCTCCTTGGCAATCTTAAGTGATTGAATCTAATTCCTTGGTAATCCAATCTCTCAAATCTTGATCAATAGCCAATTCCTTGGTCAATTGCTCATGAGAAGAGATGAAGTATGAGCACTGATTATACCACATGCATTCCCAAATCAAATATTGGTAGGATTATAGTCACATATCCATCCAAACCCAATTTGATCCAGCATGAGAAAGCATTTCTAGCATGATCTCTTCATTCCTTTTCCAAGGTTCCGAAGAGATCCAAGTATGAATAGTTTCTTTTCCAATATAACTACCCAATTGGATGAAGATTGAAAGCTTTCTAGTGAAAATCAAGAGAAAAGATAGAAGAATAAGAATGAAAACTAATATTGATCCATCAAATTGCAGCAGAGCTCCCTAACCCAATGAAAGGGGTTTAGTTGTTCATAGCTCTGAAAAATGAAAACAAAGATGGAGAATACATCATGAAAGTAAAACTAGAAGTTGCAGAGAAAGTAAAAATACAGAGAGTAGTTCTATGCCCCCTAGCTCCTAAAGTTTCCAACCACTTTTTAATTCAAAGTTACTCCTATATATACTACTCTTCTGATCTTCTAGTTGGCTCTTCAAGTCTTGGGTATGGGCCTCTGGATCTTGAGTTTGAAGCAGTTATCCTCTTTATTGGGCTTAGGTTTGCTTGCAGAGAGAAAATGTGAAGTAGGCAGGGACTTTGGCTCAGAATGTTAGTGGTGTCAACGTTAAGTGAAGGTGTGGGTTCGAGAACGTTAGTGACAATCACCTTTTTCACTAACGTTCCTAACCCAAATATGATCACGTTGACTTCAACGTTAGTGGCACTAACGTGACCACTAACGTTGCCTCTTGGCCCTTCGCATACGTTATTGGGACTTACCTTTCCCAATAATGTGATGAGTCACCCTTTCTCCTTACGTTAGAGTCCACGTTAACTAGGTTAACGTCGCTTCTAACGTGGTAATGCCAATCCTTCGAGAACGTTAGTGACACTTACCTTTGTCACTAACGTTCCAATGTGCCCCTACTTCCCACGTTAGAGTCCACGTTAACTAGGTTAACATGGCTTCTAACGTAGTAATGCTAGCCATCTCCAACGTTAGTGACAAAGGTGAGTGTCACTAACGTTGGCTCATTATCTCTTTATCCACGTTAACTTCCACGTTAACTAAGTTAACGTGGGAGTTAACATTGCTCATGTGGCTCTTGGTGGTTCAACCCAATGTTAGTGACAAAGGTAAGTGTCACTAACGTTGGCGATCAATTTCTCTCTCCACGTTAGCTTCCACGTTAACTAAGTTAACGTGGGAGTTAACGTGGCTCATGGAGGCTTGGCCAATGTTAGTGACAAAGGTGAATGTCACTAACGTTGGCTTCTCTTTTGCTTTCCAACGTTAGAGTCCACGTTAACTAAGTTAACGTGGCAACTAACGTGGCCAATTATGAGCTTGGTCCAACGTTAGTGACAAAGGAGAGTGTCACTAACGTTGGCCTTGTTGTATTCTTCCACGTTAGAGTTCACGTTAACTTAGTTAACGTGAATCTTAACATGGGTTGTGATGGCTTCGAGGGCGTTATTGGCGATTACCATTCTCACTAACTTTGCAAATTAGGTCCCATTCCACGTTAGAGGTCACGTTAGTTGAACTAACGTGAATGCTAACGTGGTTCTTCTTTGCTTCCTTTGTCCTGAAATCAAGCATCAAAGTGCATCAAAGTTCTAATCCAAGTCATGAGACATGCATCATCCAATTTGTCATATAATTCATGCAAAATTCTCATGAAATCATGTAAAATGCACAATGTATACTTGAAACAAGATGTAAGTGAATATCTACCCAAAACTAACTTATTTCTTAAGAAAATGCATGAAACTACCTTAAAAACAGTAAAGAAAGGTCAGTGAAACTGGCCAAAATGCCCTGGCATCATCTGCATACTGCATTCTGCATTTTCCATGAAAAAAGGGGTGAACGACGCACTAGCGGCTATGACGCGCACGCACCGTTTGTGTAGCAAAACTGAACAGAGAGTTGCACGAGAGATGCACAGGAGTGGTGCGTGGCGCACAAGCCACACCACGCATACGCGTGCCACACGCGTACGCGCCCTCTACAAAAAGATCAACCCACGCGTAAGCGTTACCAACGCGTCCGTGTGGGTGTGTAAATTGGCGTTATTGGGGTTTCGTACAGAAAGTTGTGCGGGAGTCCAGATTGCCTCGTGCGTTTTGCACGATCCCTAATCGTGCGTGCGCGTGATGGACGCTCTCGCGTCCCTCCCCTATACGCTCACCCACGCGTCCGCGTGTGTGACGCGTCCGCGCCGTTAGCGCCGTGCACCTTGCACGCAGCGCGCCGCCTAATCAGTTTTCTTTTCTTTTCTTTTCAAATCCTATTTCTTTCTTCTATCCCTCCCTCTTCTCTTCTTCATTCTTCTTCTACCTTTTGCACTTTTCTCCCCTCCCTTCTCACCCCTATTCTCTTTCACTTTCTTCTACTTAATTTATTTGCATACTTTCATTCATCTTTTAATTACTGCATTTAATTATTTTTTCTTAATTTTCTCTTTAGTATAATTATTTAGGGTCTCTTCCTCTGTCTTTTTCATGCATTTTTATGTTGGTGTTGGAACTTTATTTAGGTCTTCCACTACTACTTGTGGATTATTATGGAGTTGTTTGACAATTCATATTAATTGTTTTCGGAATACTTGCATGTTCCAATTTCATTCTCCCCCTATCATATTAAACATGCATACTATGTGTTTGTGAAAAGCTCGTGTGGCATTGTGAATTCTTAATTATTCTATCCTTCTACTCTAATTCCTGTTTTTTACCAAATCCTTCCAATATTTTATTAATTAAATATAATTGTCAATACAAACATTATTGTTAGTTTCTTATGACTGATAATACATTTTGGCTTTTAATGCTTGATCTATGCTACTCATGCCTTTACCCGCATGCCAATAAACATCTTGCATTTAATTGCCTTAATTTATCATGCTATATTTCTATTGATGTCCTAATTTCATGGAGTCACGACCATGTGTTAACGACATTCTTCTTTACTTTGGCATGATTATCAGTCGTACTGCCCTCTCCCTTGCTCTATCCCTTTGACTTCATGTCCCTTTCTCTTTTCCCTTTTCAGGATGGCCACCAGGAAGGGTAAAGAGAAAGACTCTATAACAAGCACTAGCTGAGGAACCACAAACCCCACCCACCTACACATCTTTGCATGCACCGAGGACGGTGCAATCTCTAAGTGTGGGGAGGTCGATACCGATCTCTGTGGGTTAGTATCTTTCTGTCTCAACACTAATGTTTAAATTAGTTGTTGCATTTGCATGTTTGTTTGATTTTGTGCATATTTTACCACTTAGTTGAAGTAATATTTTCTTTTTCAAGAAAACTTTCTATAGCATTTCACTAATTTGAATTAAACTTTTCGAAAAACTTGTTTGAAGAAATATTATATTGGAACATGATTTAGAGCTCGAACACACAAAACCAGTGAGATTTTGAGCCTATTTGATTGGTTGCATTTTATCAACCAATATATTTTATTTTTGTGTGTTTTTTCTCTTTAAAATTGTGATTTTTGTCTTGCTTAATTCTATATTTCCATTGTTTGATGTATGCATGCACTTATATGATTGAGGCCTTTGTTTCACCGAGCCTACATACCCATACAGCCTTACCCTTCATTACCCTTTGCAAACCAATGTTGAGCCTATTGTACCCCTTTGTTCTTTATTTTAGCTCATCACTAACTCTAAGCGAAAAACAATAATGTCCTTAATTTGAATCCTTGATTAGCTTAGACTAGTGAAAGTTCTCATGAATTAAGTGTGGAGAAAGTGGGTTTGGAAACGTTTGGTTTGGGAATTGAGTATGTTAGACTTTCTGTGAAAATGTGAACAATGTTGAGAACATGTTTATGCATTCAATACCTTAATAGTATGCATTGAGAAAAACAAAAGAAAAGAAAAAAAGAAAAAAAAGAGAGAAAAAGAAATGAAAAAGAGCAGAAAAATAAAAAGGGGACAAAATGCCCCAAGGTAAAATCAATGCATATGAGTTGTACCTAAATTAGAGATGCATGAATATGTGATAAACATCATTAATGGGCAGCTAAATTCTACGTTGTAATTACATGGATTGTCCTAAGTTAGGTGGGAAGTTAAGTTAATTAAGGATTCAGATTTTAGTCCACTTGGCCAAATACAATCCTACCTTGACCCTAACCCCATTACAACCCTTAAAAGACATCTTGATATGTGTATCTGTGCATTAATTCTTTGTTGATTGGTAGAAGAAAAGCAAGCCTTAGAAAGCAAGGTTAGTAGAGAATTGAGAGATCAAAAATTAAACACCTGAGCAATTAGAGTGCATACACTTCTAGTGAGGGTTCGATGCTCGACTCCTTGTTCGCTGCCTTCATGAGCTATTCTCTTCTTGCAAGTTATTTGAACTTTATCTTGTGATTTAAATTAGTGAAATCCAGTTCATATTTGTTCTTGAAAGATTTATCTAATTTTTTTCACCAAGTAGGTAGAATCATTTTAGCATGTAGTTGCATTCACATTCATAGGTTGCATTGCATGAGTCATGCTTTTCCCTGCTCATTTATTTTATCTCCTTAAGCTAAGAATGAGGACATGCTAATGTTTAAGTGTGGGGAGGTTGATAAACCATTATTTTATGATTCATATTGTGTTTAATTGAGTGGTTTTTATCAAGTCTTTACCCACATATTCATATGATTAGCATGTATTTACAATTCCTTCCCAGATTGCTTTATGATTGAAAACTTGCTTCCTAAAGATCTTTTATTGTATATTTTTATTCTCCTTTATACCATTCAATGTCGTGATCTGTGTGTTAAGTGTTTCAGGCTTCATAGGGCAGGAATGGCTTAGAGAATGGAGAGGAAGCTTGCAAAAAGGGAAGGAGCACAAGAAATAAAGAAGACAACCAGCGGACAGTGACGCGCACGCATGGCTGACGCGTGCGCGCGATTTGCACAAAATCATAGCGACGCGTACGCATGCTTGACGCGTACGTGTGGATTGGAGTTCGCGCAAACGACGCAAGCGCATGCTTGATGTGCACGCGTGGAGAGGAAAATCGCTGAATGACGCATACGCGTGACCAACGCATACGCATGACATGCGCGATCTGCATAAATTACAGAATACGCTGGAGACAGTTTCGGGCCGCATTTTGACCCAGAGTTCGGCCCAGAAACACAGATTAAAGTCAGGGAACATGCAGAGACTCGACATATCAGATCATACATATAATTTTAGGATTTAGATGTATTTTTTAGAAAGAGAGGTTCTCTCCTCTCTCTTAGGATTTAGGATTAGGATTCCTCTTAAAGGAATTAGGATTTATTCTTCTCAATTTTCAGGTTCAATGTTCCTTTTATTTACTTTTCCAATTTGACTTATGACCTTTTCCATGTTGGATTTGATTTCTTTTATTAATATTTGAGGTATTTCAGACATATGACTTTTATTTAGTTTCTTATATTCTTGGTTCTAGTTGATTAATTGGTAACTCTTGAGTTGTCAAACTCATCGTGATTGATAATTGTTATCTTTGCTGATTGATTTATATTCCTATAACTCTAGTCTTTCCTTAGGAGTTGACTAGGACTTTAGGTGTTAAATTGATTTGTCCACTTGACTTACCTTCATAGTTAGAGGTTAACTGAGTGGGAGCAAAAATATAATTCTCATCACCATTGATAAGGATAACTAGGATAGGACTTCTAGTTTTCATACCTTGCCACGAGTTTTATTAGTTATTAATTTATTAATCCGTGCAATTTATTTCTCTTGTTCAAACCTTTTTCAAAAACCCAAAAATACTGTTTTTCATAACCAATAATAAATCACACTTCCCTGCAATTCCTTGAGAAGACGACCCGAGGTTTGAATACTTCGGTTATAAATTTTATTGGGTTTGTTACTTGTGACAACCAAACGTTTGTACAAAAGAATTTTCTGTTGGTTTAGAAGCAATACTCACAACGCGATCATATTTTTATGAAATTCTTTACTAGCAAAAGTCCGTTCGTCACTATGCTATAAGGGTTGTCTTGGGGGGCAGAGGCAAGACAAGGTTATGCACGTTATTTACTATGCTAATCATGTTTTGAATGATGCGTAGAAAAATTACAACACTACAGAGAAGGAAATACTGGTTGTTATTTATGCAATTGTTAAACTTAGATCCTACTTAATTAGATTCATGATTATTGTTTACACTGACCATGCTGCTCTTAAGTACCTTCTAACCAAGCAGAATTCTAAACCAAGATTGATAAGGTGGGTGCTACTTCTTCAGGAGCTTGACATTGATATCAAGGACAGGAAGGGTGATGAGCGGATAAATTATACGCTTTTTGGCATTGTTTTTAGGTAGTTTTTAGTAAGATCTAGCTACTTTTAGGGATGTTTTCATTAGTTTTTATGCTAAATTCACATTTCTGGACTTTACTATGAGTTTTTGTGTTTTTTCTGTGATTTCAGGTGTTTTCTGGCTGAAATTGAGAGACCTGAGCAAAACTCTGATAAAAGGCTGACAAAGAACTGTTGATGCTGTTGGAATCTGACCTCCCTGCACTCGAAATGGATTTTCTGGAGCTACAGAACTCCAAATGGCGCGTTCTCAATGGAGTTGGAAAGTAGACATCCAGATGGTCCATACTTTATTTGAGATTAGATGATGTAAACTGGCGCTCAACGCCAGTTCCATGCTGCATTCTGGAGTCAAACGTCAGAAACACGTCACGAACCAGAGTTGAACGCCAAAAACACGTTACAACTTGGCGTTCAACTCCAAAAGAAGCCTCAGCTCCTGTAAAGCTCAAGCTCAGCCCAAACATACACCAAGTGGGCCTCGGAAGTGGATTTATGCATCAATTACTTACTTCTGTAAAACCTAGTAGTTAGTTTAGTATAAATAGAACTTTTTACTAGTGTATTAGATGTCTTTTGACCACGTTACATCTTTGGATTGTTTTTGGATTACCTTATGATCCTTTGATCACGTTTGGGGGCTGGCCATTCGGCCATGCCTGAACCTTCATCACTTATGTATTTTCAACGGTGGAGTTTCTACACACCATAGATTAAGTGTGTGGAGCTCTGCTGTACCTCGAGTTTCAATGCAATTACTACTATTTTCTATTCAATTCGACTTGTTCTTATTCTAAGATATTCGTTGCACTTCAACATGATGACTGTGATGATTCGTGACACTCATCATCATTCTCACCTATGAACGCGCATGACTGACAACCACTTTCGTTCTATCTAAGACCGGGCGCCTAACTTTTGGATTCCTTAATCAGAATCTTCGTGGTATAAGCTAGAATTGATGGCGGCATTCATGGGAATTCGGAAAGTCTAACCTTGTCTGTGGTATTCCGAGTAGGATTCCGGGATTGAATGACTGTGACGAGCTTCAAACTCGCGATTGTTGGGCGTGATGACAAACGCAAAAGAATCAAGGGATTCTATTCCAACATGATCGAGAACTGACAGATGATTAGCCGTGTTGTGACAGAGCATTTGGACCATTTTCACTGAGAGGATGGGATGTAGCCATTGACAACGGTGATGCCCTACATACAGCTTGTCATGGAAATGAGTAAGAAGGACGGGATGAAAGCAGTAGGAAAGCAGAGATTCAGAAGGAACACAGCACCTCCATGCACTTATCTGAAATTCCCACCATTAAATTACATGAGTAACTCTACCTTTATTTTCTGTCTTATTTTTTTATTATTCAAAAACTCCATACATTTATTATCCGCCTAACTGAGATTTACAAGATGACCGTAGCTTGCTTCATACCAACAATCTCCATGGGATCGACCCTTACTCACGTAAGGTATTACTTGGACGACCCAGTGCACTTGCTGGTTAGTTGTGCGGAGTTGTGACTAAGTGTGATTCACGTTTGAGAGCGCTACCAAGTTCATTGGCGCCATTGTTGATGATCACAATTTCGTGCACCAAGTTTTTGGCGCCGTTGCCGGGGATTTTTCGAGTATGGACAACTGACGGTTCGTCTTGTTGCTCAGATTAGGTAATTTTCTTTTTATTTTTCTTTTCAAAATGTTTTCAAAAAAACATTTTTCAAAATATTTTTTCTTTGTTTTCGAAAAATTATTCAAAATTTTTAAGAATGAATTCTAGTGTTTCATAAAGTATGTTGAAGCTTGGCTGGCTGTAAAGCCATGTCTAACTCAATTGGATTGAGGCTTCAAAACAATCAGCATAGAGGCAAGTTAATTGGAATATCAGTTGTTACATGCCTGATTTATATCTTCTAAAGCTGGCTGGCTATTAAGCCATGCCCAACCCTTGGATTGGAGCTTTAGGCTAATATTGAAAGATTCCTGGAATTCTTATTAAAATTTTTGGATTTCTTATTTTCTTTTTTTTTGTTCTATATATGTTTTTCGAAAAAAAATAAAAGAAAATCCAAAAAAATCATAAAATTATAAAAATCAAAAATATTTTTGTGTTTCTTGTTTGAGTCTTGTGTCATGTTTTAAGTTTGGTGTCAATTGTATATTCATATTGTTCTTGCAATTTTTGAAAATTCATGCATTCATAGTGTTCTTCATGATCTTCAAGTTGTTCTTGATAAGTCTTCTTGTTTGATCTTGATGTTTTCTTGCTTTGTGTCTTTTATTGTTTTTCATGTGCATCTTTGCATTCATATTGTATAAGCATTAAAGATTTCTAAGTTTGGTGTCTTGCATGTTTTCTTTGCATAAAAAGTTTTTCAAAAATATGTTCTTGATGTTCATCATGATCTTCAAAATGTTCTTGGTGTTCATCTTGACATTCATAGTGTTCTTGCATGCATTATGTGTTTTGATTCATAATTTTCATGTTGTGAGTCATTTTTCATGTTTTTCTCTCTCATAATTAAAATTTCAAAAATAAAAAAATATCTTTTCCTTGTTTTTCTCATAAATTTCGAAATTTTGGGTTGATTTAGTCAAAAAATTTTTAAAATGTTATTTTTTGTTAGTCAAGTCAAAAATTCAAATTTAAAAATCTTATCTTTTCAAAATCTTTTTCAAAAATCAATTCTTTTTAATTTTTTATTTATTTTCAAATTTTTTATTTGAATTTTTCAAAAATCTTTTTCTTAATTTTATTTCAAAATTTTTGAAAATTTACTAACAATTAATGTGATTGATTAAAAAATTTGAAGTTTGTTAATTTCTTGTTAAGAAAGGTTCAATCTTTGAATTCTAGAATCATATCTTGTAGTTTCTTGTTAGTCAAGTAATCAATTTTAATTTTAAAAATTAAATCTTTTCTAACCATATCTTTTTAATCATATCTTTTTATCTTATCTTTTTATATCATATTTTTTTTAAATTTTATCTTTTTTCAAAAATTTGATTTTAAAATATCTTTTCTAACTTCTTACCTTCTAATATTCTTATCTTTTCAAATTTGATTTTCAAATCTTTTTCAACTAACTATTTAACTTTTTGTTTGTTTCTTATCTTTTTTCAAAATCACCTAACAACTTTTCTCTCTCTAATTTTTGAAAATACCTTCCTCTTTTTTCAAAAATTCTTTTTATTTAATTAATTGTTTTAAATTTTAATTTTAATTTCATTTCTTATCTTTATTTTTGAAAATCATTTAACTCCTTTTCAAAATTTAATTTCGAAAATTTCTCCCTCTCTCATCTTTTCCTATTTATTTATTCATTCACTAACACCTCTGTTCACCTCTCTTCATCTCAAATCACTGCCCCTATCCTTACCCTTGTGTTTGGATTCTCCTTTCTTTATTCCCTTCTTCTTCTACTAATAATAAGGAACCTCTTTACTATGACATAGAGGATTCCTCTTCTTTTTATGTTCTCTTCTCTTTCATATGAAAAGGAACAAGGAAAAAGGCATTCTTGTTGAAGTTGATCCAGAACCTGAAAGGACTTTGAAGAGGAAACTAAGAGAAGCTAAATTACAACAATCCAGAGACAACCTTGCTGAAATTTTCGAACAAGAAAAGGAGATGGCAGCCGAACCCAACAACAATAATGCAAGAAGGATGCTTGGTGATTATACTACACCTACTTCCAAGTTTGATGGAAGAAGCATCTCAATTCCTACCATAGGAGCAAACAATTTTGAGCTAAAACCTCAATTAGTTGCTCTAATGCAACAGAACTGCAAGTTTCATGGACTTCTATCAGAAGATCCTTACTAGTTCTTAACTGACTTCTTGCAGATCTGTGAGGCTGTTAAGACTAATGGAGTAGATCCTGAAGTCTACAGGCTCATGCTTTTCCCTTTTGCTGTAAGAGCCAGAGCTAGAGCATGGTTGGACTCTCAACCTAAAGATAGCCTGGACTCTTGGGATAAGCTGCTCACGGCCTTCTTGGCTAAGTTCTTTCCTCCTCAAAAGCTGAGCAAGCTTAGAGTGGATGTTCAAACCTTCAAACAAAAAGATGGTGAATCCCTCTATGAAGCTTGGGAAAGATACAAGCAGATGACCAAAAGATGTCCTTCTGACATGTTTTCAGAATGGACCATGATAGATATATTCTATTATGGTCTATCTGAGTTCTCTAAGATGTCATTGGACATTCTACAGGTGGATCCATTCACCTAAAGAAAACGCCTGCAGAAGCTCAAGAACTTATTGACATGGTTGCAAATAACCAGTTCATGTACACTTCTGAGAGGAATTCCGTGAATAATGGGACGTCTCAAAGGAAGGGAGTTCTTGAAATTGATGCTCTGAATGCCATATTGGCTCAGAACAAAATGTTGACTCATCAAGTCAACATGATTTCTCAAAGTCTGAATGGATGGCAAAATGCATCCAATAGTACTAAAGAAGCATCTTCTGAAGAAGAAGCTTATGATCCTGAGAACCCTGCAATAGCAGAGGTAAATTATATAGGTGAACCTTATGGAAACCCCTATAATTCATCATGGAGAAATCATCCAAATTTCTCATGGAAGGATCAACAAAAGCCTCAACAAGGCTTTAATAATGGTGGAAGAAATAGGTTCAGCAATATTAAGCCTTATCCATCATCTTCTCAGCAACAGACAGAGAATTATGAACAGAGTACCTCTAACTTAGGAAATTTAGTCTCTGATCTGTCTAAGGCCACTTTAAGTTTCATGAGTGAAACAAGGTCCTCCATCAGAAATCTAGAGGCACAAGTGGGCCAGCTGAGTAAGAAAATCACTGAAACTCCTCCTAGTACTCTCCCAAGCAATACTGAAGAGAATCCAAAAAGAGAGTGCAAGGACATTGATATAATCAACATGGCCGAACCTAGAGAGGAAGGAGAGGACGTGAATCCCAATGAGCAATACCTCATAGGACGTCTCTCAAGCAAGAAGGAGTTCCCTATTGAGGACCCAAGGGAATCTGAGGCTCATATAGAGACCATAGATATTCCATTAAACCTCCTTCTGCCATTCATGAGCTCTGAAGACTATTCTTCCTCTGAAGAGGATGAAGATGTAACTGGAGAGCAAGTTGCTCAATATCTAGGAGCTATCACGAAACTGAATGCCAAGTTATTCGGTAATAAGACTTGGGAAGGTGAACCTCCCTTGCTTATTAGTGAATAGATACCTGGGTTCAGCAAACTTTACCTCAAAAGAGACAAGATCTTGGCAAATTCGTAATAGCCTGTACCATAGGCACCATGACCTTTGAGAAAGCTCTGTGTGACCTAGGGTCAGGCATAAATCTTATGCCATTCTCTGTAATGGAGAAGCTGGGGATCATTGAGGTACAGCCTGCCTTATTCTCATTATAAATGGCAGACAAATCAGTAAGACAAGCTTATGGATTGGTAGAGGACGTGTTGGTAAAGGTTGAAGGCCTTTACATCCCTGCTGATTTCATAATCTTAGACACTAGGAAGGAGGAGGATGAATGCATCATCCTTGGAAGACCTTTCCTAGCCACAGCAGGAGCTGTGATAGATGTTAACAGAGGAGAATTAGTCCTTCAATTGAATGGGAACTACCTTGTATTTAAGGCTCAAGGATCTTCTTCTTTAACAATGGAGAGGAAACATGAAAAGCTTCTCTCAGTACAGAGTCAAACAAAGCCCCTACAATCAAACTCTAAGTTTGGTGTTGAGAGACCACAGCCAAACTCTAAGCTTGGTGTTGAATCCCCACATCCAAACTCTAAGTTTGGTGTTGGGAGTCTACAACATTGACCTGATCACCTGTGAGGCTCCAAGAGAGCCCACTGTCAAGCTATTGACATTAAAAAAGTACTTATTGAGAGGCAACCCAATTTTTATTTATCTAATTTTATTTTATTTTCATTGTTCTTTTATGTTTTATTAGGTTCATGATCATGTGGAGTCATGAAAAAATTATTAAAATTAAAAATAGAATCAAAAACAGTAGAAGAAAAATCACACCTTGGAGGAAGGACTTACTGGTGTTTAAACGCCAGTAAGGAGCATCTAGCTGGCGTTCAACGCCATAACAGAGCATGGATCTGGCGTTGAACGCCAGAAACAAGCAACATCCTGACGTTCAAACGCCAGGAATGCACCCTGAGGAGAGCTGGCGCTGAATGCCATAAACAAGCATGGAACTGGCGTTCAACGCAAAAAACATGCTGCACATGGGTATTGAACGCCCAGAACATGCATCACTACGGCGTTTAAACGCTAGAATTGCATGCAAAGGCATTTTACATGCCTAATTGGTGCAGAGATGTAAATCCTTGACACCTCAGGATTTGTGGACCCCACAGGATCATCTCAGGATCTGTGGACCCCACAGGATCTCCACCTACCATATTCTCCCCTCTTCTCAACATTAATCCCTCTTCCCCATCACCTCTTCACCACTCACATCCATCCATCTCTTTCCCACCCAATCCCACCCATATGGCCGAAACATACACATCTCTCCCTCTCCTCCATCTCTTCTTTTCCTTCCACTCTTTCTTCTTTTGCTCGAGGGCGAGCAACATTCTAACTTTGGTGTGGTAAAAGCATAGCTTTTTTGCTTTTCCATAACCATTCATGGCACCTAAGGCCAGAGAAACCTCAAAAAAAAAAGAGAAGAAAAGAAAAGAGAAAAGGGAAGATAATTGCTTCCACCTCCGAGTCATGGAAGATGGAGAGATTCATCTCAAGAATCCATAGCTCAATGGTAGAGCATTTGACTGCAAATCAAGAGATCCCTGAGGTACCTTAGGGGATACATTTTCCTCCACAACTATTGGGAGCAACTAAAAGCACCAAAATTACTAGGGATCATGCAACAGAGGCAAGGAAGAGACATAAAGGAGCTCAAAAAGCACCATTGGTCCTTTAAAAGGTGCCACCCTCACTAAGGTGGACTCACTCCTTGTTCTTATCTCTGTTTTTCGATTTTTATGCTATATGTGTGTTTATGTTTTGTGTCTCTACCTCATGATCATTAGTATTGAGTAACTATGTCTTAAGGCTATAAATAACTCCATAAATCATTCACCTCTCTTAAATGAAAAATGTTTCTAATTCAAAAGAACAAGAAGTACATAAATTTCGAATTTATCCTTGAATTTAGTTTAATTATATTGATGTGGTGACAATACTTTTTGTTTTCTGAATGAATGTTTGAACAGTGCATAATTTTGATCTTGTTGTTTATGAATGATAAAATTATTGGCTCTTGAAAGAATGATGAACAAAGAAAATGTTATTGACAATCTGAAAAATCATGAAAATTGATTCTTGAAGCAAGAAAAAGCAGTGAAAAAGCAAAAGCTTGCAGAAAAAAAAGTGGCGAAAAAAATATAATAGAAAGAAAAAAAAAGAAAAAGCAAGCAGAAAAAGCCAATAGCCCTTAAAACCAAAAGACAAGGGTAAAAAGGATCCAAGGCTTTGAGCATCAATGGATAGGAGGGCCCAAGGAAATAAAATCCAGGCCTAAGTAGGTAAATCAAGCTGTCCCTATCCATGTGCTTGTGGCATGCAGGTCCAAGTGAAAAGCTTGAGACTGAGTGGTTAAAGTCGTGATCCAAAGCAAAAAGAGTGTGCTTAAGAGCTCTGGACACCTCTAACTGGCGACTTTAGCAAAGTTGAGTCACAATCTGAAAAGGTTCACCCAGTCATGTGTCTGTGGCATTTATGTATCCGGTGGTAATACTAGAAAAAAAATGCTTAGGGCCACAGCCAAGACTCATAAAAGTAGCTGTGTTCAAGAATCAACAAACTTAACTAGGAGAATCAATAACACTATCTAAAATTCTAAGTTCCTAAAGATGCCAATCATTATAAACTTAAAGGAAAAAAGTGAGATGCCAAAACTGTTCAGAGGCAAAAAGCTACAAGTCCCGCTCATCTAATTAGAACTAATATTTATTGATATTTTGAAATTTATAGTATATATCTCTTCTTTTTATCCTAATTGATTTTCAGTTGCTTGGGGACAAACAACAATTTAAGTTTGGTGTTGTGATGAGCGGATAAATTATACTCTTTTTGGCATTGTTTTTAGGTAGTTTTTAGTATGATCTAGTTACTTTTAGGGATGTTTTCATTAGTTTTTATGCTAAATTCACATTTCTGGACTTTACTATGAGTTTGTGTGTTTTTCTATGATTTCAGGTGTTTTCTGGCTGAAATTGAGGGACCTGAGTAAAACTCTGATAAAAGGCTGACAAAGGACTACTGATGCTGTTGGAATCTGACCTTCCTGAACTCAAAATGGATTTTCTGGAGCCACAGAACTCCAAATGGCGCGCTGTCAATGGCGTTAGAAAGTAGACATCCAGAGCTTTCCAGAAATATATAATGATCCATACTTTATTTGAGATTAAACGGCATAAACTGGCGCTCAACACCAGTTCCATGCTGCATTCTGGAGTCAAACGCCAGAAACACGTCACCAACCAGAGTTGAACGCCAAAAACATGTTACAACTTGGCGTTCAACTTCAAAAGAAGCCTCAGCTCGTGTAAAGATCAAGCTTAGCCCAAACATACACCAAGTGGGCCCCGGAAGTGGATTTATGCATCAATTACTTACTTCTGTAAACCCTAGTAGCTAGTTTAGTATAAATAGAACTTTTTACTAGTGTATTAGAAGTCTTTTGACCACGTTACATCTTTGGATTATTTTTGGATTACCTTATGATCCTTTGATCACGTTTGGGGGCTGGCCATTCGGCCATGCCTGAACCTTCATCACTTATGTATTTTCAACGGTGGAGTTTCTACATACCATAGATTAAGGGTGTGGAGCTCTGCTGTACCTCAAGTTTCAATGCAATTACTACTATTTTCTATTCAATTCGACTTGTTCTTATTCTAAGATATTCGTTGTACTTCAACATGATGAATGTGATGATTCGTGACACTCATCATCATTCTCACCTATGAACGCGCGTGACTGACAACCACTTCCGTTCTACCTTAGACCGGGTGCATATCTCTTGGATTCCTTAATCAGAATCTTCGTGGTATAAGCTAGAATTGATGGCGGCATTCATGGGAATCCGGAAAGTCTAACCTTGTCTGTGGTATTCCGAGTAGGATTTCGGGATTGAATGATTGTGACGGGCTTCAAACTCGCGATTGTTGGGTGTGATGACAAACGCAAAAGAATCAAGAGATTCTATTCCAACATGATCGAGAACCGACAGATGATTAGCCGTGTTGTGACAAAGCATTTGGACCATTTTCACTGAGAGGATGGGATGTAGCCATTGACAACGGTGATGCCCTACATACAGCTTGTCATGTAAATGAGTAAGAAGGATTGGATGAAAGCAGTAGGAAAGCAAAGATTCAGAAGGAACACAGCACCTTCATGCACTTATCTGAAATTCCCACCATTAAATTACACGAGTAACTCTATCTTTATTTTCTGTTTTATTTATTTATTATTCGAAAACTCCATAACATTTATTATCCGCCTAACTGAGATTTACAAGATGACCATAGCTTGCTTTATACCAACAATCTCCGTGGGATCGACCCTTACTCACGTAAGGTATTAGTTGGACGACCCAGTGCACTTGCTGGTTAGTTGTGTGGAGTTGCGAATAAGTGTGATTCACGTTTGAGAGCGCTACCAAGTTCATTGGCGCCATTGTTGATGATCATAATTTCGTGCACCAAAGGGGTCAGAAAATCACGTAGCTTATCATTATCCAGGATCAAACCTGAGGAAGGGACACCACCCCTCACTGCTATGACTGAGACCTTCCCGAACAAGCAGATATTTATGATTTAGGAGGCTCCTTGGTTTGCAGACATTGCAAACTATAAGGCCATGAGGTTCATCCTCAAAGAGTATACTACGCCACAAGTTAGAAAGCTTTTGAATGATGCTAAATACTACTTATGGGACGAACCTTACCTCTTTTAGAGTTGCTCATGTGGAATGATCTGTCATTGTGTCTCAAATAAAGAAGCACAATAGATCCTCTGGCATTGTCATAATTCCAAGTATGGAGGACACTTTGGGGGAAAAAGGATAGCCACCAAGGTCCTTCAAAGCGGTTTTTATTAGCCGATGCTCTTCCGAGACTCACGGGAATGAATTTGTAAGAAATTATGACAAGTGTCAGAGAGCTAGGAATCTCCCTCACAATCATGAGACGCCACAACAGGGGATTCTAGAGATTGAATTGTTTGATGTATGGGGAATTGATGTCATGGGATCTTTCCCTCCCTCATACTTGACAGAGAAAAAATGTCGGTAAAGATTTTCACAAAAATATCGCGTTGCAAGTATAGTTCTAAACCGACAATTAAACCTCAATCAACGTTTAGATTGTTTGTCACTTAAGCAAACCCAATAAAATTAACCGAAGTATTTAAACCTCGGGTCATCTCTCAAGGAATTGCAGGGAAGTGTATTTATTATTGGTTATGAAAAAGCATACTTTTGGATTTTGTAATAAGAAACAAGAAAGTAAAATGGGGAGAAAATAAATTAATAACTAAGAAAGCTCTTAGCAAGGAAAGATAATTAGAAGTCCTATCCTCATTTTCATCGTCAATTGTAATGGTAAATGTGAATTGCCTTCACTTAGTTAACCTCTAGCCAATGGAGGAAGGTCAAGTGCATACAATTAACTTGAGTTCACAAGTCCTAGTCAACTCAGAGTAAGATACTAGCTTTGTGAAGTTCAAGCTAACCGGCAATCTTCAATCACCAATCAACAAAAGAATTTTGATAACTCAAGAGTCTCTAAATAATCAATCCAACTCAAGAACATAAAAATCTAAATTATAATTGTTCATACCCTGGGTCGAGCTGTCCGACCCGGGATGTTCTATAGACAAAGTGACCGACCTCTTCAGGTCAGGATGACCCGACCTCTTCTCAAAGAGTTCGGCCAAGTCACAGGAAAGCCCAACAAAGGGCCCAAATAGAGGAACACGTCCCAAATCCAAAGGCAGCCCAAAGCCCGTAGAGATAAAGGCGGTTCCCTTGAAGATAAGATGACCTCACTCGAAAGTTAAAGATAAGATAAGATAACTAACTTATCTTTTCTAAGAAGGTCGCTCTATACCACTATAAATACACTGGAGCACCCAGGTATAACTCATACTCTGATTCTACTCAATACCTGCTTAATACCCTTGCTAACTTAAGCATCGGAGTCCCTTGCAAGTACCCCCCACCCTCCAGAGACGAAGGATCAGCATCATCACCAAGTCCAATGAGTCGGACACAGCGACTCCGATCACCATCATCAACATCAGACTCTGCAGCTCTGACCAGCATAGAAGATCTCGTCCGAGATCGATCTCTAGTTTCAGGTAACCCTCGAAACATTGGCGCCGTTGCCGGGGAACCTCATCCCATCACCATGGTGGACGACCATGACAACGACCACGATTCAGATCTAGAGGATAGAACGCCACACAAAAATGCAGACACTACACCAAAGGATACTCCTAAACTCAACAACGAAAAGAATTCTCCAAACACGGGAGCCATGGAAGCGCTTCAAGACCGTTTGAAACAACTTGAAAAAGAAGCCCTACATCAACGAGAGGCCGAGAAGGATCTGCAAAGGGAAATAAGGTGACGCCGGGAACTGGAGACCAAACTCCTAAAACTTGAAGCTGATGTCAAGACGAAAGCCAGCCGATCCACTCCCGAAGACAACGCACAAAAGGAGCAAGACCCATTCACCAAGGAAATCATGAAGACAAAAATCCCAAAGGACTTTAAACTCCCAGACATGACCTTATACGACGGCACTACAGATCCCAGCCATCATCTTCTCAGCAACTTCAGAAGCAGAATGTACCTCACCGATGCCTCAGATGCAGTTCGTTGCAAAGCCTTTCCAACCACTTTAACAAAAACAACAATTAGATGGTTCGACAATCTCCCTCCTAGGTCCATCTCAAGTTTCGACGACATGGCTAAAAAATTCCTTGCTAGATTCTCCATCCAAAAGGACAAAGCTAAACATGCTCCGAGCTTACTAGGAATCAGACAAGAAGAGCGGGAAACCCTGCGTAACTACATGGAGAGATTCAACAAAACATGCATGGATATACAAAACCTTCCAACAGAAGCTGCCATCATGGGTCTCATTAATGGTCTGCAAGAAGGGCCTTTTAGTCAATCCATATCAAAGAAGTACACCACATTTCTGAACGAGGTGCAGGAGCGAGCAGAAACGTACATCAACATGGAGGAAAACTCCTGATTAGGAGAGACCTCAAAACCTGGGTTCACCCCTCAGGATAAAAACAAAGATTCCAGAAAAAAGGAAGATCGACGCGGAGAAAAAAATCAAAAAGTACCACAATTACACCCCTATTCGGGTGTCTCTCGTGGATGTCTACAGAGAAGTTTGCAACACAGAAAAAATACCACCAGCTCGACCACTCAAAGGCAAAAAAGGAGGAGAAAACCGGGCTGAATACTGTGAATATCATCGGATCCGCGGACACTCCACCATTGAGTGTTTCGATTTAAAAAACGTCATAGAAAAGCTCGTACGAGAAGGAAGGTTAGATCAATATCTGGCCACCCACGAAGATGAACAAAGGAAAAGAAGAAAAGCAGAGGATGTCGGACCCACTAAGCGATCTCCTCAGACACCAGAAAGACACGTCCACATGATACACGACGGATTCGCCGGAGGAGAAATCTCCAAGTCATCTCAAAGACATATATCACGTCGTGGAAAGGAAGGAGGCACCCGACATCCCGGCGATCACTTTTACCAAAGAAGACGCATCCGGCATTACATCAGGACATGACGATCCCATGGTCATTACAATCATACTGGCAAACGCAAATCTCCACCGCACACTGATAGACCAGGGGAGCTCTGCCGATATCCTATTCAAAACCGCCTTCGACAAACTCGGCTTGGAAGAAAAGGAACTCAGAGCATATCCGGACAGCCTGTTCGGATTAGGAGATACCCCGGTTCAACCAATGGGATACATTCCGCTCCACACAACTTTTGGAAAGGGAAGTCAGTCAAGAACACTCAAAATAGACTACATTGTCGTTGACGTAAGCTCGGCCTACAATGCTCTAATAGCTCGGCCTACAACTATTTATGCATGAAATCCCCAACCACAAAAGGAATAGCCACAGTCAAGGCAGACCAGAAAATGGCGCACCGCTGTTACAACGAAAGTCTAAACCTCAGGGGCAGAGGTGAAGAATTCCACACAATAGAGCTTGGTGGAGCTTGGAGGCGAGAGGAGCTTCGCCCACAACCCGAAGAAGAAATAGAGAAAATCCAGATTGGAAACACCCTGGACCAAATAACCAACATCGGCACACTCCTAAAAGGGTACACAAAAGAATCACTCATACAGTTCCTACGTGATAATGCCGACCTCTTTGCATGGAAGGCCACAGACATGCCAGGTATAGATCCCAAACTAATGTGCCATAAGCTAGCAGTCTACCCAGGATCTCAGCCGGTACAACAAAGACGCAGAAAGCTAGGACCAGAACGCGCTCAAGCGGTGGAAGAACAGGTGCGAGCTCTACTGAAGGCAGGCTTCATAAGAGAAGTCAAATACCCGATCTGGCTTGCTAATGTCATTTTGGTAAAAAAGTCAAATGGGAAGTGGAGAATGTGCACCGACTATACCGATCTCAACGAAGCTTGCCCAAAAGATCCTTACCCACTCCCAAACATCGACGCACTGGTAGATGCCTCCTCCAGATACAAATACCTCTCCTTTATGGACACCTACTCGGGATATAACCAAATCCCAATGTACCCACCCGACCAAGAAAAAACCTCTTTCTTAACCCCAAAGGTAAATTACTGTTACATTATTATGCCTTTCAGTCTCAAAAACGCGGGAGCCACTTACCAAAGATTAATGAATAAAGTTTTTTCGGATCATATCGGAAAAATCATGGAGGTCTATGTAGACAACATGCTAGTGAAGACGCAAAATAAAGAAATGTTACTATCCGACCTAACACAAGTATTCGACACCATGAGACAACACGGCATGCGACTCAATCACACAAAATGTACCTTCGCGGTAGAAGCCGGTAAATTCTTGGGTTTTATGATCACACAAAGAGGAATCAAAGCAAACCTGGACAAGTGCAGGGCCGTACTTGACATGAAAAGCCCGACTTGTATCAAAGAGGTGCAACAACTCAACGGACGGCTGGCAGCCTTGTCCAGATTCCTGGCGGGATCCGCAATAAGATCTCTCCCCTTCTATGCCACTCTAAGGAAGGGAAAGGAATTTGAATGGACAGTCGAGTGCGAGCAAGCCTTCCAAAACTTTAAAAAGTTTCTGGGACAACCACCTATAATAAATCGGCCTCGAAAGGGGGAACCACTCATCTTGTACCTCGCAGTGGAAAATCGGGCAATAGCCTCAGCACTGGTCCGAGAAGACAATAATGGGCAACAACCTATATACTTTATCAGCAAAGCATTACAAGGATCCGAGTTGAACTACCAAAAAATAGAAAAATTCGCTTACGCTCTCATAGTAATATCTCGACGACTTCGCCCATATTTCCAGTCTCACACCATTAAAATTTGGACCAACCAGCCCATAAAAGGAATCTTACAGAAAACAGACTTGGCAGGCAGAATCTTGCAATGGGCAATCGAGTTGTCCGAATTCGACCTTCAATACGAAGCTCAAACGGCCATCAAATCTCAATACTTGGCCGACTTCATTGCGGAATTTATGGACACACTGGAAGTCCCCACAAAATGGAATTTATACGTAGATGGATACTCAAATAAAATGGGAAGTGGTGCAGGCGTAATAATCGAAAGCGACCAGGAGACCCAATCGAACTCTCCTTCAAATTTGGGTTCCCCGCCTCGAATAATCAAGCAGAATATGAGGCACTACTAGCAGGTTTGAAGCTGGCTAGGGAGGTCGGAGCTCAACAACTTATCATCTTCAGCGATTCACAGGTAGTTACTTCACAAATAACAGGCAGCTACCAAGCCAAGGACCCCAATATGAAAAAGTACCTGGACAGAACCAGGGAACAGCTCGGACAACTCGGAGAACATGAGATTCGACACATACCCCGATAACAGAATGCTCGGGCCGATGCACTCTCAAAACTAGCCAGCACCAAACCAGGAGGTAACAATAGAAGCCTTATCCAAGAAATTCTACAGAAGCCATCAATCTCGGAAAAAGAAAATGTCCTAGCCATAATAGGTCGTGATCAGAGATGGATGACCCCATAATTAATTAACTCACAACAGAGGCGCTCCCTACAGATGAGAAAGAGGCAAAGAAGTTAAAACAGGAAGCACAATACTATACCATCATAAATAACACTTTATACAAAAGAGGGATTTCAACACCATTGCTAAAATGCGTACCGACTTACAATACTAAAGATACCTTAGAAGAAGTACACAGTGGCATTTGTGGCAATCACCTCAGAGCACAAGCACTCGCCAAAAGAGTACTACGGGCCAGATTCTATTGGCCAACCCTACAAAAAGAAGCCACAGCTTTCGTAAAGACATGTTCGCCATGTCAGAAGCATGCCAACTTCCACACCGCTCCGCCCAAGGAACTCATCAGCGTAACCTCACCATGGCCATTCGCAAAATGGGGACTCGATCTCCTCGGACCCTTTCCCCAAGGATCAGGACAAGTCAAATTCCTCATAGTAGGAATAGACTACTTCACAAAATGGATCGAGGCAGAACCCCTAGCCAATGCCACAGCTCAAAGAAGTCAGAAATTCCTGTATCGAAATATCATCACAAGGTTCGGAGTTCCATTCTCCATCACTACAGACAATGGTACCCAGTTCACAGACGCAGGCTTCAGAAAACTAGCGGCTGACCTGAATATAAAACAACAATTCACCTCTGTTGAGCACCCACAAGCCAATGGGCAAGCTGAAGCTGCTAACAAAGTTATATTAGCAGGGTTAAAACGGAGATTACAAGATGCAAAGGGAGCCTGGGCTGAAGAGCTCACGCAAGTCCTATGGGCATATCGAACAACTCCACATTCCACGATAAAGGAGTCACCTTTCCGATTATCCTACGGGATGGAGGCCATGATCCCAGTAGAGATTGAAGAAAGATCCCCCAGAGTGATCTACTATAGTGAAGACGCCAATTCCCAACTTCAAAGGGAAGAGCTCGAATTACTCCCAGAAGTCCGAGAAAGAGCTCGGATAAGGGAAGAAGCATTGAAGCGACGAATGGCTTCCAGATACAATCAAAAAGTAATACAGTGGACCTTCATGGAGAATGACCTCATTCTAATCCGAAATGACATTGGAACAACTCGACCTGGAGAAGAAAAGCTGGCTGCAAATTGGAAAGGAGCCTACCGAGTCATAGAAGTACTAGGGAAGGGCTACTATAGGCTTTCTGAGCTCGACGGGCGAGAGCTGCCAAGGTCATGGCATGCCTACAACTTAAGAAGGTACTATAGTTAGGGAGGATAAGGGATATTGGGACAAGGCACACTCTTTTTCCTGAAAAGGTTTTTTAACGAGGTGCTAGGCCTAAGACCTACAAACTAACCCCCGCGTGTATATATTTCCATTTCTCTTAATAAAATTTTTTCAAATTTTCTACAAACATTCAAGTCGTATTATTCTAAAACCAATCATCGCCCGATTATAAAGCTACAGATCGACAGAAAGTGAAAACCAAATTCACTATGCGATCACGATAAAAACGAGGGTTAAAACCCAAAATTCTACAAAATCGGCAAAGGTGAAAATAGAATAATACAAGAAGCTATAGAAAGTGATCCATAGAAAGGACCTGACGAGGTCCTAATAAAATGGATTGCTATAAAATAGCTTAAAGGCTGGCCGACACATAAAGTCGGACCAGCCCCAACAAACCATATTATAAGTAAAGCCCTGGAAAAAGGTCTGGCCAACCCTATAAAAGAGGATTACTATAACTTCGAAGAGCCCGACATGATGAAGTCGGACTCCTACAAAAAGTTACAAAAGATAATCCCTGAAAGAGACCTAAACAAGGTCCAAGAAAGAGGATTATCAAGTAACTCGACAGGGTCTGACGTAACAAAGTCGGCCCGGGAAGATAAAAGTTACAAAAGGTGATCCCTGAAAGAGACCTAAACAAGGTCCAAGAAAGAGGATTATCAAGTAACTCGACAGGGGTCCGACGTAACAAAGTCGGCCCGGGAAGATAAAAGTTACCAAAAGGTGATCCCTGAAAGAGACCCGAACCAGGTCCAAGAAAGAGGATTACCAAGTAACTCGATAGGATCCGACATGACAAAGTTGGTCCAAGATGTAAAGCTACAAAGATAATCCCTGAAAGAGACCTGAACAAGGTCCAAAAAAGAGGATTATCAAGTCAACTCGACAGGGCCCGACCTAATGAAGTCAGCCCGGAAAGATAAAGTTACAAAAGATAATCCCTGAAAGAGGCCTGAAAAAGGTCTAAGAAAGAGGAGTATCAAGTAACTCGACGAAGTCCGACATGACAAAGTCGGCCCAAAAAAAGATAAAGTTACAAAAGGTAAAGCTTCAAAAGAAATCTGAACAAGATCTAAGAAAAAGGATCACCTAGTAACAGAACAGGGACAACGTGAAGAAGTCGGGTTAAAACTACAAAAAGTTATAAAAAGTAATCCCAAGGGGTTACTAGAAATAACTCAAGAAAGATCAACTGAGAGAATCAACCAACAGAGGGGAGATAACTCGACCCGATAGACCTCAACCTCGCCAAAGTCAATCAAAAAGTATTCTATCAAAAGAATACTCAAACAAACAGCTAGCCTTGAACGGACGCTTCCACTAAGGCAAAAACGAGGAGCACAAAGGCAATCAAAAGAGGTCAGATAAAAAACACTCTGAAGATTTCAGGTAAATGCTAAAGAAAGCTGCAAGCAAGCATATCACAAAAACTAAGGCAGTTACCATAAAACAAAGACTCAAGAGGCCGCTTGAAGCCAACCCCAAGAGTAAGAGAAACTATTTTATTTTTCAAAATAAAGTTGCTAAAGTAGCAACTGAAGCATCCAAAGTCAGAGATCTCAAACATACAAAAATAAAGAGTTCCAAAGCCCACAAAAACCGGGCTATACACAAACATATCAGAAAAATTATCGAGGATCCAAAGGCTTCCTAGTAGCAGCATCTTGGGGAGAAGGAGGGCGAATCTGAAGGGGAACTGCGTCTACTGTCCCATCATCCCGGTTCAAAATCTAGACGTCGGGATCAGATTCCGGATGAGTAGCTTTAACTACCGAGGTTGAGGAAGACGGGACAACAGAGGCTTTGACAGAAGTAACTGGAGGAGGGATGGCATCATCATCATCATCGGGGTCGTCAAGGACAATCTTACCATCCCTAACAATATTATCAAAACTAATAAGGGAAAGGTCGAGATCTGGCACAAGAACTTGGATTTGATCTTTCAGATTCTCATAAGCCACAGTAACACTACCTACGAGATGACTTTGAAGTTCAGAATAATCGGCTTGAACAGACTCCAACCTACTCCTGAGCTCCATCACCTCTTTATAAGTAGCAACAGAGCTATCCTTGTGCCTTTGAGCTGTATCCTCGGCCAGTTGCGCAGCAGCCGCCAGACCAACAGCCTGGGCTTTTTCCCCCTTTAGCTCTTTTTTCAACTCAGCCACTTCCACCTCGAGCTCCTCCTTCAAACCCTTAATTCGGTCAAATTCTGATTTCGCCTCCTCCATAAAAGCCTTGGTAGCATGAATAGGAAGATCTTGAGCAGTTCGGTACAAAGCCGCCCCCGTGTGTGCCAGAGTAACACCACTCCGAGTAATAAACTCAAGATGATGAAGAATGGATACATCGTCGGTAGGCATCACACCATAGGGAGCAATTTGTTGGTCTACAAACCTAACGGCATCAAAATCGGGAGCACCAAGATTAAATGGCTCGACAGTCCGAGGTCTTTTTGGAGGAGGAGCAACTGGAGAAGCAGAGGTACCCACTGAAGGCTGAGGTGGGTCGACTAAATGAACCCGGGGAGTTGGGATCATCCTCCTCGGCCCAGGAGAACTCGGGACGGATGGTTTCGATAAAACTTGGGAAGACCCTTTCTCGACCACCTTTGCCGGGATGTTCTGAGCCGCGGTAGCCTTCCTCACCTTCTTAAAGGCCTTCAGTGAACCATTATTCTTCGACATGTCTGAAAAACAGGAAAAATACAAACAACTTGTGAATACCCAGAAAAGAAAGCAGAGAACAAAAGACATGGGAACACAGTTTATAAAATACCCAGAACAGCACGAATCAAGGACGGATCCCCCAGAAATTTCTTGGTCTCAAGATGAGGAGGCTCCCCCAAATGCCCTCTAAAGCAGCAACGAAGGCCTGCTCGACCTCGTCTAACATCTCCCAGGTATACCTAGACACAACTACATTCCTCTGCCACTCTAAAGGAAAACGAGGCTCACCATTCTCATCCAGGAAGAAAGGACGAGCTCCTTCAACAGTTCGGATCTTGAAAAAATAATTCTTAAAATCACGGAAAGACTCATCATACATGGAGAAGACTTTATGTCCCTGGGCTGACCTAAAAGAAATCCAAGAAGCTTTCTTTTTGGTAGTCCCAGGCTTGGTCAATACAAAGAGATACAGAAAAAGGGTTAAAGAGGGTTTAACGCCAAACTCATGACAAACCATCTGAAAGATCTTGATAAAGCCCCAAGAGTTCGGATGAAGGTGAGAGGGGGCCACGTTGCAAGACCACAACAGGTCGGTCTCAAAGGAAGTAAAAGGAAGGGTAATTCCCATCTGGCTAAAGAAGAAATCGTAAGCATAAAAGAAAGGACGCTCTCCCTGGGTCGAAGTAGGAAAGTAGACCCTGTCATCAGAATCGGGTTCCACCAACTCATAATTGCGTTCTTGATTCTCGCTACTACAGATCTGATGGTGTTTTCTAAGCTTTGTGCAGAATTCTGCATTAGCTAGGGATACACACAGCAACACCAGGGAGTCCAATCACTCAGACATCCCCTCAGGTACCTTAGAGGACGCCTCAACAATATTTTTGCGAGACGACATGGCCAACTAATCCAACAAAGAAAAGGAAACGGGTTACCAACCCCAAAAAATAGGTCTGGACAAAAAGGAAGCAACTCGAGCAAACGCGACCTTAAAGCACACAAAAACAGTAAAAGGAAAACCCCAAGACGCACACCAAGGTCCAGGGGCATCCTTTGGAGGCAATAGCAGAGTGAAAAAGCTACAAAGATAAAATCATCTTTTCAAACAAAACGAGCGTCCCGAGAAGAAAAAGGCGAAAAGTCAAAAGAAAGTCATCAAAAACCATCATCTCTACTGAAGAGCAGTCATCAACCAGTATAGCAAAATCATCAACGAAGCAAACAAGTTATCAAAGGAACAACCTTTTTCAAAATGGCAGTACGGAAATCAACCCTAAAAGGAAGCTAGAACCAGAAAAATCACCCAAAGCATACATAAAGACAAAAAGAAAGACCAGGAAACATGCATCACAGCAATAGACCAAGCGCATAAACAAGAAAAAGGTTCAAAACCTTCCAACGTACAAAATCAAAGCGTCATCAAAGAAATCAAAAATAAAAGTAGCAGAAATAAAAA
The DNA here is from genome assembly GCF_003086295.3 of Arachis hypogaea. Taxonomy (NCBI): domain Eukaryota; kingdom Viridiplantae; phylum Streptophyta; class Magnoliopsida; order Fabales; family Fabaceae; genus Arachis; species Arachis hypogaea. The sequence goes on along the minus strand of NC_092038.1, from coordinate 95,051,955 downwards.
GGTAAAGTGAAGAGCAAAGCCAACCTGGAAGAAGGAAGAAAACTTTGAAGAGGAGCAGTGGAGAATCGACCACGAAAATGGAATCACGAAGCGAATGCCAAAGTGTCACAAGAGAGAAAACGAGAAATACAGGATAGGAAACGACGAAAAAGAAGGGATGTTACAGGGAAGGGAAAACCGTCTCTTGGATATAAAATTTGAAATAAAGGAGACCAAGAGAAACGGAACAAACCAATTAACGGGGGCATTAAAAAACCCTCGCGCATTCCCAAGGAGAAAACACTAAATGCAAAGGCGCGCGCTTTCAGAGGAAACGGAATAGAAACATTCTGCATTCAAAAAAAGGAAGAACTTTACAAAAAAGAAATCGACAAAATGCTCGAGTACGGCTTCATCAAAGAAGGATCGAAGTCCTAAAACTAAAGACTCGACCTCAAAAAGGAAGACCCAGCTCGAGCAGGGGCACTGTTCATACCCTGGGTCGAGCTGTCCGACCCGGGATGTTCTACAGACAAAGCGACCGACCTCTTCAGGTCAGGATGACCCGACCTCTTCTCAAAGAGTTCAACCAAGTCATAAGAAAGCCCAACAAAGGGCCCAAATAGAGGAACACGTCCCAAATCCAAGGGCAGCCCAAAGCCCGTAGAGATAAAGGCGGTTCCATTGAAGATAAGATGACCTCACTCGAAAGATAAAGATAAGATAAGATAACTAACTTATCTTATCTAAAAAGGTCACTCTATACCACTATAAATACACTGGAGCACCCAGGTATAACTCATACTCTGATTCTACTCAATACCTGCTTAATACCCTTGCTAACTTAAGCATCGGAGTCCCTTGCAGGTACCCCCCACCCTCCGGGGACGAAGGATCAGCATCATCACCAAGTCCAACGAGTCAGACACAGTGACTCCGATCACCATCATCAAGATCAGACTCCGCAGCTCTGACCAGCATAGAAGATCTCATCCGAGATCGACCTCTAGTTTTAGGTAACCCTCGGAACAATAATCCACCCAAGCATTTTATCAAACACTTGGAAGGCACAAAATAAAAGCATAAAAAAGTAATAAGAGAATGTAAAATCTAAGACTAACAATTGCAAGGAATCAATAACAACAAATAAAAAAGAAGCAATAAACATGAAATACCTCAAATTACATTAAAAGGAAATTGAATCTAACATGAAGAGTTCATAAACTAAATTGGGAAAATAAAGAAATCAAAAAGAGAAGATAAACTAAGATGCTAGAATAATAGAATGTAGAAGAAAAACTAAATTAAAGCAAGATGGAAATCTGAATTGGAGAAGAAATAAAACTAAGAATCCTAAAATCTCTCCTCTCTCTCTAGAAACCTAAATCTAAAAGCTAATGTGTGAATGAATGAAAAGTGATTGATTGATCCATTCTGCTCCACTCTCCAGCGTCTAATCTGTATTTTCGGACCTGAAACTACGTCAAAAGCAGCCCAAAAATTGCCCCATCATTTTCTGTTAATTGCAGCACGTGACACTCGTCATGCGTACGCGTCAGCCACACGTATGCATTGATAAACCACTATTTTATGGTCTATCTTGTACTTATTTGAGTGGATTTTATCAATCATTCATACACTTATTCATGTAAATTGTATGTTTTACGAATCCTTCCTAATTTTGTTCCATGATTGAAAACTTGCTTCTTAAGCCTTTAAATTATTAATTTTTAATTCACCTTTATTACCATTTGATGTCGTGATATGTTTGTCAAGTGTTTTCAGGTTTACAGGACATGAATGGCTTAAAAGGATGAAGAGGAAGCATGTCAAAATAGAAGGAACACAAGAAACCAAAGAGTTTACAAGCGAGGAGCGACGCGCATGCAGGGACGGACTTAGAGGGGAGTGAGTAGTGGCCTCAGCCCCCCCAAAATTTTAGAAAACTATATTTATATATAAGGTATCTGTTTAAAATATAAAAAAAAATATTATGTAATTTAATAGTTTTATATGTTTTATTTTTTACTGTGTAATGGATTTATGTCTTAATTGTTTAATTCACTAATATTTTTTAAAAATTAAAAAAATATTTAGTTTTTTAAAATTTTTTACTTTTTTAAAAATATTTTTTTATTTTTTTATTCACAGGATAATGCCGGACAGTTGACTTCTTTTGCTGTACTTATTCCCAAATTAACAATAAATTAATTTAAAAATTTAAAATTTTAATTTTTTATTTTTTGGATATTTTCAAAATTTTTTATTTTTTTACAATTAGAAAAAATATTTTTTTAGTTTAAAATTAAAAAAATAAATTTATAAATTTGTTGTTTACTAGATATTGTTGGACTTTATTTTATTTTTATTATTTAAATAAAAAACATTTAATAATATAATTTAAAAATTCAAAAATAAAAAATTTAGTTTTTGAAAATTTTTTATTTTTTTAAAAATATTTTTTATTTTTTTATTCACCGGATAATGCCAGACAGTTAACTTTTTTTGCTGTACTTATTCACAAATTAAGAATAAATTAATTTAAAAAATTTAAAATTTCAATTTTTTATTTTTTCGTTATTTTTGGAATTTTTATTTTTAAAATTAGAAAAAATTTATTTTTTTGTTTAAAAATTAAAAAATAATAAATGCGCATATAATTATTAGCAGCTCTATTGAGACAGCCTCGGCTTTCTACTCGCAGAAAATATACTCTTGGGAACGGAAAATTGCTATAGGTATCCTAGTTTTCCTACAGAAGCTCTTGGGTTGCTTTAAGCAACAGATAAATAAACATTATCTCTTAGGTTGCATTAAACAACGAATAAGCAAACAATATCCCTTGGGTTGCCTCAAGCAACAATTAACTTTTCAATAAGTCCTCTGCTCTTAATCTCTTTACTCTGCTTTGATTCCTCTGTTTAACATGTGTATTTAAAGTTTATGTAAATCTCTATATGAATAGTTAGCCTGTCCCAAATATAGGTCCATTAAGTCTATACTGAAACAGTTTAACTTTTCATATTATACCTAACCCTAGTCGTAACTCAAGGACTAACTATGTTGCCCTAGTTCGTTCGCTAGTCTCTGTCTGTTTTTCTGTTGTTAAAACTTTACAGACTTCTTCTTTGTTTTTTTTATCTTTTCTTTAGCTTTTATCTTTCTTTTATCTTTACCTCACTAATATGTTCTTACCACTCCCTAAGTGTTTTATGAAGGTAATTATGAGATTCTGCGCTTAAAGTTGTCTTTCTAAAGCTTTTACAGAAAACTGCCTTTTTCGCATTATTTTATCGTTTTTATTAAAATATTATTTTTAATTAAATATTATTATTTAATATTTTATTTTTATTTATTATTTTATTATTAAATTTTCGAAAATTAACCTTCCTTTACCTTTTTACCTTTAAAATTCACTTTTTATCCCGGTAACTTTTAATATTTCTACTTTAACCACCCTAACTTTCAGAAATTACCAAATAACTCCTTAAACACCAAAAATTTTACCTCCTTGCCCTTTTAAGGATCTAAAGCCTGTTCTTCATTGTTCTTCATCACACTCAAAGTGTTCTTCATGTTTTTCATAAATTCTTCAGATTCTTTCCTGTTTTTATCCGTTTTTCTCTCTTTTCAGCAACCGATTTTTACCATAATTCATAATAAATTAGTAGCCACTAAAACCCCATCTTTTCTACATGATTTTAACACAAATTGAACTTCAATTTAAGCCTAGGGTTTCGTTTTTCCAGCTGCCCCAAGAACATGAACTTTAAAGCTTGAATTTCATCAAATTTCATCAAAATATCACCAAATTTTCACCAAGAATCATTCATATATGCAACCAATTTGTAGCACAGCCAAATCATACAACATTCACACAACTCAAACACAAATAATCAAGATTAATTTCATCACACCCTACCTGATTTTGCTGCTCCTAATTCAGTTAGACTTTCAGGTGGTCCTTTAGCACTTTTTCCTCTTAAATCACATCAAGAACAACTTTAAATCCAAAAACTCTCAACTAACCAAATCTCACTCAGCATGTTAGGAAGTGATTTCTAACCTTAGACTTGCTGGAAAGTCACGTTTCTTGGCCCTCAAGTCAAGTTAAGCATGATTCCTAAGGAAGAACATCAAGAAAACACATGTTTGAGCATGTTTCCTTGAAACCGAATCAAAAGAGAGATGGTGCAGCCAACTCACCTTGATTCCAGCCTTAATAAGTCATATGATCATGTGGAGAAAGAAGAGAAGATCATTTTGGTCGGATTGGAATTTTGATTTGAGTTTTAGTTCAGCAGAAATCAAGCTTTGAAGATTTGGAACTAAGAACTTTTCTCTCTTTTTCTCTCTTGGAAATTTCAGCCACAAGGAGCAAATGAACCAGTCTTGGGGGTTTTGGGGGTGAGGGTGAGTTGTGATTGGTTGGCTTGGAGGTGGATTAAAATAATATTAAAATATCTCAGGTGTATAACTACTAAAACTAGGTGTATCGGAACACTTGTGAAAACATCTCTAAAAATTATTTTCTGAGCTACTAGCATAAATGACACTAGTAACATATTTATTATGAGAATAAAACATGTATGATGAGGCCTTAGCATTGCTAAAGTCATCAGAGAGTGCTGGTGCTAAACTGCACCAGTAAATTGTGAACCCGGTTAAACCGATTTTTTGTTTTTAACTAAAACTGACAAGGTAAACTTATAATATTATTCAAGCAGCTTCTAATACTAATATAATGATAATATTACCCTATTATCTCTCTTCTCTCATGAATAGAGTCTGGTTCGTCAAACTGAGACTATTTACAAAAAGCCGGATCAAAACTCCTAACCGATACGGTTCAAAAACTATGTACTTCGGGACTGCGTTATCGAGCTTGCCTCGGAAAAGGTTCTAGCTTAAAGATGACATAATGACAATGAGAATTGAAATACTTGATGATATATCAGAGGTTCTCCCCTTACTGACCCTCCGGAGAAATTCGTACTTTCAGAAAAGATCTCGCGTACTCGAAAATCAGGGTTGTTACATTCTACCCTCCTAAAAGAAAATTTTGTCCTCAAAATTTTAGTTACCTGAGAATAGATGCGGATAATCAACTTTAATCTTATCTTCCAGTTCCTAGGTGTGCTCTTCTTTTCCTCTTTGTCCCCAAGCTACTTTGACTAGGCGAACAGTTTTGCCTCTTAGCTGCTTATCACTTCTTTCTATGATCTGAACTGGTGATGCTTGATATGTTAAATCGTTTCGTAAATGTACTGTCTCTGGTTGTAAAATGTGATTTTCATCGGGAATATATTTCTTAAGTTGTGAGACATGAAAAACATCATGAAGGTTTGACAGATATGGAGGAAGGGCATATTTGATACGCTACTAGACCGACTCTTTTAAGTATTTGGAAAGGTCCTATGTATCGAGGGTTAAGCTTTTTAGTCTTAAGGGCTCGACCTATTCCAGTAGTCGGGGTTACTTTAAGAAAAACATGGTCTCCCTCACTAAACTCTAAGGGTCTACGTCTATTATTGGCATAGCTCTTTTGACGGCTTTGTGCTGTCTGGATCTTTTGACGAATTCCCTTTATCTTCTCTGTAGTTTCTTGAACTAAGTCTGGACCCAAGATACTAGCTTCTCCGTCATCATTCCAACACATTGGTGTCTGACATCTTCTTCCGTAGAGAGCTTCATAAGGTGCCATCCCGATACTTTGTTGGTATGTGTTATTGTAGACGAATTCAATCAAGGGCAAATACTTATCCCAACTGCCTTGATTATCTAACACACAAGATCTTAGCATGTCTTCTAATGTTTGGATTGTCCGCTCTGATTGTCCGTCTGTCTGAGGATGGTTTGCTGTACTCATGTGCAATTCTGTCCCCAACGCTTTCTGGAAAGCTCCCCAGAATCTGGAAGTAAACCTTGGATCTCGATCTGAAACAATTGACGAAGGTATCCCGTGCAATCGTACGATTTCTTGAATATATATCTGTGCCAACCTTTCTAAAGTATAGTCAACTCGAATCGGAAGGAAATGTGCTGATTTTGTTAACCTGCCCACAATTATCCAAATAGCATCGTGCCCTATTGAGGTCCTTGGCAATCCCGTGACAAAATCCATAGTGATCTGCTCCCATTTCCATTGGGGTATTTCCAAGGGTTGCAGGGTTCCTGACGGCTTCTGATGTTCCACCTTCACCCTTTGGTAGGTTAAACATTTTGAGACATAGTCAGCAACCTCTTTCTTTAAGCCCGGCCACCAGAACATTTGTTTCAAATCTTGATACATCTTTGTCACTCTAGGATGCATGGAGAATCTACTTTGATGAGCTTCTACAAGAATCCTCCGTCGTAAATCTCCAGAGCTAGGCACACAAATCCTGTTCTTGTACCTCCAGAGACCGCTACGATCTTGTTTTACAGCTTCTGGTTCCTCTACTTTCATCCGTCTCAGCATCGTCATCATTTCTGAATCCTATCTTTGTGCTTGTTGAATACTAATCTTAAAATCTGGTGTTATATGCAATTGGGCCAGACGGACTCCACTTGACGTTTCAGTCATAGTCAATTTAAGGTCCTCAAATTCCGCAAGTAGCTTTTCTTCCTTTATCATCATCAAAGAGATACTCAAATTCTTCCTGCTTAAAGCGTCTGCCACCACGTTCACTTTCCCTGTGTGATAACTTAACTTGAAATCATAGTCCTTCAAAAATTCCATCCACCTTCGCTGTCGCATATTAAGATCTTTCTGATCAAAGATATACTTTAAACTTTTGTGGTCGGAGAAAACTTCTAGTTGAGCGCCATACTAATAGTGTCTCCAGATCTTCAGAGCAAACACTACTGCAGCCAACTCCAAGTCATGCGTTGGATAATTTCATTCATGAGGTCTCAGTTGCCGGGAAGCATAAGCCACCACATTCTTTTCTTGCATCAGCACATACCCAAGTCCTTTATGAGAGGCGTCATAGTATACTTCAAATGGTTTCTGTGGGTCGGGTAGTACTAATACAGGTGCAGTTGTTAACTTTTTCTTTAAGTATGTTGAAACTTCTATCACACTCAGCTGTCCAAACAAACAGAACTTCCTTTCGTGTAAGGTTAGTCAGAGGTAAGGCTATCTGTGAAAACCCTCTAATAAACCTCCGGTAATATCCAGCAAGTCCGAGAAAACTCCGAACTTCTGTAACGGTTGTAGGTGGTTACCATTGCACTACTGCTTCAATTTTTGAAGGATCCACTGCAATTCCTCCCCGTGATATGACATGTCCCAAAAATGCCACCTTATCTGTCCAGAATTCACACTTTGATAGTTTAGCATATAACTTCCGGGTCCTCAGTATCTGCAATACAGTCCTTAGATGTTCTTCATGCTCTATTTCTGTCTTCGAATAGATGAGAATATCGTCTATGAAAACTACTACGAACTGATCAAGGTACGGACAGAAAATACGATTCATGTAATCCATGAAAATCGCAGGAGCATTAGTTAGTCCAAACGACATAACCGTATACTCATAGTGACCATATCGAGTTCTAAATACAGTCTTCGGTATATCTAATTCTTTTACTCGAATCTGGTGATAGCCCGATCGCAAATCAATCTTCGAGAACACAGTTGCTCCTTTCAACTGATCCATCAAATCATCTATCCGTGGAAGTGGATACTTGTTCTTGATAGTGACTTTATTTAACTGTCGGTAATCTACGTAAAGTCTCATTCCACCATCCTTCTTCTTTACTAGCAATACCGGAGCTCCCCAAGGTGATGCACTGGGACGAATAAATTTCTTTCCAAGTAGCTCATCCAACTGCTTCTTCAACTCTGCAAGTTCCAATGGTGACATCCGGTACGGTGCTATGGAAATCGGTCCGGTTCCATGTACTAGTTCAATGCTGAATTCTATCTCTCGCTGAGGAGGAAACTCAGGTATGTCGTCCGGGAAAACATCAGGAAATTCCTTCACCACTCGAATTCGTTCTAAGCTTAAATCACTGTCATTCGAGCTAGCCGCTAACAGAACGTACCCCTCACAATCACTCTCGTCTAAGGTAACTCTTACAGAATTCAGATATAAAGTATTAGACAAAAATGGTTTAATATCTAAACCATTAGATAGAATAATAGCAGTTCTTTCATAGCAATCAAGGAAAACATGATACTTAGATAACTAATCTAATCTTAGAATAACTTCTAAACCACATAGAGGCAAACAGATTAGATCATGTATAAAAGTCCTGTTCCTAATAGTGAATGGTACTTGCAGGCACGCTAAACTGGTCAAAGCATTTTGGGATGTAGGGGTATGGACAATTAGATCAAAGTTTAACTCAGATAAATCTAGTCCCAACTCACGAGCAACAGTTAAAGAAATAAAGGAATGCGATGCACCCAAATCATACAGTACAGTTAGAAATCGATTTTTAACATAACACTGACCTTGGATCAGCGCGTCTGATTGCATAGCATCATCAGCAATTATAGCAAACACTCGACCTTGTTGCTGGGTTCGCGCTGGATTCTGAGTAAACCTCTTTGAGCAATTCTTAGCCATATGTCCTGGTTCATTACAAATATAACACTTGGATGTTCCAAACAAGCAGGGTCTATTACCATGATCTTTCCCACACTGCCTACATGCAGTATTCACCTGTGCCTGTTGGGGTCGTTTACCATTATCCTGCCTTGGTCTACCTCCGTTTCCACCCATAGGGCGAGCAGGAGCGTTACCAACTTGTGGATTCCTTCGCTGTGGCACACCAGGTGTCTTGAAGTTTGTCCTTCGTAGTTGCCAATTATAACTATTGTAGTTCCTTGGTAGAAATCCTTGACGACTTGCTTTAGATGCAATTACCTTCTTAGCACATTCTTCCACTAACTTACACTTATTAACCAGCTCAGTAAAATCTCGTATCTCCAATGGGACTACTGAACTCATCAGATCCTCACGAAGACCCCCTTCGAACTTTAAGCACTTCCATTCTTCAAAATCAGCAGGATTCCCTTGGCAAATCTTGGAGAAACAGCACAAGTCATCAAACTTACGGGCATATTCTGCAACAGTTGTGTTACCCTATTTCAGCTGCATAAGTTCCATCTCCTTAGCGTCACGAGCTGCCCTCAGAAAATACTTCTTATAAAATTCATCCTTAAAAGTATTCCAAGGAACATCGCCTTCATCTTGTTGCAACAGTCGCTGTATCCCCTGCCACCAATGCTCAGCTTCTCCTTCCAGCATATAAGTAGCGAACTCCACGTGTTGGCCTTCCAGAACATGTTGTGCTCGCAGTGATCGTTCGATAGCTCAAAACCAATTGTCAGCATCAGTCGTAACGAGTGTACCTTTAAACTTAGGTGGTTTAACCTTCAGAAAAGTCGCAAGGGTCATAGGTCTTTTGAGATGCCCCAAGTTATTCTCATCATTTCCACTATCTTCTCCATGTTCATTATCATTCCCGTTTCTCACCACAAGACGTTCAACAGCCCTAGTCGCTACTACTGCAGCCTCGCGCACTGCCTCAGCCACAGCGTTCATAGTAGTCATAAACGTTTTCTGTTCCCTCTCGTGGTTAACATTAGGAATTCCTTCCCGTACACCTCGTCTCCGTGAACCCATCGTGGTCCTGTTCACACCAAACAATCATTATTAAGGTGATCAGTCTTAATAATTCAAGTCAAGTGTGAACATTCCCAGAATGAAAACACAGAGACAATCATGCAACACATATCACATAGATATCCTATAAGCATGAGACACACAACAGAGTGTGTAATGAAGCACAGTCAGTCCACTCCCCAGGCTCTATTGGGAATGAATTGCTCTGATACCAAATTGTAACGACCCAACTCCCAGTATGCCATGGTCATATAAGAACCTAAGTGTTACTAACTTATCTTTCCTAATTATTATATAATATTTAATATATGAGCCTGTTCCTTGTTAGAACGATGCTAATTTTACGAGTAACTTTTTTTTTTATTCATTGTGGAGAAGAGATAAACTAATCAAGCATACATTGAGAGTAAAAGGAAAGTAGCATAAAGAAACATAGAAATATAACTGATAATATACATCATATACACTATAACAAAACATGTAACGTTTACACAAGATCAAGTCAGTTTACATCCTCGTTATCCTACGTAGCTAATATATACACGACACTCCTAGGGCCTGGCCCATACAAAAAGCCGCTAAACTGGCGTCCAGGCTAGCCTAACCACTATATAGCTCCTAGCTCTCGGGTGTACTAACACAAGTGAGAGACTAACTAACAGATAATGTCAGACTAGAGTGTCATCAAAAGAATGCCCCTTCTTTTGTCAGACTATATTTACACGTGGCCATTCAGAGAATCGCCGTGAGGCTCATCCATCTCCTCATCCTGCTCTATCTCTATCTCAGGATCCTCCTTCTCCTCATCGTCCGCAGCTACAGCTAAACCCTCAGATCCACCAAAAACACTGCTATCACTATGTACAAAACTATTCGCGAGCACAGGTCTGTTCGCGTATATAAGGGCTACCCCACCGTCTGGTAGTGCCGGCTCATCGGGCTATGGAAAAGCGGGGATCGGCTCAGGGGGAAAGTCCCACTCTGGTGGTATCACTGGTACGTAGTCACCAGCTAACTCGAGCTCATCGGGAATGATATGCTCAGGTTCGACCTCATTCAAAGGTTGAGCTGGTATAGGGTGCTCAGGATCATCAGGAAAAGGATGTACAGGTGCATCAGGATGTAACCAGGATAAGGGAAAGTCGTAAGGAGTATCGGGGTCAAAATGCGGGCTAGACAGAGGATATTGAAAAGCTCGAGTAGGTAACGCGTATCATCTAATACGAGGCTCCAATCCCATGATGAAGTAACTGTGATGTATCGGATCCTCGTAGACATAGGGGTCCTCAAACTCATAGAATATCACGCCCGTCTCCATCTGAGGGGGAAGAAGGGATAGAAGGGGTAAGAACTGGGGAGTTCTTAGTAGGGTCGGGGTTGTTAGTTACATTCATTTATTCGATTCCGATTAGCAGATAGATATTAAAATACAGTAAAGTAGTAAACAGTAGTTATAAATAGATAGAAAAACAGAAAACAAAACACAAACAGAAGAACAAAAGGAAATAAAGCATAGACATAGCACTCATGCAGACAAACATAAAGAAATAGTTCACACACAAGAAGGAAGACAACAGAGAATGATGCACAGACAAGAATGATGCATGTCTAGCCCTAGTACAGGCCATGAGCTCATGTGTCGGTTAGCACCTGCATTCCCGACATTTATCCGTCACGAGTTCACCATTTCCCAGATACGATTTTCTGTTCAAATAAATGCACATATAATTATTAGCAGCTCTATTGAGACAGCCTCTGCTTTCTACTTGCAGAAAATATACTCTTGGGAACGGAAAATTGCTATAGGTATCCTAGTTTCCCTATAGAAGCTCTTGGGTTGCTTTAAGCAACAGATAAATAAACATTATCTCTTGGGTTGCATTAAGCAACGAATAAGCAAACAATATCCCTTGGGTTGCCTCAAGCAACAATTAACTTTTCAATAAGTCCTCTGCTCTTAATCTCTTTACTCTGCTCTGATTCCTCTATTTAACATGTGTATTTAAAGCTTATGTAAATCTCGATATGAATAGTTAGCCTGTCCCAAGTATAGGTTCATTAAGTCTATACTGAAATAGTTTAACTTTTCATATTATACCTAACCCTAGTCGTAACTCAAGGACTAACTATGTTGCCCTAGTTCGTTCGCTAGTCTCTGTCTGTTTTTCTGTTGTTAAAACTTTGCAGACTTCTTCTTTGTTTTTTTTTATCTTTTCTTTAGCTTTTATCTTTCTTTTATCTTTGCCTCACTAATATGTTCTTACCACTCCCTAAGTGTTTTATGAAGGTAATTATGAGATTCTGCGCTTAAAGTTGTCTTTCTAAAACTTTTACAGAAAACTGCCTTTTTCGCATTATTTTATCATTTTTATTAAAATATTATTTTTAGTTAAATATTATTATTTAATATTTTATTATTACTTATTATTTTATTATTAAATTTTCGAAAATTAACCTTCCCTTACCTTTTTACCTTTAAAATTCACTTTTTACCCCGGTAATTTTTAATATTTCTACTTTAACCACCCTAACTTTCCGAAATTACCAAATAACCCCTTAAACACCAAAAATTTTACTTCCTTGCCCTTTTAAGGATCTAAAGCCTGTCCTTCATTGTTCTTCATCACGCTCAAAGTGTACTTCATGTTCTTCATAAATTCTTTAGATTCTTTCTCTATTTTTACCCATTTTTTAGTCTTTTCAGCAACCGATTTTTACCATAATTCATAATAAATTAGCAGCCATTAAAATCCCATATTTTCTACATGATTTTAACACAAATTGAATTTCAATTTAAGCCTAGGGTTTCGTTTTTCCAGCTGCCCCAAGAACATGAACTTTAAAGCTTGAATTTCATCAAATTTCATCAAAATTTCACCAAATTTTCACCAAGAATCAATCATATATGCAACCAATTTTTAGCACATCTAAATCATACAACATTCACACAACTCAAACACAAATAATCAAGATTAATTTCGTGACACCCTACCTGATTTTGCTGCTCCTAATTCAGTTAGACTTTCAGGTGGTCCTTTAGCACTTTTTCCTCCTAAATCACATCAAGAACAACCTTAAATCCAAAATCTCTCAACTAACCAAATCTAACTCAGCATGTTAGGAAGTGATTTGTAACCTTAGACTTGCTGGAAAGTCAAATTTCTTGGCCCTCAAGTCAAGTTAAGCATGATTCCTAAGGAAGAACATCAAGAAAACACATGTTTGAGCATGTTTCCTTGAAATCGAATCAAAAGAGAGATGGTGCAGCCAACTCACCTTGATTCCAGCCTTAATAAGTCATATGATCATGTGGAGAAAGAAGAGAGGATCATTTTGGTCAGATTGGAATTTTGATTTGAGTTTTAGTTCAGCAGAAGTCAATCTTTGAAGATTTGGAACTAAGAACTTTTCTCTCTTTTTCTCTCTTGGAAATTTCGGCCACAAGGAGCAAATGAACCAGCCTTGGGGGTTTTGGGGGTGTAGGGTGAGTTGTGATTGGTTGGCTTGGAGGTGGATTAAAATAATATTAAAATATCTCAGGTGTATAACTACTAAAACTAGGTGTATCGGAACACTTGTGAAAACATCTCTAAAAATTATTTTCTGAGCTACTAGCATAAATGACACTAGTAACATATTTATTATGAGAATAAAACATGTATGATGAGGCCTTAGCATTGCTAAAGTCATCAGAGAGTGCTGGTGCTAAACTGCACCAGTAAATTGTGAACCCGGTTAAACCGATTTTCTGTTTTTAACTAAAACTGACCAGGTAACCTTATAATATTATTCAAGCAGCTTCTAATACTAATATAATGATAATATTACCCTATTATCTCTTTTCTCTCATGAATCGAGTCCGGTTCGTCAAACTGAGACTATTTACGAAAAACCGGATCAAAACTCCTAACCGATACGGTTCAAAAACTATGTTCTTCGTGACTGCGTTATCGAGCTTGCCTCGGAAAGGTTCTAGCTTAAAGATGACATAATTACAATGAGGATTGAAATACTTGATGATATATCAGAGGTTCTCCCCTTACTGATCCTCCGGAGAAATCCGTACTTTCAGAAAAGATCTCGCGTACTCGAAAATCAGGGTTGTTACAGTAGGAGTAGTGTAGATTAAAAAATGCTCTCTTAGGGTTTTTAAATAGGTTTCATTGTAGAATATTATACTTCAAGTTTTGATCTTGGATTTTGTTCATCTCATTGTAAGTACTCTTTAATATTCTCTTTAATTACACTACTTTTGCTACATTTTCTTATGGTTCAAGCTACTTTGTTAATATTTGCAATTTTGATTTCTTGAAGTTTTGGTTGATGAATTTAATGTTTTATGATTTATATTTACTTGATTGAATGTTTATTGTTGATTTTGTGAATAGTTTGGTTATAGTTTTCATTATCTTTTGCAATTTCTTATGTGTTGCTTTTATTCCCACCAAGTGTTTATGAAAATGTCACTTAGAGATTTTGAGTATATTTTCACACCTTGGCTTGGAAAATGAGTTCCTAGGATACTAGAGTCGTAATTTCTGACATTTAGTAGTAATTCTTAGGTTGTTAGTTGATTCTTGTTTCCAATGACGCTAGCTTTTTACTAAGTTAATTAGTAAGTTAGCTAGAACTTATGGATTAAGGTTAATTATGCTTGCTTGACTTACTCCTAGATGTTAGGGATTGACGAAGTGGGATTAACTCATCATAGTTACCATAGTTGTGGTTATGACGATGATATGATTCCTTAATCCTCATTCCTAAGTCAAGGCTCTTTTATGCATTTATTGCATTTTCACTAGTTTTGACCTTGTTTCCTTTTGATTTGCATTAATTTCCTTTTTGATCATTTTTTTAGTTATCTTATTTCTTGGTTCTTTTTATTTTCAGTTCCACAATTGAAGAAACCCCTTATTTAACAACCTAGAGTGTGACATCTTAATTGCATAGTCCGAGAGAGACGACCCGGGACTTAAAACTCCCAGTTATTTTGTATTAATTGTAACATCCTTTATTTAAACTTTGATTGAGTGCTAAGTGTGGGTTTGGACTATACTTGCAACGAAGAGATTCTATAATTTTGGGAAATTGCAAACCCGCTTTGGCTCCTCTCATCAAGTTTTTGATGCTGTTGCTAGGGAATATGTAATTGGCGTTGTATTTTTTGTTGTTGTAAATATGTCAATAGCATAAATAGCTTACTTTTTGGTTATCTTTTGTTTTTGTTAATGCTTAGGTGTTTGTTTTCCTTGTTTATAGATGTCTTTTGCTTTTATTTTCTACTTTCTCTATGAGTTATCACTCTTGTTGCTTGGAGCTTGGTTGTGATTATATTGTAGGGTATGATGATTTCAAATATGGATTGCATCATTGAATGGGAAAACCAATTAAGGGAGGAATTGTATGTGTATGAACAACACTCATGGCAACCACCTCCCTAATGTTACAATGAGCCAAACACTCCCAATTTGCATACCAAACCCAAAGATATGAAAGGTACCCCCTATACAACCTTCAACCACCAAACCTTCAAGCATCACACCATCTACCTCCATGGAATCCAAATGTTTATATACCTTGCCACCAACCATATGAACCATCACCTCCTTACACACCACCTCAATACACTCACCCACATAACATACCTTCCAACTATACAATCTTTGTCCCAACCATTGAACCTTTTTTTCACCAAAATGTGAAGTTCTCCAGTCCTTACCCCAAGAACAACAAGACCTTCAAACTTTTCTTCAAGAGCAAGGGGAATTTCGAACGAAGCAAGGGGAGTTCATGGCTACCATAGCCAAAGCGGTGAACCGCTTAGCCCTACTACACTCAAGCAATCAAGACATCCCCATTGAGGAATGTGGAGGATCAACTTAGGAGTGTAGTAAGCAGGAGAACATGGAGCCTAAAATAGAAGAAGTGGATTTAAGGCTTGAGTCACAAGAGGAGGAAGGTAAGACAATTGAAGAGGTAAAAGGAGAATTGAGGGAAATTGATCAAGAAGTAAATTCCATCATCACTGATTTTTTGTCCACATTGGTCAATTCCCTCAATGATCTTCATGAACCTTTCCCTTTTGAGTTTGAGAGAGATATGGAAGTAGACTTCACAGAACCTTCTAAGTATGGATTGAATGATGGTGGGAAAAACTTAGAGGAGGTTGGTGAGGAAGAGCTAGAAAAGGGTGGTTAGGAAGAGATACACACCCAAAAAGTGGAAGCATTCATGCAAGAGTCCAAGAGAGCAATTCCATTCCAAGGGCAATTTGAGTGGCTAACAATTTCCTTAATAAGCTTCATCGGCTCACGCCAATATGCTATCTTGAAAATGAATCATCAACTTAAAGTCCTTCTTAGAGTGTTAAATGGTGAAAGATCGAATGTTCGTTGCCACAAGAATGCAAAGCTTATCAAGGAAGCCAATCCAAGATTTGGAATTCAAGTTTGGTGTAAGGTTCAAGTAGGAGGATTCCAATATTTATTTGGGTGCTTCAAAGGAAATTTAGGAGGTTGTTCATCCAAGTGCAAGAGGAAGAATCAACAAAAGGATGACTGAGAAACTAGAATATGGGATCCCGGAGGATTTTGGAAGAGCAAACATGTGTGGCAACTCAAGGATGAGTGGAAGCATAAGCCACCTTGATACAAGCTTCACTCAAAAAGTCCGACTTAAGAACTTTAAACCAAAGTGTTAGGTGGAAGACACCCCACCATGGTAATATCCTTTCAACCTTTTTTCTTCTTTTAGCTTTTGTTTCTTGAATAATTGCTTATCTTGCTTAGCATAGTTTAGTTACATTTGGTGTTAATTTAGTGTTTTTCATGGAATAATATGTTTTTGGGGTTTTAATATGTTTTGGAGTTTGAAAACCTATCTAGGATGTTATGTTTGGTGCCTTATAGGCACTAAAATTATTTTGCAGAAACAGAGCATCGTGCGTACGCACAGACCTGTGCGTACGCACACAACCCCTTATTTTTGCCATCTGTGGATACTCACCAAGGTGTGCGTACAAACACACGTTGTCACCCCTTCTGTTGGGAGCTTTCGCACATGTTTGTGCACTCGTATCCCATCACTTTTTCCGTCTGTGCGTACGTACAGACCTATATGCGCACGCACTTATGAATGATTTCTTAAAAAAAAACTTCTGTGTATATGCACCAACCTGTGCGTACACACACTTTATAATTCCCTCTCTGCTAACTGCGCTCGCACACACTTGTGCGAAGGCATAATTTCATCTTCCACCCAGTGTGCGTATGCACACATGTACGTGCGTACGCACAAGTGTTGTTTTGGACATAATTTTGATTGCACTTTGAATTAAGCCCTACCGCACTTTCACCCCTTCCATCCATTTCTTTTCTTGCTTTTGCCCTGCTTTCTACTTATCCTAGTATTTTTAATTGCATTTCTTTTTTATTTTAGTAATTATATTAGGTTTGGTTTAGTTGTTTTTAAATTAAATAAGTTGCAAGTGTTTGCTTGATGTTGATTGGGTTTCTACTTGCTTGAAATTTGGCATAATATTTGATGAATATGTGCACTGCATGCCATGTGTTCAACGAAATGCATGAATGAACTTTTTGTTTAATGCATGTGTTGTAGCTACCATATGTGTTAGACTATATCCTTGTTTGGCATTCGATTCAAGAATGGTGTACTATTGTGTGATTATGATGCTATTTGGATTGAAATTTCAATAACGTACTTGTTTATAGCTTGGAGTTGCGAGCACCAAATTCATATGAAAATTGACATTTGATCGCTTATTTGGTGAAATTTTTAATAAGTATATATTGAATTTAGTGTATTGAATTGAATTCCTTGTTCATCATCATTTTTAAATCAATATAATCATATAGCAAGGAACTTGTTTCTTGTTAATGCGTTGCATTTGTTTGAGTTGACTCGACTTGGTTCTTATCAAGCTTGTAACTTTTTGTAACAAGCACCTTATTTATGTGATTATATTATTATTTTTTAGGATGAATAAGTAGTTTTCTTTTCATTATTGGATTGGTTATTGTTTATTGTGCTTTCATACTAATTTTGCGCTTTTACTTGCACAATTTCAATATCCATTATTTCCTAAATTCAATTCACTCTTGTTGTAATTGCCTAAGCTTGCTTGTGTTTAATTGATGCTCATCTATTTCGTGCATCTTAGGCCATTTAATTGAGGAACTCATGCTTACTTTTTTATTGTGTGGATGTTGTTTTAGCCGGCCGTTGTGTGTGTTCTAATCGCGCGTATAATTGGAATATGTACCCGACTTATTTTTATCATACCAATCCACTATGCACACTTCTTCAATTAAATGCTTGTTTGTTTTATATTGGCTCCAAGTATACATTGTATTTGCTTCCTCCTTTGCCTTTTTGTGCCACTTACCTTATGATTCCTAATTATACTCTATTCATTCTTTTTTAGGATGAACCGTAAAGGTAAGGAGCCGGTAGAGGAGGAGGACGCCGAGGATAGAGAGGCCGATCCTGCATTGGACTTGCCAATTTTTCAGCAGCCTGAGCGCCCACATCCTCTAGCTGAAGGTGGAGTGCTTTAGAGCCATTCTCCTCGGATTGTATTCATGCATGGAGGACCATGCAACGCTTAAGTGTGGAGGAGGATTCGCGATTTTTAGGGCGTAAAATTTATTTCCGAACACTTTGCACCTTACTTTTGTTTTCTTTTAATTATGTTTCTTATAGATATTTGTTAGTAATTTTTATTATTGCACCTTTACTTTAGTTGATATATATATATATATATATATATATATATATATATATATATATATATATATATATATATATATATATATATATGCATTTGCATTTTTTATGGGTATATATTCTATAGATAGAAGTTGTGATTGGATGTCGTGAATAGTATAGTGCCTAGTTCAATTTTGTTTTAATTGTTCATGATGATTTTTGGGTATTGGAAATTAGGAAAATAACCAGGAAAATTCTGAACTTTACATCCATCACATCATGCATACATATATAGGAAATAATTTTGGTGAAAACAACAAAAATTTTCACGAAATCTCTTTTAGGGTATCCCATTCTTTTTATTCAGTAAATTATTTTTAAGACTTACTTGAATGGTTTTTGTAGAACATAGAAAGGAGATAGAACAAGAAACCAAGTGAGATTTGAGCTTCTAATGTGTGGTTGCATATTTCAGCCAAAATCTTTATTCTTGTGTGCTATGCTCCTTCTTTGATTGTGATCTTAGATTTGCTTGATTCTTTATTTCTGATATTTGATGTTTTAAATGCATTTAGCATGATTGAGGCCATTTTTGAAGTTAAGCTTACTCACCCATATAGCCAAACCCGTATATCTACCTTTGACAACCAATTTTGAACTTTTTAATCCCCTTTTGTTCTTATTATTACCACATCACCAACCTTAAGCGAAAAACCATGAATTGCAACTTTGATTGGCTTAGGTTAATGTGTGTGTGTGTATTTAAGTGCGGGAGAATTTTCGGAAAATAATGGTAGAAGAAATGAAAAATTTTATTTTCAGTATTCATTGAAAATTTTAGGAAATGGGGGCACATTCATATGTCAATTTGCTTTAACTATATGCATTTGTCTTGAAAAAAAAAAGAGAAAAAGGGGACAAAGGTTTCCTCATAGAAAAAAAAATACGAATAAGGAATGTATATTTGGGTTTAGATGAAAAAGAGGCATGAATGTGTGTAAAAAGAAAGTAAAGAGTAGTTAGAATGCATTTTAGTGAGTAGGTTGGTATAGATTGAGTGGGATACTTGAGCTAATTAAAAATCTAATTTATTAGTCCCGTTGACCATATTAATCCTACCTTTACCCTAATCCCATTACAATCCTAAAAAGTCCTCATGATATTTGCATTCATGCATCATATGTGTGTTGATTTTTAGATGAAGAGCAAATCCTTGAAAGCATGATTAGAGGAGGATTGATGATGATTGGATTTTTGATGGTATAGAATTTCACAAATGAAGTCTCGTCGAAGTATAGTTTCTAAACCAAGCAATAATCCTTTTCATACAAAAGATTGTTTGTCACTAAAACAAACCCCTAAAATTAATAACCAAAGTATTCAAACCTCGGGTCGTTCTCCCTAGGAATTACAATAAAGTGTCTTGTTATTGGCTATGAGTTATTTTTGGGGTTTTGATAAGAAACATGAAAGATAAATGGCAAGAGAGTAAACTAATGGCTAAAAAGGTCTTGGCAAGGGTTGGTGGTCAAGGATCTCTATCCTAATCACTAGCCACAATATGAGAATTGGCAAGGATCAATCCCATTAAGTCATCCTCTAACTAGTAGTAAAGGAAAGTCAAATGAGCTATATCAATCCTAGTCCATAAGTCCTAACCCTCTACTAATTCAATTAGTGAGAACTAGAGTAAATGGATCCCAATCATCAATTACTTGGACATTAGCAACTCAAGAAGTCCTAAGTTACCTTTCCAAGCCAATAGCATAAAATTCTACTATAAAATCCAACCAAGCATTTCATCAAACACTTGGAAGGCAAAAAAGAAAAGCATAGTAAATTGACAACAACAATGAAATCTAATCAACAATTATTGCAAAGAATCAATGACAACAATTAAAAAGAACACAATTATTATGAATTACCTCTAATTGAATTGAAAGAAAAGAGAAGGAACAAGAGTAGATTTACAACAAAGTATAAGAACAACATAAAAGAAATTACAACAAAAGAATAGAAGAAGAATAAATGTAACAACAAAGAATTGAAAGGTAGAAGTAGATGAAAGCAAAGATTAAAACCTAGATCTAAGAACTAAACCTAATCCTAATCCTAATCCTAGAGAGAAATGAGAGCTTCTCACTCTAAAACTAACTCTAAACTAATCCTAATGAATGTGTATGATTGTAATCCCCCTTTACTCTTTAATCTTTGGCTTTAAATAGCATTTCTGGCGGCAAAGTTGGTTGGGATTGGGCCCCATAACTCCTCAGAATTTGTTGGTTGCGAATTCACTTAAAAATCAAGTATCAGCATCGACACGTACACGCACAGCACGCGTACGCGTCCATGGGCCATTTCGCAAGGTGCGCATAAGCGCCAGGTGCGCGCGTGCGTCCATGGGCAAGTTTAACTCTTTGGCTTTTCATGATTTCTCCACTTTGCATGCTTTCCTCTTCACTCCTTTGATCCATTCCTAGCCTTTTCAATCTGAAATCACTAACAACCACATCAAGGCATCTAATGGAATTAAAGAGATATTAAAATCATCAAGTTAAAGGCCTAAAAAGCATGTTTTCACATCTAAGCACAAATAAGGAGACAATCACAAAATCATGCTAATTCATTGAATAAATGTGGGTAAAGGGTGTTAAAATCTCCTAAAATCAATACAAGATAAACCCTACAAATGGGGTTTATCAACTTCCCCACGCTTAAACCAAGCATGTCCTCATGCTTAAACTAAGAATGAAGTAAGGGTATGGCATTTATTCAGTGGAAACTAACTAAATGCAATCTACCTATATGTAACTATCTAAATGAATGCTATTGCTTGGTCAAAATAAATCAATCCCCAAGAAGCATATATGCACAAGGGCTAAGGACTAGCAAGTCTAATCCATAATTGAATTGAGTTATTAAATATTTTTACAAACTTGCATGAAGAGATGATTGTAGGTGAAAACATGTAGTTGAGCATCAAACCCTTACTGGATGTGTTTGCGCTCTATTCACTCAAGTGTTTAGGGTTGATTCTCTTAATTCTCTTCTATTTCATACTTTCTAAGATTTGTTTTTCTTCTAACAATCGACATATATTTCATGCATTCATACAAGTGTCATGAGGTCTTTTCTTTAGGTTGTAATGGGGTTAGGGTTAAGGTAGGATGCATATTTGGTCAAGTTAGCTTGAAATTTAAATCTTTGATAAGCTTAAACATCCCACCTAACCTATGACATCCTATACAATTTCAAAGCTAACCTAACTACCCATTTTTCTCACTTTTTCACATACTCATGTATTTTTTTTCTTGATCACAACACATATGCATTGATTTTATTGGGCTTCACTTTGCTTTGGGGCATTTTGTCCCCTTTTTATTTCTTTCTTTTTTCTTTGTTTCTTTCTTTTTCTATTTTTTTTCACTTTTATTTCTTTTTCTTTTGTTTTTCTCATTTTTTTCTTTTTCCAATAAAGTATATACAAAAGTATCAATGCATAAGGTCTATACATTCATTACACATGAGCATGTACCCAATTCCCAATATTTACAACAAAAATACAAAACTACCCTTTTATTCACCCAATGTCCCAAGGTTTCCATACTTGAATGATACACACACTCTAGCCTAAGCTTAATCAAATATCCAAATAAGGACATTTATTGTTTTTTGCTTCAAGGCTTGTAATGTGCTAAATTAAGAACAAAGTGGGTTAATCGTAGGCTCAAATTGGCTAACAATGGAAGATCAAAGGTAGGGCTATTTGGGTAAGTAAGCCAATTGAAATGATGGCCTCAATTATATAAATGCATGAATACATAAAATAATGGACATAAAGAATAAAACAAATCAAAGATTACAATCATAGAAAGAGAATAATGCACACAAGAAGGAAAAATAAGTAATTATAAGATGTAACCACACTATTAGGCTCAAATCTCACTTGCTTGTGTTCTTAGCTCAAAAACATGATCCAGAATATATATAATTCAAGCAAGTTCTATGAAAAAGTTTTCACTCAAATCAATTGGTGCCCTATAGATAAAATTCTTGAAAAATCTCATTATTTTGATTAAGCTTATTGTGTATATATATGCAAAATAAGAAAATACAAGTAAAAATCCTAAAAACCTAAAATGAAATGCGAAAGTGTTGAGATTAGAAATTTGTCACCCAAAATCGCCGATTGGTCGGACAACCTCCCTACACTTAAAGGTTTGCACTATCCTCGGTGCACTCAAAGATGAGCAAGGGGGTACAGCGACTCTCCGGATTGCTACCTTCAGCTGGTAGGTCAACCGGTGCTGCGTGTTCTTTCTCTTGCTTCCATGTTTGCTTGTGGTGCATCCATCATGAAAAACAAAAATATAACACCATAAGATGAGAAGATATGAAAGCAAGGAAGCATACATTGTTGGAGTGAGGTACTAATCACTAGGAATGAGTGAGTGAATTGGTGTAACATTTATGAAAATAGGGATGTGAGTTCTAAATTAGGCGCCTTGTAGAACACACATTAGCATAAAAAGCAATGTCACAAAAGAAGCATGCACTTTACTCATTCTAGTGTGCTTGAGATGCTTTAAATGAACTTGTAAGGTGAAACAAGCATTAAAGAAGCGTGAAAGCATTCAAGTCAAACATATATGGATACATATAATCATGAACACAATGCATTAAGGAAAATGCTCAACATCCATCAAGAAATTGTCCACTCAAAGAGAGAGTTCAAATCACATGGTGGCTAGCTACAACATGCAATTCAAAAGAGTCACAAGCTCGAAGGCAATTCTCATCACTTGGTATTTTTCAAAAGGTAAGCATGAGAAACTCAAAACCAAGTAGCAAAATATAACCTCAACAATAGAATCCAACAAAGATTATAAATATAATGATGTTAAGAAAACATCCCTTTTTAATACTCAGCAGCAATTAATGGTAAACAAAAATAACAATCCAACACTTACAATGAAAAAGAGAAAATGAAATGAAAACTAACTAAAACTAACTAATCGACTAACTAACTAACTAATTAATTAACTAAAATAAATGGTTATCAATGGTGTTTGGGAGTGTTGGATGATGGGTAGAAGAAGGGAAGAAGAAAGGAGAGGGAAAGAAATGGAAAGAGAAGAAGAAAGGAAATGCTTGAAATAAGGGAATCCGCGCGTACAGACGCATGGCACGCGCGTGCGGATGGTGGTGCAATGGATACGAGCGTACACGTACATGACGCGTCAGCGTCGATGGCTTATTTCGAGAGTGGCACATACGCACGAATTAGTTTGTGCCTTAGGCCCAATTTTCGCACAGTGCAGGCCTAACTCTCGGGTTTTTTGGCTGGGGGTGGAATTTCTACAACCACGCAGACGCATCATGTGCGCGTGCGCATGGATGGTCGAAAATGCTGGACTGCGCGTACGCGCCAGGTGCGCGTGCGTGTGGATGGTGCTCTATTTTTCAAAATTTTTCTATGTTTTTGCACCAATCCAAGCATTCCAAACCTCCAAACAGCTACCAAAACACTTTAAAACCTTATTTAACATATTATACTACCAATTAAACTCAACTAACTAAACAAAACATGATATTAAACTAATTACCAATGTGTACAAAAAGAGAAAATGAAAAGAAGTTACCATGGCGAGGTGTCTCCCACCTAGCACTTTTGTTTATTGTCCTTAAGTTAGACTTATGAGGAGCTCCTCTCAAGGTGGCTTGTACTTGTATTCATCTTGGAACTCCCACCAATGCTTGGTTCTCATTGTGCCCCAAGGTTTCTTATTTGTTGTACCAAGTGTTGATGGGGTTCTTCACAAGCTTGGGGCTCCCAAAGTTGGTCCTCGTCTTGTGGTCCGGCATCCATACTTTGTTTTCACACCCGTCTTGAAGTTGATCATCATTAATCCATCCGGGTGCTAAGCAAGATGAATTCTCAAGGTGATACCAAACTCTCCTTTTAGACCCATTTAATTGAGCACTAGCCCAACCCTTACATCTAAGCCTTGAAGTATCAACCAAAATGAGCCTTGACTTACAACGCCATCCACTAAACATTCTTTTCTTACGCTTTATCCCATAAATCATCCTAAGTTGACCATTCGTTTCAAGCAAACCATACTCAAGTGGGACAATGAAGCTAATAGAAATGAGTTTTACCCACTCAAGTGAAGGAATAGATGACAACCTAGGCAAAGAAGCTTCCAAAGATCTTGACAAAGTGCACTCAACTTCAGTTCTTCTTTTTCTAAGGGCTTCCACCTCTTCACAAGATTTTTCAAATTCAATCCTTTGTTCATCAATTTTATCTAACTCTTCTCCATCACTTAAATCATAAATGGAAGGTTGAGAGAAATCTACCTCCACATCGCTCTCTTCTTCATCGGGAGAAGGTTCTTCAAGTTCAAAGGATTCACCACCATTAGGATTTGATGCTTGATCTTTATCTCCAAGGGAACTCAACTCTTGCTCCATTCCTTCCAAGTCTTCATATGGGATATGCCTTGGAGGTTGTGCACATTCCTTCTTAACATCAACTTCAATCTTCTTGGAGGGGTTTTCTATAACTCTTGGTTCCCATGGAGGTTCTGCATCTCCTAAGTCTTCAACCACTTCCTCCTCTTCTTCAATAGTCATAGGTTCCTCCAATTGTTCTAACACAAAGTGGCATTCCTCCTTTTCCACCGGAGTTTCCAATCTCTCCTTCATGCTATGCTCTTCTTTTGATTCTCCACATGTAGCCATGGGAGTTCCTTGAATGTTCAAGCATTGGGAGGCTAATTGCTTTGTTACCGCATCCAAGGAGGCCATGAAATTTTGCACATCCCTTTTCATCTCTTCTTGTCCTTGAGCAAGAACACCAAAGTTTTCATCCATTAGAGATTGGGGTGGGTGGAAAGGTTCATCATTTTGGGGAAGGGTTCATAATAGAAAGGTGGTTCTTCTTGGTAGAGTTGTGGTGGTTCAATGTTTTCCACTCTTTCCACTTGTTGCACAACATACTCCATGGTTGCTTGAAATTGATCCAATGCTTCCTTAAGACGATCCCTCGACTATTGTTCCTCTTGGATATCATGAGTAGGATCATATGGCTCTTGGATTGAAGGACATGAGTATTCTTCCATGGGTGGTTGTGGTGGAAAGTAGTATTCATCTTGTGGTTGAAAGTTTTCATATATTGGAGGTGGTTCATTTTGGTAATAATATGGAGGGGGTGGCTCTTGAAAATGTTGATGTTGGAGTGGTGGTGGTTCTATGTGTGGTTCATATGGCTCATATGGTTGTTGGTAGGATGGATATGGATTAGGGTCATATGGAGGTGGTTGGTGAAAAGAGGCTTGTGAGTATGGTTGAGGGTCATGTTGAGGATATGACTCAGGCATATGGTGGTGGTTCTTAAAAATCACAAGGAGATTCACTATAGCCTTTGATTGGTGTGCATCATAGAATGGCTCTTCTTCATAGTGCATTGGTGGAGGTTGTTGCCATGAGGAGTGATCATATGCATATGGCTCCTCCCACCTTTGAGTGTCCCATCCTTGATACACATTCTCATTGAAGTTCTCATCACCTACAACATAGTTGTAATCCCACTCATAGCCAAAATGAGAATTCATAATGGAAATAGAAAACAAAAAAAGATAATAGAAAACAAAGGAAACAAAATTCTACAACTAGCAAATAAAGCAAAAAGCAAGATATTCACACTATTCACATATGTACAAAAACCAATAACACAACACCATTGCAACTCCCCGGCAACGGCGCCATTTTGATGATGGGATTTTTGATGGTATAGAATTTCACAAATGAAGTCTCGTCGAAGTATAGTTTCTAAACCAAGTAATAATCATTTTCATACAAAAGATTGTTTGTCACTAAAACAAACCCCTAAAATTAATAACCGAAGTATTCAAACCTCGGGTCGTTCTCCCTAGGAATTACAATAAAGTGTCTTGTTATTGGTTATGAGTTATTTTTGGGGTTTTGATAAGAAACATGAAAGATAAATGGCAAGAGAGTAAACTAATCGCTAAAAAGGTCTTGGCAAGGGTTGGTGGTCAAGGATCTCTATCCAAATCACTAGCCACAATATGTGAATTGGCAAGAATCAATCCCATTAAGTCATCCTCTAACTATTAGTAAAGGAAAGTCAAATGAGCTATATCAATCCTAGTCCATAAGTCCTAACCCTCCACTAATTCAATTAGTGAGAACTAGAGTAAATGGATCCCAATCATCAATTACTTGGACATTAGCAACTCAAGAAGTCCTAAGTTACCTTTCCAAGCCAATAGCATAAAATTCTACTCTAAAATCCAACTAAGCATTTCATCAAACACTTGGAAGGCAAAAAAGAAAAGCATAGTAAATTGACAACAACAATGAAATCTAATCAACAATTATTGCAAAGAATCAATGACAACAATTAAAAGGAACACAATTATTATGAATTACCTCTAATTGAATTGAAAGAAAAGAGAAGGAACAAGAGTAGATCTACAACAAAGTGTAAGAACAACATATAAGAAATTACAACAAAAGAATAGAAGAAGAATGAATGTAACAACAAAGAATTGAAAGGTAGAAGTAGATGAAAGCAAAGATTAAAACCTAGATCTAAGAACTAAACCTAATCCTAATCCTAATCCTAGAGAGAAGTGAGAGCTTCTCTCTCTAAAACTAACTCTAAACTAATCCTAATGAGTGTGTATGATTGTAATCCCCCTTTACTCTTCAATCTTTGGCTTTAAATAGAATTTCTGGCGGCAAAGTTGGTTGGGATTGGGCCCCACAACTCCTCAAAATTCGTTGGTTGCGAATTCACTTAAAAATCAAGTATCAGCATCGACACGTACGCGCACAGCACGCGTACGCGTCCATGGGCCATTTCGCAAGGTGCGCATAAGCGCCAGGTGCGCGCGTGCGTCCATGGGCGAGTTCAACTCTTTGGCTTTTCATGATTTCTCCACTTTGCATGCTTTCCTCTTCACTCCTTTGATCCATTCCTAGCCTTTTCAATCTAAAATCACTAACAACCACATCAAGGCATCTAATGGAATCAAAGAGATATTAAAATCATCAAGTTAAAGGCCTAAAAAGCATGTTTTCACATCTAAGCACAAATAAGGAGACAATCACAAAATCATACTAATTCATTGAATAAATGTGGGTAAAGGGTGTTAAAATCTCCTAAAATCAATACAAGATAAACCCTACAAATGGGGTTTATCAAGTGATTAAACCTTAAACACTAAGCGTTTAGTGTGTATAAACATCTAGTGAGGGTTCGATTGCTCAACTCTATGTTTGTGTTTAGCATGAGGACATGCTATTGTTTAAGTGTGTGGGAATTGATGAGTCCATATTTGATGATAATTTTTTGCTTGAATTGGATGGATTTCATCACATAAACTCACACTTATTCACTAAAATAGCATACTTTTGTGTTTTATCCCTAAATTGAACCTTAATGTGAAAACTTGCATTTTTGTACTTAACTTGATCATTTTAATTCCACTTTTATTCCATTCGATGCTGTGATATATTTTGTGACTGATTTCAGGTCCAATAGGCAAGAACGGCTAGGCAAAAGTGGAAGGAAACATGCAAAAGGGGAGAACACATGAAGAAAATAAAGGAGAAGCACACACTGAAGTGTGCGTACACACAACCTCCTCTGTGTATGCACAAGTGCAAAAATCAGCAAGTTTATGCACAAGTTCCAGTGCATGACTTCATTAATGAAGCACAGGGCTTGCGATTTTTAGGGCCTCTTGGCCCAATTTTTTGTGTTTCTGAAGCTGATTGGGTGCTATATCAAGGGGAATTCATTCCATATCAAGAGAGAGCCCACTTTTAGGATAGAAAACACATTATTAGGAGTAGGAGTAGTGTAGATTAGAAAAAGCTCTCTTAGGTTTTTAATTAGGTTTCATTGTAGAATTTTATACTTCAAGTTTTGATCTTGGATTTTGCTCATCTCATTGTAAGTACTCTTTAATTTCCTTTTTAATTACACTACTTTTGCTACATTTTCTTATTGTTCAAGCTACTTTGTTAATATATGCAATTTTGATTTGTTGAAGTTTCGGTTGATGAATTTAATGTTTTATGATTTCTATTTGCTTGATTGAATGTTTTATTGTTGATTTTGTAAATAGTTTGGTTATAGTTTTCATTATCTTTTACAATTTCTTATGTTTTGCTTTTATGTCCATCAACTGTTTATGAAAATTCCACTCGGAGATTTTGAGTATATTTTCATACCTTGGCTTGGGAAATGAGTTTCTAGGATACTAGAGTCATAATGTCTGATATTTAGCAGTAATTCTTGGGTTGTTAGTTACTTCTTGTTTCCATTGACGCGAGCTTTTTACTAAGTAATTAGTAAGTTAGCTAGGAGTTATGGATTAAGGTGAATTATACTTGCTTGACTTACTCCTCGATGTTAGAGGTTGACGAAGCGAGATTAACTCATCATAGTTGCCATAGTTGTGGTTATGACGATGATAGGTGATGAGCGGATATTTTATTTGCTTTTTGGCATTATTTTCACAGTGTTTTTGTTATGTTTTGTTAAGTTTTATTAAGTTTTAGTAGTTTTTAGTGCAAAAATTACTTTTTGGATGCTACTTTGAACTTTTGTGTTTTTTCTATGTTTTTAGGTGCTTTTTGGGTGATTCTGGCCAGTTTGGAAAAAGCCTGATTCAGAGACAGAAAAAGGACTACAGATGCTGTCAGATTCTGACCTCGGTGTATTCAAACGAGGATATCTGGAGCTTCAGAGATCCAAATGACGCGCTCTCAATGGAATTGGAAAGCTAACATCCACGGCTTTCTATATATGTATAATACTTCATACTTATCTTTGGAAATGAAGGCCTAAAATGGGTGTTGAACGCCCATCTAACCCTTTACCTGGCGTTTAGATGCCCCAAAAGGACCAAGATCGCGTTTGGATGCCCAAAAGGGAGCAAGCCTGGCGTCCAACGCCCCAAAAGGAGTCCCAGCATGTGGTCACCCCAAGCTCTGCCCAAACACTCACTAAGTGGGCCCAATCAGTGGATTTTCGCACCTCTAAGTTTTATCTATCATATTTTTGTATTCTTTACATTATTAGATTAGTATAAATAGAACAAAGATCACATTTGTTCAGGACTTTTGATCTTTGGCTAATTCAAACCTTTCACTACTATTTTCTGTAAGCTGTGAGAAACTAAACCTCCTAAGTTAGGGTTAGGAGCTCTGCTAATTCTCATGGATTAATAATATTACTATTTCTATTTCAATATGTCTGATTATATTCTCTTATGCATTCTCAATCTTCAATTTCAATGAATCGGGGATGAACCGTGACATTCATCCTTGGCCTACGTGGGTTCCGTGCAAGTCCTGACCCGTATAGCATTAAACTAAAGCTAGAGAATGCATTGCGGATTCCAAGAGAGTACCTGGGCAACTTTGGATACGTGACATGAAATTTCTATTGACCGTGGGTTACTGAGGTCTCTGTGGCACTAAGGCTAGAGTAAAAAAAGTAGCACTCTCTGATCCGAAAGATCCAACCTTGTTTGTGGCGTTTTGAGTAGGATCGCGAAGGGGAGTGGATTGCTTAGAGCTTCATCTTTGGTTATAGTGAGAATCCATGAGTCAACTTGATGAGAGGACACGAGTTACTCAGATATGGTAGACTGCTATGGTTTAGAAGGGATTAACTTGATGAGAGGACATGAGTTCGTCACTTACGACTGTCATTGAATGAATCGTTCGTTATTGAAGTAAACAATAAGAAAAGTTAATCTGGAAAGAAATAGCATCTCCGAAGCCTTAACTAACTCATTATCATTGTTTCCTTTACATCAATTTGGTATTTCGTTCTTTACTATTTTGTTTATGCTTTCAAACAAACAACCATCTTTTCTAATCACGTGACTAAGATTTATAAGATAGCCATTGCTTGCTCAATTCGACAATCTTTGTGGGATTCGATCCTCACTCACCTGAGGTATTACTTGGACGACCTAGTGCACTTGCCGGTTCAGTTGTGCGGAGTTCAATTTCGCGCACCAATAGGATTCCTTAATTCTCATTTCCAAGTCAGCGCCCTTTTTTGCATTTATAGCATTTTCACTAAGTTTTTATATTTTTTCCTTTTAATTGCATTAATTTCCTTTTTAGTCAATTGTTAGTTCTTTTATTTCTTAGTTTTTTTAATCGTTTGGTCCTTGATTGGAGAAACCTTTTTTCTTCACAACCAAGAGTGTGACATCAAATTTGCATAGTCCGAGGGAGACGACCCGGGACTTCAAACTCCTGGTTACATTGTGTTAATTGTGACATCCTTTATTTAAACTTTGATTGAGTGCTAAGTGTGCATTTGAACTATACTTGCAACGAAGAGATTCTATAATTTTGTAAAATTCAAAACCCGTTTTGGCTCCTCTCATCAACACCTTATCACCCTCAGACAAGTGGACAGGCTGACGTTTCCAACATATTCGTAGAACTTTAAAAAGAAAACTCAAATCACATATTCGTAGTCAATGGCTAGAGGGTAAAGCACTATTCGGGAGGCAAGATTGATCGCCAGAGATCCACCCATCTGTTGACTTAGCAAAAACAACTATCAAGCTAGTAACGGTAAAGAAGCGCTTGTTGGGAAGGAACCCAATCAAGAGTATCCTTTAGTTCTTCTTCAATTTGTTTCTATGTTATTTTTTAGTTTTATTCATAGTTTTTCTTGGTTTAATTTTGTTTGTGATCATTCAAAGTACTTAGAATAAGGACAGGAGGATTTAGAAGGAAAATAGAACACCCTGAAGCAAGGTTAGCTCGAAGTTTTCTGGTGCTAACCGCCAGGTTAGGCATTTAGTGCCAGGGATGGTGACGTTAGGATTTTTGTTAGTAAAGAATTTTATAAAAATAGTCGCGTTGTAGATATAGTTTCTAAACCAACAAAAATCCTTCCGTGCAAACGTTTTGGTTGTCACAAGTAACAAACCCCTAAATAAATTGATAACCGAAGTATTTAAACCTCGGGTCATCTTCTCAAGGAATTGCAGGGAGGTATGTTCTTATTATTGGCTATGAAAAAGGTAAAATTGGGGTTTTGAGAATGAGGAATAAATATGGCAAATAATTTAAATGACAATTAAAATAAATAAATACTGTAAAGCAAACTTTTGGCAAGGTATGAGAAATTGGAAGTCCAGACTTTTTATTTTTAGCAATAATAATAAAAGTTGAATCTTAACTCCACTTAGTAACCTTTACTAAAGCCAAGGAAAGTCAAGGGACTAATTAGTTTTACCTTCGAATCCTATTTATTTCCTAAGAAAATATTGGGATTATTGAAGTTCAGTTCAAACAGTTATCAATTATGTTGAGCTAAGATAACTCCTGAGTTACTGATTTCTTAACCAAGACCAAAAAGGGGAAAAGTAAAATCTACTAGAATGAAAATAAATTGGATAAAGCCAAAGCATCCATAACATATAAATCTGAAATACCCCAAATTATATTAAATAAAAATGTCAATTCTAACATGGACAATATCAACAGCCAATTGGGCAACATCAATCAAACACAATAAAAGCATCAGAGTAAACAAAAATAGAAGAGAAATTAAATAGTAAAAGGAATATTGAACCTGTAAAGAAGTTGAAATCCTAATCCTAATCCTAATCCTAAGAGAGAGGAGAGAACCTCTCCTACTAAAAACTACATCTAAAACTAAAATTATGAATTATGAGAGCATGATTATGAATGGATGCATTCCCTCACTTTAAAGCCTCTAATCTGTGTGTTCTGGGCTAAAAACTGGGTCAAAAACAGCTCAGAAATCACTCCCAGCGCTTTCTGGTCCGTACAGGTCACAGAAGAGTGACGCGGAGGCGTTGTCCACACGTTAGCGTGGGTTGTGTTCCTGCCAGGTCACGCGGCCGCGTAATCCACGCGTTCGTGTCGCCTGGCGTCGAGGCAGCTATGGCAAATTATATATTGTTGCGAAGCCCCGGACGTTAGCTTTCCAACACAACTGGAAACATCTCATTTGGACCTATGTAGCTCAAGTTATGGTCGTTTGAGTGCGAAGAGGTGAGGCTGGACAGCTTAGCAATTTCTTCAAATTCTTGTATTCCTTCCACTTTTACATGCTTCCTTTCCATCCTCTGAGCCATTCATGCCCTGTAATCCCTGAAATCACTTAACACACATATCACGGCATCTAATGGTAATAAAAGAGGATTAATATTAACAAATATAAGACCAAAGAAGCATGTTTTCAATCATAGCTCAAAATCCAGAAGGAAAACGTAAACTCATGCAAATAGTATGAATAAGTGGGTAAAGAGTTGATAAAAACCACTCAATTGAGCATAAGATAAACCATAAAATAGTGGTTTATCAACCTCCCCACACTTAAACAATAGCATGTCCTCATGCTAAGCTCAAGAGAAACTATAAAGAGATGAAGAGGAATGATAGAATGTATGAGATGCAACCTATGAATGCAACTAAATGCAAAATGTTTCTACCTACTTGGTTAAAAATAAATAAGTTCTCCAAGACAAATATAAATCAGATTTCACTAATTCAAATCATATAGTGAAAACAAGTAAGCTTCTAAGAAGATAGCTCATGAAAGGAGGGAACATAGAATCAAGCATTGAACCCTCACTGGTAGTGTATATGCGCTCAAATCTCTCAAGTGTCTAGGGTCAATCTCTCTACTCTTCTCTAATCATGCTTTCTAAACTTTTGTTCCTCATCTAATCAATAAACAAATATTTAGCATACCAATGCAAACATCATGAGGTCTTTTCAGGGTTGTAATGGGGCTGAGGTAAGGGTAAGGGTATATGTAAGGCTAAGTGAGCTAATTAAGTGAATCCTTGATTAGTCTAAGATCTCACCTAACATACATACTTTGTAAGGCAAAGCTTCTTTACCTATTCTCCCATATTTTTCTCACTTTTGATGTTACATGCTCATGTATTAGTTTTAATTTTGTCCCATGTGCATTGCTTTATTTTGCATTTGGGGAATTCTTTTGTATCCCCTTTATTCAAATACTGAATTATATTTTTTTTAATGCACATGGTAATTCAATTATTTTGATTTCACATGAACATGCTTCCCAAAATTTTTATTTTGAATTGTTTCATTCTTTTCAGCTTCCTACCCTTTGTTTTTATCATCCATGTTCCCAATAGATTTTCCACACTTAAACAATTACACAATTTCTATCTTAAGCTAACCAAGGATTCAACTTGGGATTTTAAATTTGTTTTTCTGCTTAAGGCTAGTGTTGTGGTTTATAGAATAAGAGGGAATTAAAGGCTCAAGGGGCTAACAAGGGTGATGTAACAGGTAGGCTAATTTTGGGATAAGTGAGCTGGAATCAAACAATGGCCTCAATCATATGCAAGCATGTAAATATATTAAATATTGGACATATAGAATGGAACAAAGCAAAGATTACAATTATAGAGAAGAAAACACACAAGAATAAAACTTTATGGTTAAATAATGTAACCATATAAATAAGCTCAAAATCTCACAGGTTGTGTGTTCTTTGGCTCAAAAACCATATTCCAAATACAACTTCAAAACAAGTTTAACACAAATTTTTCAATTTAAGTTAGTGAAATACTATAAAAATTTCTTGAGAAAAAGAAAATATTTCTTCAACTAAGTGGAAAAATATGCACAAAATCAAATAAATATGCAAATGCAACAACTAGCTACAAAGAAAATTTAAACATTGGTGTTGAGACAAGAAGGTACTAACCCATGGAGATCGGTGTCAACCTCCCCACACTTAAAGATTGCACCGTCCTCGATGCTTGCTAAGATGTGCAGGTGGACGGGTGGTTCCAACTGATGCTTTTCTTCAAGGATTGTGTAGATGGACTTGTTTGTCTCCCCTTTTAGAAGTTTCTCTCTTTTCTCGTCTTCGGTGGCCAGCCTGAAAGAAGAGAAAAAGAAGAACAGTAACCCGGAGATAAGGATAAGAACATAAATAAAATATGGGTGTTAATGCCAAATAATAAAGGTCTCAATTACATGGTAGCTACAACATGCAAGTGAGGAAACAATAGAAGTACATGGCATACTAGTGGTGCAAAATTTTGCAACAATTAAGGAGAGTGTGGGTAAGGAGAGGTAATGTAAATTCATGTCAATGCAAAATTAATACAGGTATAAAAGATAGGCATTGATTTAAATAATATTACCTAACCAGAATAAAACAAGTCACTAAGCACCCAAAATAATTGAAGAGAAGATGCAACAGCTAAATAAGAAAATTTTAACACCAAAGGAAAAAATAATGAAATTAGAAAAGAAAAGAAAAATATGCACTAAATTAAAATGCAGTGAATGAAATATGCAAATAAATTAAGTAAAATAAAATAAAAGAAAAAAAAGAATGAGAAGAGAAAGAAGGGAAGAGGAAGTAAAGAAGAGAGGAGGAAGATAGAATAAGAAAAGATAGAAAAAATTAGGATTAGAGGAGAAAAGATAAGAAAATTGGCACTGATTTGGATAGGTTGTGCGACGCTGGAGACGCGGTCACGTGGGTGACGCAGCCGCGTGGGGTGTAATAAGTTCAGGCGACACGGACGCATGGGGCACGCGAACGCGTGGCCCGATTTGTGCAATTGGCGCGAGTGCAGCCTTGCGTTCGTGCAACTCTCTGTTCGAACCTCTTTTTGCCAATTTTTAGGGTGACGCGGTCGCGTGGTTGACGCGATCGCGTTGGTGGCCAAGATTGGAGGATGACGCGGACGCGTGGGGCACGCATTTGCGTGGTAAGGCTTGTGCGTCTAGCGTCAGTCCAGCCTTACTCCAGCACAATTTTCGGCCATGTACCCCTTTTACGTCGATTACGAGGTCACGCGCCCGCGTGGGTGACGCGGACGCGTGGGAGGTGTGGTTCCCATGTGACGCGGACGCGTCAGCGACGCAGTCGCGTGGGTCAAATTGTGCCAAAAGCACGCCTCCAGCCACACTCTCACGTGACTCTCTGTTCGTTTTTATTTTCTCCCCTCTCCTTGCGACGCGGACGCGTCGCTGATGCGGTCGCGTCGCGTGGCAATTTTTTTTTATGCATGAAAAATGCAGAATGCAATGCTAATATGAATGTTATGCAAAACTCCAGGTTCAATATAATAAGATAAAATAAGACTCGAAAACAAATAAAACTAGATAAAATGAAAAAGAAACGATCATACCATGGTGGGTTGTCTCCCACCTAGCACTTTTAGTTAAAGTCATTAAGTTGGACATTTGGTGAGCTCCCTGTTATGGTGGTTTATGCTTGTACTGATCCAGGAATCCCCACCAATGTTTGTACTTCCAGTAGCCTCTGGGGTCCCAAACTAAGCATGTAAAGCCCTTAAGAAGCTTCAAACTGATTCATAGGCTCCCGGGGTGACAAATGTCAGAACAGATTCCAGGATCCCAAACCTTACTTTTACACCCGTCTTTGTCTTGATCTACATCTTTCCAGTCGGGTCGTGAGTAGTCTGAATTCTCACTGCAGTGACCAAACAGCTTCCGAGATCCTTTCAATTGAGCTTGACACTAATCCTTGCACCTCAAATTGAAGTGCGAAACCTCATTGAATCTTGCATACCATCTCTGAGTGCGAGTCATTTCCCTTTTACTCTTAAAGCTGCAGAGAACTCTAAGCTGGCCATCTGTTTCAAGTAAACCGTATTCAAGTGGAAAAATAAAGATAAGAGTCAAGGATTTTACCCACTTGAAGTCTGTGTTGGTTGGTAGTGGCCTTGGGATCAGTATTTTTAGTGGTTCTGCAAGCTCTACTCTCTGGTGGTCTTCAGTGAATTCCTCCACTTCCTTGCAAACCTTTTCCATTCTAGCCATGTCCTGGTCAAAGTCTTCCATATCTTCCTCATCACTTGAGTCATAATTGGGAGGTTGAGAAAAGTCGACCTCTGCATCATCTTCGTATTCACTTGGGGAAGATTCTTCTGTCTCAAAGAATTCACTTGCAGATGCAAGTTCGTTACTAAGAGAACTCGACTCGTGATCATCGTCATCAAGGAAACTTGCTTCTTGGGTTATTCCGTCCAGTTCTTCATAAGATATATGCATTGGAGGCTGCACAACATCCTCTTTAGCATCAATTGTAATATCCTTGACGGAATTCTCCACAATTCTGGATTCAGGTGGCGGTTCGGCATCTTCTAAATCTTCAACCAACTCTTCTTCTTCTGCAATGACAGCTTCCTCTACTTGTTCTAGTACGAAGTTATGCTCTATGTTGTTCACTGGAGCTTCTAGCGTCTTCTTTGTACTGTGTTCTTCATTGGATTCTCCACATAAAGCCATGGGAGTCTGTTGAGGGGCTGAATGTCTGGAAGATAATTGATTTATTGCTTGCTCCAATTGATGAAGGGTTGCAGTAAGTTGTTTTATTGATTCTTCAAGGCGAACCTGTGATTCTGGCTTTGATGGATATGGGTATGGTGTATGGGGGACTGGTGGTTCTTGGGAGTAATTGAATTGGTGTAGGGGTGGATAAGGATCGTATGGTGGCGAATGGTCTATAGGCACGGGGTGGGGCTTGTTGGTAGTTACAAGGTTGTCCACCATATCTTTCAGCTGGGTATGCATTGTAGAATGGTCGTTGTCCATGATATCTTGGAGGGTGTTGTTGCCTAAAGGGTTGATTAGATCCTCTTGGCTCCATCCATCCTTGATTGGTCTGACCTTGATGCATATTTCTGCTGTGGTTTCTATTTCCTTCAACAAAGTTAGAACCAAACTCAAAGCGAGATGGGTGAGAATTCATAATAGTTATCAGAAATAAAGGGAAAAAAGGAGAAACAAATAAACAAGTAAAAGAAAAATATTTTTTTTTGAAAAATATTTACAATAACCAATAATAAGGCACACGTTTGCAATTCCCCGGCAACGGCGCCATTTTGACGTTAGGATTTTTGCTAGTAAAGAATTTTATAAAAATAGTCGCGTTGTAGATATAGTTTCTAAACCAACAAAAATCCTTTCGTGCAAACGTTTTGGTTGTCACAAGTAACAAACCCCTAAATAAATTGATAACCGAAGTATTTAAACCTCAAGTCGTCTTCTCAAGGAATTGCAGGGAGGTATGTTCTTATTATTGGCTATGAAAAAGGTAAAATTGGGGTTTTGAGAATGATGAATAAATATGGCAAATAATTTAAATGACAATTAAAATAAATAAATACTGTAAAGCAAACTTTTGGCAAGGCATGAGAAATTGGAAGTCCAGACTTTGTTATTCTTAGCAATAATAATGAAACTTGAATCTTAACACCACTTAGTTAACCTTTACTAAAGCAAAGGAAAGTCAAGGGACTAATTAGTTTGACCTTCGAATCCTATTTATTTCCTAAGAAAAGGTTGGGATTATTGAAGTTCAGTTCAAACAGTTATCAATTATATTGAGCTAAGATAACTCCTGAGTTACTGATTTCTTAACCAAGACCAAAAAGCGGAAAAGTAAAATCTACTAGAATGAAAATAAATTGGATAAAGCAAAGCATCCATAACATATAAATCTGAAATACCTCAAATTATATTAAATAAAAATGTCAATTCTAACATGGACAATATCAACAGCCAATTGGGCAACATCAATCAAACACAATAAAAGCTTCAACGTAAACAAAAATAGAAGAGAAATTAAATAGTAAAAGGAATATTGAACCTGTAATGAAGAAGTTGAAATCCTAATCCTAATCCTAATCCTAAGAGAGAGGAGAGAACCTCTCCCACTAAAAACTACATCTAAAACTAAAATTATGAATTATGAGAGCATGATTATGAATGGATGCATTCCCTCACTTTATAGCCTCTAATCTGTGTGTTCTGGGCTGAAAACTGGGTCAAAAACAGCCCAGAAATCACTCCCAGCGCTTTCTGGTCCGTACAGATCGCAGAAGAGTGACGCGGAGGCGTCGTCCATGCGTTAGCGTGGGTTGTGTTCTTGCCAGGTCACGTGGCCGCGTGATCCACGCATTCACATCGCCTGGCGTCGGGGAAGCTATGGCAAATTATATATCATTGCGAAGCCCCGAACATTAGCTTTCCAACGCAACTGGAAACATCTCATTTGGACCTCCGTAGCTCAAGTTATGGTCGTTTGAGTGCAAAGAGGTGAGGCTGGACAGCTTAACACACATATCACGGCATCTAATGGTAATAAAAGAGGATTAATATTAACAAATATAAGACCAAAGAAGCATGTTTTCAATCATAGCACAAAATCCGGAAGGAAAACGTAAACTCATGCAAATAGTATGAATAAGTGGGTAAAGAGTTGATAAAAACCATTCAATTGAGCATAAGATAAACCATAAAATAGTGGTTTATCAGATGGGGTATAAGGAGCTGGTGTTCAACACCAGGAGGCCATTTAACGCCTACAAAGGACCCAATTTTTCCCCCACCAAGGGTGTTTAGCGCCACCTACACTCGTCCAAAAAAATTAAAAATTTTTACCCTTTTCTAGCGTTAAACGCCACGCCCAGAAGGGTAAGGGAGCTTGGCTATATATGGCGCTAAACGCCCGCTTCGACATTTAGCGTCAGCAACGTTCATTTTGGTTTTCCTTGAAAAAAATAAGACCGTTGCAATGGTCATATCATCCCACCTCCTCTATTTTGACCATTCTATCTCTTTTTCCCCTCATTTAAATTTCAAATCCTTCTTTTTCAAACCAAATCTTCTCTTTCATTTCCCCACACTCCCCACTACAACCTAATTTCTTTTCATATCTTTTAAAATCCTTACCAAATCTCCCCTCCCCATTCTTCCACCTCCCTAACCGCCCCCTAATATAAATACCATAACACTCTTCTCTTTTCCCCACACCTCTCTTCCCCCTCCTTCTTTATTCTTTTTCAAATTCTTTTCTTTTTTATTGCTCGAGGATGAGCTAGAGCTTTAAGTTTGGTGTTAGGGCACTCCGCTTTTCACCTTTCTCGGACTCCCTATGGCACTAAAATTTGGAGAATCCTCTTCAAGGAAGAGGAAGAAAAAGGCTCCATCCATAATCTCACACGATGTCAACCGGTTTTACGCTAAGATTCATGAGGAACACTATAAGATTGTCAGAAAAAGAAAGTGATCCCAGAGATGAGATTCGACTTGAAGCCAAATGAGTATCCAAAGATCCAGGAATAGATCCGGAGCAGAGGTTAGGAAGTTCTAGCCAACCCGGTGACTGAGGTTAGAGTTCTGAAGGTCAGAAAGTTATATACAAATTTGTGGGTGACTAACAAGCATAGCAAGGATGCGCATCCCGAGTTCAAGACTTGGTGCACCATGGTCCGATAGAAGACCCTAGAGTTCAGTATAGAAAGAGTGAAGGAGATACTTCAACTGCCTCAATCTAGAGAAGATCCTCACTCCTACATTAGGAGGGTTAGAGCTGATTGATGAATCCACATTTTATGGTATTTATTTGCTCTAATTGGGTGGCTTTTATCAACTTTTCCTATACTTATTCAATGAAATAGCTTGGTTTTGTAAATTCTCCATAAATTGTGCTCAAAAGTGAAAATATACTTTTTAGGCCTTATTTGCTAAATTTTATTCACTTTAATTCCATTTGATGCCTTGTTGTATTTGTTGAGTGATTTCAGGCTTGTAAGGCAAAGATTGGATTGATGGAATGAAGAAAAAGTGTGTAAAAGTGGAGAATTCATGAAGAAATGGAGTTTGGAACTTTTCAGCAAGTGTGCGTTCGTACAACTAGGTGCGCCTACGCATAGGTGAAAGAGTGCAGTTATGTGTACGCACAACCTTTGTGCGTACGCACAAGTGGAAAAACCAGAAAGTGTGCGTGCGCACACATCTGTGCTTGCGCACAAGTCCCAACATGTGACCTCGTTAATGCAATTCACTGGCAGCAAATTTTGGGCCTCCGAAACCCAATCCAACTCATTTCTGAAGCTATTTCATCCCTAATTCAAGAGGAAGCAAGGGGGAGCAATTAGGTTTAGAATTTATCATGTTTTAGGTTAGTTTTCTAGAGAGAGAAGATCCCCCTTCTCTCTAGAATTTAGGATTTTTGCCTTAATTTCTTTTTAATTTCATATTTTAATTCTTGTTTTAATGTAGTTTCATTTATGTTTTCATGCTTTATTGTCTTAATTCTCTTAGTTCTTCTTCTTAATTTATCTTTTATGTCATTTTTTATTTTATGAACAATCTTGTAAATCTTAATTTTCTATTAATGCAATTTAATGTTTCTTTGCTTATTCTTATTTAATTGAGTTGTTATTATTATTTTTTTGCACTTGGTAGCTTTAGATTTTATTT
Organism: Arachis hypogaea; assembly: GCF_003086295.3. Taxonomy (NCBI): domain Eukaryota; kingdom Viridiplantae; phylum Streptophyta; class Magnoliopsida; order Fabales; family Fabaceae; genus Arachis; species Arachis hypogaea. The sequence goes on along the minus strand of NC_092038.1, from coordinate 95,011,285 downwards.
TTATTGCAATTTAATATGTTTTTATTTTCATGCACACCAAGTGTTTGATAAAAATGCTTAGCTTAGTTTTTACTTAGTTTCTCCTCACTCTTGGCTTGGAATTGAGGACTTTGGTGACCTTGAGTCATTGATGTCCATTCTTAATTGATATATTAGGGTAGTTAGTTGATTTGGTTTTCGCTAACTCTAAGTCTTCCATTAATAGAGTTGGCTAGGACTTGTGGATTGAAATCAATTATGCCTATTTGACTTATCCTCGATGTTAAGGTTGACTAAGTAGGATTAACTCTTCATAATCATCATATGTTTGTGGTCAATGGCAAGGATAGGTAACATTAACTCTCAATTATTTCCAAGAGATTTCTTAGTATTTGAATTTTTTTTTACTTTTGCTTTATTGCCTTGAGTTTAATTGCCTTTGATATTTAATTATTGCATGCTTCCTTCATTCCATGCTTATTTATTTTCTTGCCTTTTAAATTCCTTGTTATTTACATTTCTTACCTCTAGCCATCAACCCACATTTTCTCATAGCCAATAATTGAGCACTTCCTTTGCAACTCCTAGGGAAGACGACCCGGAACTTGAAACTCTCGGTTTATATTTGTTTTGAATTATGACAATCTTTATTTTAAACTTTGATTGAGAATTAATTGTTGGTCTAGATTATGCGTGCAATGGATAAATTCTATTTTTGAGAAATTCTAGACCAACACTAATTCTCACATCACTGATCTGAGATTGGATCAAGTCCTCAAGGATATATGCCTATCCAGAGCATAGTGGAAGAAGGATGCCAAGGACCAGCCATACCAGTTGGGAAGGCATATCTAAAGCCAGTTGCTAGAGGATGGCTAGAGTTCATTCAATGGTCCATCCTCCTCACTAGTAACCGGTCCAAGTTTACTATGGACCGAGCTGTGATGATTCACTACATCATGCTCGGCGATGAGGTAGAAGTTCACCGTGTGATCCCTCTAGAGATATACATCATATCAGCAAACACTTCTACCTCTGTTATATTAGCTTTCTCCCTCCTCATTCTTTGCTTATGCGAGGCTGCGAATGTCTAGATTGATAGAGACATTCTTATTACAGTTGATAGACCGATCACTAGGAGGTGTATGGAGTATGCTCGGAAGCATGGACAAGCACCACCTCAGGAGCCAGTTTCCCTTCCTCAGCAGGAGCTCCCTGAGTTATCTTAGGGAAACTATCTTCCTCTGTGCGAGTACTAGGCTCAGCTAGCAACATCCATTGGACAACTGATATCTGCTATGGATAAGCTATGACATGAGCATTAGAGCCACTTTGCCCTCCTCTATCAGCTGATAGAGAAGCAGCAGAGGCAGGAGTATGAGCTAGAGGAGCTGAAGCGCTAGAGTGGATTCACGGGAAGGAGCAGCAGCCACCATGTCTGACGTGGTTGAGTTTCATTACCTTATGTCTATTGGTGGACGAAATTGTGATTCAATTGTTATTCCATTTTGCAAACTTCATTGCTTTTCATTCCCTGGTAATGGCGCCAAAAACATGATGCCAATACCATAGTTCACAACTCCGTTCAACTTAACCAGCAAGTGTACTGGGTCATCCAAGTAATACCTTACGTGAGTAAGGGTCGATCCCACAGAGATTGTTGGTATGAAGCAAGCTATGGTCATCTTGTAAATCTCAGTTAGGCAGATTAAATAGTTTTGGGTTTCGAAAATTAATAGTAAAAGGAAAATAAAAGGGATAGAAATACTTATGTAAATTAATAGTGGGAATTTCAGATAAGTGTATGGAGATGCTATGCTCCTCTTGAATCTCTACTTTCCTATTACAGTCATCCAATCCTTCCTACTCCTTTCCATGGCAAGCTGTATGTAGGGCATCACCGTTGTCAATGGTTACATCCCATCCTCTCAGTGAAAACGTTCCTATGCTCTGTCACAGCACGGCTAATCATCTGTCGGTTCTCAATCAGGTTGGAATAGAATCCCTTGATTCTTTTGCGCTTGTCATCACGCCCAGCCTTCAGGAGTTTGAAGCTCGTCACAGTCATTCAATCCCAGAATCCTACTCAGAATACCACAGACAAGGTTTAGACTTTCCGGATCCTCATGAATGCCGCCATCTATCTAGCTTATACCACGAAGATTCTGTTGGGGAATCTAAGAGATATGCGCCCGGCCAAGAGTAGAACGGAAGTGGTTGTCAGTCACGCGCGTTCATAGGTGAGAATGATAATGAGTGTCACGGATCATCACATTCATCAAAGTTAAGTGTAGCGTATATCTTGGAATAAGAATAGAAGAGAATTGAATAGAAAGTAATAATAATTGTATTGAAACTTGAGGTACAGCAGAGCTCCACACCCTTAATCTATGGTGTGCAGAAACTCCACTGTTGAAAATACATAAGTAAAAGGTTCAGGCATGGCCGAATGGCCAGCCCCCAAAATGTGATCACAGGATTCAAAATACAATCCAGGATGATAATATGATAGTAAAGAGTTCTATTTATAATAAACTAGCTCCTAGGGTTTACATGAGTAAGTAATTGATGCATAAATCCACTTCTGGGGCCCACTTGGTGTATGTTTGGGCTGAGCTTGATCTATCCACGAGCTGAGGCTTCTCTTGGAGTTGAACTCCAAGTTATAACGTGTTTTGGGCGTTCAACTCCGGATCATGACGTTTTTCTGGCGTTTAACTCCAGACAGTAGCATGTACTTGGCGTTGAACGCCAAGTTACGTCGTCAATTTCCGAATGAAGTATGGACTATTATATATTGCTGAAAAGCTCTGGATGTCTACTTTCCAACGCCGTTAAGAGCGCGCCAATTGGCGTTCTGTAGCTCCAGAAAATCCATTTCGAGTGCAGGGAGGTCAGATTCCAACAGCATCAGCAGTCCTTTTGTCAGCCTTTTTCAGAGTTTTGCTCAAGTCCCTCAATTTCAGCCAGAATTTACCTGAAATCACAGAAAAACACACAAACTCATAGTAAAGTCCAGAAATGTGAATTTAACATAAAAACTAATGAAAACATCCCTAAAAGTAGCTCAAACTTACTAAAAACTATCTAAAAACAATGCCAAAAAGCGTATAAATTATCCGCTCATCACAACACCAAACTTAAATTGTTGCTTGTCCCCAAGCAACTTAAAATCAAATAGGATAAAAGAAGAGAATATACTATAAATTTCGAATTATCAATGAATATTAATTATAATTAGATGAGCGGGACTTGTAGCTTTTTGCCTCTGAACAGTTTTGGCATCTCACTTTTTCCTTTGAAGTTCAGAGTGATTGGCGTCTCTGGGAACTTAGAATTTTGGATAGTGTTATTGACTTTCCTAGTTAAGCATGTTGATTCTTGAACACAGCTACTTATGAGTCTTGGCCGTGGCCCTAAGCACTTTGTTTTCCAGTATTACCACCGGATACATAAATGCCACGGACACATAACTGGGTGAACCTTTTCAGATTGTGACTTAGCTTTGCTAAAGTCCCCAGTTAGTGGTGTCCAGAGCTCTTAAGCACACTCTTTTTGCTTTGGATCACGACTTTAACCACTCAGTCTCAAGCTTTTCACTTGGACCTTCATGACACAAGCACATGGTTAGGGACGGCTTGATTTAGCCGCTTATGCCTGGATTTAATTTCCTTGGGCCCTCCTATCCATTGATGCTCAAAGCCTTGGACCCTTTTTACCCTTGCCTTTTGGTTTTAAGGGCTATTGGCTTTTTCTGCTTGCTTTTTCTTTTTCTTTCTATTTTTTTTCGCCAATTTTTTTTTTTCGCACAAGCTTTCTTTTTCACTGCTTTTTCTTGCTTCAAGAATCAATTTCATGATTTTTTTCAGATCATCAATAACATTTCTCTTTGTTCATCATTCTTTCAAGAGCCAACAATTTTTAACACTCATAAACAACAAGATTAAAAGACATATGCACTGTTCAATCATTCATTCAGAAAACAAAAAGTATTGTCACCACATCAATATAATTAAATTAAATTCAAGGATAAATTCGAAATTCATGTACTTCTTGTTCTTTTGAATTAAAACATTTTTTATTTAAGAGAGGTGAAGGACTAATGGATTTTATTCATAGCTTTAAGGCATGGTTACATACTAGTGATCATGAAGTAGAGACACAAAACATAGATAAACACAACATTAAAAACCGAAAACAAAAAGAAATAAAGAACAAGGAATGAATCCACCTTTAGTGGCATCTTCTTCTTGAAGGACCAACAATGTCCTTAAGCTCTTCTATGTCCCTTCCTTGCCTTTGTTGCTCCTCCCTCATTGCTCTTTGATCTTCTCTTATTTCTTGGAGAATGATGGAGTGCTCATGATGTTCCACCCTTAATTGTTCCACATTGTGGCTCAAATCTTCTAAGGAGGTGTTGAGTTGCTCCCAATAGTTGTTGGGAGGAAAGTGCATCCCTTGAGGCATCTCAGGGATTTCTTGATGATGAGCTTCCTCATGCATCTCTTGAGAACCGTGCATGGTCTCTCTTGCTTGCTCCATCCTCTTCTTGGTGATGGGCTTATCCTCTTCAATGGGGATATCTCCTTCTATGATAACTCCGGCTGAGTAACACAGATGGCAAATAAGGTGAGGGAAGGCTAGCCGTGCCATGGGTGAGGGCTTGTCGGCTATTTTGTAGAGTTCATTGGAGATGACCTCATGAACTTCTACTTCCTCTCCAATCATGATGCTGTGAATCATGATGGCCCGATCCACAGTAACTTCAGATCGGTTGCTAGTAGGAATGATGGAGCGTTGGATGAACTCCAACCATCCTCTAGCCACAGGCTTGAGATCCAGTCTTCTTAGTTGAACTGGCTTGCCTTTGGAGTCTATTCTCCATTGGGCTCCTTTCACACATATGTCCATTAGGACTTGGTCCAACCTTTGATTAAAGTTGACCCTTCTAGTGTAGGGGCGTTCATCTCCTTGCATCATGGGCAAGTGAAACGCCAACCTCACATTTTCCGGACTAAAATCTAAGTATTTCCCCCGAACCATTGTGAGGTAGTTCTTTGGATTCGGGTTCATACTTTGATCATGGTTCCTAGTGATCCATGCATTGGCATAGAACTCTTGAACCATTAAGATTCCGACTTGTTGCATGGGGTTGGTTAAGACTTCCCAACCTCTTCTTTGGATCTCATGTCGGATCTCCGGATACTCATTCTTTTTGAGCTTGAAAGGGACCTCGGGGATCACCTTCTTCTTTGCCACAACATCATAGAAGTGGTCTTGATGGCTCTTAGAGATGAATCTTTCCATCTCCCATGACTCGGAGGTGGAAGCTTTTGTCTTCCCTTTTCCTTTTCTAGAGGATACTCCGGCCTTTGGTGCCATTGATGGTAATGGAAAAACAAAAAGCTTATGCTTTTACCACACCAAACTTAAAATATTGCTCGCCCTCGAGCAAGAGAAGAAAGAAGAGAAGAAGAAGAAGAAGAAATATGGTAGAGAGGGAGAGAGGTAGGTTCGGCTAAGTGGGAGAAGAGGGGTTTGTGTTGTGTGAAAATGAAGGAGAATGGAAGGGTATTTATAGGGAGAGGGGAGGGTGTATGTTCGGCCATTTTGGGTGGGAATGGGTGGGAAATTGAATTTGAATTTTATGAAGGTAGGTGGGGTTTATGGGGAAGAGTGGGTTGATGTAAGTGGTGAATGGGGCAATTGGGAAGAGGAATTGAGGTGATTGGTGAGGAGTGTTGGGAAGTGTGACATGGGGAGTAGGAAAGTGTGATTAGGATTAGGAGAGTGTAATTAGGGAATATGGTAGGTGGGGATCCTGTGGGGTCTACAGATCCTGAGGTGATCCTGTGGGGTCCACAGGATCCTGAGGTGTCAAGGAATTCCATCCCTGCACCAAATAGGCATGTAAAATGCCTTTGCACACCATTCTGGCGTTTAAACGCCCATTGGTGCACGTTCTGGGCGTTCAACGCCCATGTAAAGCATGTTTCTGGCGTTGAACGCCAGTTTCATGCTTGTTACTGGCGTTCAGCGCCAGCTTTTCTTCTCTGGGCACATTCCTGGCGTTCAGCGCCAGAATGTTGCTTGTTTCTGGCGTTCAGCGCCAGAATGGTGCTCTGTTCTGGCGTTGAACGCCGGCCAGATGCATCTTACTGGCGTTGAACGCCAGCCTGTGCGTCCTCCAGGGTGAAAAATATTTTTCTTCTATTTTTGACTCTGTTTTTAATTTTTATGATTTTTTTTGTGACTCCTCATGATCATGTACCCAATAAAACAAAAAATAACAATAAAATAAAAATTAGATAATTAAAATTGGGTTGCCTCCCAACAAGCGCTTCTTTAATGTCAATAGCTTGACAGTGGCTCTCGTGGAGCCACAAGGTGATCAGGTCAATGTTAGTGTAGTCCCAACATCAAACTTAGAGTTTGGACATGGGGTCTTAACACCAAACTTAGAGTTTGGTTGTGGCCTCACAACACCAAACTTAGAGTTTGACTGTGTGGGCTCTTCTTGACTCTGAACTGAGAGAAGCTCTTCATGCTTACTCTCTTTTGTCACAGAGGGATGGCCATGTGGCTTAAACACAAGGTAGTCCCTACTCAATTGAAGGACTAACTCATCTCTGTTGACATCTATCACAGCTTCTGTTGTGGCTAGGAAAGGTCTTCCAAGGATGATGCAATCATCCTCTTCCTTCCTAGTGTCTAAGATTATGAAATCAGCAGGGATGTAAAGGCCTTCAACCTTTACTAACACGTCCTCTACTATTCCATAAGCTTGTCTCAATGACTTATCTGCCAATTGTAATGAGAACAAGGCAGGTTATACCTCAATGATCCCTAGCTTCTCCATTACAGAGAGTGGCATAAGATTTATCCCTGACCCTAGATCACATAGAGCTTTTTCAAAGCTCATGGTGCCTATGGTACAAGGTATTAGGAACTTGCCAGGATCTTGTTTCTTTTGAGGTAGAGTTTTCTGAATCCAAGTATCTAGTTCACTAATGAGCAAGGGAGGTTCACTTTCCCAAGTCTCATTACCAAACAACTTGGCATTCAGCTTCATGATAGCTCCTAAGTATTGAGCAATTTGCTCTCCAGTCACATCTTCATCCTCTTCAGAGGATGAATAGTCTTCAGAGCTCATGAATGGCAGAAGGAGATTTAATGGAATCTCTATGGTCTCTATATGAGCCTCAGATTCCTTTGGATCCTTAATAGGAAACTCCTTCTTGCTTGAGGGACGTCCCAGGAGGTCTTCCTCACTAGGATTTTCGTCCTCCTCCTCCCTTGTACATTCGGCCATATTGACTAAATCAATGGCCTTGCACTCTCCTTTTGGATTCTCTTCTGTATTACTTAGGAGAATACTGGGAGGAGTTTCAATGACTTTCTTACTCAGCTGGCCCACTTGTGCCTCCGAATTTCTAATGGAGGATCTTGTTTCATTCATGAAACTGAAAGTGGCCTTTGACAGATCAGAGACTATATTGGCTAAATTAGAAGTGTTTTGTTCAGAATTCTCTGTCTGTTGCTGAGAAGATGATGGATATGGCTTGCTATTGCTCAGCCTATTGCGTCCACCATTGTTAAAGCCTTGTTGAGGCTTTTGTTGATCCTTCCAGGAGAAATTTGGATGATTTCTCCATGATGGATTATAGGTGTTTCCATATGGTTCACCCATGTAATTAACCTCTGCCATGGCAGGGTTCTCAGGATCATAAGCTTCTTCAGAAGCTGCCTCTCTAGTACTGTTGGATGCATGTTGCAATCCATTCAGATTTTGAGAGATCATGTTGACCTGTTGAGTCAACACTTTATTCTGAGCCAATATGGCATTCAGAGCATCAATTTCAAGAACTCCTTTCTTCTGAGGTATCCCATTATTCACGGAATTCCTCTCAGAGGTATACATGATTTGGTTGTTTGCAACCATGTCAATGAGTTCTTGAGCCTCTTCAGGCATTTTCTTCAGGTGAATAGATCCACCTGCAGAATGGTCCAATGACATTTTCGAAAATTCAGAGAGACCATAATAGAATATATCTAATAGGGTCCATTCTGAAAACATGTCAGATGGACATCTTTTGGTCAGCTGCTTGTATCTTTCCCAAGCTTCATAGAGGGATTCACCATCTTTTTGTTTGAAGGTTTGAACATCCACTCTCAGCTTGCTCAGCTTTTGAGGAGGAAAGAATTTATCTAAGAAGGCAGTGACCAGCTTATCCCAGGAGTCCAGGCTATCCTTAGGTTGTGAATCCAACCATATTCTAGCTCTGTCTCTTACAGAAAAAGGGAAAAGCATGAGTCTGTAGACTTCAGGATCAACTCCATTTGTCTTTACAGTCTCACAGATCTGCAAGAACTCAGTTAAAAACTAATAAGGATCTTCAGATGGAAGCCCATAAAACTTGCAGTTTTGTTGCATTAAGGCAACTAGCTGAGGTTTCAGCTCAAAGTTATTGGCTCCAATGGCAGGAATGGAGATGCTTCTTCCATCAAACTTGGACGTTGGCTTTGTAAAGTCACCAAGCATTCTCCTTGCATTATTATTATTATTTTCGGCTTCCATCTCCTTCTCTTGTTCGAAAATTTCTGAAAGGTTATTTCTGGATTGTTGTAATTTAGCTTCTCTTAATTTTCTCTTCAGAGTCCTTTCAGGTTCTGGATCAATTTCAACAAGAGTGCCTTTTTCCTTGTTCCTACTCATATTTAAGAGAAGAAAACAAGAAAAGAAAGAGGAATCCTCTATGTCACAGTATAGAGATTCCTTTCTGTTAGTAGACAGAGAAAAGAGGGGAAGAATCCAAATACAAGGGATATAAGAAGTTTGGATTCTTAGATGAAGAGAGGTGAAGAGAAGTGTTAGTAATTAATTAATTAAATAGAATAAGATAAGAGAAGAGAAATTTCGAAAATAATTTTTGAAAAAGAGGTTAGTAATTTTCGAAAATTAGAGATAAGATAAGATTAAAATTAAAATTTAAAACAATTAAAAAGAATTTTTGAAAAAGAGAGAAGTATTTTTGAAAATTAGAGATGGATAGGAAGTTAGTTGGTTTTGAAAAAGATAAGAAACAAACAAAAAGTTAGTTAGTTGATTGAAAAAGATTTTGAAATTAAAATTTAAAAAGATAAGAAGATAGGAGGCTAGATAAGATATTTTGAAATCAAATTTTGAAAAAGATAAAATAAGATAAGATTTTTAAGAAAAAGATATTTTGAAAAAGATTTAAGTTTTAAAATTACTTAACTAACAAGAAACTACAAGATAAGATTCTAGAACTTAAAGATTGAACCTTTCTTAACAAGAAAGTAACAAACTTCAAATTTTTGAATCAATCACATTACTTGTTAGCTAATTTTCGAAAATTTGATATAAAGATAAGAAAAAAATTTTGAAAATATTTTGAAAAAGATTTTTGAAATTTTCGAAAATAGAAAAAATGAAAAAGATATGATTTTTGAAAAAGATTTTGAAAAGATAAGATTTTTAAAATTTGAAATTTTGACTTGACTTGTAAGAAACAACTAATTTTGAAAATTTTTTGACCAAGTCAACCCAAAGTTTCGAAAATTTGGAGGGAAATAAGGAAAAGATATATTTTTTATTTTTGAATTTTTTTTAAAGAAAAACACAAAAATGACCCAAAACATGAAAATTTTGGATCAAGACACAAGATGCATGCAAGAATGCTATGAATGTCAAGATGAACACCAAGAACACTTTGAAGATCATGATGAACATCAAGAACATAATTTTGAAAAATTTTTAATGCAAAGAAAACATGCAAGACACCAAACTTAGAAATTTTTAATGCTTGGAAAATATGAATGCAAAGATGCACATGAAAAACAACAACCAACACAAAACAAGAAAACATCAAGATCAAACAAGAGGACTTATCAAGAACAACTTCAAGATCATGAAGAACACTATGAATGTATGAGATTTTCGAAAAAATGCAAGAAAAATTTTAAAAGCATGCAATTGATTTTTATGATTTTCTAATTTTTTTGTATTTTCATTCTAATTTTTTTTTCGAAAAAACATGGTTAGAAAAACGAAAAAGAAAAGAAAAATTTTGAAAAAGATTTTTGAAAAGAAAATTACCTAATCTGAGCAACAAGATGAACCGTCAGTTGTCCATACTCGAACAATCCCCGGCAACGGCGCCAAAAACTTGGTGGACGAAATTGTGATTCAATTGTTATTCCATTTTGCAAACTTCATTGCTTTTCATTCCCTGGTAATGGCGCCAAAAACATGATGCCAATACCATAGTTCACAACTCCGTTCAACTTAACCAGCAAGTGTACTGGGTCATCCAAGTAATACCTTACGTGAGTAAGGGTCGATCCCACAGAGATTGTTGGTATGAAGCAAGCTATGGTCATCTTGTAAATCTCAGTTAGGCAGATTAAATAGTTTTGGGTTTCGAAAATTAATAGTAAAAGGAAAATAAAAGGGATAGAAATACTTATGTAAATTAATAGTGGGAATTTCAGATAAGTGTATGGAGATGCTATGCTCCTCTTGAATCTCTACTTTCCTATTACAGTCATCCAATCCTTCCTACTCCTTTCCATGGCAAGCTGTATGTAGGGCATCACCGTTGTCAATGGTTACATCCCATCCTCTCAGTGAAAACGTTCCTATGCTCTGTCACAGCACGGCTAATCATCTGTCGGTTCTCAATCAGGTTGGAATAGAATCCCTTGATTCTTTTGCGCTTGTCATCACGCCCAGCCTTCAGGAGTTTGAAGCTCGTCACAGTCATTCAATCCCAGAATCCTACTCGGAATACCACAGACAAGGTTTAGACTTTCCGGATCCTCATGAATGCCGCCATCTATCTAGCTTATACCACGAAGATTCTGTTGGGGAATCTAAGAGATATGCGCCCGGCCAAGAGTAGAACGGAAGTGGTTGTCAGTCACGCGCGTTCATAGGTGAGAATGATGATGAGTGTCACGGATCATCACATTCATCAAAGTTAAGTGTAGCGTATATCTTGGAATAAGAATAGAAGAGAATTGAATAGAAAGTAATAATAATTGTATTGAAACTTGAGGTACAGCAGAGCTCCACACCCTTAATCTATGGTGTGCAGAAACTCCACTGTTGAAAATACATAAGTAAAAGGTTCAGGCATGGCCGAATGGCCAGCCCCCAAAACGTGATCACAGGATTCAAAATACAATCCAGGATGATAATATGATAGTAAAAAGTTCTATTTATAATAAACTAGCTCCTAGGGTTTACATGAGTAAGTAATTGATGCATAAATCCACTTCCGGGGCCCACTTGGTGTATGTTTGGGCTGAGCTTGATCTATCCACGAGCTGAGGCTTCTCTTGGAGTTGAACTCCAAGTTATAACGTGTTTTGGGCGTTCAACTCCGGATCATGACGTTTTTCTGGCGTTTAACTCCAGACAGTAGCATGTACTTGGCGTTCAACGCCAAGTTACGTCGTCAATTTCCGAATGAAGTATGGACTATTATATATTGCTGGAAAGCTCTGGATGTCTACTTTCCAACGCCATTGAGAGCGCGCCAATTGAAGTTCTGTAGCTCCAGAAAATCCATTTCGAGTGCAGGGAGGTCAGATTCCAACAGCATCAGCAGTCCTTTTGTCAGCCTTTTTCAGAGTTTTGCTCAAGTCCCTCAATTTCAGCCAGAATTTACCTGAAATCATAGAAAAACGCACAAACTCATAGTAAAGTCCAGAAATGTGAATTTAACATAAAAACTAATGAAAACATCCCTAAAAGTAGCTCAAACTTACTAAAAACTATCTAAAAACAATGCCAAAAAGCGTATAAATTATCCGCTCATCATCTATCCTATTTCCTATTTTTTAGTATTTTATCTTATTTCCTATTTTCGATTTTGAGTCTTTCCATGATCATTAGAGTCTTTTATTGCTTTCTAGTCTAGTATTTACTTTGTTATGTTATATTTACTTTGAAAGATGTCTCATGTATTACTTACTAAGCTTGAAAAATCAAAAGAAAAAGGAAAAGAAATAGTAAACTGCATGAAGCTTGAGTTATATATTATGAGTCTTTCTAGTTACTTTAATGTGGTGGCACTATCTTTAATTTTGAATGTAAGAATAAACTGTGCATATTTGATGTTGAAGTTAAGAGTGTTGATTCTTGAGGCACAGGAACGTAGAGAAGTATGATGGACTCTCTAACTAAGTAAGACATTGATCCTTGAAGCAAAACAAACAGCAAAAAGAAAAAGAAAATAAAAATAAAGGTCCAAAGCTCTGAGCATTAACGGTTAGGAGGGTCAAAATTGATCTAAAGCTCAATAAAGTTATTTTCCTTAACCATATGCTTGTCATGTGAATGTGTCAAGTAATCCTTGAGACAGAGCACTAATAGTTGTGACCAAGTATAATTACAGAGTATGCCAAAGGCTCTGAGCACCACTGTCTGGGAGAAATAAAAAGAAAGATTAGAACTCAAAGAGTACTCAGTTAAGTGCTTATGGTGTTATTGTATCAAGTTAAGCTTGAAGAAAAAACACTTAGAGTCACGGGTAGGCTCAAGGTGTAAAGTACCAAAAGAAAAGAAAAGAAAAAGTTGTATTCAAGGATTAATTAGAGCTTCATGAGAAAGAAAGTCCATAATATCATCTAGGTTCTAGTGCTGAGAGACATCAATATTTCTGAGCTTCAAAGGATAGCGAGATGCGAAAACTATTCAGAGTTACAATGTCATTAGCCCCACTCAGTACTTAGACATGAGCTTAAAGGAACACTCAAGCCTTAGGCGTTTTTCTCTTCTCTTCTCAGTAATATATTGATTTAGTTGCTTGAGGACAAGCAATAGTTTAAGTTTGGTGTTGTGATGCGTGAGCGTCTTGTACCTATTTTCCCCTTGTTTTCTAGTCATTTTTAGTTAGAATTTATTAAGTTTTATATTGTTTTAGTATTAAAATTCTCTTTGGATGCTACTTTGAGTATTTTAGTGTTTTTATTTATTTTAGTGAAGTAATTGGGTAGAGTTTTGTGCTAAAATGAGAAGAGTTGATATTACTCCTCTAGGCGCTAAATGCTCAATTGGCGTTTAGCGCCCGCAACACCCTTCAACCAGGAATGCTTCTACCCATTGGGAGTGTTAAACGCCCGTTGGGCGTTTAGCGCCAGACAATCTGAACCAAGCCCACACTTTTGGAGCATCTCTAATGGATTTAGCTTTTATTAGTTATCTTATCTTTTATTTTTGTAATATTTATTTACAGACAATATCTTTTAGTTATAGGATTTATTATTTTATTTTATCTTTAAATCAAAATTAGGTTAGATATAAAAGGGAAAAAATTCATCCTTCGGGGGGTGATGAACGGATTTTTGATGGTATAGAAATTCACAAATAAATTCTCGTTGCAATATAGTTTCTAAACCAACAATAATCCTTTCATACAAAAATTTGTTTGTCACAAGTAACAAACCCCTAAAATTAATAACCGAAGTATTTAAACCTCGGGTCGTTCTCCTTAGGAATTACAATAAAGTGTCTTGTTATTGGTTATGAGGTATGTTTTTGGGGTTTTGGATGAGAAACATGAAAAGTAAATGGTAAAGGAAATCAAATGACAAAAAGGTCTTGGCAAGGTTTGGTGGTCAAGGATCTCTATCCTAATCACTAACCATAACATGAGAATTGGCAAGGATCAATCCCATTAAATCATCCTCTAACTAGTAACTAGTAAAGGAAAGTCAAATGAGCTATATCAATCTAAGTCCATAAGTCCTAATTCTCCACCAAATCAATTAGTGAGAACTAGAGTTAATGGCTCCCAATCATCAATTACTTGGACATTAGTAACTCAAGAGTTCCTAAGTTACCTCTCCAAGCCAAGAGCACTAAAATCTACTCTAACATCCTTCCAAGCATTTTATCAAACACCTGGAAGGCATCTAAAGGAAACATAGTAGAAATAGCAAGGAAAGTAAATCTACACTACTCAATTGCAAGGAATTAAACAACAACAAATTAAAAGAAACACAATTATTATGAATTACCTTAAATTGAATTGAAAGAAAAGAGAAGGAATAAGAGTAGATCTACAATAAAGCATAGAAGCAACATAAAGGAAATTACAACAAAAAGAATAGAAGAATGATGAATGTAACAACAAGGAATTGAGAAGTAGAAGTAGAAGAGAACATGAATTAAAACCTAGATCTAGAAATTCTAATCTAAACCTAGTCCTAATTCTAGAGAGAAGTGAGAGCTTCTCTCTCTAAACTAACTAATCCTAATCCTAATGTGTGTAAAAATGGTGGAATCCCAGTTGCTCTTTAATTCTTGGCCCTTTTAAAGCACTTTGGCGCCAAAGTTGGCCGCCAACTGGGCCCCACAACTTCTCAGAATTCGCTTGGCGTGTTTTCACTTTAAAATCACGTGCCGGCGCCGATGCGTACACGTACAGTGCGCGTGCGCGCCCCTTGGGTTCTCGCGATCCACGCGTGCGCGTCAAGCGCGCGTGCGCATGGATGAATATATCGAAATCTTTGGCTTTTCCATGTGTTCTCCACTTTGCATGCTTTCCTCTTCATTCCTTTGATCCCTTCCTAGCCTTTTCAACCTGAAATCACTAACAACCACATCAAGGCATCTACTGGATTACTTTAGTTCTTACTTTTATAAATCTAGGTAGAACGGGAGTATGACCCTTATTCTAGATGCGTTCTTGTGACCCTTGGGAGAGGTCTCTCACCTAAACACAGCATGAAAGTAAATTTCTCCAAAATTACTAATTACTTGAACTAATCTGGATACATGACACATAATCTATTTATCTTTGGGTAATTAGGATTTTGTGGCTGATGAGCGGATATTTTATATGCTTTTGGGGGTAATTTCATGTAGTTTTTAGTATGTTTTAGTTAGTTTTTAGTATATTTTTATTAGTTTTTAGGCAAAAATCATATTTCTGGACTTTACTATGAGTTTGTGTTTTTCCGTGATTTCAGGTATTTTCTGGCTAAAATTGAGGGAGCTGAGCAAAAATCTGACTCAGGCTGAAAAAGGACTACTGATGCTGTTGGATTCTGAACTCTCTGCACTCGAAATGGATTTCTTGGAGCTAAAGGAGTCCAATTGGCGCGCTCTCAATTGGGTTGGAAAGTAGACATCCAGGGCTTTTCAGCAATATATAATAGTCTATACTTTGCGCAAAGATAAATGACGTAAACTGGCGTTTAACGCCAGTTCCATGTTGCATTCTGGCGTTCAGCGCCAGAAACAGGTTGCAAGTTGGAATTAAACGCCTGAAATAGGTTACAACCTGGCGTTTAACTCCAAAAATAGCCCAGGCACGTGAGAAGCTCAAGTCTCAGCCCCAGCACACACCAAGTGGGCCCCAGAAGTGGATTTCTGCACCATCTATCTTAGCTTACTCATTTTCTGTAAATCTAGGTTACCAGTTTAGTATTTAAACAACTTTTAGAGACTTATTTGGTATCTCATGACATTTTTAGATCTGGAATTTGTACTTTTGACGGCATGAGTCTCTAAACTCCATTGTTGGGGGGTGAGGAGCTCTACAGCGTCTCGATGAATTAATGCAATTATTTCTGTTTTCTATTCAAACACGCTTGTTCCTATCTAAGATGTTCATTCGCGCTTCAATATGAAGAAGGTGATGATCCGTGACCCTTATCATCATTCTCAACCCATGAACGTGTGCCTGACAACCACCTCCATTCTACATTAGACTGAATGAGTATCTCTTAGATTTCTTAATCAGAATCTTCGTGGTATAAGCTATAATCCATTGGCAGCATCCTTGAGAATCTGGAAGGTCTAACCTTGTCTGTGGTATTCTGAGTAGGATTCAAGAATTGGATGACTGTGACGAGCTTCAAACACACGAGTGTTGGGCATAGTGACAGACGCAAAAGGATCAATGGATCCTATTCCGACATGATCAAGAACCGACAGATGATTAGCCGTGCTGTGACAGAGCATTTAGACCATTTTCACTGAGAGGATGGGAAGTAGCCATTGACAACGGTGACACCCTACATACAGCTTGCCATGGAAGGAGCCTTGCATGTTTGAAAGTGAGGAAGCATTATGTTACAGGAATTCAAAAGACAAAGCATCTCCAAAACTCCAACATATTCTCCATTACTGCATAATAAGTATTAATTAATCCATGCTCTCTTGTTTATTTGCAAGTCAATTGATAACTATAATTGGTATCCTGACTAAGATTAATAAGATATCCATAGTTTGCTTCAAGCCAACAATCTTCGTGTGATTCGACCCTTACTCACGTAAGGTATTACTTGGACGACCCAGTGCACTTGCTGGTTAGTTGTGCGGATTGCAAATTTGTGCACCAAGTTTTTGGCGCCGTTGCCGAGGATTGTTTAAGTTTGAACAACTGACGGTGAATCTTGTTGCTTAGATTGGGAAAAATTAGTCTTTTTGGTTTAGAGTCACTAGAATTGCATCTTTTATTATCCCTTTTAAAAAAAATTCAAAAATATTATTTTTCTTTATTAATTTTTAGTTTTTCTATGAGTTTAGTGTCCTGTTTCAAGTTTGGTGTCAATTGCATGTTTTTAAAAATTTATGCATTTTTCTAAAATTCATGCATGTGTTCTTCATGATCTTCAAATTGTTCTTGTAAATTTTTCTTGTTTGATCTTTAGTTTGTCTTGTTTTGTGTCTTTTCTTTTTTTTCTTGTCCTTTTTCAAATTTTTAGTTTTCAAACAAAATTATTTATCACGTTAAATTTATAGCTCAGTTGGCTAGAGCGTTGGTTTATGCTCTTGGCAATTAGGCATCTTCTTTTTAAAACTTTTTCAAAAATAATTTTTCTTTGATTAAATCTTGTGCCTAATTTTAAGTTTGGTATTCTCTTGTTAATTTTCTTTAATTTTCAAAAATTTATTTTGGTTTTCTAAAAATTTTAAGTTTTGTGTTCTTTCTTTTGTTCTTATTGTTCTTGTGAATCTTCAAGGTGTTCTTGAGCCTTCTTTGTATTTTGATCTAAAAATTTTTAAGTTTGGTGTCCCTTGGTGTTTTTCCTCCAAAATTTTTGAAAAACAAGGAGCATTAGATCTAAAAATTTTAAGTCTTGTGTCTTTTGTGTGTTTTTCTCTTTCATCATAAAATTCAAAAATAAAAAAATATCTTTTCCTTTAATTTCTCATAATTTTCGAATTACTTGGGTTGACTTGGTCAAAATTTTTCAAATCATATCTTTTTCAAAAATATCCTAACCACTTTTTCTCTCCTCACTTTTTCGAAAATCTTCATAAAATATTTTCAAATTTGTTATTTTTTATTTTATTTTTTATTTTTATTTTATTCTATCTTATTATTTCAAAAATAATTTTTTTTATATAATAAAATAAATCCACATCATCTCCCTTTCTCCATCATGGACCTAAGTAGAAATGAACAGTCCAGAAGGACTCTGGGGTCATATGCTAACCCCACTACTGCTTCATATGGGAGTAGTATCTGTATACCCTCCATCGGAGTTAGTAGCTTTGAGTTGAACCCTCAGCTCATTATCATGGTGTAGCAAAGTTTCCAGTATTCTGGTCTTCCACAGGAAGAAACTACAGAGTTTCTGGCACAGTTTTTACAAATTACTGACACAGTACATGATAAGGAAGTAGATCAGGATTTCTACAGATTGTTACTGTTTCTATTTTCTATAAAAGACCAAGCTAAGAAGTGCTTAAATAACCAACCTAAGGACAGCATAAAGACATGGAAACAGTTGTCAGAAAAATTTCTGAATTACTATTTTCCTCCAAAACGGATGACACAGCTAAGGCTGAGCATCCAAGGCTTCAAACAAGGAGATAATGAATTCCTTTATGATGCCTGGGAAAGATACAGAGAGATGCTAAGAAAATGCCCCTCTGAAATGTTTTCAGAGTGGGTGCAGTTAGACATCTTTTATTATGGGTTTACAGAGAAAGCTTAGATTTTTCTAGACCACTCATCTGGTGGATCTATACACATGAGAAAGACAATTGAAGAAGCTCAAGAGCTCATTGATACAGTTGCCAGAAATCAGCATCTGTACCTAAGCAGTGAACCTTCCATCAACGAAGAGGCTAAAACAGTAACTGCTGAACTCAGTCCTACAGATCAAGCTACTGAATTCAATCAGCAATTAGATTTTCTAACAAAACAGTTAGCTGAATTCAAGAAGATATTGCAAGAAACAAGAATGGCTAATATAAATATGGAAGTTCAGTTGAAGCAAACAAAACAGTAGTTATCAAAACAAATAACAGAAGAGTGCCAAACAGTTCAATTAAGAAGTGGGAAAACATTAAATACCTCACTTCAAGGCAGCAGGAAGCCAAGAAATGAACAAACTGCTACCCAAAATCCCTCTGAGGACAATCAGAGCCCAGAGAGGAATAATTCTGGTGCTCAAACACTAGAAAAGGGGTGGAAAGCTAGCGTTGAATGCCCAACCCATGCTTAGTCCTGGCGTTCAACGCCAGAAATAGGCAAGGAATTGGCATTGAACGCCCAAAGAAAGCATAGTTCTGGTGTTCAAATGCCAGAAACAGGTAAGGAGTTGGTGTCTAACGCGACTCCAGCTTCCACCCCTGGCATTCAAACGCCAGTGGGAGATCAGACACATACAAGTGCTGATAGCTACCCCTCTAAAAAGGCTTCTCAACCCACATCTGTAGGCAATAAACCTACAGCAACTAAGGTTGAGGAATACAAAGCCAAAATGCCTTATCCTCAAAAACTCCGTCAAGCAGAACAGGATAAGCAATTTACCCGCTTTGCAGACTATCTCAGGACTCTTGAAATAAAGATTCCGTTTGCAGAGGCACTTGAGCAAATACCCTCTTATGCTAAGTTCATGAAAGAGATCTTAAGTCATAAGAAAGATTGGAGGGAAACTGAAAAAGTTTACCTCACTGAAGAATGCAGTGCAGTCATTCTGAAAAGCTTACCTGAGAAGCTTAAAGATCCCGGAAGCTTTACGATACCATGCACATTAGAGGATACTTGTACCAAGCAAGCTTTATGTGATCTTGGGGCAAGTATCAACCTAATACCTGCATCTACTATCAGAAAGCTTGGTTTGACTGAAGAAGTCAAACCAACCCGGATATGTCTCCAACTTGCTGATGGCTTTATTAAATACCCATCAGGCGTGATTGAAGACATGATTGTCAAGGTTGGGCCATTTGCCTTTCCCACTAACTTTGTGGTGCTAGAAATAGAGGAGCACAAGATTGCAACTCTCATTTTAGGAAGACCTTTCCTAGCAACTGGACGAACCCTCATTGACGTCCAAAAAGGGGAAGTGACCCTGAGAGTCAATGAGGACGAGTTTAAGTTGAATGTTGTCAAATCTATGTAGCATCCAGACACCCAAAATGACTGCATGAGCATTGATATTATTGACTCTCTGGTAAAAGAGGTCAATATGACTGAGAGTCTCGAATCAGAGCTAGAGGATATCTTTAAAGATGCTCAACCTAATTTGGAGGAACCAAAGAGAATAATAGAACCTCTGAAAATCCCTCAGGAAGAGGAGAAACCTCCCAAAACCGAGCTCAAACCATTACCCCCATCCCTGAAATATGCATTTCTGGGAGAAGGTGATACCTTTCCTGTAATCATAAGCTCTACCATAAAGCCACAGGAAGAGGAAGCACTAATTCAAGTGCTGAGGACACACAAGACAGCTCTTGGGTGGTCCATCAGTGATCTTAAGGGCATTAGCCCAGCCAGATGCATGCACAAGATCCTATTGGAGGGTGACGCTAAGCCAGTGGTTCAACCACAGAGGCGGCTGAATCCAACCATGAAGGAGGTGGTGCAGAAGGAGGTCACTAAATTACTAGAGGCTGGGATTATTTATCCCATTTCTGATAGCCCCTGGGTAAGCCCTGTCCAAGTCATCCCTAAGAAGGGTGGTATGACAGTGGTTCATAATGAAAAAAATGAACTGGTTCCTACAAGAACACTTACAGGGTGGCGTATGTGTATTGATTATAGAAGACTCAATACAGCCACTAGAAAGGATCATTTTCTTTTACCATTCATAGACTAGATGTTAGAAAGAATGGCAGGTCATGAATACTACTACTTCCTGGATGGATATTCAGGTTATAATTAAATTGCAGTAGATCCCCAGGATCAAGAGAAAATAGCATTCACATGTTCATCTGGAGTATTTGCATACAGAAGGATGCCATTTGGCCTGTGCAATGCACCTGCAACCTTTCAAAGGTGCATGCTCTCTATTTTCTCTGATATGGTAGAAAAATTTCTGGAAATCTTCATGGATGACTTTTCAGTATTTGGAGACTCATTCAGCTCCTGTCTTGACCATCTAGCACTTGTTCTAAAGAGGTTCCAAGAGACTAACCTGGTTTTAAACTGGGAAAAATGTCACTTTATGGTGACTGAAGGAATTGTCCTTGGGCACAAAATTTCGAACAAGGGAATAGAGGTGGATCAAGCTAAGGTTGAGGTAATTGAAAAATTACCACCACCTGCCAATGTTAAGGCAATCAGAAGCTTTCCGAAGCATGCAGGATTATATAGGAGGTTTATAAAAGATTTTTCAAAAATCGCCAAACCTCTGAGTAATCTACTAGCTGCTGACATGCCATTTATCTTTGATAAGGAGTGTCTGCAGGCATTTGAGATTCTGAAAGCTAAGCTGGTCACAGCACCAGTCATCTCTGCACCAGACTGGACATTACCATTTGAACTGATGTGTGATGCCAGTGACCATGCCATTGGTGCAGTGTTGGGACAAAGGCATGACAAGCTTCTGCACGTCATTTACTATGCCAGTTGTGTTTTAAATGACGCACAGAAGAACTACACAACCACAGAAAAAAGTTACTTGCAGTGGTTTATGCCATTGACAAGTTCAGATCTTATTTAGTAGGATCAAAAGTGATTGTGTACACTGACCATGCTGCTCTTAAATATCTACTCACAAAGCAGGATTCAAAACCCAGACTCATCAGATGGGTGTTGCTTCTGCAGGAGTTTGACATAGAAATAAGAGACAGAAAAGGGACAGAGAACCAAGTAGCAGATCACCTGTTCCGAATAGAACCAGTAGAAGGGGCGTCTCTCCCTCTTACTGAGATCTCTAAAAACTTTTCGAATGAGCACCACTTTGCCATCTGGGAAGTGCCATGGTTTGCAGACATTGCAAACTACAAGGTAGTAAGATTCATACCCAAAGAGTACAGTAGGCAGCAATCAAAGAAATTGATCACGGATGCAAAGTACTATCTTTGGGATGAACCATATCTCTTTAAGAGATGTGCAGACGGAGTAATCCGTAGATATGTGCCTAAAGAAGAAGCACAGAAGATCCTCTGGCACTGCCATGGATCACAGTATGGAGGACATTTTGGAAGTGAGCGAACAGTCACAAGAGTCCTCCAATGTGGTTTCCACTGGCCTACTCTTTATAAAGACTCCTGAGTGTTTGTACTTAATTGTGACAATTACCAAAGATCTGGCAATCTGCCTCACAGTTATGCCATGCCTCAACAAGGGATCTTAGAGATTGAGTTGTTTGATGTATGGGGTATTGACTTCATGGGGCCTTTCCCACCATCATACTCAAACACTTATATTCTGGTGGCAGTGGATTATGTATCCAAATGGGTTAAAGCTATTACAACACCCACTAATGATACTAAGACAGTGCTGAAATTCCTCCAGAAACACATCTTCAACAGATTTGGTATCCGATAGCTGAAATTTAGGATAGGAATTCATTGATGAATAAATCCATCTCTTGATCAACCTCTTCATATTCTTCAATTTCAATATACACCATGCCAACTTCTTCTTCCTTGGGAGGTTGTGCACATTCTTCTACGGTTTCAACTTCAAGTCTACTAGGAAGAGGTTCAATTGTAGATAAAAATTCCTCTGTGATTGAATCTATTTCTTGATTAACCTTCTCGTATTCTTCGATCTTGATATGCTCTGGAGGTTGTTGAGATTTACATGGTAGTTTCGCATCTCTTAATTTTTGGACCACTTCCTCCTTTGTTTCAATAACTATAGGCTTCTCCAATTGCTCCATTACTATTACCGATTCTTCCTTTTTCACCAGATTATCCGATATTTTCTCCATGCTTTGCTCTTCCTTGGGCTTTCCACATGAGGCTACGGGGATAACTTGAGTATTCAAACATTGGTGGGCTAAAGCATGCACCACCTTGGTCAAATTGGTTACAAACGCAAATGTATCCCGCTTCATGGCTTCTTGTCCTTGAAGTAACAAGGTGAGAGGATCGTCTATTGGGACTTGGGGTGAGTAGGAAGGTTCATTATGTTAGAGAGAGGGTTCATGGTAAGAAGGTGGTTCTTCTTGGTAAAATTGTGGAGATGGTGTGCATTGAGGTGGTTCTTGGTAGTAATCTTGGTAGGGTTGTGGTGGTTCTAAAGGTTCTTGCTCATAGTGGTCATAAGAATGTGATATGGGTGATTAGTCATATGGTGGATATGGATCATAGGAAGGTGCTTGGTATGGAGAGGCTTGTGAGTATGGTGGAAAGCTATATTGAGAAGGGTGTTCACATGTATATGATGATTGTGGTTGACAACCACAATGAGGGTCATCATATATATTAGATTAATATGCATTAGGATCGGGATTATACCCATAAGAGTTTGGAGGAGGTTGTTGCCATGAAGATTGTTCATAAGCTTGAGATTCCTCCCATCCTTGATTTCCAAATCCTTGATGCATGTCCCCATTATAGCTTCCATATCCTACAACATAGTTAGAACCAAACTCATAGCCAAAGTGAGAATTCATAGTAGAAAGAGAAAATAAAAACAAAAACTAATAGAAAACAAGAGAAACAAAATTCTACAACTAGCAAATAAAGCAAAAAGTAAGATATTCACACTATTCACATATGTACAATAACCAATAACATAACACCATTGCAAATCCTCAGCAACGGCGCCATTTTGATGATTAAATTTTTGACGGTTTAGAATTTCATTAATGAAATCTCGTTGTAAAGTATAGTCTTTAAACCAACAATAATCCTTTCATACAAAAATTTGTTTGTCACAAGTACAAACCCCTAAAATCTATAAACTGAAGTATTTAAACCTTGGGTTGTCTCTCAAAGGACTTGCAGGGTAGTGTTCTTGTTATTGGTTATGAACTTGTTTATTTTGGGGGTTTTAGATGAGACAAATGAAAAGTAAATGGAAATGAAATTTTATTAACAAAATGGTCTTGGCAAGGGTTGATGATCAAGGACCTATATCATTATCACTAATCACAATCATGATAGTAGCAAGGATCAATCTCACTAAGTCATCCTCTAGCTAATAGCAAAGGAAAGTCAAGTGAGTTGTATCAATCCAAGTCCATAAATCCTAGTTCACTAATTGAATTAATGAAGGCTAGAGTCAATGGCTATCAACTATCAATCACTTTGACATTAGTAACTCAAGAGTTCCTAAGTTATCTTCCCAAGCCAAGAACATAAATTTCTATTATAACATTCTCCCAAGCATTTCATCAAACACTTGGAAGGTACAAAAGAGAAATATAGTAAATCACAACAAGAATGAATTCTAACTACAATTGAATGTAAAGAATTAACAACAACAATCAAGGAAATCATAATTATCATGAATTACCTCAAATTGCATTATTGAAAGAAAACAAAAGAACAACATTAGATCCACAACAAAATGAAAAATTGCAAGAATTAAAGTACATAACTAGAGAGAAGAAGAAGGGAAGAGTGAGGATTGATAAAGGAAAAGTAAATCAAAGCATGAGTTAATCCTAGATCTAAGAAGAGAGATTAACCTAAACCTAATCCTAATTCTAGAGAGAAGTGAGAGCTTCTCTCTCTAGAAACTATCTCTAAACTAATCCTAATGTCTATGTATGAACTATTGATGAAAGATGATGCCTTCCTCTTCAATCCTTGGTCCTTTTAATGCATTTTGGTGCCAAAGTTGGTTGCACTGGGCCCCATAGCTTCCCAGAAATCGTTGGGCACGAGTTTCATTTAAAAGTCACATGCGACCTTCGCGCGGACGCGCACAGTATGTGTACGCGTCCCTGGTCGATATAGCAATGTGCGCGTGAGCGCCTTGTGCGCGTGCGCGTCCTTGGACGAGATCAGTTCTTTGGCTTTTTGTGCTTCTCTCTACTTGCATGCTTCCTTCCTTGTCCCTTTGATCCATGCCTAGCCTAATTTAACCTGAGATTACTAGCAAACACATCAAGGCATCTTATGAAATCAAGGATGAATTAAAATTACCAAAGTAAAGGCTTAAACAGTATGTTTTTACATTCAAGCACAAATACAGGAGAGATAACAAAACCATGCTAATTCATCGGTTAAATGTGAGAAAATGTTATCAAAATACTCTAAATTCAACACAAGATAAACCCTAAAAATGGGGTTTATCAGACTCCTATAGGAACTTCTCCATACCAGCTTGTGTATGGAAAAGCCTGTCACTTGCCAGTGGAACTAGAACATAAGGCCTATTGGGCAACCAGATTCCTAAACCTTGATGCCAAGTTAGCTGGAGAAAATGATTGCTCTAGTTAAATGAGCTAGAGGAATTCAGACTTAATGCTTTTGAAAATGCAAAAATTTACAAAGAGTAAGAAAAAAGATGGCATGATAAGAAACTGTCATCCAGAGTCTTTGAGACAGGGCAGAAAGTTCTGCTATTTAATTCTAGGCTCATATTATTCCCCGGGAAATTGAAATCCCGGTGGAGAGGTCCATATGTGATTACAAGTGTGTCACCATATGGATACGTGGAGCTTCAGGATAATGATTCTAACAAAAAGTTCATTGTTAATGGACAGAGAGTCAAACATTATCTTGAAGGCAATTTTGAGCAAGAATGCTCAAAACTGAGACTTGATTAAAGCTCAATAATAGTCCAGCTAGAGACAATAAAGAAGCGCTTGTTGGGAGGCAACACAGCCATTAACAAAGTTTAATTGTTAATTAATTGATTTTTACAGGTTTATGTCAATTATCTTCAAGGTAAAATAGCAATTGCTTGAGTTCACAGAGTTACAGAAAGATTCAGAGGATAAAACAGCAAAAAGAAAGCTCACTGGTGTGAAAAAGCCAGTAAGAGTTGTTTTGGGCGTTGAACGCCCAAAAGAAGCATCTACTGGGCATTCAACGCCAGTAACGAGAGCCATTTGGGCGTTAAACGCCAAAAAAAAACATCTTTTGGGCGTTAAACACCAGAAAGAAGCATCCTCTAGGCGTTTAACGCCGGATTTACAATGTCCTGGACGTTCAGAAAAATGCCCAATGACAAAGGCATTCCTGGCATTTAACGCCAGCCAGAAGCAACAGCTGGGCGTTAAACGCCCAGGAGAAGCTACAAATGGGCGTTAAACGCCCAAAACATGCAGTGTTTGGGCGTTTAACGCCAGGATTGTAGGGAGGAGGCGAATTCGTTTTCAACTCAATTTTCTTTCATTTTGCATGTTTCAATTCATAATTTCTTGCATAAACATGTTACAAACTCTAATCTTCCAACCTTCAATTCCAAAAATTTTTAATCCTAATTTCTAAAATCCCTTTTTCAAAATATATCAAATGTATCTTAATTCATAAACACAAATCCTTTTCAAATCCTCTCCAACTTCTTTTCAAATCTTTTTCAAAACTCAATTATCTTTTCAAATTCATCTCAAATCTTCTTTTTAAAATTCAGATTTATCTTTTTCAAATATCTTTCATAACTTTTAAATTTTAAATTACATCTTTTTCCTATCAAACTTATCTTTTACAAATCATATCTTCTATCTTATCTTTTTCAAAATTTTCAAAAACCCACCCCCTACCCTTTAAATCCACGTTCGGCCTCTCTTCTCGCCTCCACAATTCGGAAATTGGCTCTCCTTCTACCCCTCTCCTTTCCTTTCTTTTGCTTGAGGACAAGCAAACCTCTAAGTTTGGTGTGTTTATCCGTGATCACTAAGCCATACCCACTAAGATCATGGCTCCTAAGGGGAATCAAACCACTCCAAGAGGCAAGAAAGAGAATATTCCAAAACCACTTTGGAATCAAGGGAAGTTCTTAACCAAAGAACTTTCAGACCATTACTACAAAATAATGGGTCTAAGATCAGTGATCCCGGAAGTCAAATTCGATTTGAAAGAAGATGAATATCCAGAGATCCAAGAGTAAATTCGAAACAGGAGCTGGGAAATCCTAGCTAATCCTGAAACAAAGGTGGGAAGAAACATGGTTCAGGAATTCTACTCAAATCTGTGGCAAACAGACAGGTAGAGAATATTTGGAACTGCCCTCTATGACTATCGGACCTTGGTCAGAGGAAAGATTGTTCACATCCACCCTGACAAAATCAGGGAGATCTTTAAGTTACCTCAGCTGAAAGATGACCTAGACTCCTTTAATAGGAGAATGATGAGAATAAATAAGGGCTTGGACAAGATTCTAGAGGACATATGCCTCCCTGGAACCAAGTGGACAACCAGCACCAAGGGCGTCCCAAATCAACTCAAGAGAGAAGATCTCAAACCAGTCGCCAGAGGCTGGCTGGACTTCATTGGGCGTTCTATACTGCCCACTAGCAACCGCTCTGAAGTCACCATTAAAAGAGCAATGATGATCCATTGCATTATGTTGGGAAGAGAAGTGGAAGTTCATCAGCTGATTTCGTGTGAACTTTACATAATTGCAAACAAGAACTCCAAAGATGCCAAATTGGCTTATCCAAGCTTAATCTCTATGCTATGTAAAGATGCTGGGGTGAAGATGAGAGTAACTGAGTATATCTCAGTTGAGCGACCAATCACCAAAATATCAATGGAAAGACAACAAGTGCAGGACGACCCATCAAGAGGAGAGCACAGGAATTCCTCCCGGAGATCCCTCAAATTGAATACTGGGAGCATCTTGAAGCATCTGTTGCCAAGTTGCAAGCTATGGACCAAATAAAGGAAGAACAGAATAATCAAAATAGCATGCTTTGCAAACTACTTGGGGAACAAGAAGAGCAAAGGCGTGACTTAAAGGAACTGAAGCGTCAAAAGCTATCTCTTGAAGGACCAAGCACTCCACAGACTAGAGGAACATTTATTTCCCAAAATAAAGGTTGTTGACTCCTAATCTTAGCTTTAACTCTGTTATAGTTATTCTTATAGGAATTTACCTTAGAAGTTATATATGAGTAGTAAGTAGTATATCTATTTTGATTTTATCTCCAAGTAAGCTATAATTTATTTTTCTCATCATCATCAAACATGAATAAACTAGTAGAATTTTTAGAATAAAGAGGCAATAATTTTTCGAGTTCTTAATAAGGAAAATTCTAATTATTTATATGTGATGGCAATATTTTTTGTCTTCTGAATGAATGCTTGAACAATGCATATTTTTTATATTGAATTTTATGAATGTTAAAATTGTTGGCTCCTGAAAGAATGATGAACAAGAGAAATATTATTGCTGATCTGAAAAATCATGAAATTGATTCTTGAAGTAAGAAAAAGCAGTGAAACAAAAAAAAGCAAAAGAGGTAGAAAAAGCCAATAGCCCTTTAAACCAAAAGGCAAGGGTGAAAAGGATCCAAGGCTTTGAGCATTAATGGATAGGAGGGCCCAAGGAAATAAATCCATGCCTAAGTGGCTAAAATCAAGCTGTCCCTAACCATGTGCTTGTGGCATACAGGTCCAAGTGAAAAGCTTGAGACTGAGTGGTTAAAGTCGTGATCCAAAGCAAAAGAGTGTGCTTAAGAACTCTAGACACCTCTAATTGGGGACTTTAGCAAGGCTAAGTCATAATCTGAAAAGGATCACCCATTTATGTGTCTGTGGCATTTATGTATCCGGTAGTAATACTGGAAAACAAAGTGCTTAGGGCCATGGCCAAGACTCATAAAATTAGTTATGTTCAAGAATCAACATATTTAACTAGGAGAATCAATAATACTATCTGAATTCTGAGTTCCTATGGATGCCAATCATTCTGAATTTCAAAGGATAAATTGAGATGCCAAAACTGTTCAGAAGCAAAAAGCTACTAGTCCCGCTCATCTAGTTAGAATCTGAGCTTCACTTAAAACTCTGAGATACTATTGCTTCTTGATTTCTTTTTATCCTATTTTATTTATCTAGTTGCTTGTGGACAAGTAACAGTTTATATTTGGTGTTGTGATGAGCGGATATTTTATACGCTTTTTGGGGGTAATTTCATGTAGTTTTTAGTATGTTTTAGTTAGTTTTTAGTATATTTTTATTAGTTTTTAGGCAAAAATCATATTTCTAGACTTTACTATGAGTTTGTGTGTTTTTCTGTGATTTCAGGTATTTTCTGGCTGAAATTGAGGGAGCTGAGCAAAAATCAGACTCAGGCTGAAAAAGGACTGCTGATGTTGTTGGATTATGACCTCCCTACACTCGGAATGGATTTTTTGGAGCTACAAGAGTCCAATTTGCGTACTCTCAATTGGGTTGGAATAGACATCCAGGGCTTTCCAGAAATATATAATAGTCTATACTTTTCGTGAAGATAAATGACGTAAACTGGTGTTTAACGCCAGTTCCATGTTGCATTCTGGTGTTCAGCGCCAGAAACAGGTTGCAAGTTGGAGTTAAATGCCAAAAACAGGTTACAACCTGGTGTTTAACTCCAGAAACAGCCCAGGCACGTGAGAAGCTCAAGTCTCAGCCCCAGCACACACCAAGTGGGCCCCAGAAGTAGATTTCTGCACCATCTATCTTAGCTTACTCATTTTCTATAAACCCAGGTTACCAGTTTAGTATTTAAACAACTTTTAGAGACTTATTTGGTATCTCATGACATTTTTAGATCTGAACTTTGTACTTTTGACGGCATGAGTCTCTAAACTCCATTGTTGGGGGTGAGGAGCTCTGCAGCGTCTCGATGAATTAATGCAATTATTTCTGTTTTCTATTCAAACACGCTTGTTCCTATCTAAGGTGTTCATTCGCGCTTCAATATGAAGAAGGTGATCATCCGTGACCCTCATCATCATTCTCAACCCATGAACGTGTGCCTGACAACCACCTCCGTTCTACATTAGACTGAATGAGTATCTCTTAGATTCCTTAAATAGAATCTTCGTGGTATAAGCTATAATCCATTGGCAGCATCCTTGAGAATCCGAAAGGTCTAAACCTTCTCTGTGGTATTCTGAGTAGGATTCAAGGATTGGATGACTGTGACAAGCTTCAAACTTGCGAGTGTTGGGCGTAGTGACAGACGTAAAAGGATCAATGGATCCTATTCCGACATGATCAAGAACTGACAGATGATTAGCCGTGCTGTGACAGAGCATTTGGACCATTTTCATTGAGAGGATGGGAAGTAGCCATTGACAACGGTGACACCCTACATATAGCTTTCCATGGAAGGAGCCTTGCACGTTTGAAAGTGAGGAAGCATTATGTTACAGGAATTCAGAAGACAAAGCATCTCCAAAACTCCAACATATTCTCCATTACTGCATAATAAGTATTAATTAATACATGCTCTCTTGTTTATTTGCAAGTCAATTAATAACTATAATTGGTATCCTGACTAAGATTAATAAGATATCCATAGTTTGCTTCAAGCCAATAATCTCCGTGGGATTTGACCCTTACTCACGTAAGGTATTACTTGGACGACCCAGTGCACTTGCTGGTTAGTTGTGTGGATTGCAAAAGTGTGATTGCGATTTCGTGCACCAATGACCATATACTATATTTAAATTTAACCCTCTAATCGGAATCAAGTGACCAACAGATTGGTGGTTGATGAAGGTTAGAGGAGACTAAATCACTAAAGGATTAGGGTTTAGTCAATTATAGTTTGCTATGAAATGAATCTTGCATGATTAAAATAGTTGGTAAGAAAGCTTAATCCGAAAAAGTAAACATCTTTGATACCTTAACTGCTTTCTCTTATTGATTTCTCGCGAATTCTCTTAATTGCGTTCTTTACAATTGAATTGCTGTTTAATGCTTTTTCAACCCACCAAACCAATTCTACTGTCTACCTAACTAAACTAATCAGTCGACCATTGTTGCTCAGTCCATCAGTCCTCGTGGGATTGACCCTCACTCTCCTGAGGTATTACATGGAACGCCCCTCTTTCCCTCTTGTCTGGCATTCAACACCAACAAGGGGCTTTCTCCAGGGTGCTCTATTTTTAGCTCTGACTGTCTCTGCTTCTATTTTAACTACTGCACATGATCACAAACCTAAAGAAACAATTATGAAAATTAAACTGATATAATTGAAATATACTTAATGAAAACAGAAATAACTTTAATTATGGATTGATATAGCTCATTTGACTTTCCTCTACTACTAGTTAGAAGATGACTTAATGGGATTGATCTTTGCCAATTCTCAAGTTGTGGTTAGTGATTAGGATAGAGATCCTTGACCACCAACCCTTGTCAAGACCTTTTTAGCTATTAGTTTACTTCCTTGCCATTTATCTTTCATGTCTCTTGTCAAAAACCCCAAACATAACTCATAACCAATAACAAGAACATTTTATTGCAATTCCTAGGGAGAACGACCCGAGGTTTGAATACTTCGGTTATTAATTTTAGGGGTTTGTACTTGTGACAAACAAATGTTTGTATGAAAGGATTATTGTTGGTTTAGAAACTATACTTGCAACGAGATTTCATTAGTAAAATTCTAGACCACACAATTTTCCAAATCATCAAAATGGCGCCGTTGCCGGGGAATTACAATGGTGTTATGTTATTGGTTATTGTATATATGTGAATATTGTGAATAACTTGATTTTTGGATTGCTTGTTAGCTTTGCTAGTTTTAGGACTTTGTTTCATTGTTCCTTGTTAGCTTTTGTTTTTATTTTCTCTTTCCATTATGAATTCTCACTTTGGCTATGAGTGTGATTATAACTATGTTGTAGGTAATGGAGGTTACAATGAAGAGATGCATCATGGATGGGATGACCAAAGGTGGGAGGAGCCATATGCATATGATCAATCCTCATGGCAACAACCTCCACTAATGCACTATGAAGAAGAGACATTCTATGATTCATACCAATCCAATGGCTATGGTGAATCTCCTTGTGACTTTCAAGAACCACCACCATATGCCTGTGATCCCCCTCCTCAACATAGCTTTGAACCACCATGCTCGCAAGCCCCCTACCACCGAACACCTCTATATGACCCTAATCCTTATCCACCATACCAACCACCTTTTGAACCATATGAGCCATACATGGAA
Organism: Arachis hypogaea; assembly: GCF_003086295.3. Classification (NCBI taxonomy): domain Eukaryota; kingdom Viridiplantae; phylum Streptophyta; class Magnoliopsida; order Fabales; family Fabaceae; genus Arachis; species Arachis hypogaea. The sequence continues at coordinate 94,980,008 of NC_092038.1, read as the reverse complement.
CCACCATTCCAATATCAATACTCCGAAGAACCACCTCAATATACACCACCACCTTACCAAGAAGAACCACTTTCTTATCATGAACCCTTTCTCCAAGACAATGAACCCTCCTATCCACCCCAATCTCTAATGGATGAAACCCTTGGTGTTCTTCTTCGAGGGCAAGATGAAATGAAAAGGGATGTGCAACAATTTGTGGCTACCTTGACCAAGGTAGTAAGCCAATTAGCCTCCCAATGCTTGAATATTCAAGGAACTTCTATAGCTACATGTGAAGAATCCAAGGAAGAGCATAGCATGAAGGAGAGATTGAAAACTCCGGTGGGGAATGAGGAATGCTACTTTGTGTTAGAACAATTGGAGGAACCTATGATTATTGAAGAAGATGAAGAAGTAGTTGAAGACTTAGGAGACGCAGAACCTCCATGGGAACCTGGAGTTGAAGAAAACTCGTCCAAGAAGATTGAAGTTGATATTGAGGAGGAATATGCACAACCTCCAAGGCATATCCCATATGAAGACTTGGAAGGAATGGAGCAAGAATTGAGTCCCCTTGGTGATAAAGATCAAGCATCAAATCTTAGTGGTGGTAAATCCTTTGAGTTTGAAGAACCTTCTCCCGGTAAGATAGAAAGCGATGTGAAGGTAGATTTCTCTCTCCCTCCCATTTATGATTTGAGTGATGGAAAAGAGTTAAATGAAATTGATGAACAAAGGATTGAGAATGAAGAAGTTTACGAAGAGGTGGGAATAATCAAGGAAGAACATAAGGGAGTAGAGCTTGCAAGGACATTGGAAATACCTCTCCCCAAGCTACCACCATCCATTCTTTCATTCAAGTGGGTAAAGTCCATATACTTGAGCTTTATGATTCCCCTTGAATACGGTTTGCTTGAGACGGATGGTCAACACATATTATGGCTTTAAGAGTAAAAGGGAGATGGTTAGTGGTTGTAAATATCATTCTAAGCTCATGATGGTTGCATGTTCAAAGTTGAATGGTAATGGTTGGCGTAGAACCAAATTGCAAGGTCCTAGGAAGTTGTTTGGAGGCTTCTTTGAGAATTCTAAGGTCATACCACCCAATTGGAATCATGATTATCAATCTGAAGATGGGTGTCAAAACAAAGTGTGGGATCCTGGATCGCACAAGGAAAATCAAACTTAGAAGCCCATGGTTTGTGAAGAACTTCATCAAAGCTTGGAGCTATTAATTTTGAATGATGGAGCTTATTGGAGAACCAAGCATTGGTGGGAGTTCCAAGAAGAGTTTAAGCACAAGCCACCTTGAGAGGAGCTCCCCATAAGTCCAACTTAAGGACAATAAACAAAAGTGCTAGGTGGGAGACACCCCACCATGCTTAACTCTTTTCATCTTCTTTTTTGTAAATAGTGTAGAATTTAGTTGATTTCATGCTTTGTTTTGTTCGTTAAGTTTAATTAGTATTTTAGCATGTTGAATAAGGTTTATGGTGTTTCGGTAGTTGTTTGGAGGGTTAAAATGCTTGATTTGGTGCAAGAACTTGGAAAAACAATTTTTGAAAAATATAGCACCATCCATGCGTACGCGTACATGGCGAGTACGCGCGCTTCAGGCATTTTCGACCATCCACATGCACGCGTACATGGTGCGTACGCGTGGATGCAAAAATTCCATCTCCAGCCAAAAACCCGAGAGTTACGCCTGCACTGTGCGAACATTGAGCCCCAGGCCCAACACCACCCACACGTGCGCGCACCTGGCGCGTACGCGTCGATAAAGCTAAATGCGCAAAGCACGCGTGCGTCGGTTACGCCACCTACACTCCTAGTACATTTCCCAGAGAGTTGTGCTACTTTTGGGCCAACGCCATGCCCTACGCCTGACACAACTTACGCATGCGCGCACCTGGCGCGTGCGTGCACCTAGCGCATACGCGTCCTTCGGCTAATCTGCGCATCAACGCGTGAGCGTTCATGACGTGTCCGCGTTGGTAAAAATAAAAAAAAAAAGTTTTTTTCTCCTCTTTCATTTTCTTTTGTTTATCGCATTCATATACTTCTATTCTTTGCATTTTAATTTTGTTTTTATAGCCTGTTTTCATTTTATTTTATCAGTTTTTTTATTTTAGTAATGGTGTTGAATTCTTATACTCAATTGTTGAGAATTTCATGCATTGATTTAGTGCTTCATGACTTGTTGCATTAATTATAATATTTGTCCTACACACGAGATTAGTGCTTTAGTCCTTCCTAACTCATCATTCTTTGTTTTTATGCCTCCTTATCATTAAGTTACGATGGGACCAAATGCTTTCATGCTTATCACTAATCTTGTTTGTGGCAATTCTTATTTGATCTTGATGCTCAACATGCTCTTCATGCTTTGACTTTACTCTTGCATCAAGTATTAGTTGATATGCCCTTTGCTTATATTGCTTTCTCACATACATGCGTAGCTAACATGTAGCGAGAACCCTACTTTTATTTGGTATTAGCCCCCACCTACGTTTTATTTGCTTTGATATCTTTGTTGTAGGCTTAATTCTCTTTCTTTTTTGCTCTTTTTAAGTTGGCCACCAAAAGAGGAAAAGGACAAGTTTCTAAATGGGGCAACAAACAAGTCATCCGCACATTCTTTTGAGGAAGCTCATCAATTGTAGCAACCCGTCCACTTTGCTCTCCTTTGCATGCACCGAGGACAGTGCAATCTTCAAGTGTGGGAAGGTCGTCCAACCGATCTCCATGGGTAACAATTTCTGTTTTCAACACCAAATCTTAGTTTTTAGTGGTTTCATTGCATGATAGGTTACATGTTAGTTAGAATTTGTACATATTTTCACTACTTCTTTCTTGTTAGGACTACTTAGTTAGGGTGATGATTTCTTTTCCAAGAAACTGTTTTAGGGCACCCTACCAATTTAAATAAAATTTTTATTGAACTTGCTTGAAGAAATTATTTTGGAACATAGTTTTTGAGCTAAGAACACAAGCTTGTAAGTTTTGAGCCTAATGATGTGGTTACATCTTATAACCACTTATTTTCCCTTATTGTGTGCAATTGTTCTCTTTCTATGATTGTGATCTTTGATTTGTTTAATTCTATATGTCCATTATTCACTTATATGATTGAGGCCATTGTTTTATTAGCTCACTTACCCATATAGCCTACCTTTTACTCTCCATTGTTAACCAATTTTGAGCCTACGCTTAACCCAATTGTTCTTTATTTTAGCACATTACAAGCCTAAAGTGGAAAATAATAAATGTCCTTTACTTGGATCTTTGATTAGCTTAGGCTAGTGAGAGTGCACATTATTAAAGTTTAGGGAGATTTGGAAACATTGGTTGGGACAAAAAGGTGTTTTGTATTTTTATATTTGGGAATTGGGTACATACTCATGTATTGATTAAATGTATAGACCCTATGTATTGATGTTCTTGTATATAGTTTGAAAGAAAGAAAAAAAATGAGAAAAACAAAAGAAAAAGAAAAAGAAAATAAATGTGAAAAAGAAAAGAAAAGAAAAAAAATAGAAAAAGAAAGAAAAAAGAAGAAAAATAATAAAAAGGGGACAAAATACCCCCAAAGTGAAGCTCAATAAGAATCAATGCAGGTGAAATGAAAAGAAAATGCATGAGTATGTGAAAAAGTGAAGAATTGGTAGTTAGGCTAGCTTTGAATTGTATAGGTCATTATCTAGGTTAGGTGGGAAAGCTTAAGTCAATCAAAGATTCAAATTCTAGTCCACTTATCCATATATGATCCTACTTTGACCACAGCCCCATTACAACCTATGAAAAGACCTCATGATGAATGTATGCATGCATTGAAAAATTGTTGATTGTTAGATGAAAAACAAATCTTGAAAAGCATGATTCAGGGAGAATTGAGAGAATCGACCCTATACACTTGAGCGACTAGAGTGCAAACACTTCCGGTGAGGGTTCGATGCTCAATTCCTTGATTCCCGGCTTTCATGAGCGTTCTTCTTGCAAGTCTACTTGAACTTCATTTTTATATTTGAATTGGTAGGATTCATGAATCGTTATATGATCTTGGTCCCATTTGTGCATGTATGTCTTGGAGATTGACTTATTTTTAACCAAGTAGGTAGAATCATTTTGCATTTAGTTGCATTCATTTAGATAGGATTCATATAGATAGGTTGCATTGAATAAATGTCATACCCCTTGCTTCATTCTTGGTTTAGCATGAGGACATGCTATGGTTTAAGTGTGGGGAGGTTGATAAACCCCATTCTTAGGGTTTATCTTGTGTTGAATTTAGAGGGTTTTGTCAACTTTTCTCCCATTTATCCAATGAAATAGCATGGTTTTGTAAATTCTCCTTTAATTGTGCTTAAGAGTGAAAACATGTTTTTAGGTCTTAAAATAGCTAAATTTAATTCACCTTGATTCCATTAGATGCCTTAATATGTTTGTTAAGTGATTTCAGTTTTAGGAGGCAAAGATTGGATCAAGGAAATGAAGAAAAAGCATGTAGAAATGGAGAACTCATGAAGAAAATAAGGAATCGCAAAGCTGTCAAGCCTGACCTCTTCGCACTTAATCAACCATAACTTGAGCTACAAAGGTCCAAATGAGGCAGTTTCAGTTGTGTTAGAAAGCTAACATCCCGGGCTTCAAAATTATATAAATTTTTCCATAGTTGCTGCACGTCTAGAGATGCGTACGTGCACTGTACGCATACGCATTGATGAAGGCACGTGATTCACTTAATGCAACTCGTGGCCAGCGATTTTATGAACATTTTCGGCCCAATCCAACTCATTTCTGATGCTATTTAACCCAAGAATTGAAGAGGGATGAGGCATCTTTAGTCATAGTTAGTTTTAGTTTAAGTTTTAGAGGGAAAGTTAGTTTCTAGAGAGAGAAGCTTTCTTCTCTCTCTCTTCTCTCTAAGATTAGGATTAGGTTTAGGTTTAGGTTAATCTCTTCTTAGATCTAGGTTTAATTCATTTTTTGATTTACTTTTTCTTTACAATTTCTTGTTCTTCTACTCCTCCTCTCTCTAATTTTGTATTTCATTCTTGTAATTGTTTACTTTGTTGTTGATGTACTCTTCCTTCTTCTATTTCCCTTTAATGCAATTTGAGGTAATTCATGTAGATCTTGTTTCCTTTGATTGTTGTTGTTAATTCTTTGCAATTAGTTGTTGTTAGATTTTATTCTTGTTGTTGATTTTACTATGCTTTTCTTTTATGCCTTCTAAGTGTTTGATGAAATGCTTGGAAGGATGTTAGAGTAGAATTTTAGTGCTCTTGGGTTGGAAAGGTAACTTAGGAACTCTTGAGTTACTAATGTCCAAGTAATTGATGATTGGGATCCATTGACTCTAGTTCTCACTAATTGAATTAGTGGAGAGTTAGGACTTATGGACTAGGATTGATATAGCTCATTTGACTTTCCTCTACTACTAGTTAGAGGATGACTTAATGGGATTGATCCTTGCCAATTCTCAAGTTGTGGTTAGTGATTAGGATAGAGATCCTTGACCACCAACCCTTGCTAAGACCTTTTTAGCTATTAGTTTACTTCCTTGACATTTATCTTTCATGTCTCTTGTCAAAAACCCCAAACATAACTCATAACCAATAACAAGAACATTTTATTGCAATTCCTAGGGAGAACGACCTGAGGTTTGAATACTTCGGTTATTAATTTTAGGGGTTTGTACTTGTGACAAACAAATGTTTGTATGAAAGGATTATTGTTGGTTTAGAAACTATACTTGCAACGAGATTTCATTAGTAAGATTCTAGACCACACAATTTTCTAAATCATCATTGGGTTACCTCCCAATAAGCGCTTCTTTATTGTCGTTTAGCTGGACTTTTACTGCGCTTACCTCAGCAAGAGGTTGGATTTCTCTTGCTCAACTTCACCACCCAAATAATGTTTCACTCTCTGGTTATTAGTAGTAAATCTTTTATCAGAGTAATTACTCGTGAGTTCTATATGACCATAGGATGATACATTAGTGATTAGGAAAGGTCCTGTCCAACGTGACTTAAGCTTTCCTGGGAAGAGCTTTAGTGTAGAATTGAAGAGCAGAACTTTTTGTCCAAGTTCAAAGACTCTGGAAAAAATCTTTTTGTCATGCCACTTCTTGGCCCTTTCTTTATAAATCTTTGCATTTTCAAATGCAGCAAGTTAGAATTCATCTAACTCATTTAGCTAGAGTAACCGTTTCTCTCATGCTACCTTTGCATCAAGGTTTAGGAGTTCGGTTGCCCAGTAAGCTTTATGTTCTAAGACTCCTTAGGAAGCTTATCCTCTTCCTTAGGAGTTTTCAAAGACTTCTTTACTTCCTCTAGTTCCTCTAAATCAGGCTGGGCATCATAAAAGATGTCGTTCAACTCTTCTTCGAGTCTCTCAACCATATTCACTTCTTCCACCAGGGAATCAATGATATCAATACTCATGCATTCCTCTGGAGTATCTGGATGCTACATAGCTTTGATAGCATTTAGTACAAACTCATCCTCATTTACTCTCAGGGTTACTTTCCCTTTCTGAACATCAATGAGGGTCCGTCCTGTAGCTCGGAATGGTCTTCCTAAGATGATCAACTTAAAGATGGGTGTCGAAACAAGGTATGGGATCCGGGAATACTTTGCCCTGCTGCATCCGCTCGCTAGCACGCTGCGCGCGCGGATTTGCACCCTGTTTTTTCTCCTTTCTCCTTTCTCCTTCTTTCTTCTTTTCTTCTTCTTTCTTTCTATTTTTTTCTTTTTCTTCTTCCTCCTCTCTTGAAAAATTTTCTTTTTTTCTTCCAAATAAAAAATTTATAAATAAAAAAATAAAAAATAAAAAAATAAAAATAAAAAAATTAAAAAAATTAAAAAAAAAAATTTTCCTTTTCTTCCATCCTCTTTTATTGCATTTGCTTGTTTTCATTCACTGCATTTTAATTTTATTTTTGTAACTTGTTTTCCCTTTTATTTTCTAAATTTCTTATTTTAATAATGGTGTTGGATTCTTATATTCAATTGTTGAGAATTTCTTGGTTAATCTTGGTGCTTCTTGACTTGTTTGATATTGTTGGGTGATGAAACTTTTAAATCAATGCTTAATCTTGTATGACTCTTATACTCTTTATGCATTGATATGAACTTGCATGTCTTTCATGACCCACTCCTTCTAGTCGAACCTGATGCTTTTGAGTGCTCTTCATGCTTTAACTTTACTCTTGCATCAAGTATTAGTTAATATGCATTTGCTTGAATTGCTTTCTCACTCACATGCGTAGCTAACATGTAGTGAAAACTCTACTCTTATTTGGCATTAGCTTTTCCTATGTTCTATATGCTTTGCTATCTTTGTTGTAAGCTTAATTATCTTTCCTTTTCTTTCCTTTTAGGTTGGCCACCAAGAAGAAAAGGAATGGAAAGGCTTCTAAATAGGGCAACAAACAAGTTCACCCACACAACCTTTTGAAGAAGCTCATCAATTGTAGCAACCCATCCACCTTGCTCTTCTTTGCATGCACCGAGAACGGTGCAAATTTCTAAGTGTGGGGAGGTCGTTCGACCGATCTCCATGGGTAACAATTTCTTTCTTTCAACACCAATTTCTTTGTTAGTTAGTTGTTGCATTACATGATAGGTTGCATGTTGGTTATAACTTGTACATATTCTATCATTTCTTTTAGGACTACTTGGTTAGGGTGATGATTTCTTTTCCAAGAAACTATTTTTAGGGCACCCTACTGGTGCACGAAATTGTGATCACTACAACTTTTTCACAACTCTCATAATCCCCGGTAATGGCTCCAAGAACTTGGTGGCTCAATACCATGGCATTACACAACTTCGCACAACTAACCAGCAAGTGCACTGGGTCGTCCAAGTAATAAACCTTACGTGAGTAAGGGTCGATCCCACGGAGATTGTTAGTATTGAAGCAAGCTATGGTCATCTTGTAAATCTTAGTCAGGCAAACTCAAATGTATATGGTGATGAACGAAAATAACATAAAAGATAAAGATAGTGATACTTATGTAATTCATTGGTAGGAACTTCAGATAAGCGTATGAAGATGCCTTCCCTTCCGTCTCTCTGCTTTCCTACAGTCTTCATCCAATCCTTCTTCCTCCTTTCCATGGCAAGCTCGTGTAGGGTTTCACTGTTGTCAGCAGCTACCTCCCATCCTCGCAGTGAAAGCTAATGCACACACTCTGTCACAGTGCTGCCAATCACCGGTGTGGTTCCCTCCCCTACTGGAATAGAATCCAGTGATTCTTTTGCGTCTGTCACTAACGCCCAGTAAGTTACAGGTTTGAAGCACGTCACAGTCATTCAGTCATTGAATCCTACTCAGAATACCACAGACAAGGTTAGACCTTCCGGACTCTCTTGAATGCCGCCATCAGTTCTTGCCTATACCACGAAGACTCTGATCTCACGGAATGGTTGGCTCGTTTGTCAGGCGAGCACTCGGTTGTCAGGCGATCAACCATGCATCGTGCAATCAGGAATCCAAGAGATATTCACTAGAGCCTCGGAAGCTAGTAGAACAAGAGTGGTTGTCAGTCACTTTGTTCATGGGTGAGAATGGTGATGGGCGTCAATCATCACCTTCATCAAGTTGAAGAACAAGTGATATCTTGGATAAAGAACAAGCGGAATTGAATGGAAGAACAATAGTAATTGCATTAATACTCGAGGTACAGCAGAGCTCCACACCTTAATCTATGGTGTGTAGAAGCTCCACCGTTGAAAATACATAAGCATAAGGTCTAGGCATGGCCGAATGGCCAGCCTCCCAATGATCTAAGATCTAAAGTGATCAAAAGATATAAAGATCCAAAGACTTCTAATACAATAGTCAAAGGTCCTACTTATAGAAAACTAGTAACCTAAGGTGTACAGAAATGAGTAAATGACATAAAAATCCACTTCCGGGCCCACTTGGTGTGTGCTTGGGCTGAGAAATGAAGCAAATTTCGTGCAGAGACTCCTCTTGGAGTTAAACGCCAGCTTTAGTGCCAGTTTGGGCGTTTAACTCCCATTTGGGTGCCAGTTCCAGCGTTTAACGCTGGGATTTCCTGAGGTGACTTTGAACGCCGGTTTGGGCCATCAAATCTTGGGCAAAGTATGGACTATCATATATTGCTGGAAAGCCCAGGATGTCTACTTTCCAAAGCCGTTGAGAGCGCGCCAATTGTGCTTCTGTAGCTCCAGAAAATCCACTTCGAGTGCAGGGAGGTCAGAATCCAACAGCATCTGCAGTCCTTTTTGGTCTCAGAATCAGATTTTTTGCTCAGGTCCCTCAATTTCAGCCAGAAAATACCTGAAATCACAGAAAAACACACAAACTCATAGTAAAGTCCAGAAAAGTGAATTTTAACTAAAAACTAATAAAAATATAATAAAAACTAACTAAAAGATACTAAAAACATACTAAAAACAATGCCAAAAAGTGTATAAATTATCCGCTCATCACCTACCAATTTGAAAAAAAAATTGTTGAACTTGCTTGAAAAATTTATTTTGGAACATGGTTTTTGAACTAAGAACACAAGCATGTGAGTTTTGAGCCAAATTGTGTGGTTACATCTTATAACCACTTATTTTCATTCTTGTGTGCATTGTTCTCTTTCTATAATTATAACCCTTGCTTTGTTTGATTCTATATGTCCATTATTCCATGTATTACATGCATTTATATGATTGAGGCCATCATTTCATTTAGCTCACCTACCCAAATAGCCTACATTTCATCAACCATTGTTAGCCAAATTTGAGCCTATTTAATCCCTTTTGTTCTTAATTTTAGCACATCATTATCCCTAAGTGAAAAACAATAAATGTCCTTAATTTAGATCTTTGATTAGCTTAGACTAGTGAGGGTGTGTATCATTTGGGTATAGGAAACTTGGGACATTGGTTGAGGCAAAAGTGTAATTTTTGTATTTTTGTTGAAAATATTGGGAATTGGGTACATATTCATGCATTATATGTAAAACCATATGCATTGATACGTTTGTATATACTTTTGAAAAAAAACAAAAGAATGTGAAAAAAAATGATAAAGGAAAAAAAAAATATATATATATATAGAAAAAGAAATAAAAAGGGGACAAAAATGCCCCAAAGTAAAGTTTAATAAAAAAATCAATGCATATGGAATGTGAATTAAAAAGAATGCATTAGTATGTGAAAAAGTGGGAATCATGGGTAGCTAGGTTGTGTATTAGAATTGTATAGATTGTCATATGTGTTAGGTGAGAGCTTGGACTAATCAAAGATGCAAATTTTAAGCTCACTTGACCATATACATCCCTACTTTGACCCTAGCCCCATTACAACCTATGAACAAGTCCTCTTGATGAATGTATGAATGCATTGAATAATTGTTGATTGTTAGATGAAAGACAAATCTTGGAAAGCATGATTAGAAGAGAATTGAGTGGATCGACCCTATACACTTGAGTTACTTGAGCGGATACACTTCCGGTGAGGGTTCGATGCTCAATTCCTTGTTCCCAACTTTCATGAGCATTCTTCTTACAAGTCTATTTGAACTTCATTTTGATATTTGAATTGGTAGAGTTTGTGAGTTGTCATATGACCTTTATCCTACTTGTTTATATATGTTCTTGGAGATTGATTTACTTTTAACCAAGTAGATAGAATCATTTTGCATTTAGTTGCATGCATGTAGATATGTTTATATAGTTTATTTGCATTGAATAAATGTTCATACCCTTTTCTTGTCTTTCTTTACTCTTAGCATGAGGACATGCTTGGTTTAAGTGTGGGGAGATTTGATAAACCCCGATTTTGTGGTTTATCTTGTGCTTATTTTGGGGGAGTTTTATCACCTTTTCTCACATTTATTCAATGAAATAGCATGGTTTTGTAATTCTCTCTTGATTTGTGCTTAAATGTGAAAACATGCTTTTTAGGCCTTAAAATAGCTAAATTTAATTCACTTTAATTCCATTCAATGCCTTGATATGTTTGTTGAGTGATTTCAGGTTCATAAGGCAAGTATTGAATAGAAGAAGTAAGGAGAAAAGCATGCAAAGTGGGAGAACTCATGAAGAAATGAAGGAACCGTAAAGCTATCAAGCCTGACCTCTTCGCACTCAATCGACCATAACTTAAGCTACAGAGGTCCAAATAAGGCAGTTCTGGTTTCGTTGGAAAGCTAACATCCGGGGCTTCGAAATGATATAAATTTTGCCATATGTTGCTTCGCGTATAGGGGCGCCCACGCGCAATGTGCGCGGATGCGCCGATTGAGCATGTGACCCACTAAAGAGCAACTCGTGGCCAGTGATTTCTAGCTCATTTTGGGCCCAATCTAACTCATTTCTGATGCTATTAAACCCAAGGATTGAGGGAGAAATGAACCAAGGAGTCATAGTTGAGTTTTCATCATGTTTTAGGCTAGAATTCTAGAGAGAGATGCTCTCTCTTCTCTCTAGATTTTAGGGTAGTTTTAGTTAATTCTTCTTGGATCCAAGGTTTAATTCATGTTTTGATTTACTTTTCCTTTACAATTTCTTGTTCATCTACTCTTCCTCTCTCTAATTTTGTATTTCATTCTTGCAATTGTTATTTTGTTGTTGATGCACTCTTTCTTCTTCTATTTTCCCTCAATGAAATTTGAAGTAATTCATGTAGATCTTGTTTCCTTTAATTGTTGTGTTAATTCTTTACATTTGATTGTTGTTAGATTTAATTCTTCTTGTTGATTTACTATGCTTTTCTTTTATGCCTTCCAAGTGTTTGATGAAATGCTTGGTTGGATTTTAGTATAGATTTTGATCCTCTTGGCCTAGGTGGAGTAATTAGTGACGCTTGAGTTATCTAATTCCTTTGATTGATCGACAATTGGAAGTTGCTAATTGATTTGGATACCACTAACACTAGTCTTTCCCTTGGGATTTGGCTAGGACTTGTGGAATCAAGTTGATTCATCCACTTGACTTTCCTCCTTGGTTAGAGGTTAACGAAGTGGTAGCAATAAACAATTTGTGGTCATAATTAAGGAAGATAACTAGGATAGGACTTCTAATTTTTATATCTTGCCAAGAGTTTTGTTAGTTGCTAGTTTATTTTCATTACTATTTACATTCCATGTCTCTTATCCCAAAAAACCCCCAAAATATACTTCATAGCCAATAATTGAGCACTTCATTGCAATTCCTTGTGAGACGACTCAGAGTCCAAATACTCCAGTTAATTCTTATTTGGGGGTTGTTCTTTGTGACAACCAAAATTTTTGCATGAAAGGATTATTGATTGGTTTGGAAACTATACTTTACAATGAGACTCCATTAGATGAATTCTAAACCGTCAAGAATCTGATCATCAGGGACGCACTCTTGTGTTTGCCCATTTCCAGTACCACAAAATCTATGGAAAAAGCAAAGGGTCCAACCCTAACAATCATGTCCTCAATCACGCCTGATAGAAGCTTAACAGAGCCATCAGCAACTTGAAGACATATGCGGGTAGGTATAACTTTGTGAATTAAACAGAGCTTCTTTATTAATGATGTAGGTATTAAGTTAATACTTGCTCCAAGATCACAGAGGGCTGTCCTTGTGCAGGCATGATGCATCACTATTTTGTGGTATATTTTGTCCTCAATTTAGGTGGATTTCATCCATTTTTTCCATATTTATTCAATAAAATAGCATGGTTTCATGATTTCTTCCTAATTTGTGCTTAAGTGTGAAAACATAATTTTAGGCCTTTAATTGGTTAATTTTAATTCACCTTTGACTCCACTAGATGCCTTGATGTGTTTGTTAGTGAATTCAGGTTGAAAAGGCTAAGAATGGATCAAAGGAGCGAAGAGAAAAGCATGCAAAGTGGAGAAATCATGGAAAATCATGGATTTGGGATGCATTCACCGACACGCATGCGTAGCAGACGCGCACGCGTGGAATTGGAGTAGCATGGCGACACGTACGCGTACATGACGCATACGCGTGGAACGAAATTGCCATCGATGCATACGCGTGACCCATGCATGCGCGTCAGTGCTCGCACATGACCCACTTAAAGTGAATCCGCTGGGGGCGATTTCTGGGCTTCCCAGGCCCAAATCCAACACACTTCTGAGCCTATTTCATGCAGAAATTAAGAGGAGTCAAGGGGGGAGTTAGTCATTAAGTAGTTTTAGAAGTAGTTAGAGTTAGTTTCTAGAGAGAGAAGCTCTCTCTTCTCTCTAGAATTAAGATTAGGTTTAGATCTAGATCTACTTATTCTCTCTTGCTTTAATTTTCCTTTTTTTCATCTTTAATTGTTCTCTTGCAGTTATAGCATTCTACTTCTCTTGTATTGTTAGTTGTAGTTTATGAATTCTTATCTAGATCTCTATTTCCCTTTCATTGCAATTTATGATTTCCTTGTCTTTTTATGTTTGGTTTAGTTTTCTATTGTTAATCTCTTGCCTTGATTAGTTGTAGTTCCTTTAATTCTTGCAATTCATGTTGTTTACCTTTATTGTCTTCTATGTGTTTGATGAAATGCTTCTTTTAGTTATGAGTTAGATTTTTCTCCTCTTGGCTTTGGTTGAGTAATTGGAGACTCTTGAGTTATCAAACTACTTTGTTGATTGATAATTGGAAGTTGCTAATTGAATTGCATGTCACTGAAGCTAGTCTTTCCCTTTGGATTTGCCTAGGACTTGTGAATCCAATGTGATTATCTTCACTTGACTTTCCTCCATAGTTAGAGGTTAACTAAGTAGAGCAATGGATAATTCTCATCACAATTGATGATGATAATGACAATAGGACTTCTAATTCTCATACCTTGCCAAGAGCTTTTCTAGTTGTTAGTTTATTTCTTTTACCATTTACATTTCTTGTTTCTTATTCATGGATGGCATAAACATTTGAAAAGGGGGGATCTCTCCCCTAAAGCAAAAGGACGGTATGAACTAGTAAAGAGATCAATTCTAGGCACTGTAAATACCTCAGAGGTCACCAAGAAAAGGGCCGTCATGTTGCACTGCATTATGGTAGGAGGGGAGATCAAGGTCCAAGAGATCATTGCAAAGGATGTCCAAAAGATCTCGGAGAAGAATTCAAAGGAAGCTTGGTTACATTACCCAAGCACCATCATGTGGTTATGCATGAAAGCCAGGTTACCACTAGAGGATGCAAATCCAATTTAGTTGCACCCAGGCGAGCCAATGACTCTGGAAATAATGATAAAAGTCACAGTTGTCCAGCAACGGAGAAGACCACAGAGGAGAAGAAGAGAGGAAGTGCAAGAGGAAGTGCAAGAGGAAGAGCAAGTGGAAGAACAACAAGCAGACCAACCATTTTTGGGACAAGCTTCTAGTACACTAGATTTAAGCCAGATTCAGAGTGCCATTACAGAAATGTCCCAACAATATCTGAGGGCTCAGGAGCAGCAGCATGAGCAATTTCTGAAGGCTCAACACGAGCAATATATGAGAGCTCAGGAGCAGCAAGAAGACTGGTGGGTGAAAATGATGGATTGACAATATCAGATTGAGAAATTTCTCCAAGACTTCATGCAATGCAGGAACCTTTATCATACAGGTGGGGAGGCTAGAAACATGGAAAGAGTGGAATATGATGTAAATGCTCAAGCTAGGCTAGACTATATCACCCGCAGCATGCCACTTCTAAATAAAGGAATCAAACCATATGACGAATGCACTGAAGTAAAGGAGGTACATTTGGCCAAAGCAAAAAGCAACTAAGAGAGAATGAAGCAACATTTGATGGATGCCGGACTGTGGAACGAGGAGAGATATGGAACTAAAACACAGTTAAAAGAAAGAAGAAGCAAGAAAAAGCAAGAAGGAAAGAACAAAGGAAAGCAACCAGAGGATTGAAAGGTGGTGTTGCTCTTTGTCTAACAATAAGAAAGAACATGCTTTCATTTTCCTTTTATGCAGTTTGAGTTTGAATTCTATTGTTTACTTTCTTTAATTGTCAAAATAAATATTCTAGTATAAGTGTTTGTTTCATTTTCATCTACTTGAATGTTTATCTTGTATCCCATTTTGCATAATAAAAGAAAAGGTTAAAACAAAAGCTGCAAAAGTCCAACATGGTAGACATTAGAATAAGGACCAGTGGTGGTGATTACTTGATTAGTTGGTAAGCTCAATAATAAAGGCTACAAGATAGAATGTCTCTTCATAGTGTAAACTTAGTAGCTGCTATGAACTTTTAATGAATAAATGTCCTTGGAAGAAAAGGAAAAAAGTGAGAAAGAAAGAAAAAAAAGCCAAGAATTAGCAACAAACCAATGAAAGAAACAAAAAATAAAAGCTAGACACCAATAGCTTGGACCTTAAGACATATGCCTGTGGTGTCTTTGTACTAGGATCTGCTTGGATGATTAGGTTCTAAGGAGTGTTTCAACACTTGGTAACTTGGGTTAACTAACCCGAGATTATCAATCAAAAGTCCATTATCAAGAGAAACCTAGATACAAGCCATTTAGTAACCTAAAGAGGTGTTGGACACCAATATCTTAAGAAGAATTATGAGCCAAGTGTCTGTAGTGAAGAGGTGTTGATTGAGAATTGAACTAAGAAGCTGAAGCAACACTTGACACTGAGCTACAATTGAAAAATAAGTTTCTAAAGCAAAAGAAAGAAAGAAAATTCCACAAGGACCAATACAGAATAAGGTCTTATAGCAGCAATTCTAGTTATCACTCAGAGGGACATTTTACATTTGGAAGTTGACAATAATTGAGCTGCATTCTGTCTGCATAAAATCCCATGAGCCAAATTCAATTACTTACTAACAAGGACATATATCCTTATCTGTTTTCATGCCTTTTTCTTATTTCACTGCTTGCTTGGGGACAAGCAAGATTTAAGTTTGGTGTTGTGATGACAAGTCATCTTATGCTAGTTTCACAAGTATTTTTCATTTGTTCAAATAAGTTTTATGCACTTTCTTTAGCAATAAGTAAGCAATTGGATTGAAATTTCATGTAGTGCCCAAGTCAATTGAACATGGTTGTTTATGTGCTTTTCCATGAGGTTTTATGCTACTTTTATTAAATGTTATGAATAATGCAAATACCGCATGATTATAGCAAACTTTGAGGTAATTGTTTGATTGATTGTAGGTGGAAATAAAGCAAGGAAAAAGTAAGAAAGAAGAGGAAGAAATAGAGCAAAGAGTATTGAAGAAGAGAGGGAGGTGCAACGTTGGTGGTAACGTTGAACCACCAACGTTAGGGGCAACATTTTGGAAAGAAGTAATGGGTGCCAACATTGAGGGCAACATTGGTGATCCAACGTTGCCTCAAACGTGGGAAGCTGCAGAATTTTGGTGCTGGCATTGGAGGGAACGTTGGAGGTCCAATGTTACCTCCAACATCCTCGATGATTTTCAAAGGCTAGAGCCATAAAAATTTTAGGTGACACGCACACGTCAATAACGCATATGCGTGGATATGCAAAGCACGCATACGCATGAGGTGCGCGCACGCGTAGAATGGTGAAAATGACCATCGACGCATACGCGTGGGTCACACGTATGCGTGACTGAATGAACGTTGGAGGTCCAACGCTGCCTCAAACGTTGCCTCCAACGTCCGCGATGAGCCACCCAAAATTTGATTTGAAAAATTGCAATCGACGCGCACGCGTATACGACGCTTACGCGTGGATGCATATCTTGGCCAGACACGCCAACGCGTGAGCGACGCATACGCACAAAATTCCATTTTAATGCATACACGTAAACTATGCGCACGCGTGGGTGGAAAAACGTTGGTGGTTCAACGTTGAGTCCAACATTGGCGCCAATGCCCAGCCCTTTGGAAATCCTTTCTCAAGCCAACGTTTGCTTGCAAATGTTGAGGCTAACGTTGACACCAGCACCTGTTTAATTGAGCACCCATGCAATTCAAAATGTGAATTGTCAATTACCCCTCTTCAATATCACAGAGACCCACTCTCGCTTGCTTCAACAAAGGCCCAATCCAAGGACTTAAAGACCAATTTGGAAAGTGTATAAATGGAAGAAAATTTGAGTTCGGAAAGGAGAGCTAGTGAGTAGGAATTTGAGCTGTGTAGTTAGTTACAGATCGGAATTCATTTCCTTTTGTATTTTCTTCTGTATTTCTCTCTGCAGCTTTTTAATTTTTGGTTTTTCTTGAGCAATGATGAACTAAACCTCAAATTCATTAGGGGGAGGAGCTCTATTGTAATTCAAATAAATCAATGAAATTTTTCTTCTTCTCAGTTCATTTTTGTAGCTATTGGATATCTTCTGGTTTGATTTAGAATTCTGCACTCCGAAAGGGGGTTGAATTCAATTGAACGCTTGTGTGAGCCTCGGAAGGGGAATCACTTGTATTAGAATTAGAGCTCTATCCTTCACTACTCTCGTGATCAACACTATTCGGGAGGAATTCAGATCTTGAGAGTTAGTGTGGCTTATGGATGAGAGAATTACACTTAACCTCTTCTCATGACAATTAGATCAAGGAATTGGCAAGATTGATTGTGATTAGAGAGATTGGATTGCCAAGAAATTGGGATCTAATTAATTTGAATCTGCCATATATCTATTTAAATGATTGAGGAAGGAGTTGAGACCCAATTGATTCATAAAGGATTAGAATATCTCTGATCCCTGATGAATCACTTTCAATGATTTTCTTCATTTTAAACCTCTCTAATTTCATTTCTTACTTGATTTGTCTTACTGTTTGAATCCCTGCACCCAATTCCCTTTATAATTCATGCAATTAAAATTTCCTTGCAATTTAGATTCAGCAATTTTACTTTCCTGCACTCTAAGATTTAGTTATTTACATTTTTTACAATTTAAGTTTCAGCTCTTACAGTTTCTTGCACTTTAAGTTTCAGCAATTTATCTTCTTTGCCATTTAAGTTTCAGTTGATTTACATTCTGTAATTTAGATTCCCAGTGATTTACATTCTGTTTGATCAAATTCCACTTAACTCATCAACTATCAACTTAACTAAATTCATCACCATACTAAAGTTGCTTATTCCATCAATTCCTGTGGGATCGACCTCACTTTTGTGAGTTTTACTACTTGATGCGACCCGGTTCACTTGCTGGTTAGTTTTTTATGGAAATATAATTTTCACACATCAAATAGGCTCAGAAGCATGGGTACACGTCGGTGCTTGCACGTGACCCACTTAAAGTGAATCCGCTGAGGGGATTTTTGGGCTTCCCAGGCCCAAATCCAACTCATTTCTGAGCCTATTTCATGCAAAAATCAAGAAGAGTCAAGGGGGGACTTAGTCATTAAGTAGTTTTAGAAGTAGTTAGAGTTAGTTTCTAGAGAGAGAATCTCTCTCTTCTCTCTAGAATTAGGATTAGGTTTAGATCTAGATCTACTTCTTCTTCTCTCTTGCTTTAATTTTCCTTTTTTTTCATCTTTAATTATTCTCTTGTAGTTGTAGCATCTACTTCTCTTGTATTGTTAGTTGTAGTTTATGAATTCTTATGGAGATCTCCATTTTTCTTTATGATTTCCTTGTCTTTTTATGTTTGGTTTAGTTTTCTATTGTTAATCTCTTGTCTTGATTAGTTGTAGTTCCTTTAATTCTTGCA
Organism: Arachis hypogaea; assembly: GCF_003086295.3. NCBI lineage: Eukaryota > Viridiplantae > Streptophyta > Magnoliopsida > Fabales > Fabaceae > Arachis > Arachis hypogaea. The sequence continues at coordinate 94,961,437 of NC_092038.1, read as the reverse complement.
ATTCATGTTTACCTTTATTGTCTTCTATGTGTTTGATGAAATGCTTCTTTTAGTTATGAGTTAGATTTTTCTCCTCTTGGCTTTGGTTGAGTAATTGGAGACTCTTGAGTTATCAAACTCCTTTGTTGATTGATAATTGGAAGTTGCTAATTGAATTGCATGTCACTAAAGCTAGTCTTTCCCTTTAGATTTGACTAGGACTTGTGAATCCAATTTGATTATCTTCACTTGACTTTCCTCCATAGTTAGAGGTTAACTAAGTGGAGCAATGGATAATTCTCATCACAATTGATGATGATAATGAGGATAGGACTTCTAATTCTCATACCTTGCCAAGAGCTTTTCTAGTTGTTAGTTTATTTCTTTTTCCATTTAGATTTCTTGTTTCCTATTCAAAACCCCAAAATACTTGTCCCGTAACCAATAACAAGATCACTTCCTTGCAATTTCTTTGAGAGACGACCCGAGGTTTGAATACTTCGGTTTATTTTTATAGGGGTTTGTTACTTGTGACAACTAAATTTTTGCATGAAAAGATTCTTTGTTGGTTTAGAAACAATACTTGCAACAAGAATTTATTGTAAAATTCTATACCACCAAAAATTCGATCATCAAAATGGCGCTAAATTTCTCTCATCCTCCCATTTATTATTTGAGTAAGGGAAAAGAGTTGGATATATTTGATGAGCAAAGGATTGAAATTGAGAAATCTTGTGAAGAGGTGGAAGTCCTTAGAAAAAGAAGGACGGGAGTTGAACACACTTTGTCACGATCCTTGGAAGCTTCTTGACCTAGGTTGTCATCTAATCCTTCATTTGAGTGGGTAAAACTCATTTCTATTAGCTTTATTGTCCTACTCAAATATGGCTTGCTTGAAACGGATGGTCAACTTAAGGAACTTTGTGGGATGAAGCGTAAGAGGAGGATGTTTTGTGGTTGACATTGCAAATCAAGACTCATTATGGTTGATACTTCAAGGATTAGATGCAATGGTTGGACTGGTGCTCAATTAGGTGGGTCTAGAAAGATGTTTGGTTCCTTCAATGAGAATTCATCTCGCTTGCCACCCAAATGGAATAATGATGATCAATTTGAAGATGGTGTAAAAACAAGATATGGGATCCGGGAATACATGAGGAGCACTTTTGGGAGCCTTTAGCTTGTGAGAAACTCCATCAAAGCTTAGAGGCATTAATTTTGAGGAATAGAGCTTATTGGAAGTCCAAGCATTGGTGGATGTTCAAGGATGGATTCAAGCACAAGCCACATCGAGGAAGAGCTCCCCATAAGTCCAACTTAAGGACAATAAACAAAAGTGTTAGGTGGGAGACATGATGAACAGACTTTTGTGTGGTCTAGAATTTCACAAATAAAGTCTCGTTGAAAGTATAGCTTCTAAACCAGCAAAGAATCCTTTTGTACAAAAACTTGGTTGTCACAAGTAACAAACCCAATAAAAATAAACCGAAGTATTCAAACCTCGGGTCGTCTCTCAAGGAATTGCAGGGAATTGTTCTTATTATTGGTTGTGAGTTTTCTAAGAAATTTGGAGTTTGGGCAATGGGCACATAAAAGATTATAAATTAAAGCAATGAAAATTAACAAGAGGTTTTATGTAATTGAAATAGAAAGCCTTGACTAGGAGAAGATTAATCTGAAGTTCTATCCTTGTTGGATTTCCCAAGAGTAATTAGTAATAGGTTGTTGTTCTACTTGGTTATCCTTCATTGAATAAAGGAAAGTCAAGTTGAGAGCCAACTTCTATTCACAAGAAAATAATTATTTTCCTTGGGAAGGGTTAGTGTTAGTAACTAGAAAGTTGGCCAACAACTTTCAATTACCAATTAACTCTTGAGTATTCCAACTCAAAGGTCTCAAATATTAATCAACTCCAAAGTCAAGTTAAAGCCTAATCCATTGACATGGTAACTCAATTGAAAATAATCAAGAATTAATGGAATCAAATAGGAAATAAAAGAGTAAGGAAATAGAAAACAAACTAGAATGATAAAAACTTCACAGAGGTAGTAACTCTTTGTAATATCCAACTCAAAAGCATAAAATTAGGAATCCTAAAACCTAGAGAGATGAGAGAGCCTCTCTCTAGAAAACTACATCTAAAACCTAAAATTTAATGTGAATAATGAGAAGTGAATGATGAATGAATGATTCTCCCACTCTGCAGCCTCTAATATGTGTTTTCTGGGCTGAAAACTGGGTCAAAAATAGCCCAGAAATCACCCTCAGCAATTTCTGCAGTCGCAGTACGTCGCGCTTGTCGCGCGTACGCGCCAGGTGGGCATGGCGCCGATGGACTTTTCGCCAATGTGCACATGCGCGTCAAGTACGCATGCGCGTCGCTAACTGCATGGCCACTATGTGAAATTATATATCATTTCGAAGCCCCGCACGTTAGCTTTCCAACGCAACTGAGACCATCTCATTTGGACCTCTATAACTCAAGTTATGATTGATTGAGTACGAAGAGGTCAATGTTGACAGCTTTACAGCTCCTTCAGCTTCTTGTATTCCTTCCACTTTTGCATGCTTCCTTTCCATCCTCTACGCCATTCCTGCCCTGTAATCTTTGAAAACACTTAACACACATATCAAGGCATCAAATGTTAATGAGAGAGGATTAAAATTAGCTACATTAAGACCAAAGAAACATGTTTTCAATCATAGCACAAAATCAGGAAGAAAACTATAAAACATGCAATTTACATGAATAAATGTGAGATTAGTGGATGAAATCCACTTAATTAAGCACAAGATGTACCACAAAATAGTGGTGCATCAGACACCCCACCATGGTAAATTCTTTTTATTTTTCTCTTTTGTAAATATTGGTAAAATTAGTTTAATTTCATGTTTTGTTGAGTTTCTTGAGTGCATTTGGTAGAGTAGGATGTTAAATAAGGTTTTATGGTGTTTTGGTAGCTGATTGGAGGTTTGAAATGCTTGGTTTGGTGCAAGAACTTGGAAAAATTTTGAAAAGCAGAGCACCAATTCACGCGTACGTGTCACCCACGTGTACGCGTGTTCCAAGTATTTTCGAACATCCACGCGCACGCGTCTCCCACGTGTACGCGTGAATCCAGACGTTTCACCTCCCACGCAAAAACCAGAGAGTTATTCTTACTTTGTGCGCCCTTTGTGTCTTTCGCGAAAACCAACCCACGCGTAAGTGTGAGGGGCGCGCACGCGTCGACTTTCTGATTTACCAGGAATGTGTACGCGTGACCCACGCGTACGCGCCGCTGCCATTTTGCCCACCCACGCGCATGCGTCACTCCACGTGTACGCGTGGACAGCCTTCTTTCATCGTCTTCTTTTCCTTTCTTCTTTCCATTTCCTTTCTTCTTCTCTCTTCTTCTCTTTTCTTTCCACCTCTTACCCATCATCCAACACTACCAAACACCATCTAACATCATTTCTTTTAGTTGATTAGTTAATTAGTTAGTTAGTTAGTTCAATTTTCATTTCATTTTCGCTTTTTCATTATAAGTGTTGGACTATTAGTTTTGTTGCTGTATATTACTGCTTATTATTAACTGAGTGCTACTTTAGCATAATTGTCTTTGTTATTCATTGTTGGATCTCATGGTTGAGATTATAAATTGTTACTTAGTTTTAAGTTCTTCGTGCCTCATTTTGTGAATACCAAGTACATGCTACATTGTCTTCAAGCGTGTTAATTCTTTTGAATTGCATGATTTGGCCACCATGTGATTTGAATTCTTTTCTTTGATTAGGCAATTTCTTGATGGGTGTTGTGCATTTATCTTAATGTATTGTGCTTCTTGATCATATGCATCCTTATGTTATATATTTACTTGAATGCTTTCATGCTTCTTTATCGCTTGTCTGGTTGTCTACACCTACAAGTTTAGAGAATTTCAAGCACACTAGTATGAGTTAAGTGCATTCTTCTTTTGTATAAATTGTGACAAAGCTTTTTATACTAGAGTGTGTTCTAGATCGCATGCATTTTAGGACTCACACACTTGTTTCCTTAATGTCACACTACTTCACTCATTCAATTCTAGTGATTTTTACCTCACCCAACAATGTATGCTTCCTTGATTTTGCATTTACTTTTCTTACTATCCTGCCTTCTAATTTCAGGATGAGTCATTATAAGCAAAAATGGAAGCGGAAGAAAGAACACGCAGAACCGGTTGACCTACCAGCTAAAGGTAGCAACTCGGAGAGTCACCGTACCCCCTTGATCATCTTTGGATGCACCTAGGACGGTGCAAACTTTTAAGTGTCGGGAGGTCATCCGACCTGTCGGCATTTTTGGGTGACAAATTTCTAACTCCAACACTTTTACATTTCATTTTAGGATTTGTAGTTACATTTTCTTATTTTGCATATATGTACATAATAAGCTTAGTCAAAATCATGATATTTTCCAAAGATTTGTTGTATAGGGCATTGGCATCCCAAGTGATTTGAGTGAAAATTTTTCATTGAACTTGCTTGAATTATATCTTATGGAACATGTTGTGAGCTAAGTACACAAGCTTGTGAGTTTTGAGCCTAATTGTGTGGTTACATCTTATAACCACTTATTTCCATTCTTATGTGCATTATTCTCTTTCTATGATTGTAATCTTTGATTTGTCTGATTCTTCATGTCCATTATTCTATGTGTACATGAATTTGTATGATTGAGGCCACCATTTCAAATAGTTCACTTACCCAAATAGCCTTACCTTTTATCCTCCATTATTAGCCAACTTTGAGCCTACGATTAAGCCACTTGTTCATAATTTTAGCACATTACAAGCCTTAAAGCGGAAAACAATAAATGTCCTTAATTTGGATCTTTGATTAACTTAGGCTAGTGAGTGTGTATTATTTAAGTGTGGGGAAACTTGGGACATTGGTTGGGAAAAGGTGTGTGTGTGTAGTTTTGTTGAAAATATTGGGAATTGGGTACATGCTCATGTTTTAATTAAATAGAAAGCCAAATGCATTGATACTTTTGTATATCCTTTATTGCAAAAAAAATGAATGAGAAAATAAAAAGAAAAAAATATACACAAAAAAATACAAAAAGAAAAAAATAGAAAAAGAAAGAAAAAGAAAAGTAATAAGAATGGGGAAAATGCCCCAAAGTGAAGCTCAATAACAATCAATGCATATGAGTTAGGATCAAGAAAAGAATGCATGAGTATGTGAAAAAGTGAAGAATGGGTAGTTAGGTTAGCTTTGAAATTGTATACGTTGCTATATAGGTTAGGTGGGAAGTTTAAGTTAATCAAAGATTCAACTTCTAGTCCACTTGACCATATGCATCCTACCTTGACCCTAGCCCCATTACAACATATGGAAAAGACCTCATGATATTTGTATGCATGCATAGAATAATTGTTGATTCTTAGATGAAAAACAAATCATGGAAAGCATGATTAGGGGAGAATTGAGTGTATCGACCCTATATACTTGAGCGAATAGAGCGGATACACGTCCGATGAGGGTTCAATGCTCAATTACATGTTTTCACATAGAATCAACACTTTTCTTGCAAGTTTGCAAAAATCTTTAATAGCTCAATTCAGTTGTGGTTTGGCTTGGTTGTTAATACCCTTGGCCCTTATGCTTATATTGGTTTCCTTGGGGATTGATTTATCTTGATCAAGTAGTTGCATTCATTTAGATAGATTGCATTTAGGTAGGTTGCATCTAGTTAGTATGCATAGAATAAATGATAATACCCTTTGTTTCCTTCTTGGTTAAGCATGAGGACATGCTAGGTTTAAGTGTGGCGAGATTTGATGCATCACTATTTCGTGGTATATTTTGTGCTTAATTTAGGAGGATTTCTTCCACCTTTCCCACATTTATCCAATGAAATAGCATGGTTTCATGATTTCTTCCTAATTTGTGCTTAAGTGTGAAAACATGCTTTTTAGGCCTTTAATTGATTAATTTTAATTCACCTTTGATTCCACTAGATGCCTTGATGTGTTTGTTTGTGAATTCAGGTTGAAAAAGCTAGGAATGGATCAAAGGAGCGAAGAGAAAAGCATGCAAAGTGGAGAAATCAGGGAAAATCATGAATTTGGGATGCATTCACCGACACGCATGCGTAGCAGACGTGCACGCATGGAATTGGAGTTGCATGGCGACGCGTATGCGTACATGACGCATACGCGTGGAATGAAATTGCCATCGACGCGTACGCATGACCCATTGAAGAACTGAAGATTGATGGTTCAGAAGTTATAGTAAACTCTCGTTGTAAGTATAGTTACTAAACCAAGCAATCAACCTTTCTTACAAACGTTTTGGTTGTTACAAGTAACAAACCCTTTAAAATTGATAACCGAGTATTTAAACCTCGGGTCGTCTTCTCAAGGAATTGCAGGGAGGTATGTTCTTATTATTGGTTATGAGTTTTGTAAATTGGGGGTTTTGAGAATGAAGAACGAGTATGATAAATGACAAGTAAAATAAATAAATAACTGTAAAATAAACTCTTGGCAAGGTATGAGAAATTGAAAGTCCTATCCCATTTATCCTTATCAATTGTGATGAGAATTCGATTTTTCTCCCACTATGTTAACCTCTAACTATGAAGGTAAGTTAAGTGGATGAATTAATTCGAATCCTCAAATTCCAGTCTTTCTTTGGGAAAAGTTAGAGTTATTGGATCTCGAATTAATTCTTGAAGAATTCCGATTTTCAGTCAACACCTTGAGTTTGATAACTCAAGCGTCACCAATTATTTAACCGAAGCCAAAAGGGAAAATTCTAAATTAAATTAAAAGCATTCATGTAAATAAAGCAATCATAAATCTGACACATATCAAATTACGTCTAAACATAAATTCAAGTCATAACATGGAAAGGTTCATAAGCCAATTGGGCAACATAATTCAAATACAAATAAAAGTATTAGAGTACATAAAAGTAGAAAATAAATATTGAAGGAACATAGAACCTAGAATGAAGATGAATTGAACTAAACTAATAGAAATCCTAAAATCCTAAATCCTAAGAGAGAGGAGAGAACCTCTCTCTCTAGAAACTACATCTAAAACCTAAAATTGTGAGTTATGAAAGCATGTTGAATCTCTACATGTTCTCTGACTTTAATCTGTGTTTCTGGGCCGAAAACTGGGTTGAAATGCGGCCCAGAATCTCTGACAACGACTTTTGTAATTCTGCAGATTGCGCACGTCACGCGTCCGCGTCGTCAACGCGTTCGCGTCACTTAGCATTTCTCGTACCACGCGTGCGCGTCGTCCACGCTTTCGCGTCGTTTGTGCAGCTTCCAATCCGCGTGGTCGCGTCAGGCACGCGAACGCGTCACTCTGATTTCTTCCATTTCGCGCGGTCGCATGAGCCATGCGACCGCGTGACTTTTCGCTGGTCATCTCCTCAATTCTTTGTATTCCTTCCATCTTTGCACACTTCCTCTTCATTCTCTAAGCCATTCTTGCCCTATGAAGCTTGAAACACTTAACACACAGATCAAGGCATCGAATGGTAATAAAAGAGGATTAAGATTAGCTAAATTAAGACCAAAGAAGCATGTTTTCAATCATAGAACTAAACTAGGAAGGAATTGTAAAATCATGCAAATCCTATGAATAAGTGGGTGAAAAGCTTGATAAAATCACTCAATTGAATACAATATAAACCATGAAATAGTGGTTTATCACCCATGCGTACGCATCGGTGCTCGCACGTGACCCACTTAAAGTGAATCCGTTGTGGGCGATTTTTGGGCTTCCCAGGCCGAAATCCAACTCACTTCTGAGCCTATTTCATGAAAAAATCAAGAGGAGTCAAGGGAGAGTTAGTCATTAAGTAGTTTTAGAAGTAGTTAGAGTTAGTTTCTAGAGAGAGAAGCTCTCTCTTCTCTCTAGAATTAGGATTAGATTTAGATCTAAATCTACTTCTTCTTCTCTCTTGCTTTAATTTTCCTTTTTTTCATCTTTAATTTTTCTCTTGTAGTTGTAGCATTCTACTTCTCTTGTATTGTTAGTTGTAGTTTATGAATTCTTATGTAGATCTCCAATTCCCTTTCAATGCAATTTATGATTTCCTTGTCTTTTTATGTTTGGTTTAGTTTTCTATTGTTAATCTTTTACCTTGATTAGTTGTAGTTCCTTTAATTCTTGCAATTCATGTTATTTATCTTTATTGCCTTCTACGTGTTTGATGAAATGCTTCTTTTAGTTATGTGTTAGATTTTTCTCCTCTTGGCTTTGGTTGAGTAATTGGAGACTCTTGAGTTATCAAACTCCTTTGTTGATTGATAATTGGAAGTTGCTAATTGAATTGCATGTCACTAAAGCTAGTCTTTCCCTTTGGATTTGACTAGGACATGTGAATCCGATTTGATTATCTTCACTTGACTTTTCTCCATAGTTAGAGGTTAACTAAGTGGAGCAATGGATAATTCTCATCACAATTGATGATGATAATGAGGATAGGACTTCTAATTCTCATACCTTGCTAAGAGCTTTTCTAGTTGTTAGTTTATTTCTTTTGCCATTTACATTTCTTGTTTCCTATTCAAAACCCCAAAATACTTGTCCCGTAACCAATAATAAGAACACTTTCCTGTAATTCTTTTGAGAGACGACCCGAGGTTTGAATACTTCGGTTTATTTTTATAGGGGTTTGTTACTTGTGACAACCAAATTTTTGCATGAGAGGATTCTTTGTTGGTTTAGAAACTATACTTGCAACGAGAATTTATTGTGAAATTCTATACCACCAAAAATCCGATCATCAAGGCATCCCTTAAGGGGCATGGTATCATAAAGCTCCCAGGGTCTTTGAGTTTCTCTGGTAAGCTTTTTTGGATTACTACACTGCATTCTTCAGTGAGGATGACTGTTTCTGCTTCTCTCTAATCCTTCTTATGACTTAAGATGTCTTTTATTAACTTAGCATAAGAAGGTATCTGCTCAAAAGCCTCTTCAAAAGGGATCTTGATCTCAAGTGTCTTGAGATAATCCATAAAGTGGGCAAACTGTTTATCTTTTTCCACTTGACGGAGCTTCTGAGGATATGGCATCTTGGCCCTATATTCATCAACCTTAGTTGATGAAGGTTGAATGCCTACAAAAATGGAAGGGGGGTTAGTAGCTTGCTTAGGAGGGATTTTATCAGCATTTGCATCTGTCTGACCTTCCCTGTTTTGGCGTTCAATGCCCTTGTTACCCCTTTCCTGGCGTTCAACGCCAGGAACACTTTTCTCTTTTAGCGTTCAACACCAGGGTTGCTGCCCCTTTCCTAGTGTTCAATGCTAGGAATATTGTCCCTTCTTAAGCATTCAACGCCAGGAGTGCTACCCCTTTCTTAGCGTTGAATGCCAATGACATTCCTCTCTGGGCGTTCAATGGCCTCAAAGGTGTTTTGGATTGTAGTCTGGTTACCTTTTGTCAGCTTTTCTTCCCTGATTTCCTGTTGTTCTGAGGTTGGGTATTTAATGTTTTTCCACTCCTCAGTTGAATAGCCTAACACTCTTCTTTTATCTACTTAGATAATTGCTGCCTAGTTTGACTCAGCTATGCTTCTACATTCCTGTTAGAAGTCTGAGTTTCTCGCAAAGTCTCTTGAAATTCTAGCAACTGCCGTGTAAGGACATGTAGTTGCTGAGTCAATGGGCCATTTTGTTTTGGAGGGTTAGATTCAGAAGATATTGCCTTAATCTCTTCTTTTATGGAAGTCTCACCAATCGAGTACAAATGCTGGTTCGTGGTAATTGTCTCAATAAGTTCGTGAGCCTCTTCAATTATTTTCCTCATATGTATAGAACCACTATCAGAGTGGTCTAGAGACATCCTAGCCATGTCTATTAGGCCGTAATAGAAGATGTCTAATTGCACCCATTCTGAAAATATTTTGGTGGGGCATTTTTGTAGCATTCTTCTATACCTCCCCCAGACATCATGAAGAGATTCATTATTCTCTTGCTTGAAGCCTTGGATGTCTAGCCTTAACTGGGTTAACTTCGTTGGGGGAAAGTATTGATTCAGAAACTTATCTACTAGCTGCTTCCAGGTTTTCAAGCTGGATTTGGGTTGGTTATCTAACCACCTTTTTGCTTGATCCCTTACAACAAAGGAAAAGAGTAGCAGTCTGTAGACATTCTAATCTACTCCCTCAGTGTTTACTATGTCAGCAATTTGTAAAAACTTTCCCAGGAACTAACTCAGTAGGCTCTTCCTATAGAAGTCCAGAGTACTGGCAGTTTTGCTGCTCCAGAGTAATGAACTGAGGGTTTAGCTCAAAATTACTTGCTTTAATGGGGAGTATATTGATACTTCTCCCATAGAAGTCAGGAGTGGGGGCCGTATAGGACCCCGAAGTTCTTCTAAAATGTTCATTCTCATTTGGGTTCATAGTGAAGAAAGGTAGGAGAATTCGGATATTAAGAAGTAAAAAGGGAAACTATAATTAAAATATTTTTGTTTTTGTTTTTATTTATTAATTAAATTCGAAAAGAAGAAGAAAATTAAAGACTAAGATAACTAATTGATTAAAAATATTTGAAAATTAAATAGGAGATTTCGAAAAAGAAGAGAAAGAGAAATAGGTGAGAAGTTTTCGAAAATAGAAGAGAGAGGAATTAGTTAGGAAGTTTTGAAAAAAAAAAGAGAAGAGAAAACAAGCAAGTAATTAAGAAAGATTTGAAAATAAGATAAGATAGGAGATTTGAAAAAGATTTGATTTTAAATTTTGAAATTGAAATAAGATAAGATAAAGATTTGAAAATAAGTTGAAAAGATAAGATATGGTGAAGATTTGAAAAAGTCTTGAGTTTTGAAAAGATTTGAATTTGAAATTTAAAATTAAGATAAGATAATGATTTGAGATTTAAAGAAAGATAAACCAAAGATAAGATAAAGATTTTAAAAAAGATTTGAATTTTAAACTTTTAAAAGAAAGATAAGATAGGAAAGAATAAAATTTACAAGAAAAGATTTGAAAAGATTTAAAAAGATAAGATTTGAAATTTGACTTTACTAAAAAGAAAACACCAAACTTTAAATTTTTTAAATTAAAATAAAAAAAAAGCAAGATTTTCGAAATTTTTGAATAAAGATAGAAAATATTTTCTTTTTTATTTTTTGAATTAATGAAGAAAGAGAAAAACAACAAAAAGACACCAAACATAAAATTTTTAGATCAGAGACACTAGCTTTTTCGAAATTTAAAAAAAAACAATAAAAAGACACTAAACTTAAAAATTTTTAAGATCAAAATAAGAAAAGAAACAAGAACAACTTGAATACCAAAAAAATACTCAAGAACAAATTCGAAAATTTAAAGAAAATAAAGAACACACAAAAGACACCAAACTTAAGAACTGACACTAGACTCAAACAAAAGACAAAGAAAAGATGGATTTTGATAAAGTTTTTGAAAAAGAAACCAAAAGACACAATTAAAAGTAAAATGTACCTAGTATAAGCAACAAGATAATCCGGTAGTTTGTCAAATCTGAACGATCCCCGACAACGGCGCCAAAAAGTTGGTGTGCGAAACTGGCTCCGCAATATTCGCACAGATAGACCAGCAAGTGCAGCGGGTCGTCCAAGTAATACCTTAGGTGAGTTAGGGTCGATCCCATGGAGATTGTTGGTTTGAGCAAGCAATGGCTACCTTGTAGATCTTAGTCAAACGGATAGAAAAGATGATTGTTGTTGTGAGAAACACATAAAGCAGAATAAATAAATAAAATGATACTAGATAGGTGTGAAATCAATGGTATGAAAACGGTTGAGGCTTCGGAGATGCTTCTTCCTTCTGGATAAATTTTTCTCACAATCTACTCCAACTTCTGATTGATTCATTCTATGGCAGGCTGTAAATGATTAATGTCAGGTCAGCGGTCATTAATCTCCTCTACTTTAGATCAAACGCTGGGTCAGCGGTCATCCAATCTGAACGGAGTTGAAGCTCTAGCAGTCCATTCCCTTAGTGATCCTATCCAAAACGCCACAGACAAGGTCGGATCTTCCGGATCAGAGAATGCTACTCTATTCATTCTAGCCTATATGACAAAGGCCCTAATCGCCCCGTACCTCGGCTGGACTGATGTCTCCAAATACCCAACGAAGTCGTGGATTAGCCGTCTAAGAGATGTATAATCAAGCTTGTGGTTCAGTACTATCCCGTCAAGGACTCGCAAGAACCCATATGGAATAGGGATGACGATCGTCTTACACTCCCAATCCATTAGGATGAAAAACAAAGATACATCTTATAATAGAATCAAGTATAGATTGAAATAGAGTAGTGATATTATTAATCCATAAGAATCAGTAGAGCTCCTAACCTTAACCTAGGAGGTTAGTGACTCATACTGTACATAGAATAGTGTTTGAAAGTAAAGTGGGGGATGAAGGTCCTAAACAAAGGTGATATCCTTCTATATATACTAATCTGATAGCTAAGAATTACAGAAATAAAATAAACTAGTCTTGTAGTGCGAAAATCCACTTTTCGGGCCCACTTGGTGAGTGTTTGGGCTGAGCTTGAGTGAAGCCATGAGTTGGTGCTCCTTTTTGGGTGTCCAACGCCAGGAAGAGGGTAAAGTGCTGGCGTTTAACTCCAGTTTTGGACCTTCATTTCCAGAGTAAAGTATAAACTATTATATATTTCTGAAAAGCCCTAGATGTTAGCTTTCCAGAGCCGTTGAGAGCGCAACATTTGGAATTCTGTAGCTCCAGAAATGCTCCTTCTGTAGCTCCAAACTTTTTTCAAAGCTCCTCAATTTCAGCTAAAAAATACCTGAAATCATCATAAAACACAGAAACTCAAAGTATAATCCAAAAATGTGAATTTAGCAATAAAACCTATGAAAATATAATAAAACTTAAGCAAAATATATTGAAAACTATATGAAAATGATGTCAAAAAGTGTATAAAATATCAACTCATCAACACTGGTTTATAAATAAATGTGACTGTGGCCCCGGGTAGTAGGTAGTGGCGATGTTTACTTGCTCTGGATATGAGATAGAAAAGAAGAATTACGAAAAATGAATTTAATTATGGAGTTTTGAATGAATGTATGTTTGTGATACCTGGGTAGTAGCAAGGACGGTGGTTTGTCCCGCTTGCTCTAGGTTAATGTTTGAGATTTGATAACGATGATGCTTGATCTAAACTGAATGAATGTATGTTTGAGACCCTGGGTGGTAGCAAGGATGGTGGTTCGTCCCACTTGCTCCAAGTCAGAGATTATGACGCCTGGGTAGTAGCAGCAGTAGTAGTTATTCAACTTGGTCTAGGTTGAGCTTTTAAACACCCGCTTGGGTAGTAGCCACAGTAGTGGTTATTCCACTGGCTCTGGGTTGAGCGGGTAGTAGCAAGGGGGTTGTAGCTCAAACCCACTTACGCCGCAATGGGTGTTTCAGTCCATGGTTAGCTACCAGGACATGTCGGGTTGGCTATATAACCGACAGATGATATCATCAGCCATAGGACAGGTATGCATCATATGCATATTATTTGAATTGCTTGTCTGTGCATTAATTGGGAATGCCTAAGTGAATTTACTATGCTAATTATTATACTTGCTACTTGCATTACTTGTAATCTAATTGTGTTTGCCTTTGTTTATTTGTTTGTCTGTGTGGTCTCACCAGAGATGGAAGATTAGAGAAAAGGCAGAGGATTTGAGGATTTTGATTAGGATTTGACCAAGTTTAGAACCTTTGAGAACTACCCCTATTTATGGTTTCTGTTCTAGTTCCATAAGTTTTATAATTTAAGTGTCGGTGTTCTAGGATTACCTCTGGCTTTTTCGGGGCTTTATTTATTATATATGTAGGCACCTTAACCATTTTGAGAACCGTCGATTCTCATCCCATACAATATTGTTGTTTTTCAGATGCAGGTTGAGAAGCACCACTCTGTATTCTACAGACTCTGATGAAGCGAAGAACTCTTAAGACTCAGGGGCGTATTTTGTTTATATTTATATATGTATATAGATTATCCACCTTGTATTTTTATGTTTGTTGCTCTTAGAGATTGACTCAGAGAAACAGGTTGTCATTTTTCTGCTTTGGGTCATTTTGGGATTCTCATGTATATATGTATATATGTTTATATGCTCTGTCCGATTTTAACTTTGCGAGCCGGGTCAAGAGCCTTGTTATATGGATCTTGAAACTCTCTTATCCTACTTCCTTATGTTAACACTTACGTGAGTGACGAGTGATGAGCGGATAATTTGTACGCTTTTTGGCATTGTTTTTAGTATGTTTTTAGTATGATCTAGTTAGTTTTTAGTATATTTTTATTAGTTTTTAGTTAAAATTCACTTTTCTGGACTTTACTATGAGTTTGTGTGTTTTTCTGTGATTTCAGGTATTTTCTGGCTGAAATTGAGGGACCTGAGCAAAAATCTGATTCAGAGACTAAAAAGGACTGCAGATGCTGTTGGATTCTGACCTCCCTGCACTCGAAGTGGATTTTCTGGAGCTACAGAAGCCCAATTGGCGCGCTCTCAACGGCGTTGGAAAGTAGACATCCTGGGCTTTCCAGCAATATATGATAGTCCATACTTTGCCCAAGATTTGATGGCCCAAACCGGCGTTCAAAGTCACCCTCAGAATTCCCAGCGTTAAACGCCGGAACTGGCACAAGGATGGGAGTTAAACGCCCAAACTGGCATAAAAGCTGGCGTTTAACTCCAAGAAGAGTCTCTACACGAAAATGCTTCAAGGCTCAGCCCAAGCACACACCAAGTGGGCCCAGAAGTGGATTTTTACGTCATTTACTCATCTCTGTAAACCCTCGGCTACTAGTTCTCTATAAGTAGGACCTTTTACTATTGTATTGATATATCGGGGTAGCTACCTTTGTTCTTATGCTATCTTAGATCATTGGGAGGCTGGCCTCACGGCCATGCCTAGACCTTGTTCTTATGTATTTTCAACGGTGGAGTTTCTACACACCATAGATTAAGGTGTGGAGCTCTGCTGTACCTCGAGTATTAATGCAATTACTATTGTTCCTCTATTCAATTCCGCTTGTTCTTGTTCTAAGATATCACTTGTTCTTCAACTTGATGAATGTGATGATCCGTGACACTCATCATCATTCTCACCTATGAACATGTGCCTGACGACCACCTCCGTTCTACCTTAGATTGGGTGAATATCTCTTCGATTCCTGATACACGATGCATGGTTGATCGCCTGACAACCGAGCGCTCGCCTGACAACCGAGCCAGCCATTCCGTGAGATCAGAGTCTTCGTGGTATAGGCTAGAACTGATGGCAGCATTCAAGAGAATCCGGAAGGTCTAACCTTGTCTGTGGTATTCTGAGTAGGATTCAATGATTGAATGACTGTGACGAGCTTCAAACTCCTGAGGGCGGGGCGTTAGTGACAGACGCAAAAGAATCACTGGATTCTATTCCGGCCTGATTGAGAACCGACAGATGGATAGCCGTGCCGTGACAGGGTGCGTTGAACATTTCCACTGAGAGGATGGGAGGTAGCCACTGACAACGGTGAAACCCTTGCATAAGCTTGCCATGGAAAGGAGTAAGAAGGATTGGATGAAGACAGTAGGAAAGCAGAGAGACGGAAGGAACACAGCATCTCCATACGCTTATCTGAAATTTCCACCAATGAATTACATAAGTATCTCTATCTTTATCTTTATGTTTTATTCGTATATCACCCATATCCATTTGAGTTTGCCTGACTAAGATTTACAAGGTGACCATAGCTTGCTTCATACCAACAATCTCTGTGGGATCGACCCTTACTCGCGTAAGGTTTATTACTTGGACGACCCAGTACACTTGCTGGTTAGTTGTGCGAAGTTGTGTTTATGCCATGGTATTGAACACCAAGTTTTTGGATTCATTACCGGGGATTATTTGATTTGTGAAAAGTATTGATCACAATTTCGTGCACCAAGTTTTTGGCGCCGTTGCCGGGGATTGTTGAGTTTGGACAACTGACGGTTCATCTTGTTGCTTAGATTAGGTATTTTTCTTCAGAGTTCTTAAGAATGAATTCTAGTGTTTCAAGGTGATGTTCTTGTCATCACCAAAGCTGATTGGTCTTCATCAATTTAGCTCTTGAATGCAATGTTCTGCTGAAGCTTGGCTAACCATGTCTAATTCCTTTAGACTGAAGCTTTAGACTAACATTGCATGATTCCTGGGATTCTCATTAAGAATTTTGATACCTTTATTTTCTTTTCCACTTAATTTTCGAAAAACACAAAAAAATTTACAAAATCAAAAAAAAAACCAAAAATATTTTATGTTTCTTGTTTGAGTCTAGTGTCTTATTTTAAGTTTGGTGTCTTGCATGCATTGTTTATTTGATCTTGGTTCTATTTTCAAGTCAATAGTACAGGGAACTGAAGATTCAGAACATGCAGTAGAGGAATTACACAGAAAAAGCTGGGCGTTCAAAACGCCTAGTGAAGAATGACAGACTGGCGTTTAAACGCCAGCAAGGGTGCCTGGCTGGGCGTTTAACGCCCAAAAGGGTAGCATTTTGGGCGTTAAACGCCAGAATGGATACCATTCTGGGCGTTTAACGCCAGGATGGCACAAGAGGGAAGATTTTGTTTTCAAATCAATTTTTTTCCAAGTTTTCAAAGTTTTTCAAAATCAAATCTTTTTCAAATCAAATTTTTTCAATCAAATCTTTTTCAAAATCAATTTCTTTCCCTTTTCAAAGATACTTGCTATCAATTAATGATTTGATTCAACATTTCAAGTATGTTGCCCTTTCTGTTGAGAAAGGTTTAATGTTTGAATCATATCTTTTCTTGATAGCCAAGTCATTAATTTTTAAAATCAAATCTTTTTTAAAATGTTTTTCAAATCATATCTTCTCAATCACATCTTTTTAAAATCAATCATATCTTCTTAACCACATCTTTTTCAAAATAGTTTTCAATCAAATCTTTTTTATTTCTAATTTCAAAATCTTTTTCA
The DNA here is from genome assembly GCF_003086295.3 of Arachis hypogaea. Classification (NCBI taxonomy): domain Eukaryota; kingdom Viridiplantae; phylum Streptophyta; class Magnoliopsida; order Fabales; family Fabaceae; genus Arachis; species Arachis hypogaea. Next base: position 94,944,476 of record NC_092038.1, on the reverse strand, counting down.
AAAAAATCACTTTACTTCTTTCTCAATCATGGTTTTCGAAAATCAATTAGTGTTTTTCAAAATGTTTTTTTTTTAAATATTTTACTTAATTTTCGAAAATTTCTTCCCCTCTTCTCACATCCTTCTATTTATGGACTAACACTATTCCTTAATGAACAATTCGAACTCCATCTTTCTTGATAAGTTTGAATTTTCTACTTCTGCCTTCTATTTTTCTTTTCCTCTGACACCTCAAGGAATCTCTATACTGTGACATAGAGGATTCCATATTTTCTTGTTCTCTTCTCTTTCATATGAGCAGAAGCAAAGACAAAAGCATTCTTGTTGAGGCTGACCCTGAACCTGAAAGGACCTTGAAGCGAAAGCTAAGAGAAGCTAAGGCACAATTCTCTGTAGAGGACCTAACAAAAATCTTCAAAGAAGAAGAACACATGGCAGCCGAAAACAACAACAATGCCAACAATGCAAGGAAGGTGCTGGGTGACTTTACTGCACCTACTCCCGATTTCTATGGGAGAAGCATCTCTATCCCTGCCATTGGAGCAAACAACTTTGAGCTTAAGCCTCAATTAGTTTCTCTAATGCAACAAAATTGCAAGTTCCATGGACTTCCATTGGAAGATCCTCATCAGTTTTTAGCTGAATTCTTGCAAATCTGTGACACTGTCAAGACTAATGGGGTTGACCCTGAGGTCTACATACTTATGTTATTCCCTTTTGTTGTAAGAGACAGAGCTAGGACATGGTTGGACTCACAACCTAAAGAAAGCTTGAACTCTTGGGAAAAGCTAGTCAATGCCTTCTTGGCAAAGTTCTTTCCACCTCAAAAATTGAGTAAGCTTAGAGTGGAAGTCCAAACCTTCAGACAGAAGGAAGGAGAATCCCTCTATGAAGCTTGGTAAAGATACAAACAATTATTCAGAAAGTGTCCCTCTGACATGCTTTCTGAATGGAGCATCATAGGTATTTTCTATGATGGTCTGTCTGAACTGTCCAAGATGTCTTTGGATAGCTCTGCTGGAGGATCTCTTCATCTGAAGAAGACGCCTACAGAAGCTCAAGAGTTGATTGAAATGGTTGCAAATAACCAATTCATGTACACTTCTGAAAGGAATCCTGTGAACAATGGGACTAGTCAGAAGAAAGGAGTTCTTGAGATTGACACTCTGAATGCCATATTGGCTCAGAACAAAATATTGACTCAACAGGTCAATATGATTTCTCAAAGTCTGTCTGGAATGCAAAATGCACCAAGCAGTACTAAGGAAGCTTCATCTGAAGAAGAAGCTTATGATCCTGAGAACCCTTCAATGGAAGAGGTGAATTACATGGGAGAACCCTATGGAAACACCTATAATCCTTCATGGAGAAATTATCCAAATCTCTCATGGAAGGATCAACAGAGACCTCAACAAGGTTTCAACAATAATAATGGTGGAAGAAACAGGTTTAGCAATAGCAAGCCTTTTCCATCATCTTCTCAGCAACAGACAGAGAATTCTAAGCAGAACCACTCTGACTTAGCAACCATGGTCTCTGATCTAATCAAAACCACTCAAAGTTTCATGACTGAAACAAGGTCCTCCATTAGAAATTTGGAGGGACAAGTGGGTCAGCTGAGCAAGAAAATTACTGAACTCCCTCCTAGTACTCTCCCAAGCAATACAGAAGAAAATCCAAAAGGAGAGTGCAAGGCCATCAACATTGCCGAATTTGGAGAGGAGGGAGAGGCAGTGAACGCCACTGAGGAAGACCTCAATGGATATCCACTGGCCTCCAATGAGTTCCCCAAAGAGGAACCATGGAAATCTGAGGCTCAAAATGAGACCATAGAGATTCCATTGGACTTACTTCTGCCATTCATGAGCTCTGATGAGTATTCTTCCTCTGAAGAGGATGAGTATGTCACTGAAGAGCAAGTTGCTAAATACCTTGGAGCAATCATGAAGCTAAATGACAAGTTATTTGGAAATGAGACTTGGGAAGATGAACCCCCTTTGCTCACCAAAGAACTGGATGACTTGTCTAGGCAGAAATTACCTCAAAAGAGACAGGATCCTGGGAAGTTCTCAATACCTTGTACCATAGGCACCACGACCTTCAAGAAGGCCTTGTGTGACTTAGGGTCAAGTGTAAACCTCATGCCTCTCTCTGTAATGGAGAAGCTAGGGATCTTTGAGGTGCAAGCTGCAAAAATCTCACTAGAGATGGCAGACAACTCAAGAAAACAAGCTTATGAACTTGTGGAGGATGTTCTAGTAAAGGTTGAAGACCATTACATCCCTGCTGATTTCATAGTCCTAGAGACTGGGAAGTGCATGGATGAATCCATCATCCTTGGCAGACCCTTCCTAGCCACAGCAAAGGCTGTGATTGTTGTTGATAGAGGAGAATTGATCATTCAAGAGAATGAAGAATCCTTGGTGTTTAAGGCTCAAGGATATCCCTCTGTCACCATGGAGAGGAAGCATGAAGAGCTTCTCTCAAAACAGAGCCAAACAGAGCCCCCACAGTCAAACTCTAAGTTTGGTGTTGGGAGGCCACAACCAACTTCTAAGTTTGGTGTTGAACCCCCACATTCAAACTCTAAGTTTGGTGTTGGGAGGTTCCAACATTGCTCTGAGTATCTGTGAGGCTCCATGAGAGCCCACTGTCAAGCTAATGACATTAAAGAAGCGCTTGTTGGGAGGCAACCCAATGTTGTATTTTATCTATTCTCTTTTGTTATTTTATGTTTTCTGTAGGTTGATGATCATGAGAAGTCACAAAATCAATTGAAAAAGCAAAAACAGAAAGAAAAATAGGAAGAAAAATAGCACACCCTGGAGGAAGAACCTACTGGCGTTTAAACGCCAGTAAGGCTAGCAGTTGGGCGTTTAACGCCCAGTCTGGCACCATTTTGGGCGTTTAACGCCAGAAAGGGGCACCAGACTGGCGTTAAACGCCAGAAAAGGGCAAGCACTTGGCGTTAAACACCAGAAATGGGCACCAGCCCAGCGTTTAACGCCAGAATTGGCCAGAAACGCATTTTTGCATGCCATTTGGTGCAGGGATGACTTTTCCTTGACACCTCAGGATCTGTGGACCCCACAGGATCCCTACCTACCCTACCACTCTCTCTCTTCTTCACCCATTCACCAATCACCTCAACACCTCTTCTCCAAAAAAACCCTTCACCTATCAAATCCCATCTTTCTCTTCACCACTCACATCTATCCTTCATAAAACCCCACCTACCCCACCATTCGAATTCAAACCACTTTCCCTCCCAAACCCACCCATACATGACCGCACCATAACCCCCCCACTCCTATATAAACCCTTCTTCACTCCTTCATTTTCACACAACCTAAACACTACTTCTTCCCCCTTAGGCCGAACCACAAGGCCACCTCCATCTCCTTCATTTCTTCTTCTTCTACTCTCTTCTTTCTTCTTTTGCTCGAGGACGAGCAAACCTTTTAAGTTTGGTGTGGTAAAAGCATTGCTTTTTGTTTTTCCATAACCATTTATGGCATCCAAGGCCGGAGAAACCTCTAGAAAGAGGAAAGGGAAGGCAAAAGCTTCCACCTCCGAGTCATGGGAGATGGAGAGATTCATCTCAAGGGTGCATCAAGACCACTTCTATGAAGTTGTGGCCTTGAAGAAGGTGATCCCCGAGGTCCCTTTTAAACTCAAAAAGAGTGAATATCCGGAGATCCGACATGAGATCCGAAGGAGAGGTTGGGAAGTTCTTACCAACCCCATTCAACAAGTCGGAATCTTAATGGTTCAAGAGTTTTATGCCAATACATGGATCACCAAGAACCATGATCAAAGTGTGAACCCGGACCCAAAGAATTGGCTTACTATGGTTCGGGGGAAATACTTGGATTTTAGACCGAAAAATGTAAGGTTGGCATTCAACTTGCCCATGATGCAAGGAGATGAACACCCTTACACTAGAAGGGTCAACTTTGATCAAAGGTTGGACCAAGTCCTCACAGTCATTTGTGAAGAGGGCGCCCAATGGAAGAGAGATTCAAGAGGAAAGCCGGTTCAATTGAGAAGCCATGACCTCAAACCCGTGGCTAGGGGATGGTTGGAGTTTATCCAACGCTCAATCATTCCCACTAGCAACCGGTCCGAAGTTACTATAGACCGGGCTATCATGATTCATAGCATCATGATTGGAGAAGAAATAGAAGTTCATGAGGTTATATCCCAAGAACTTTATAAGGTGGCGGACAAGTCCTCTACCTTGGCAAGGTTAGCCTTTCCTCATCTCATTTGTCACCTCTGTTATTCAGTTGGAGTTGACATAGAGGGAGACATCCCCATTGATGAGGACAAGCCCATCACTAAGAAAAGGATGGAGCACACAAGAGATCCCACTCATCATGAGATCCCTGAGATTCCTCAAGGGATGCACTTTCCTCCACAAAACTATTGGGAGCAACTAAACACCTCCCTAGGAGAATTGAGTTCCAACATGGGACAACTAAGGGTGGAGCACCAAGAACATTCCATTCTCCTCCATGAAATTAGAGAAGATCAAAGAATCATGAGAGAGGAGCAACAACGACAAGGAAGAGACATTGAGGAGCTCAAGCACTCCATAGGATCTTCAAGAGGAAGAACAAGCCGCCATCACTAAGGTGGACCCGTTCTTTAATTTTCTTGTTCTTTATTTTTCTGTTTTTCGAATTTTAGTGCTTATGTTTATCTATGTTTGTGTCTTGTGATCATTAGTATCTTAGTGTCTATGCCTTAAAGTTATGAATGTCCTATGAATCCATCACCTCTCTTGAATGAAAAATGTTCTTAATTGAAAAAGAGAAGAATTGCATGAATTTTGAATTTTATAACAGTTTAATTATTTTGATGTGGTGGCATTACTTTTGTCTTCTGAATGAATACTTAAACAGTGCATATGTCTTTTGAATTTGTGGTTCATGAATGTTGGCTCTTGAAAGAATGATGAAAAAGGAGACATGTTACTGAGGATCTGAAAAATCATAAAAATGATTCTTGAAGCAGAAAAAAAGCAGTGAATACAAAAAAAATTATTCGAAAAAAAAAGAGAGAAAGAAAAAGAAAGAGAAAAAGAAAGAAAAAGAAAGAAAAAGAAAGAAATAAAGTTGTGATCCAAGGCAAAAAGAGTGTGCTTAAGAACCCTGGACACCTCTAATTGGGGACTCTAGCAAAGCTGAGTTACAATCTGAAAAGGTTCACCCAATTATGTGTCTGTGGCATGTATGTATCCGGTGGTAATACTGGAAGACAGAGTGCTTTGGGCTACGGCCAAGACTCAATAAGTAGCTGTGTTCAAGAATCATCATACTTAACTAGGAGAATCAATGACACTATCTGGATTCTGAGTTCCTAAAGAAGCCAATCATTCTGAATTTCAAAGGATAGAGTGAGATGCCAAAACTGTTCAGAGGCAAAAAGCTAAAAGCCCCGCTCATCTAATTAATACTAATCTTCATAGATGTTTTTGGAATTCATTGCATATTCTCTTCTTTTTATCTTATTTGATTTTCAGTTGCTTGAGGACAAGCAACAATTTAAGTTTGGTGTTGTGATGAGCGGATAATTTGTACGCTTTTTGGCATTGTTTTTAGTATGTTTTTAGTATGATCTAGTTAGTTTTTAGTATATTTTTATTAGTTTTTAGTTAAAATTCACTTTTTTGGACTTTACTATGAGTTTGTGTGTTTTTCTGTGATTTCAGGTATTTTCTGGCTGAAATTGAGGGACCTGAGCAAAAATCTGATTCAGAGACTAAAAAGGACTGCAGATGCTGTTAGATTCTGACCTCCCTGCACTTGAAGTTGATTTTCTGGAGCTACAGAAGCCCAATTGGCGCGCTCTCAACGGCGTTGGAAAGTAGACATCCTGGGCTTTCAAGCAATATATGATAGTCCATACTTTGCCCAAGATTTGATGGCCCAAACCGGCGTTCAAAGTCACCCTCAGAATTCCCAGTGTTAAACGCCGGAACTGGCACAAGGATGGGAGTTAAACGCCCAAACTGGCATAAAAGCTGGCGTTTAACTCCAAGAAGAGTCTCTACATGAAAATGCTTTAATGCTCAGCCCAAGCACACACCAAGTGGGCCCGGAAGTGGATTTTTACGTCATTTACTCATCTCTGTAAACCCTCGGCTACTAGTTCTCTATAAGTAGGACCTTTTACTATTGTATTGATATATCGGGGTAGCTACCTTTGTTCTTATGCTATCTTAGATCATTGGGAGGCTGGCCTCACGGCCATGCCTAGACCTTGTTCTTATGTATTTTCAACGGTGGAGTTTCTACACACCATAGATTAAGGTGTGGAGCTCTGCTGTACCTCGAGTATTAATGCAATTACTATTGTTCCTCTATTCAATTCTGCTTGTTCTTGTTCTAAGATATCACTTGTTCTTCAACTTGATGAATGTGATGATCCGTGACACTCATCATCATTCTCACCTATGAACGTGTGCCTGACAACCATCTCCGTTCTACCTTAGATTGGGTGAATATCTCTTGGATTCCTGATACACGATGCATGGTTGATCGCCTGACAACCGAGCGCTCGCCTGACAACCGAGCCAGCCATTTCGTGAGATCAGAGTCTTTGTGGTATAGGCTAGAACTGATGGCGGCATTCAAGAGAATCCGGAAGGTCTAACCTTGTCTGTGGTATTCTGAGTAGGATTCAATGATTGAATGACTGTGACGAGCTTCAAACTCCTGAGGGCGGGGCGTTAGTGACAGACGCAAAAGAATCACTGGATTCTATTCCGGCCTGATTGAGAACCGACAGATGGATAGCCGTGCCGTGACAGGGTGCGTTGAACATTTCCACTGAGAGGATGGGAGGTAGCCACTGACAACGGTGAAACCCTTGCATAAGCTTGCCATGGAAAGGAGTAAGAAGGATTGGATGAAGACAGTAGGAAAGCAGAGAGACGGAAGGAACACAGCATCTCCATACGCTTATCTGAAATTCCCACCAATGAATTACATAAGTATCTCTATCTTTATCTTTATGTTTTATTCGTATATCACCCATATCCATTTGAGTTTGCCTGACTAAGATTTACAAGGTGACCATAGCTTGCTTCATACCAACAATCTCTGTGGGATCGACCCTTACTCGCGTAAGGTTTATTACTTGGACGACCCAGTACACTTGCTGGTTAGTTGTGCGAAGTTGTGTTTATGCCATGGTATTGAACACCAAGTTTTTGGATTCATTACCGGGGATTATTTGATTTGTGAGAAGTATTGATCACAATTTCGTGCACCAACGAGCTGTTCTGCTTACGCTTTGTTTTAAACCTTCTTTAAAAAGGCTCCCAGATATAAATCTTTTTCAACTATATTCTATATATAATTTTACTTTTAGAGGTTGTAATACCTCACCACCTCTGTTTTATGACTTAAGAATAAAACTCTATGTGGTAGAGTATTACAGTCAACATTAGGTGTATACTTGCTAAAAAAGGAATATGTTGGGACAATTTACTATCAAAGGGTAACATTACTTCAATTTCAGAAATCGCTTGAGGAATTTGAGTCTAAGCTTTAAAATCTAAAATCCATTATTATAATAGAGTGACGTGCAATTTCAGTATTGGTAGTATAGTTTTCTATATCGTTTAATGAATATTCTAGAGAGGGATGTTGGAAAATCAAAGAAAAAGAAATATTAGTAGAAGGTTGAATAGAAGAAGAGGAATGGTTGCTATTGATGGGAGTCTTTCTATAGTGGGACTAGTATTAGATAAAGCAGTTTTATTAAAGAAAAAAAGAGATAGGAATTATCCTTCATAAAAATAACATCTCTAGATATGATTATTTTTCTATTTTGTCCAAACATTTGTATACTTTTTAGGTTACAGCATAACCAAAAAGGATATCGGGTTGGGATCTCAGCTCTATAGTTTATAATAACTATAAGGCCTAATATTAGAAAAACAAAAACACCCAAACATACGTAAAAATGAATAATCAGAAAAATGATGAAACAAGATTTCAAAAAGTAATTTGTGAAAAGTAATGGTGGATGACATTCTATTGATAAGATAAATAAAGGTAGAGAAGGCCTCATCCCAAAATTGAAGGGGTAAAGAAGCAGCAGCCAAGAGAGCAAATCCAGTTTTCATAATGTGTCTATTTTCTCTTAGCTAGATCATTTTGCTGTGGTGTGTACGGACATCTTAATCTATACACAATGCCTTCATTCTTCAAGAATTCAATAAAAGTATTTGATAAATACTCTTTTTCATTATCTATTTGAAGAGATTTAATGGAATATCCAAGTTGCTTTTCCATATATAACTTGTATTATCTGAAAACATGAAAGATTTAGAATTTATTTGTAAGTAAATGGTAGTATATTTAGAAAACACATCCACAAAAGATACATAGTATCTATAAGTATAACCATTATGAGATATAATAGGGGTAGGTCTCTACACATTAGAAACAACCAGAGATAGGGGAACATCATAAGAATGAGTAGAAGGAGAGTATGAAAGCCTATATGATTTAGCCATGCAGTAGAATTTACAAACATTGAATGAAGAAGTAGTATTACTCATAGGTAAACCATACTTAGACACAACAGTTTTTACAATAGCATGAGTAAGATGGCCAAATCTTTGATGATATACATCTAAGGAAGCACAAGTAATAACAAATACAACAAGATTAATTGGAGAAGAAATAGATTTTGGAATATTAACACGTTCAAACTTATACATTCCTTTAACAGCTTTGCCTCAGAGAAGAACGTCCTTGGTAGCCTCTGATTTAACAAAGCGCTCATTAGGCCAAAAAGAGAAATAAACTTTGTTGTCCCTTGCAAATATGAAAACACTAATTAAATTTTGAGTAATTGATAGAACTAGCAGAAAATCATATAATTTATATTTTCTGAGTAGGTAAGCATTATAAATAAGAATTGCCAACATTTTTTTTATTGTCATACCTGATCCATTTTCAGCTTATGCTTGTTTTTTGCCTTGATATTCAAAGGATTATTGCCAATTGGTTGAATTAGGTGTGTATTGATGAGTTGCACTTGAATGAACATACCATGAAAAATCTATCATAATAGAAGGTGTTGCAATCATGGCTTTTGGATTATGAAAAGATGGAGGAGGTGAAAGAACAGTGTACATGGAAGTGAAGGGAACACTTTGCTGAGCATGTTAAAATCCTTGATCAAACCTGAAATAGCAATAGCTAGCAACAAGGCCAAATTGCCACAAATTTAGCATTGAGGTGTGGTATTGGAGTTCTAATTGTTCCTTCCTCAGCTCTACAAAAATTTCTAACTCCACGTTTTCTTCTACCAAAGGGTGGACGACCAAGAATGTTGTTGTTGTTGTTGCCTCTACCAGAATTATAAGAGAAGGAAGGTTCTGAATTCTTGAGATTTAAGTTAGAGGATTGAGTAAAATTAACCTGAACCATTGAAAATTATGGTTTCTTAAATCTTTCAATTATGTCATCTTGAGCCATAAGCAAAGCTTCAAGATCAGGGATAAAGGATCTTTCATTGTGGACATAATAATGAAGGGATGATAACCTTCATTCAAACCATCTAAGATAACATTGGTATAATCTAAGTTTGTGAGTAGTGATCCTACTACTACTAATGAATCAATAATTTTTTTTATTTGAAGAAGATAATCTGAGGTAGATGCCAATTTCTTGACTGATTTCAATTTCAATTGCAATTGCAATTATCTAATTTGATCTTTGATATGAGAGGCAAAGTAAGTGGGAATTCTGCTCCATATTTCATGAGCAAAGTGACATCTAATAACTCTATACTTGAAAAACTCATCCATTGAAATAAAGAACCATGATGTGACATTATAGCTATTAACTCTCTAATCTTTATATTTCTTTGATTTTGTTTGTGATGTCTAATCTAAATTGCTCTCAAATTTTGGAGAAATTTTCTCTTTTTCATGATGATGTTGAAGTTGTTGTCCACATATAGAGAGAGTAACTTGATGGTGCCAAGTAAAAACGTTTGTTTCTGTGAGTTTATCAGCTACAGAATTGTTGAAAGATTTGTTGATTTGGTTGATAATGCTTAAAAGAGGTTGTGTAGATAAAGGTAGATTTTTCACTACTGAAATTGGAGTATTATTGTTAGTCATGGATCATAACCTCAGCTCTGGATACCATAAAGAAATGAGGGACTTGTGTTTAATGGAATCAATTGAAAGTAAAGATGATCCATCATCTTTAATAGAATCAGATTGAAAGTGAAGATGATGGGGGAGAGAGAGAGAGAGAGAGAGAGAGAGAGAGAGAGAGAGATAGAGAGAGAGAGAGAGAGAGAGAGAGAGGGGGAGAGGGAGAGAGAGAGGGAGAGGGAAAGGGAGAGGGAGAGGGAGAGAGAGAGCTAAATGTTACTCAATAATGTGATTACAAGAAATGTATATATGATTTTGTATAAGCCAACATATATAGCAACAACAAGAGCCTTCTCTTATAACCAACTAGGTAACTTCTATAACAAGAAATATAACTTCCTAACAAACTAGTTAGTTATACGAGTAAACACTCAATGCTGTCTTTGTCCATTTTTACGAAGGACAAAGCGATCCCTGTCCAAAAAAAAGGGACACTTCGATTCTCAACCTTTTTATTTTGGGACAATACAATTCTTCTGTTAAAAAATTCATTAAATAATAACAAAAATTAGTTTTGTGGGGGTTTTATTTGTATTTTGTGGGGTTTTTAAACCTCCACAAACTATTAATAAGTTTGTTTTTGAAAAATTCCTTCACCAATGGTGGTTAAGCGAAGAAAAACTATTGATGAAAATGATGTTGCAAAAAAAAGTAATTGTAGTACCTTTTAAAGGAAAAAAATAATATCGAATAAGAAATGAAAGAAGAGAACTTTAATGTTGATAATATTGGTATTGCTAATGATGACAGTAGAGGAGATAATGATGATGATAAAGTATAGTTACACAATAAAAATAATAGAGGTAGGAGTGATAAATTTTTGTGGGGATTTAAAACCCCCGCAAAATACAAATAAAACCCCCCACAAAATTAAGTTTTGTTATTATTTAACAATTTTTTTAACAGAGGGATCGTATTATCCCAAAATAAAAAGGTTGAGGATCAAAGCGTCCTTTTTTTTTAGACAGGAATCGTTTTGTCCTTCGTGAAAATGGACAATGACTGGATTAGATCTTTACTCTAGTTATACACACTCTATTACTCTCGGATATGAAATTACTAATTTACCCAAATTTATATAAATACATAAATCTATTTTTTGAATTTAGTAATCCTAATTCATGTCTCTAATTCGAATTTTCTTCGTTCTTTTAGATTTTCACTCATACCTAAACTTGATTTATCTCTTTCTCTCTCTTTCTTTGCCTCTCAAGTCCATTACTACATCTCCTAATCTCGCTTCAAAGAATTATATTGAAAGATATTTTTATGCTGTTTTGTTTTATTTTATTTTCATAATGAATATTTTTTAATTTTGCTCTATTATGTTTAATTGATTATTTTATAATGATTATATTATGTCTCTTTTTTGTTAATTTTTAAAAAAAATTCAAAAAATATTTATAGATATTTGCAGATAACTACTTTTATTGAGGGATAATTGAATAGAAACTTGCAAAAAAAAATATGAAAATGACAAGGGATAATTTTTTTAAACAAGCATGAGGGACAGAAAAGGGATACCCGTCATATTCTCACTGTACCTATTACCATGTCTAACTAGCAACAGAGATCCAACGCAAGCTAATTTGAGAAGAAACACGTGAACTTTATCCGAATTAGGTCTTAAGGTAATGAACCTAGGTTAGATTTGAGATCCTAATATTGAATTTAGGTTAATTCTACTTGTTTGAGGTATCAGGTTAATCTTACTTGTTTGGAGTATAACAAATACAATATTACTAAACATTAAAACCATTTAGTATTATAAAAGTTGGATATATTTATAAAAAAAATTTTAATTCAAATTACAAAACATTTTCAATAAACTATTTCCTCTTTCTTAGTTTTAAATATTATTTACTAAAAATTAGAAAAATAAAAATTATAATAATAATAATAATCCACATTCACATAATTAAAATAGATCATATTAATATATATATGATATTACATATATTTAGAACTATTATGTACGATACATATTTTTTTTGATATTTATGTAATGACTATATAAATAATTTTATATGTAAATCATCTAATTTTTATAATATATGATTTATTGTATAATTTTTTTTGTATAAATATATTAAAAAAATTTAAAAAATAAGATATTATTTATAATATTATTTTCTGTATAAAATAAGCAACTTAAGTAATTATCTAAAATAAAAAGAATAATAATACCAATAGCTTTTTACTTAATAGTATTAAAAAATATATGAATACAGTAAAAAATAATAATAAAAATTATTAATTAAGTTATTTACATAATAAAAAATTAAATAAATTTTTAATTAATAAAAAATAAAATTGTTATTACACATACTATAAATTTTACAAAAAAGATTTTAAACAATAAATTAACTCTTAATAAATTATATATTAACTATTATTATTTACTATCAAAATTACATATTATTAATTATTTTAAAATAAATTAATTCATATTGATACCAAATAATATTTATTTAAAATTATAATTTAAATTTCCATCGGAGACACGGAAAATGAAACTTTTTTTTTTGGTGGCTACACGGAAAATGAAACTAGTTATAATTAAAATGCATCCAAACAAAAAATATATATAAATGTAATTAAATACAATTAATTATTTGTTAGCAGAAAAACAACTGTATTCTGTTCTCCAAAACTCCCCTTTTGGCCTTTTCTGTTCCCGGTGCTCTTGCTTCCCTCTATTTCCTTCTGAATGCTATTTCAGTTGAAACCTAATCTGCCACTTTCTCATTCTCCTTGCACTCTCCATTCCTTCACTTCCCCTCTCTCTGATTCTCGCGGCAAAATCAACTGATAATGCATCTTGCGCAAAGACTCGCCAAATCGACAAGCTAGGGTTTCCTCCAGAAAATTCGGTTCTCGCCGGGGTTTTGCGGAGGAGACGCAGTCGCCGGCAGCAATGGCCACCAGCTTGCAGATGAGCCCTCAGGTGGAGCAGATCCTCGGCGAAATCCGCGATAACTTTCGATTCCTGGCGTATGTAACTTAATTTTACTACCTCTTCAGATTCAGTTATGCAATGTTTTTGTGTTCGAAAAATTTTCACCTCTGCTCGTATATAATGTTAGAGGGTGCAAGTTAAACTTGTTGCCAATTTTGGGATGTGAATCATACTCGTTTAGCATCTTATTGATTTAGTTAGGGCAGTGATTCTTGAAATTGGAGTGAGCAAAGGGGATAATGTTGAAAATTTTCTGACTTGGTCCTGTGCTTGTATTTGTATGTTTAAGGTTTATAGGCTTAATGATATTTGTGAATTTAGGAATTGTATGGTTTGAAGCGGTGTAGTGATGGCCAGTTCTGTATTTATTGAGGTAGCTCATTGTACACAAGTTATGTTATGCTTAGTGAAATGAGCATGGGAGGATAGTGGTGCTACTAGAAGAAGCTATGTCTTGAGAGCCACTAGATTTTGTGAGATATTTCTGTTTTTTATTTTAGCAGGACAAGCTATTCCGTTACTGTTTGATATTAAGATATGCAATTCCATTTTTGACTTCTTGTCCTCTAATCTCTATGTAATAGTATCCTTATCTTTATTAATACTATATTCTTTTCTCTCCCAAAAAAGAAGCTATTCATGTTGATCAGGACGCTAATATTGCCTCCTTCTCCTCCCACGGAAAAAGGCTATTGATGTTGGTCAGGAGTCTAGTAGACTTTTTTTGCAGTTTTTAGTTCCCAATCTATCTGAAGAGAATAATTGGTTTTAAATGCACAAGTATATAAATAAAAAATGAATGTGATGTATAAAATTCATTATTTGAAAAGCTTCCTTAACCTTATAGTTGCATTTCCAGTTAACAGCACAAGTGTATATCGATCAATCATTTTTAGGTTTATTTAATTTATTATTATGTTTTCCTCTAGGTGCTTTGGTATTCCCATATGACATAGATCTTTTCTGTTAAAACAATGATCTCTTGAGATTTAGTATGATCATTTGGGTTGCCTCTTTTGCAGTGATGGGCTGGAGGCTATTATTTATTTATTTATTTTTGATAAAAGAATAACATCACTAAGATAGTGGGAAGAATAATAAAGCAAATGGAAGGATAAGAGGTCCTCCTTACGGAGCAAAAAAGCAAACAAAAGAAAAAGCTATCTATGAATGTAGCTTTCCAATCTCTCAACATGTTTGAGAGGAGAAGTGCTCTGGATAGATCATGAGCTTTACAAAAAATAGTGGCCGTATGTCTAATTCTATCCCATAAAACTTGCTTATCTCAAAATCTGTGATTGAAGGTACATAAATGGTTCTCTAATCAAATATTCCAAATGGTGGCATATACTGCACATTGCACAGATATTTTGCTTCTTTCCTACTCCCCAGATCAGAACCCAATAAAGAGAAATTAATCTAAAGTTGTAAGGCACACCCAGCAATCATCAAAGGTACTAAATAAACTAACAAAGTATTCAATAAGAAAAAACAGCCATTAGATTATACAAAAAACAGATGTGCTATTGATTCTAAATTTGCCCCACATATAACATACCTAACAACTATGAAGTCTTATCCCACTAGATCAGATCTTCTTCGTGGATCAAATGGCATCATATTGCCCTTATATAGAGCACACATAACAAACATATTAGGGGAAATTGCCTTAATGTGGCCTTCAAACCTGCTGATGTTATTGTTGGTGTTAATTAATGTTGTTGACCATAGTTATGCAAGTAAAGTATTTCTCGAAGGCTGTTATGTTATCCTTCCTTTATTTGTCTTTGTTCAAGCAATGTATTTATTTGTAATTATCTCTGCTTTCTTGTGTATCCTTTGCTGTAGCCACTTTCGCAGTTACTAATTCTTGCTGAAGTGAAATAAATAAAGTTCAATAGATCTATAATCTTTTCAAGTATTCCTATATAGTAATAAAATATTTTCATTTAACATCCAGAAATGGCTTCCAAAGGCTTGATAAGATTAAAGATTCCAATAGACAAAGCAAGCAGCTGGAAGAACTCAAGGATAAGATGGTGGAGTGTAAAAGGTTAGTTAAGCATTTCTGTGGTTGTAAACTTGTAATCTTGCTATATCTTAGTGGCAACTGCAACTTTGAGTTGAGTAAGAAGAAAAATGTAGGTTCCTTTCATATTGACTTTACTGGTTTACTTTTCCTCATGAATTGACTTGCAGAAATCTTTTTACTTTGTTAATAACTAATTATCATAAAGAAAATTTCTGCCTAGGAATTTTACCGTCCATTGCAGTATCCAGGGGTCGAATGTTGTATAATAAGAGCAGCACACAGAGGCTTCTGCTTGTACGTTGTTACACTGGTATTTATTTTAATGGAAATACAGAAATACAATAGAACAGTAAAACATAATAGAGGAATTTCGAGAGTCCTCTTCTCTCCTAGCCTAGGCCTTTTCAAGTCTTTTCCTACCTCTCACCTAATCAGCTCCTCCTTTTATTGCCTTCCCTCAAATTATCATAATTAGCATTCAACTCCTGCGATTACGCCTCCCTGATTCTCTCATCTGACTAATCCAATCATCAATTATTGTCACTTATGATTACACATTTCTCCTGCCCTATTATTCCAACCTTTTCTTTATTGTTTCTTCTAGAATAATGATAAGGTAAAAGGATTATTTTCTTTCCTTTTTTGGCTGCCTTTGCTGCTGACTCAGCATTCTCTCTCTCTCTCTCTCTCTCTCTCTCTCTCTCTCTCTCTCTCTCTCTCCAGGGTATGTAACAATACCTTCCCCTTGAAGCATCACCTTGTCCTCAAGGTGGACGGAAGGAAAGGCTTCTTGAATTGCAGCTGTATGATGACAGTTGCAGCTCTTCCCGTTCAGGTTCCCCTGCAGCTCTTCCCGTTCAGGTTCCCCTGCATGGGCCTCTTGGTTCATCCCTACGTCTCCTTCTGCATCTTCTCCTAGGAGTATGATTTGATAGTGCTTCATGGAGCACCTATGATCAGATCCCCACTTCTCTCCACATCTGAAGCACTACCCTTTCCTCTGTCTCTCTGCCCACTTTTCGTTCGAGAGCCGTCGTGTGCCGCTGTTACGAGTCGTCTGCGAATGAGAAGCGCTGCTGCCTCCTGTACGAGGAGTAGGGGTGCCTCTGTTTCTATTGGATACAATCTCGCCCCTCGATTCGCTGCCGTCGTGAGTGTTGTACTTTGCCAAACTAGAATTTTTGAAAAATCCAAATCTAGCTCCCACCGAACCAGATCCGCCTGATCCGCTCCCTTCCGGCAACCCCTCCACCCTCTTGCCGTTAGGGTCAACCCCGGTCTCCTTCCATGCTTGATTTCTCCATTCAATAGCCATGGCTCTATCCATTAAAGCTGGTAAATTATTGAACTGAGCCACCTCCAATTCTGCCTGAATTTCCTTTGAGTCCATTGACAAAGATGCACATGAGAGCCTCTGTTCCCAGGTTTCTCTGCGTTCGAGCTGCAGCCTCAAACTCTTGCCTATACTGAGCAACGTCCTCCACCTGTTTCACCTCTAGTAACGGAGCCATGGGGTTGAGAGCAGCTCCAGGTTGAAAACGTTTCAATAAGTCCTCCTTGAATCGTCTCCATGTCTGAAATGGTGTGTATTCTTCCCACCACTCCATCCATGCGAGAGCCTCTCCCTCCAAAGCAAGAGTGACAAAGTCTATCCTTTCTGCCAGAGCCACCTGGGTGACACGAAAATATCTTTCCATCTTCACCAGCCAGCCATTTGCATCATCTCCCGAGAAGATGGGAATGTCAAACTTCCTAGTAGGCTCAAATCTCCTCTGTTCTGTTTCACCTTCGTTATTGTTGCCGCCTCTGCCTTCTGAACCTTCTCCATCTCCCCCGTTTCTCCCTCCTGCCCCGTTTCATCCCTGGTCATGGTGTTGCGAAAGCATTTCCCTTACCTGTCTCAGCAAGTTGGTGGATAAGAGTTCAAATGATCGGTTTTGAGCTTCCAGTGAACGATTCTGGGCCTCCCTCATCTCCTCCATTTGCTTCTCCAAGACTTCCAACCTCGACTCCATGGCAACTCGCGTGGAAACCATGCACAGAACACCTATGATCGGTGCTCTGATACCAGTTGTTACACTGGTATTTATTTTAATGGAAATACAGAAATACAATAGAACATTAAAAGATAATAGAGGAATTTCGAGAGTCCTCTTCTCTCCTAGCCTAGGCCTTTCCAAGTCTTTTCCTACCTCTCACCTAATCAGCTCCTCCTTTTATTGCCTTCCCTCAAATTAATTATCATAATTAGCATTCAATTCCTACGATTACGCGTCCCTGATTCTCTCATCTGACTAATCCAATCATCAATTATTGTCACTTATGATTACACATTTCTCATGCCCTATTATTCCAACCTTTTCTTTATTGCTTCTTCTAGAATAATGATAAGGTAAAAGGATTATTTTCTTTCCTTTTTTGGCTGCCTTTGCTGCTGACTCAGCATTCTCTCTCTCTCCAGGGTATGTAACATAGGTCTTGTAGAAGCTCCATTTTTGTTGTGAAAATTCTCTTCCTTTGTTATCCTTATAATTAGGTGCTTTCCAGATTTTTTATTTTTCAATTCACTTTTCTGTTGGTAGGCACAAGTGGTGAAGACATTTTAATGTGATCTGCTGTAGTTTGCTATTTCCTTTATCAATGCATACCCAACTTTCTGGAGTATGAAGCCTTATGTTTTTATTACAGGTTGATAAAGGAGTTTGATCGAGAAATTAAAGATGAAGAGGGAAAAAATCCCCCAGAAGTGAACAAGCAACTTAATGATGAAAAGCAATCAATGGTTAGTGCCGAAAACCTTTCTATTTTGGATGCTCACGTTTTGGAAGGGGTACAATATCTTCAACCTCAAAGTATTATGAATGTGGCAATATTTTTCTTTTCACATCTTTGTAAATGATTTGCATTGCTAAATGTGGGTCTCAGGCTTTTTCATGATGATCTAGGGTGGGGTAGATTTGGTTGTTCTCATGCTCATTCATAAATTATGTCATTGCTTCTTGTTGCACTAGAACTGCTGATTCTTTATGTTTGCTTACAATGGTCCCTTCTTTGTTTGCAGATCAAGGAACTAAATTCATACGTGGCTCTGAGAAAATCGTAAGCTGACACCTCATATTTCTATTTCTGCAGTTAAAATAAAATAACTCTTCTGTGTAAAGGCACGTAGGTCTTAGAACAGATAGTATGGTTAATACCATTTTCGTGTGCTCATTACCATCAATAACTCAAAATATTATCTCTTTTCCCTTTACAGTATTTATGTTCATCCAAAAGTACCATAATCCTTTTGGTTATTTGAATGGAGGATTTATACTATTATATGGATGATTGATAGGTACCTGAATACCCTTGGTAATAAGAAAGTTGAACTTTTTGACATGGGAGCAGGAACAAGTGAACCTACAGCAGAACAAAATGTTCAACTAGCATCAGGTAAAATATTCCAGCCTTCTTTTGCTCTTAATATGTTAAGTTGGTGATTATCTTTGGTTTATAGGCATGCTGTTGCTGTATGCAAATGTTTGGGTATTGTATTTTTATTTGTATTTTTCCTGATACCTGCTGTATACAATTTGATACTATTATGAATCTGTCACTTAATCTCTGGTAGAAGCTTCATGTATATGGTTAATTGATAATGGTTTGACCTGAGTCTTAAGTAACTCACTGACTGATTGTTAGCTCTATAGCTACCTATTCTAAGTTCTAACTTTTCCTTTAAAAAAAACTGTTCCAACTGTTGTATCACTTGAGTTATACTGCTAGAGCACATGGTCTGAGCTTGATAATCTGCACAACCAACCACAAACTGTTGAAGATTCGGTACACAGTTTTCCCCATCATACACCAAGCAACGGACCATTTTTTCCATTCAACGTTTCCTTTTCTCTGTTCCTCGAGAGAGAGAAAAAAAAAAAGAAGAATCAAATAGAAACAAATTGTAGGGAATTTTAGAATCTGGATCATGTCATAAATGACCAGACTCTGACCCACAAGGCGCAGCAAACTAGAGTGCAAGATTGCAACAAGAATTGAAGAACATTGTTTGTACAAATTTTGGACCAAATCAAATGATTCACATGCTATTCATGGGACAACGGTGCCCATGTGCTGATTTACCCAATGACGATCTAAGCTTGTGTCCAAACCAATTTCAAACCATACAAGTTTGATTGTGTAGTATGTAGGGATGTCAATGGGGCGAGGCGGGGGATGCCTCCCCGCCCCTGCCCCCAGATTTGCTCCTCGTCCCCGCCGGGGGGAAGGGGGGGGTGATAATTGCCCCCATCCCCGTTCCCAGTGTTCCCCGGGGGCTCCATTCCCCATATCCCTATATTGAACATTTATATGGAAATTGTAGGGAAAAGTTTTTTAAAAATAAAAAAACCATTATTACAACACATAAATATATCTTATCCAAGATTACAAGTGGAAATACAAAATAACAAATCATAGTCGATAAAACAAAATCTTGAAATACAACTTCCATTCTAAGAAAAAGTCATAAAATAGAGTCTTCAACATCAAATAATTTTCCATTGTCAGAATACAACTTCCAACAAATAACTCCATGTTTTCTATTAAAACAACACAAACATGAATATGTTAACATACATAAAAAACAAGAATACCATATATTAAATAAAAATTTGACATAAGTAAAAAATAATTAACTAAACTCCTAAATCGCCCGTATTCATCTCAGTTCCAAGGAATTGGAATTTTAGACCTTGGTTTACCTATATTATATCAATCCACGATAGGAGTGGAGCTAAAACTATCCATCCTGTACATAAACAGCAAGATTTAATATAGAAACACTAAATTAAGATTTAATACAGAAACACTAGATTCTAGCTCAACTTCAGATACAAAGAGAAAATTCAGAAAACAAAAAAAGATTAAATCAAATACAAAAGAATACATAATAAATCAGCAAAAGCAGCAAAAAACAGAGAAGGATAAACTATAAACTGCAATAAATCAGCAAAAAGAACACATAACAAAAGAGATTATACAGAGAACACATAACAGAGATTATATAGAGGAGATTTTAGACTGCAATAAATCAGCAAAAACGGCAAAAAACACAGAAGGGGATAAATTATAAACTGCAATAAATCAACAAAAAGAACACATAATAGAGCAGATTATTCAGAAAACACATAGATTATACATAGGAAGAGTATCAAATCTTAACTGTTTCATAATTATAAACCCTATGTGTCTAAGTGCAATACATTACAGGGGATTATACAGAAAACACATAACAGATATTATACAAAGGAGATTTTATACTGCAATAAATAGGCAAAAACAGCAAAAAACACACGGGAAAAGAGCATCAAACCTGAAATTAGGTGAAAGTGGAGATGGAGGAGGAGGAGGAGGACAGACAACAGGGCTGTGGTGGGGGAATGCGACGGCGAGTTCTTTCGATGAATTGGGGGGACGCTTCGGCGACTTCTTTTGACAAGTTGAGGAGACCCGACGACGAGGCAGGAAACAGCGCGGTGCGGAGGGGGAACTGCGCGGTGTGGTGATGTCGTGGTGCGGGAGAGAGAACAGCGCCGGAGAGAGAACAGCGCCGGAGAGAGAACGCCGCGGTGCCTGGTGATGTTGCGGTGAGTGGGACGGCAAGGTGAAAAGGAGAGTGGCAAGGGAGGTGGCTGGCTGGGTGCAGAGAGGATGGAGAGAACAAAAAAGGGGGGTGTCGCGGGGCTTAGGGGCCAGGGTAACTGGGTGAGCGCGGCGCTAGTGAGGGGGAAAATGAATTAGGGTTCTCACTTTTTCTATATAGAGAAACTGTTGGAGGCCAGCAATTTTAGTATTTTTCCAACACAAATACTAAATTGTCATTTTACTAATTTATATATGCAAATTCTGAAAAATATGGGTGTAAATTGTATTGATTTATGGGTAGCAAACTGTATTAATTCATGTGTGCAAAACTCTAGTAAATATAGGTGTAGATTATATACTTGTATGCAAAACGTCTATAAATATGGGTGCAAATTATTGCTGGTTAAGTGCGGGCCAAAAATGATAATAATTGCTGGCCATGTAGCATTGCTCTTCTATATATATGGAAGGTGGAATGACTAAAAAACCAAAGTGAGAGATAAACTATTAAGGGTGTTTAAGTAATTTAATATATTCGGGGATTAGCGGGGTCGCGGACGGGGATCCTCGCTCGGGTCCCCACACCTGCCTCGGGGGAATTTTGTTCCCCATCCCCGTCCCCGCAGGGAAACTTCTCCGTCATCGGGGCCCATTCGGGGTGGTCCCCACGGGGATCCCCACCTCCTGGGGAGTTTAGACATCCCTAGTAGTATGTGCTCTACATTCATCAAAATTAACAAAAGAATGCTTTTAGGATTTATGTATAAATACATATGAAATTTGATTGTGATAGAAGCTTGAATCGTGTAAAAGTCGTGCAAAAGTGAGAGCTCAAGAGGCGAATGTTTTCTGCCCATTTTTTTTTTATTTTATGTTTTAAAAAATTGGGTAGAAAACAAATGTGTGTCTGTGTTTTATTATCTTATTTATTCTTGACTGTTCTAATGGCCTCAATTCTATATGGTTCATCACATCATGATATTTAAGAGGGTTGGATTATAGACACACAGTTGCAGAGACTATACACCTGATTCACTAAAGTTCATCAAATTCTTGACTGTTCTAATGGATTCACACTGGCCTCGATTCTATATGGTTCATCACAACATGATATTTAAGAGAGATGGATAATAGACAAAGTTGCCGAGACTATACACCTGATTCACTGAAGTTCATCAATTTCATGATTATTCATGGTGGCATCCTTAAAGGCAAATGGATTTACTGGATGTATGCCTAATGCAATTGAAGGTGTATAAATAAGATGATCCAAACTCTCCATTGAGTTAGAATTCATATCTGCGTTTTTCCCATTGTAACCTGTCTCCATCTATCATCTATCATCTTTGTTGGCATGATACTTGAATTTTTGGGTTGGGGATTGGGCACTTGCCCTTTCTCTGCATGCTTTTGTTCTCTTGTGTAGTGATCGAAGAATATATCTCACCAAATTGACCCATTTGGCTTATTGTATAGAAATGTCTAATCAAGAACTTATCAATGCTGGGATGAAGCAAATGGATGAAACTGATCAGGCTATTGAAAGATCTAAACAGGTGTGACTTACATCAGATTCAGAATTAGACTTCATTGCTTGTTTATGTTCATTCTTAAATTTATAGAAAATGTAGGTTGTTCATCAAACAATCGAAGTAGGCACCCAAACTGCTACTACCTTGAAGGGCCAAGTAAGTGTTGTATGTCAAATTCACTTTAAAAAAGGGGAAATCATATCCTATCAAACATTTGATGTGTCTTGTCATCAAATTGTGCAGACTGAACAAATGGGTCGGATTGTTAATGAGCTTGATTCAATTCAATTTTCAATTAAGAAGGCCTCGCAGCTTGTGAAGGAGATTGGCAGACAGGTTGATTTTATTTTTGTTTGTTTGTATGCAATATAAACTTTTTAAACATCGGCCATGACTTATACTCTACGTTACCTCCTGTTATCAGGTAGCTACTGATAAGTGCATCATGCTGCTTCTGGTGCTTATTGTCTGTGGTGTCATTGCCATTATTGTTGTGAAGGTACTATCTTCATTCGATCTATTAATTTCATCAATTTGTCACTGATACTTTCTCTCGTGAAATCCAATACCTTGTTTTAAGGAAGAAAATAAAAATGTTAAACTAAATTATGCTGCTCAGGGCCCCAAAACTAGAAACAAAAAAAAAAAAAAAAAAAGAAACTCCTGTGCAGAGAACTCATTTGAAAATAATATTTAGATTGGATTATTAGATATTTTTAAACCTTTATTTTTATTTATGTATTAATTTTTTAGCATTGAATAAAATGATGGTAGAAGAAAATAGTTGCAGAATGATCCGTGCAAGCAAATTTGCCGTTGAAATACTTATATGTTTTTTATTTTGCCAACTGATTATGTTATGCAAGATGTCCATGCTTCTGTTTTAACTGACTCTTGCACATTGCAGATTGTGAATCCCCACAACAAAGATATCAGGGATATCCCAGGGTTAGCGCCTCCTGCTCCAAGCAGAAGACTTTTGTACCTAAGGACTGAACATTTTGATTAACTCTTTTTTACAGTTCTATCCATCCTAATCCTACCAACCGTATTCTTGGTTACCATGGACTACGATGAGATAGTCGGAAGAAAGAATTTCTTGCCGGAGTTGTGCATATTCTGTTTGTGATTCTATGTAAATCACACGAGCTTCTCTTGCTTTGTTTTTAGTGCCATGTTTCTTTATGTATCATTCCCGAGATGTTGTAGGGTTAGAAAAAATAATTTGCCAGTGTGGGATCTACGGTGTACATGTCCAATTCAAAGGAGATTTGCGTTTTCTTTTCTTCTTTTTCTTTTTATTGTTAAATTATTATTTTTCTTTCTTGTCTCATGGATTGGGTCTTGTAAATTACATTTATTCCAGCGTGTGTTTCCTGCTCTTCATATTTTTAATTTACTCATGAAATTCTCTTCCTTGACTCTAAATTGAGATATAAACGGTGTAAATGAGGAGCAGCGTGCTAACTTTTATTAGTTTATATTCAAATATAACCATGTTCGGAGCACGTACTTTTTAATTTCTAATCCTAGTTATAAGTAACAATGCCATTCATAAAGTCTTTTCTCCGATGTGGCGGCTAATTGATACGTACTAGGAAGACGAGGGATGAACTATATTTGCATCATTATTTATTTTTAAAACATAAGATAATTTATACTAAAATGTCCATGTTATCTTGGATTTGATTCGATTGTTGCGGCTGTTGTACTTGAACTTAAATAGTCTGGATGTCGGATCAAATATTGTGGAATCCGACCCAATTTTCTAATTATCCAAAATATTATATTAAAAAAATAAGTAGTGTATATATATATGACCCTAATTTCACTCGGTCCCAACTATTAAAAAAATAATTGTAATGTATAATTCATTTAATTTTTATTCTTACTTTTATTTTTTGTTATAGACTATTTTTCTTTTTAATTTTTTACAAATTTAAATTTGATCGAATAACTAATTATCCAAACCGATTTAAACCCATATTTAATTGGTTCGATTAAGGTACAATCACAAAAAATATACCAATCCAACCTAATTCGAACCGATCAATTTTGTTCTAATCGGTTCCTATTTTTACTCAAATCTGACCTAAACAGACTCGATTACACCTCTACTATTATCAATTACAAAATGACAAAAATAACTTGTTAATGATATTTGACAAATAAAAATATTTGGTGACCAAGTGTTTTTAGTAACCTAGTCGAACCAAATCATGTTGTATGTATCCTCATAAGCACACTTCTTCTATGTCTTCTTATTCTTCTTTCGCATTGTCTTCTCATTCTTTTTCTTCTATGTCTTCTCTTTATCCTTCTTTTTTCTGCCTTCTTCTTTTTCCTTTTTTTTCATGTTCTTTGTTTTTTGTTATGTTTCTTTTATTTTCTTTTGTTTCTCTCTTTCAAAAAAAATAAGAACAAGAAAAGGAGAAAAAAAAAACTTAAAACAAAGAAGTAAAAGCAACATAGAAAAAGAAAAAAGAAGTAAACGAAAAAGAAGCCATAGAAGAAGATATTTCTTTGTATAGATTTTTTTTGTGTTTTTACAATTATGAATTTCTATGTTCTTTTAATATTTTATCTATGTAATAATTTTGCATTCATCTTCACAAATTTCTGTGTTTAACTTTATAAATTTATATGTTTTTATTTTTTTTTTTAAATTTTGGTAACAAATTTTTGCAAAAAACATTTGAAAAAAAAAAGAAATCTTTTAGGGAAGAGAAAGTATAGGGAAAATGCAGAATTTTGTCGACGAAAATATAGAAATTTTGTATCTTTTATTTTATTTTTTTGTTTCTCTTCTTTGACAACAAACACACATTTTTGAAGAAAAAAACGGAGAAATTTGCAAACGAAGATACAAAAGTTTTGCTATATTTTTATTTCTCCTCTTTTTTTTATTTTTTTAAAATTTATCTTTTTATTAATTTATTTAACTTATATATATATATATTTGTGTTCATTATATAGATATTTTTAAATAATTGTTCACTATATATGATATTTTTGTATAAATACTATTAAATATTTACTAAAATGATATAAATATATATATTTTATCTTCGTATGCTTAATGAAAATCACTACGTTGATATAAAATAAAATAATTATAAATAAAACGACTGAAATATGAGTATCGTAAATTGAATAAGATGAATATTTATATTATTCATTTAAATAGAATGACAAGAAATCAGTTAAAAATATCATCAAGGCTTTTCGTCTAACCCATCTATAATTCAAAATTTCCTTTTCCATGATTTAATTTTCATTATATTTCATTTAAATTCTCTAACTGATTCTTTCTATAGATAAATTTTTAATTAATTGTATTTTTATTTTTTATTTATATATTGTAACTAATATTTTTCTTAAACAGATGTAAATAATAATTAAGAAATTAATTCAAATATTCACATCAAATCATGTCAAGTCATTATTATTTAGGTGAATTCTATGGTATAAAAATAAAATTTTTTCTACACATGAAAAAGTCAACGTGGCATGAATTTAAGAGTAATTCCTAACCTTTGTAATTATTGCTTTGTTCAGATTTGATAGAGAAATGTATAAAAATTCAGATTTTGTCTTTTTTAATTAAATACATTAATTCTAATGAAACATTAATTATAAATATATTTTTATTCTATTGGGCTAAAGAAAAATAATAATTTTTGGGCTATAATGAATTGTTATTTAGGTAGTGTTTGGTGGAGAGACAGAGATGAAAAGATTGAGACTGAGAAACAGAGACTAAGAGACAGAAATTGAAATAAATTTCAGTATTTTGTTTGGTATAAAATAGGAGATAGAAATTAAAACAAGAATGAAACTCTAATTTAATTTGCACAAAGGGTAAAATTGAAATTAATTAATTGAAATTAATTAATTGAAATGAGGGTATTTTAGGTATAAAATGTTATTAAAGTTTCAGTTTCCATCTCTAAAAATTTTAGTCCCTGTGTCCCAACTTTTTTAAGGTATTGAAATACTGAAATTTTAGATACAGAGACAGAAATTTTAGTACCAATTTTTGAACCAACAAACATGATACTGAGTCCCAGTCTCTCAGTCTATGTTTCAATACCTCAAAACAAACACTACCTAAAGGAACATATTTTATTGTGTTTACTTTATTAATAAAATTAATTAATTTTCATTAAATATTCTAAGTATGCGATAAATAATGTTAAATACTATAAACAATAAATATTTAAAAAATAAGCATTCAAATTCAAAATTTATTCTCTAAATTATTATGTATAACAGTGAACTTTTTTTACATTTTGTATAAGAAAAATAATAGGTATTATTTTTATTTTGTGAGAGTAACTTAAAAAATTTGTGTCATTTAATTTATGAATGGCTGATTTTTGTATATGAAATTATTTTTGTATTATTCTCGGTTATGTAGAAGTGGTATGTTTTAATTAATTTAGTATAGATATAATCACAAATCAAAGAGTCTTATTTGTATTTTAAAAAATTAAAAAAAAATTAAAATTCATTAATTGGAAGATCAGATTTGTGTAAGTTCATCGGTTTTATATTTTAAAAATTTTTAAAAATTAAAATTCACAAATTAGAAGATCAAATTCGTGTAAGTTCATGAATTATTTATTTTTTAAAATTAATTTATAATATTTTAATTTATAGTATAAATGATAATTTATTTAAAATTACAAATATATCAACAAAGTTAAATTTTAAAAAATGAGGGAAAAAACTTAAGGAACAAAACCGAAGTCTTAAACATAACTAAAATTCTTTGGAACCTATGAATATTTTTTAAGATATTCAATATTTAAAATTACTTAATATGTATGAATATTTACTTATGTTCCAGTTTTGCATATGAATATTTTCTCATTTTTTTTAAATTTAACTTTGTTGTTATATTTGTAATTCTAAATAAATGATTATTTTTACTATAAATCGAAATATTATAAATTAATTTTAAAATATAAATAATTCATGGACTAAAGAATTTTTTTAACTAATTCATAAATCAAATGACAATTTTTTTTAAAGGTACTCTCACAAAATAAAAATAACATTTGTTAATTTCTTATACAAAATGTAAGAAAAATTTAGTATTATTGACAAATTTTTTTTAAAGATATTCTCACAAAATAAAAATAATACTTGTTAATTTCTTATACAAAATGTAAGAAAAAATTAGTATTATACACAATAATTTAAAGACTAAATTTTGAATTTGAATATTTATTTTTTTAAATATTTATTATTTGTAGTATTTAACACTATTTATGCATACTTAAATATTTAATAAAAGCTAATTAATTTTATTGATAAAGTAAACACAATAAAATATATTTCTTTAATAGTAATCTATTACACATCCAGCAATTATTGTTTATTTTTAGTCTAATTTTTTTGTCCCAATACAACAAACATATATTTACAATTAAAGTTTCATTAGTATTAATATTTAATTGAAAAAAATAAAATCTAATTTTTTTATATATTTATCTTATTACATCTGAATAAAGCAATAATAACAAAAATTTATTTTTACACCATAAAATTCACCTATTATTTATTAAAGTTTTGTCCAACAATAACTATTAACAATAACATGACCTAAATAATCGCCTCCAAACATTTAACTTGCATAAATACAACTAAATAATTTTAATCATAAATGGAATCACATATACATACCATATATAAACTTCATTTATTAAAGTGCTATATATTTATTAATTTTTTTTCAATAATTAACTTTAAAAACATAGATACTAAGCAACTAATATTCACTGAACCAACTCTTCAACCTATTCAAGTTTTAACTGCCTACCTAGCACTAATTAATTTTGAACATTACAATCTTAATCACGTATCCATTTTTCATATTTTTAATCTATCAACATCAAATCCCAAAATAACAACTCATTGATCCCATTTATTTTGAATTTGGATTCATTTTTTCTTTTCACCATTTTAACTTCTTCGTTATTCAAATTCCAATAGGATGATCATTTATTTTATCCTAATTTTGCTTCTGTTAATTATCAATGTTCATTTTGAAATCAACAATTCAAAAGATTTACACCATAATATATCACATCGGCATATTTCGCATTCAACTTTATTCATGATTGATTCTCATCATATCTTGATTATTTTTTAAAAAAAATTTTAATAAAATAACAAAATGAAACTTAATTGATTATTCTGACCTATTCATACCGTTACATCAAACCTATTACTTAAAACTCATTCTTAAAATTTGATAAATTATAACATCAAATCAAAAGCATAAATATTATTTACTAGTTATTTCTTTAGCATTTTTTTAATTTCAATTTATATATAAATTTATTCACCACACATGAACAAATTTCAAACATATCATTATGACATTATAATTTTCATATTATCATGCTAATTTTTTTTATGAATTTTATTTATTTATTTATTTTTATTATCATCTATACAATTAAATGAGTCCAGGTCTCGAATGTAATTGAATTTTTTCCAAACTAGTAATAAAATTTCCCAATAACACTATATTAATTCAATCTCTATTATTTATTTTATTATCAATATTTCATTCTTTCTTCCTACTATATTTATAAATTTAAATATATTTTTACATGAACTTAAATTCAAAAATGAATTGTTCAAAAATAATTCTAATAACTCTATGTCATTTAATTGATTATATATTCTTTATTCTTTGGCAATATATAACTGTTGCACTATTTATTTTATTAAATTTTATGTTATTATTGATTTAATACAAAAAGTTAAACAAAAATACGTGTAAATATTCAAAATTTATTATTATTGTACAAAAAATATCCCTCGTCATACTGTAACTGCTAAAAATATTATGCTAAATGTATTATTCAATGACTGTTATCTTATTGCTTTATTATCAAATTAAAGCATGTCCTACAAAACAAAATTCAGGTATTCACATTTGACATGTATGACATTCATATATGTCGTATTCTTCTCTATAATTATCAACTTTCAAGGTATATTTTTCAACTTTGAACTCTTTTACTTTTACAATATATATTATTCAATATATGTTGCGACTTTGTACGTATTCATTTTCTCAATTTATCTCATTTAGGTCATATGACCTTCATTATAAATTGTAAATATTCAATAACTAAATGGCTTTGAACGAAAAATTCATCAATAAGCTGTTGTGGGTCGAAAAAATTCTCAAGACAATTATCGGATCATACAATCGATTCCGTCAATGGATATCTATTTCTAAATTTTTCATTTCACATACAATCAAATGCTAAAATTGTTCTTAAACGAAAAAGTATCTCTCACACAATTATCTTGACTGAATAACTCTTTACCACTCAATTATTTTTTGAATAAGTTCCAACATAAATAACCCAACTAAACTTGGGGACTCACCATATCATTATTCACTCATCTTTTAACCGAGTTATAACTCATTTTATTTTCTAAACTTAGCCTGGATCATTTGATTGGCAGACAAAGCTTGGGACTGTAATCCATCACCTTATAACTCGGTCTTTTATTGTGCATTATGAGTTATAACTCGGCCTTAATTATCATTTATTCTTTGCTTGTAATCGACACTTTTATTACTGACTTAATGACCATCATTTCCATCTTAACGACCAAACGGTCATAATATGAATATAATTCATCAACTCTATGCCAATAAAAGGCACCAATTTCTATGTCTCACCACACAACACATGATAAGTTCTATTTTCATGTCTTACATTCTATATTCATAGAATTATTATAAACAAAACACATGATAAATTCTATTTCATGTCTTACATTCTATATTCTATTTCATGTCTTACATTCTATATTCATAGAATTATTATAAGGACACAACACATGATAAGTTCTATTTCACGTCTAACATTCTATATTTATAGAATTATTATATGCCTCTTAAACACTTACTAACTTGAGCGTCGGAGTGTCTTTTGCAAGTACCCACACACTGTGTTGTTTGACGTTCGAGTTACTTTTACTCCATTAAAGAAAAAGCGTATTACAACAGCGCAAGAGACGAGTTATACCTCAAAAATTCATCCACACAAGAACGCTAATTATTCAAAACTTACATAGATAATTTGACTTCTGTTATATTGATTACATTAATGGATTATTTTTTTTGTAATCAAAATCCTTAATTGGTTACATTCTTATTTTATTTTATTTTGTGATTGATTTTTTTATGCATAGAAAGAAAGTAATCAAATACGTACTTGGATGATATTAGCCACATTATCAAATTTTCCACTCAATTTTACATATTTAAACTAGTTTTATTTTCCAGCGTCTTGCATGGGAAATTAAATTTAATTTAAAACATAAATATTATTTGGTATTATTATAAACTATGATAGATATCAGTAGTTAAGAGAATGTGATTGAATCTTGGCCTCCTTTTATTTTGCTTTCAAACTAGAATTTTGTTGAAACACTTTGAGTAGAATATAGGAAAAATTTTGGTTTTGTCACTTGAACGGTAGGAGCCAAAACAATTTTACGAGCAAGATGTATTACAGTGAAGTAATGCTGAATAGTAAAATCAGAAAATACTTTAGTTTTGTCTTATATAGTGCAGAACTAGAAGCAGAGAGGAGAAAGAAAAATGACACACAGATGTATCCTGGTTCAGCTACTCAATGTAGTCTACATCCAGTTTCCATCACAATAATTACAGAATTTCATTATCTTTCAACAAAGATACATTCACCAATTCTCCCTAAGATTCTAACCAATCTTATTTGGAACAAGTCCAGTTTTTAACCCAAACCAGACTTGACTAGGAACTCACCCTAACTTTTTAACAGCAAAATGGTAACCTAACTTGCAAGAGAATCTCCTCGTGATTATGACAACACAACAGAAAAAACTTACAAAGAATTTCTGGAATAAACTTATGATTATTTTCTCCAAGTCTAGCTCTCAGTCTTTTTTCACTCAATGACTTTTACTTGCAAACTTCACCATTTTGCTTTTTACCATTGAAACACAGAAAGACTAGACTCAAACAATAGAATATTTAACAAGAACCATGAAGGAGAAGAATGAACAGCTCAGTAAGTTATAGGAACCCAAACGTTGCGCTCTTACTCCTTACTCCAATCGTTAGCCGTTCACCCCTTTAATCGAGGAGTGAAGCTTCCAGAGTTTGAAACCTTGCTTCAGCACTCGTTTGACTTCTTTTCCAAAAATTAGAAGTAGCAGTGGCATGACAGAAGAGAGAGAGGGTAGAGGCAGTGATCGATTCATACATGCAACCATACCTTCAATCTTCTTTTTCAACTTTTTTCATCTTACATCTTGAATTTAGACCGTGCATTCTTGCTTTGACTCTATGTCAGATTTTTGAACATTGATTCACAGCAGAGCTTTAACATCTTCAATATTTTCAACTTTCTACTTCTATACATGCAAAGAGATAATTTTTTCATCAAACTTCAATAAAGCACAACTTCGGAAATACATCTCTGATAATGCTTCGGAAGTGATGTTTGTTTTTAGCCTTAGCCTTTTTGACTTTCTTCTTCTTTGATTAAATTGGTAACCCACTTTTGGTTTCTTGATTTTGTCCGAGCTTTTCTTTTTTCATTCTTTTCTTTTGAGAAATTACGTGGGGTAGGAAGAGAAAGAAGAAAGAGAAGAGAGAATTTGGCTTCGGTGATGTGAAGTGATTTGTTCAAATATAATGGAACTTAAATCACTTAGTTATCATCTAAGTGAATGAATGGGTTTAGATGTGGACCTCTGTTTGGACTTGTGTTTGGATATGGGCTAATTTGCTTTGTTTCCTTCTTTCCTATAGTTCAACCACTCAAACTTTGGATTAAGAGAGATGTTATGAGTACTTTGTTTAAGCTGAATCATTTTTGGACTTGTGTTCATACTTTTTGGATCTGGTGTAATTAAATTATTTTCTGCACACTAAACAAAACGAATCACATAAATAATTGACTTTTAACTTAATAATATTTAGTCATCATCTTAACAATATTTTAGTTCTTCAAACTCAACAAACTAGATAAGTTATAACTTGTGAGTTGACTAGTTTTAAGTCACCAATATAAAATTGTAAGTAACAGAAATATTTAATTTTGATTTAGCTCGAGTAATTCCAAATATAAGTGATAAATCCATATAACTCTCTATATGAGTAGGTTTATTCTTTTATTCTTTTAAAAAGTAAATAATCATTTTTAACTATAAAAGATTTAGATATTGACAAAATTGACTTAAAAAAATTAAATTAAATTAATATTATACTTATAAAAGATGAGTTCTGTTTAATAAAAATACCTAAACATTAAATTTAATATACGTTAAATCTCTAAATTATCCCTACTATCATCATCTTCAATCTCTTAAAACTCTCAAATCAATTGCATTAACAATAATCAAAACCACTCCTTTTTCAGATACTAAATCACCATAACCTTCTTCTGTCACTAGAGGTGACAAGCGGGGAAGTCTGTCCCACCTCGCCTAGTGAAGCGGTCCTAAAATCTCATTCTTCCCTATCTAACTGCGAGCTGCGGGTTAAGCCCGCCAAATCTCCTCTTTTTTTTTTTACTATTAACTATTAAATAATATATATAATTTCACCATCATTTTAATAAATTTATAATTTTTAAAGGCATAAAAAATTATAATTTTTATATTCATAAACATTAAAGTCTTTGTAATTATAAATATCTAATAAACATAATTATAAACTAAATTTTCATCTAAAATATAATTATAAATATTGTCTCCAAAGCAAAATAAACATAATCCGAAACACTCAATTTTCATCTTCATTCTCTTGTAAGTTGGGTTGGAAAAAGTTAAATTTTGGCCAAAAAAATTACAAAAGTACCCCTTGCCAGAAAAACACCAAATTTGGCGAGAAAGCCCACCCTATCAAAACTCCCTAAAACTAACGATTTAAGCGGTGCGGATTAGGCAGACTTTTACTATATAACAGTTCTAATTTTTCAATCCGACCCACTTTTTTTAATAAATTAAGCGAGCTAACCCAATAAATTAAGACCCATTTGCCACCTCTATCTATCACCCTAAAAACTTCCTTTCACTCTCTTGGAAGGTAAGTGAAGATATCTTTATTCATAATCAAATTAAATAATCGTGAAAGCTTACCCACAATGGCAATGCTTGTTATCAGATCTCCATGAAGTAAATTACCACACACAACTTGGGATTAGCAACGGTTGTATTATTTTAATGTTGCAAGTTTAATTATTTTAGTAGTTAATTATTTACTTAGAAAAATATGTAAATTAATATCTATAAATATACCTAAATACATACATAATAACTAGTTTTTAATATACATCGAATATTTTGTAATAATTAATGTAGTAATGCGTATAAATAATCCCAAGGCCCCAACTTTAATTTCTAGTTTCAAAAGTTAAAATAAGGGTTAAGTACGTTTTTAATCTTTAAGTTATACATCGAAAATGTTTTTCGTCTTCAACATTTTTTGCGTACAAAATCGTTCCTAAAATTTAATTTAGTTTTAAAATTATCTTTTTTATTGAAATTTTAAAATTTATTACAAAATTATCCGTAACCAAAAAATTATAAATTTAAGAAAAAGAAAAAAAAGAAAAGAAAGAGAACGGATCGGATGAGGGAAAGAGAGGAAAAGGGAATCACGTGACGGGGAGGGAAGAAGAAGAAGGAGGTGGGGAAGGGAAGGGAAGAAGAAGGGAAAGAAAGGAAGAGGGCGAGGGGGGCACCGGCGAGGAAGAGAGAGCCACTGTGATTGCGCCAAACTCAGCTCTTCTGCGACAACCTCCGCTCCGTCATCCGCATCGCCACTGTCCAGCCTCTCAACGAGCATCACATCATTGTCGAAGTCACCGTCGTCCGCACTCTCACGCTCCTACGTTGCTGCCGCCGCAACGATGGCGTCCTCCACCAGTCTTCTCCTTCACCACCATCGGCGATTTCCGCAAGGTCTGGAACCTTCTAGAGTCTTCTAATGGGGACTTGCTTTGGTTCCACAGCATCTTCAATTCCAAAGGTACCAACCTCTCTTTCCCTCCAATTGCTGAAGGTCCGTACTGAAGCTGCAATGGAACTTAGTTAATCAGATTGGAAAACCTATCATCCATAGGGTTCTAATTCTGCTTTTTTTCTGATTTTGTTAATTAGATTGTTAATCATATATTTCTGATTCTAATTTTGTTAATCCACCAATTTGGATTTTGATTCTATTTTTGTTAATCCATTGTTAATCACAATGTTTCCAATTTTGATTCTATTTCTTATTTTGTTAATCTATTGTTCTTCTACTCTTGTTTCTTCTGATTTTGATTCCGCTTCTGGTTTTTATGCTTTTGATTCTAGTTATGTTTTTGTTTCTATTTCTATTTTCAATTCTGCTTATGCTTCTTTTTTTTTCTGCTTATACTTCTGTTTCTTCTATTTTTAGTTCTGTTTTTGTTTTTGTTTCATTGTTGTTGAAGAAGAAAAAAAAAAGAAGAGATATTTTTGTTTTATTGTTGTTGCTTTATTGTTTTTGCTTCTAATTCATTGTTGTTGTTGAGTATTTTGGTGAAAAAGGAAAAGGGTATAATAATTGTTCGAATGACGATTTTAAAACTAACTCGAACTTTAGAGACGATTTTGTATGTAAAAAATAAGTTGGAGACAAAAATAAATTTTTGACCTATACATTAAGAACCAAAATCGTACTTTAACTCTTAAAATAATATAATAGATAGAAATAAAATAAGTAACCCTTCATGTGTGCAATCTGGAAGAAAGTTACAAACAGCTACATGCCAACATGATTATATTGTTTTAACTTTTAACAACTGTTGGCCCTCTAATTAATCGAAACGCTGCTTTTCTTTGTGTAAAACAAATAACAAAGCTCAGCCTATAAGACACCTTTGATTAGTCACTGATGCACAAAAAAGTGAAAAACTGAAGGTCTCCACATCATATAATATTGGAAAGTTATCAGGTGTACCTAGGAATACCGGTGTTCCAGTTGTTTTAATCGTTGATTTTAATTAATATATATTATATATATATTTTATAATTCAGATCAACGGTTAAAACAACTAGAACACCGGTGTTCTTGGTACATCTGATAAACTTCCTATAATATTTTATGGTATAATGGCACAAAGCTGATAGGGACATGGCACCAATTAGGTCTTGAAGGAACATAAACATTGTCGGCAATTGAAATTCAATTTGGTGTTACCGGCGGATATGTGAATAATCACATTGTTTATCCCATGGAAAAAAACTATAGTAATTTATTGACGAATGAGAATGGGAGATATTTGTGTGAATCCGTCACATTTTCAATTTTTATTTTCTTATCATAGGATTAGGTAGTCCTTTACTCATTTTTAAGGAAATACTACCAATAACTCAATCAAAAATAATTATAATTTGAATTTTTTAATCTAAAATTACATGAGTTTTTTAAATTTTAATATTTTCTCTTTAACCGAAATTTATTCTTACCCTAACAAATTGCAGAGACAACCCACAAACTTTGCACTCAAAGAAAACCAAATCAAGTTAAAATTGGCAAAGAAATCGCAATGCTCACACGTTTTTTTCTTCCTCTTCCACTCTTCTTTTTTTGGACATACTCTTCCACTCCTTAGCTCTCGTGCTCCTCTTCCAAAGAAATCACAACTCATCATGTTTTTAAATATGAAAAGGTAGTGTGCATTTTTTGTTAAAACGGGCTAATCAGGTATAATTGCAGGTATATAGAGGTGACAAATAGATATTACAAGGTTTTTGTTTATTTGTAACAATTTTTTTTTATTTGTGGAGATTTATGACACAAATAATTTGGGGGATTTCTAAAACCCTCAAAATTTGAGATGCTACGAAATTTTTTGTGGGAGTTTTTAAAAACCTCCACAATCTATTTTGTTGGAGATTTTGTGCTTGTTTAGCGGGGTTTTATATTGGACTTTTTTTACGGTTTTAAATTACTTTTATGGCAGTTTAACAGCCCCGCAAATCAATTTTTTAATTTATTAAAACATAATTATTTTGTAAGATTTTTAAACTTCCATAAATCTTGTAATTATTTATTTATTTTTAATTTTAAATCATTCATTAATTTCATCCCATTTACATATTCTCAAATTAAAAAATTATTTTTTAATATCATAATTTAAAAACTAAATCTTTTATAACACAATTCCTCAATATAAGACATAACTCTATGTATAAAATTATTCTCCGAATGCCAATTTCTATCACAAAACAAAGCTAACCTCTTTATTTGAATAAGCAATAATTAGTGAAAAAAAGTATAAAATCCAGATATGATATATTACACAATGATCACCACTGCCAGAAATTATTATGTACAACATATTATGAGTATACATCATT
This sequence comes from Arachis hypogaea, assembly GCF_003086295.3. Lineage (NCBI taxonomy): Eukaryota > Viridiplantae > Streptophyta > Magnoliopsida > Fabales > Fabaceae > Arachis > Arachis hypogaea. Next base: position 94,907,715 of record NC_092038.1, on the reverse strand, counting down.
CTAAAGCAACTCAGATCAGAAGCAACAAAGATGCAAGAGTGATACAAACAATAGTTATGGTGGCAACAATTGAACCTTGATCAAGTAATTTCTATAAACTTGTTCTTGAAAAATGCCGGTAAGTCAAATACACTGCAATCAATAATGAAATGATAGCATCTTCTTTTGTGTCCCTGACAAAGACAATAACATTGAATCATTTTATGAAGAAGAGGCAATGGCTTGATAAATCAAAACCCAAAAGGATGGATTTGTTTACCTAAATCTCATGACCTCATAAGGGGAAAGGATGACAAAGAGAAGTGCTAGAAATGGTAACTCCAGTTCACTTTGAAATAAAGATCCAGCAGAAAATTCTTCATTCAATTAGTTCTTAAAAGTATGAAGAACAAAATAAATAGGAACTATTTGCATTATTTTATACAAATTTTCAGATAAGATGCACAGTTATCAGATCCAAATGAATATAGAATAATTAAACATAAAACTGTCAAGCACATAATAAATAAAAAGTTTAAAATTTTACCTTTGATAAAATTTTGTACAAATTTTCATTCAAGTCTTCATTGCTACCCTACCCCATGTGACTCACTCTACATGCAAAGTAACACTGAAAAAGACACAACAACTTGGATGGAAGATTGGGATAGTTAGAAATCTGTCCATCCACATCTTTCTTCAAAGACGTTGCGACCTGAAACAAAAAAAAATATTCAAATCAAATAAATAAGCAGCTAAAGGCTTGCTTTGATTATAGCTTATTCTGGATTCAAAATCCAACTCCATAATCGAAAAGCTTAACAACTTTTTCAGCATGTTAGATAAGTTAATTAGGGTAGTTAAGTTAGAGTTGACCTGCTCACTGTGTCCTTGAGGGAAGTAGAAGACGTGTGTTCCCGCCGGTGGAAAGCCAGGTTCACCAAAAGTTTTAACTGAGGGAGCTAATTCCTCATAAGCCAAAATCATAATACATTATATATGCATCAATTTGCATAATTTAAAAATAATTTAATAGATAGCACAATATCACCATAGGAACAAAACAAAGAAACTTTGGAACAGAGAATAAAATACAAAATGCAGATCTGAAAACGTGTTGGTTACTAAGAGAAAGTATAAATTCAAGATAAGGAAGTTCTTTTAAATATAAACTAGTTACTAAGGTTTGTATACAATTAATCGAAAGCAAGGGAATTTAATCTTTCAACAACAAAAACACTAAATGCCATCTGCAACTAAGAATTGGCCAAGTATTCTTCAGCAGTTAAGAATAATTGCAAGAGAAGTAATAAAGAACAAAATTGGTAACCAAAACAACAATGAAGTTAGAACAAAATTGGTAACCAAAACAACAATCAAGTCTGTTCTGACATAGCTGGACATTATAGTTAGAACAGCTCAATCAACTTCCCATATATGAGACAATGAACAATAAAATATTTCTCTAGATTCGAAAAGTTGTTTATTAAGATAGCATAATAGTTAAGAAATAAACCGGAAGCATTTTGTTCCAATATGCAAACACATGGAATGAGAAGCACAATCTTACATGTGTTTTCTAAGCTTGAAAGTGATCCTTGTTTCACTGAGATCAAAGTCTGGCCATCTTCTTAAGTGCTCATAAATTCCATAAAAGTAGAAACATCATGAACCTCGGAGAAGTATGAATCTGAAATTGATCACCCACAGTAATTAATCATGAACTTAGGATTTCAAGAAAGTAATGAATAATAAGCAAAATCTTGAGCAAGGACCTTCTGTAAATGTTTAAGGGGATAAACGTTTTCTCAAGAGAAAGATCCCACATTCTTGTAAACGAAACCTCAACTTGTTCATCATTTTGAACTATAACTCTGAAAATCGTTCCTTGAATCTTGGAGGATAACATCTTCAGTTCACATTTGTTTCAAATATTATTGTTATACTAAATGATTGAACACATAAGATTGAAGAAAGAAACAAACAGCAAAACAGAGGGGTTAGGAAAATTGTATATATTTCTACTCAGGTGCAACATAAAAGCCACTGCCGATTTAATTGTGAAATCTAATAAGTAGTCACATTTGAATATAGATTTATTTAGAATTGAATTGGTAGCATAATATCAAACACTAACACCATGCAGTTACAAAGAAGGTACTGTTGCCATACACATCAAAGGTTCCTTTGATTCTTGGTTCACCACAAACAAGATCCAAGTACCTAAAAATCCAATTTGAAACAAAATTAGTTTCCAACTTGAAAAAGGTAACGCCTACTTGAATTTCAACAAGGTCATCAAATAAATTTGCACTGCTATCTCTATAAAGCAAATCAAATTCACCAACACATATATTAGTTCTATACAATAACACACCCTAACTAAAAATAATAATTAATCATGATAATATGACATATTTAACGAATTCAAAGTAATACCTCTACAATAGTGTCTGAACCAAATTTCTTCCTGCACTTGAGCATGCTAGCACACATTAGCTTTGTCTTCTCGATATCAAATTTTCTTGCTCTGAGGAATCTATATGAAAAAAATAGAGTAAACAACATAAGTAACATAGCAAGATTATTTAGAAGAAGAAAAGGATTTCAAATATATAAATTAGTATCAAAATAAAAGAGTGTCACAAAATCAAAATTAAAAAATTAGCAAATCAATTTATCAGGATTTCAATTAAGAAAATAAATAAATCATCAAACACTTGGAGTGCTTGAGAGTTTGAAACAATGTTATCCATTAAGAGATAATAAAACTCATCGAATGTTATATCACATAGCAAAGCATTTAGAATATGCGAATGAAAAACAAAAAAAAATGAATAAAAAGGAAAAAGAGAAGGAGAACCAGAAGTTGAGAATGAGTGGAAAGAAGAGTGTACAGAAGGGATAGGATGCCGATGGAGAACACGAGCATCACTGGCAGAGGAGAGTTGACCGAAGAGGCACTTTCTCTCGATCTCAAAGGTTTGGGTGTTGCAGTTACATATGCAAATGTGTTGATGAATGAGGCATATTGGCTCGATCTCAGCAGCATTATGGTAGAAGTAGAAAGGAGATGAACTCTAGCAGCGTTGATGGCGGCGATGGCAGCTACGGAGATGGCAGTGGAGATATCTATTGCGAGCTTAGGGTTTCGGTGAGTTCTCACTCTTCGGTTCTCTCTCTTCGAGTGTTTTATTAAATTTTGTAGGAATTTTAATTATGTGGTAATTCTAACAGTGGAGTTTTATTGTTAGTCTGTGGGAGTTTATCAAAATGTCACATATAAAATATATTGCGGAGGCTTTTAAAAGCTCCCCTTAAAAAATTCCTACAAATATATATAAATCTTGTAGTGGGAGGTCCAACATGCAGGAAGTGGGTTTCAACATATAGGATATGTGTTGCCAGCACGCAAGTTGTGGGTTGTTAGTGATGGAATAAAAAAATTTTGTTAGTGGAAAAAACATACATATGACAGTTATTTTTATAATTAAATGATTAAAACATATAATATCATTATGAAATATGATAACATGTCATCTTAAGCAAATTTTAAGGTCATTTTCTTATTTATTTTCTTAGGTTTCAATCAAAATTTTTATGTTTTCTAATAGAAATTAATAAATAATTAAATATTTGAAGTTGTATTAGTGGTTTAATGATTTCAGGAGTTTTGGTACCACAAAAAAAAAAAAAACTCAAAATCAAAATTCAAAAAGCAGAAAAGCGTGGCCTAAGAAATTGGTAGCGTGCCCCAAGGAGCACCCAAACATCACGCTTAGCGGAACCCCTCCACAAAGCAACACGCCTGCTAGACCTTCCTCATGCCTGGGGCCATCCCTTCCGCCCGGCAGACTCCCTGCCTTCTTCTCCCACGCCTGGTGATGCGTGAGCATCTTGTCTATCTTTTCCTAGTGAATTTGCATCTAATTTGTTGAGTTTAATTAAGAATTAATTATATTTTAGCCTCTATGGATGCTATTTTGAGTTTTGTGCAAATTTAGTTATTTTAGGTAGCATTCGGAGGGATTTGATGAAATTTCTGCAGAGAAAAAGAAGAAACCAAAGAGATGACCAGCGAAGACTGACGCGAATGCATGGCTCACGCGACCGCGCGGAATGGAGCAATCACAATAACACGATCGCGTGCTTGACGCGAACGCGTGGACTGGAATATGCACAAATGACGCGAGCTCTTGACGACGCGGACGCGTCACATGCATGATCTGCAAACAATACAAATGACGCTGGTTACGATTTCTGGACTGTTTTTGACCCACTTTCCAGCCCAGAAAACACAAATTAGAAGCTGCAGAATAGACAAATCAAGTGGTCCCCAACCATCAATTGAAGATCTGTTAATTAATTCGAATTTAAATTCAAATCTTATCTTTTAGGAAAAGATATTATTTTTAATTTTTGATTTTAAACCTATTAAGATTAGTAATAAATAGGAACTCTGTACATTTAGACTGTATCAGATTGTTACCAGAACCCTTATTTTTCTTCTCTGAACCATGAGCAACTAATCCTTCATTGTTAAGGTTAGGATCTCTATTTATTTGTAATGGATTAATTCGTTTGATCTTTCTAATTTGTTCATGTTTTGATCTATATTTCAATAATTGTTTTCGCTCTTAATTTAATGAATATTGGGTGGAACGGAAGTATGACCCATGTTCTAATTGAGTTCTTGTAAAACTTGGAAAAGCTCTTTACTTGAACAACAGTTTGTAAACATATTATCCTAAATTTTAATTATTTGGATTTAATGGGATACGTGACATATAATCCCCTTATTTTTGGGTAATTAGAATTTTTGTGGCATATAAACTGAAAGTTGATTTTTACCCTCTAATTGGAAGTAACTGACCAAGGAATTGGCAGTTAATGAATTTTAGAGGAGACTAGGAAGGTCTAAGGAATTAGGGCCTAGTCACATATAGTTTGCCATGAAATTATATCTTGTATTATTAAATTAGTTAGTAATAAAAATTAATCCGGAAAAATAGATAACTCTGAAACCATAACTATCTTCTCATTATATTATTCCCAACTTATTTATTTGTCTGTGTCTAATGCTCTTTGAATACCAAAATACTCTTTTCTGCTTGCCTAACTAATCCTATCGAACACTATTGTTGCTTGATCCATCAATCCTCGTGGGATCGACCCTTACTCACGTAAGGTATTACTTGGTACGACCCGGTGCACTTGCCGGTTAGTAAGTGTGGGTTAAAAATACCGCAGCACCTGGCGGCCTGTTTTCACGTCCGATGGACTCCCCATCTTGGAAGTGAATTTTTGGCTCTTTTGCCCAATTTTCTCTAATAAAATCCCAATTTTAAGCTAATTATAACTCTCAAGATGCAACAATTAAGGTCCAAGATTAATTATCCACATCATTAGATGCTTTAATTACATCCAAAAAATTGAAGACGCTAGAAGATTAGCTATTGTTCTCTCTAGAAGCATAAGAGATTCGATCATTTAGATTTTAATTTGAATTTTTGTTTTGAATTTAAAATTGAAGACAATAGCTTATCTTTCTCTCTGGAAGATAAGTAGTGATCTTATCTCTTCGAAGGATAAGATTAGTTTAATTTGAAATTTGAATTCTAGAATTTAGGCTATAAATAAGTGAATCTTGTTCACAGAGAGGACAATCCAATTTCCTCTGAAATATCTTCATCTTGTTTTTCTTTCACTTTCCCATGGGTAACTAATCCTCTGTCAAACGGTTAGGAGCTCTGTTTATGTTTTCTATGGGTTATTAATCTAAGTTTACATTATTTTGAAGTCTGGCATTGATCTATTTCATGATTGAGTTATTCGTCTTCATTCGGATTAGTAGATCGAAAGGTATGCTAATCTCTTTTGAATTCATTTATTATAATTGAGAAATTTGATATTTGAATTAAATCTTGAAAACTCTTTTTCATGACTTTTTGAATTCGACTAGGGATAGTGGTTCAATTAGTGTGTGACACATGCATGATTTTCAATCACTCTAATTTTGAATAAGAGACATATAATCTCCATGGGATCGACCCTTACTCACGTAAGTTATTACTTGGACGACCCAGTGCACTTGCTGGTCAGCTGCACGAAGTTGTGTATCACGATTTTATGTACCAAATTTTTGGCGCCGTTGCCAGAGATTGTTTGATTTTGGACAACTGACGGTTCATCTTGTTTCTTAGATTAGGTATTTTTCTTTTTATTTTCTTCTTCATAAATTTTTAGAACAAATTCTAGAGTTTCAGGTGATGCTTTCATCATTATAGGAGCTAGTTGATTCCCATCAATTTGGCTGTTGTATGTAATGTCCTGCTGAAGCTTGGTTGACCATGTCTAATCTTTTTAGACTGGAGCTCTAGGCTAACATTGCATTATTCTTGGAATTCGTATTAAAAATGTTGAGTTTCTTATTTTCATCTTCAAAATAATTTTCGAAAAAAATACAAATTTTTTTTATAAAATCATAAAAATAAAAAATATTTTGTGTTTCTTATTTGAGTCTAGTGTCAATTTTTAAGTTTGGTGTCAATTGCATGTTTTTATTTTTCTTGCATTTTTCGAGATATATGCATGGTGTTCTTCATGATATTCAAGTTGTTCTTGATGATTTTCTTTGTCTGATCTTTAAATTCTCTTGTTTTGTGTCTTTGGTTGTTTCTCATGTGCATTTTCAAATTGTTAGTGTCTCTAGTATGAAAATTTCTAAGTTTGGTGTCTTGCATATCTTTCTTTTCTTTTCTTTTCTTAAAAATTTTCAAAAAAAAATATGTTCTTGATGTTCATCTTGACATTCAAAGTGTTCTTGCAAGCATTGTTTATTTGATCTTAGTTTTTCATGATTAATTTCATTTTGCTGTTTTTCTCTCTCATCATTAAAAATTCAAAACAAATTATGTCATATTCCAAATACAACTTCAAGCAGATTTATCCTAAAAATTAGGATCAGAATTAGTGAAATTTTGTTCTAAAGATATATTTTTTTTAGAAGAAACTTATTGTCTTTTCAATCAAGTAGAACATGCATGCAACTAACCTATTCTAAGAAAAAGAAAATCTAACTAAAATATCCTAATTTATTGGTGCTAGGGAAGAGAATTTACCTCCGGAAGTCAGGTACTGACCGACCTCCCCACACTTAAGGCTTTGCACCATCCTCGGTGCCATCTGTCAAGAATAATGGTGGGCTGGTGGCAGTGTCTCCACAGTCGGGGCTGTCATGGCTCCCTGTGCTGGTGAAGGACGTGGAGTCCGGGGTGGCTGAGTCTCTGCAATCTCCTCGAAGCAGCTCCCTGAGGTGTTTGAATCATCGTTGGTTGCGGTGCTCACGGAGCTTTGCTTTCTTTTCATGTTGGTCCAACCACTTCAGTATCTGATGTACCAATTGATTGGTAGATGGTGGAGGAGCTGTAGCATCCTCTGTGGACTGGTTGGTAGTGGCAAGTTGTGGCCTGAGATATTTCCCGTGAGGAACATATTGATCATCCCGTGGGAAAATGGCTTTGGTGTCCCCAACTCTGTAGGATACTCCGACTGCTGAGATGAGATCAGAGACCAATGCGGGAAAAGGTAGGTTGCCCGCGATCTGCACATGTTCCATAGCATTCTGGATATGTCGCGGTAAATTGAGAGGCTGGTCTGTGAGGATACACCATAGTAGAACGGCCATGTCTGCGGTGAAGGAGGACTCATGAGTACTCGGGAAGACGTAATGGGACATGATCTGAGCCCATACGTGAGCCTCTAAGGGAAGGGCGGAAGCCGAGATTCCCTTAGGACAGGAATGATGGTATTCGAAGATCCATTTGCTGCCAGGGCGAGCAATAACTCTGAGTACAGCGTCCCAGTCAAAAGTGTATGCCTGGCGCTTGGTTGCGGCTTTCTGAAAAGCATCCAATCCTTCTAGAGCAGGTGGGAGATCTAAGGCTTGCTGTATGGCTTCTTCTGTAATGGGGACTTGCTTCTGGCGTAAATAGATGGACTGCAGAGTCGGCAGGTGGAAGTTGGAGTAGAACTCAACAACCTAAGAAAGATTAACCTGTCGTGGCTATCTCAGTAAAAATCCCCAATGTCTATGTGCAATTTGTGGCTCAACAAATTCAGCGATATGAGGCGGAAGGATAAGAAGGTGTTCGTTGTTGTAATTTTGAGCTGTCAGAATAGGGAACATCTACTCACAATAGCGATTTGGGAATCGTGCAGTGTCCTTGGCTGGGAAGGCTCGTTCCTTTTCATCAACCTTGATAATCCTTTTAATTCTCTTTGTTGAGGGCTTGACTGCAGTTGAAGAAGGTTCTGCCACTAATGCTCTCTTCGTTCCTTTCTTTGCTGTGGGTTTAGGGGTAGCCTTCTCTTTGCCTTTCTTGGTGGCCATTCTGAAAAAGGGAAGAGAAAATAAGTTAGATCCAAAGAAACAAAGCAAGGAAGGAGATGGATTGGGTAATAAACAGTGCACGGTGAAGATGAATGAAAGAAACACATGATCGAGACAACATGTGAAAAGATCAAGAAAGGAAATAGGATAGGTGCATAAAAAGGGAAGTAGATGCAAGATGATAATTGGCATGCCGACAAGGGCATGAGTAGCATAGATCAAGCATCACTTCGTAACAAATTAACAACTTGTATTGGCAATTAAATTGGATTAATAAAATAGTAAAGGAATTGTTGTGAAAAACATGCATGGAGTAGTAGAATAGGATAATGTAGAAAAGTGCATGATGCCATATGGGCCTTTTCACAAACACATAGCATGCATGGTAAATAAGGCATAGAAAGTATTAAAGTAAACATGCAAGCAATCCGTTTTTGAGAATAAGATATAAGTGCCAAACAAATTACAATAATCCATAATCAAAAAATGAGGAATGATGGCTCAAATAAATATGCTAGCACCATGTAAAAAGGAAATAAGAAGAAAGAAAATAATGATAAAGAAAAGAAAAAGAAAAGAAAAGAAAATAACATCTAAAAGAAAAAGAATGATAAAAAGGGAGAAAGGGAAGAAGAAAAGAAAACCTTGTTAACGGAGGTGAGAGAAAAAGAGAGTGAAGGGTGGGATAGAAGGGAGAAGGGAGAAGGGAGAAATAAGGAGGGAAAAGAAATATTAGGATTTGGAGGAGAGAAAGATAAGATAATTTGGCAGTTTTGGTGGAGCTGTGCGCCAAAAGCGACGCGGCCGCGTGGAGCACGTGTTCGCGTGATTGCGCTGTAAGGTAGTTGACGCGGTCGCGTCAGTCATGCGGTTGCATGACCCATATTGTGCTTCTAGCGCGAGTACAGCCTCGCGGCCGCACAACTCTCTGTTCAAATTGATAAATTTGCCAAAATTGGGGTGACGCGATCGCGTGGGGCATGCGATCGCGTGAGTGGGCTTTTGGTGGAATGTGACGCGGTCGCATGGGTAGAATTGTGCGTTCAGCACCAATCCAGCACCACTCTAGCACAATAATTGGTTGTGCACCCTTTTACGTCGAAATCGAGGGCACGCGGCCGCGTGGGGCATGCGATCGCGTGGAAGGCCAGGAATCCCATGTGACGCGGACGCGTTAGTGACGCGGTCGCGTGGGACGATTTGTGCCATTGGCACGCCTCCAGCCATGCTCTGGCGTGACTCTCTGTACGCTTTTTATTTTCTCACATCTTCCTGCGACGTGGACGCGTCGCTGATACGGCCGCGTCGCGCAGCTCTTTTTTTATATATATATAAAATGCGAATGTAGATGCATGTAGGTGCTAATAAAGAAAAGATTTATTGACTAGGAAGAACTGAAGATAGAAAGAAAAGAACGATCATACCATGGTGGGTTGTCTCCCACCTAGCACTTTGCTTTAACGTCCGTAAGTTGGACGCTCCAGTAGCTCAATCTTCTGGCCTGTGGGGATCTTCCAAGAGGAAGATCTCAAGTTCCTTATTTTTCTGCAGCTTCTTTCCATGGTACAGCTTCAAACGATGTCCATTAACTTTAATAAGTTCAGAGTGTGAAGGGTAGCTTAGGTGATAAACTCCGTATGGTTCGGCCTTCTCTACTCTGTATGGACCTTCCCATCTCGATCTCAACTTGCCTGGTATGAGTCTTAGTCAAGATTTATAAAGGAGGACTAAATCCCCAGGTTGGAACTCTTTCGTCCTAATGTGCTGATCATGTACAACCTTCATCTTTTCCTTGTATATTCTTGAGTTCTCATGAGCTTCTAGGCGAAGGCTCTCCAGTTCTTCCAGTTGCAACTTCCTTTTAGCTCCAGCTTGCATGGCCTTAATAAATCTCCTGTAAAAACCTGCATGGCCAAGGAACGAACGGACTTCCCTCACAAAGGAGGGGTAAGGTAAACTGGAAATAACATTCACCTTTGCTGGGTCTACAGAAACACCAGTATTAGATACAACATGTCCTAATACAATCCCTTGTTTAACCATAAAATGACATTTTTCAAAATTTAATACAAGGTTTGTATTGACACATCTATCTAATACTCTAGATAATCCATCTAAGCACAGGCTAAAAGAATCACTATAAACACTAAAATCATCCATAAAAACTTCCATACAGTCCTCAATGAGATCAGAAAAAAGACTCATCATGCACCTCTGAAAAGTAGCTGGTGCATTGCACAAGCAAAAGTGCATTCTCTTGTAAGCATAAGTCCCAAAAGGACATGTAAAAGTAGTCTTTTCCTGATCCGCAGGAGCTATATAAATATGGAAATAACCTGTGTAACCATCTAAAAAGCAATAATGTGATTAACTGACAGGCGATCCAGCATTTGATCAATGAATGAAAGAGGGTAGTGATCCTTGCGAGTAGCTTGGTTGAGACACCTGTAATCAATGCAGACTCTCTAAGCATTCTGTACTCTGATCGCTATGAGTTCTCCATGCTCGTTCTTCACTGTAGTGACTCTAGACTTCTTGGGCACCACTTGTATTGGGCTAACCCATTCACTGTCTGAAATGGGATAAATGATACCTGCTTCCAATAGTCTGGTCACTTCCTTTTTTACAACTTCCAAAATGGTGGGATTCAGTCTTCTCTGGGGTTGTCAGACAGGTCTTGCTCCTTCCTCTAAAAATATTCTGTGCTCACATACTTGAGGGTTGATGCCTACGATGTCTGTCAAACTCCACCCAATTGCATTCTTGTTCTTCCTCAGCACATTAAGTAGCTGCTCTTCCTGTTCAGGAGTGAGATCCTGTGCAATAATAACTGGAAACTTCTGCCCTTCTTCAAGATAAGCGTATTTGAGATGTGGAGGGAGAGGTTTCAACTCAATCTTCTGGTCATGGGCAGGCTCTGGATTGTCTGGAGCTTGTGAAAGTTCAGAAGTGTCCTTATTGTTAGTTAATAGAGTCCCCACACTTGGACTTTGTTCTGTGTACTTTTCTTCCAACTCTTCCTGGTGAATTTCAGCTACAGCTTCATCTATGACATCACACTGGAAGATAGAATGATCTTCTGGAGGGTTGTTTGTGACTCCATTAAAATTAAAGATTACTATTCGGCCATCTATTTCAAAAGAATATGTTCCTAAAAAAGCATCTAATTTGAATCTTCATGTTTTCAGGAATGGTCTGCCAAGTAGGATTGATGATGGCTTATCTGAGTCATTATTTGGCATCTCCAAGATATAGAAATCAGTGGGAAATGTGAGCCCTTTAATGTTCACTAAAACATCTTCAGCAACTCCAGCTACTGTAATGATGCTTTTATCTGCCAACACAAAACGAGCTGCCAACCTTTTTAAGGGAGGGAGCCTTAAAACATCATATACAGATAAAGGCATAATACTAAGACATGCTCCCAAATCACACATGCAATCATAAATTACTACACCACCAATAGTACAACTAACTATACAAGGACCTGGGTCACTACATTTTTCAAGTAAACTTCCCATTAAAGCAGATATGGAACTTCCTAAAGGAATAGTTTCTAATTCATTAATTTTGTCCTTATGTATACATAAATCTTTTAGAAACTTTGCATATTTAGGTACCTGTTGAATGACATCAAAAAGGGAAACAGTTACCTCAACCTTTTTGAAGATTTCTACCATCTTGGGGTCAGGTTCCAACTGCTTCCTGGGCTTCCTTGCAAGTTGTGGAAATGGAATGGGAGTGGTGTTATCTGCAGTGTCTACGCCTTTTGGTGCTTTCTCCTGTGATTGAGCTTCTTCTCTCTCAGGTATGTCCTGTATGTCCTCTTCCTCTTCAACATCTTCTAATTCCACAACCTCTTCAGCTGAGGTGTGTTCTGGTGGGCTTGGCTCCTCCTGACTTCTCTCCTGCAGTGTGGTTCCAGACCTTAGGGTGATGGCATTAATACCACCCTTTGGGTTGGGGAATGGTTGAGAGGGGAGTCCACCAGAGCTTGAGGACTGGTTACTGGAATTTTACGTTGATCCCATCTGTGAGACAAGAGTTTGTAAAGTAGAAGCGAAAGTATTCAGAGTTGCTTTAAAACTTTCTTCCATAGCCTGATGTCTCTAATTAATGGCTTGTAGTAAGTCAGTATTAGGGGATGAAGAGATGCTAGTGGTCTGAGAGGTTTGCTGAGGGGCTTGAGGTTGTCTTAAATGAGGTGCTCTGTAAGGTTGATTCTGCTGCCTGTTGTTATTGTTATTCCACCTCTGATTTCCATTGTTATCTCTGCTTCCTCTGTTAGAATTGTCCCTCCAACCTAGGTTAGAATTGTCTCTCCAGCCTTGGATGGAATTATCCTGCCATCCTTGGTTATAATTGCCACCTTGATTGTACCCTTGATTGGGGCGGTCATAAAAGTTATGAGTGGCTGCTACAGTATTGTCTTCTGGTTGGAGCTGCGGACACTCATCGGTATAGTGACTATAATCTACACAGACACCGCACACTCTTTGTGGGACTAACTGCTGGCTGTGCTGTGGTGGAGAAGGCTGAACTTACTAAGGTTGTTGTTGATTCAGTTGCATCTGTTTTAGCAAGTTAGTAATTTCACATAGATTCTGGGCTATAGCGGTAGTCTATGTATTAGTGGATACCTCTGCAACAGCTCTTGACCGAATTTGTCGCTACCTATGATTCCTAGTAGAGTCAGCTAAGTCTCTGATCAATTGCCATGCTTCGTCCGTACTCTTGTGCTTTTTCATAGAACCATTGCAAGCACCTTCTAGTGTGGTCCTATCTTGAGGTCTCAGACCATGTGTAAAGTAACCGAGTAAGACTATCTTGTCAATCATATGATGGGGACATGCATTTCGAAGTGTATTGAAGCATTCCAAGTATTCATAGAGGGTCTCAGATTCGTCCTGGACGATCATAGACATGTCCTTCCTTAGCTTATCAGCGATTTCAGCTGGAAAAAATTTATCTAGAAATTCGCTCCTAAGTGTATCCTAGTTGGAAATAGTTTCTCTGGGTTGAGTGTAGTTCCACTCTCTTGCCTTTCCTTCCAGAGAAAACGGGAAGGCTTTTAGTAGAATAGAGATTTCATCAGCTCCATCACGCTTAACAGTAGAGCAAGCGGTCTGGAAATCCCTGAGATGCTTGATAGGCTCTTGAGCAGGTAAGCCGTGAAATTTGGGCATCAAGTTGAGTAGTGAAGATTTTATTTCAAAATCTACAGCTACTGCTGGGTGGTGCGCCTGGAATGGTTGGTGCGTAAAATCAGGGGCTCCTTCCTCCTGGATGGTGACTCTTCTGGATGCTGCCATGTCACCTGCACGTAAATGAACTGGATCAGTAGAAAAGGGGGTTGTTTCTTCCTTAAATAACGGTTCAGGTTCATCCTCAAAGAGAAGTCGCCTACGCCTGGCTCGCCTTATATGCGAAAGAGTTCTTTCGATTTCAGGATCAAATGCTGGTAAGCTTGGATCAGGAAGCAAATGCGTCATTTAACGAAAGAAACGTGCAGTTCATAGTGATAGAATGAAAAGAAAGAAAAAAAATTACAATAGAAATAAATACCAATCAATAAATTAACACACTGTTGCAACTCCCCGGCGACAGCGCCAAAAATTGATGCAGCGAAAATTGGTGAATTAAAAATTATTAAAATGTGTACGTTGCAAGTATAGTTCTTAACTCACCGGAAATCCACTTATCAATTTAGGAATATGTCACAAAAATTCAAATTTTAAATACTGGGAGTATGAATCCCAGGTCGTCTCCCAACGAGTTGCAGAAAGGTGTGCTATTTTATTAATCAGATGTTTTCATAAAAAGTTTGAGTTGAATAGCAGGAAATTAAATTGATGAATTTGAACAATGTAAAGAAAAGCCTTGACTGGGAGTTGATTAGTTGGAATCCCTATTATAGTTGGAAAACTCTCAAGATTAATTGATAATTGAAAGTTATTCTGTTTTGTTATCCTTTACTAGGCAAAGGAAAGTCAAACAAGTTGGAATGCTACGTCTGCTCACAAATTGCAACCCACTTAATTAAAAGGGATTGGTGTTAGTGACTAGAAGGCAATCCAACAGTAAACCCAATTACAATCTTTCTTTCAAGCCTTCCAACTCAATTGGTTCCTTTCAGTCAACTCCCCATCAAGTTAGGGAACTACTCACTCATTGTGAATGCAAAATTCATAACATATGAGGAGAAATTAAAGAACGACATTGTAATTAGAAATAAAAAATAATCCACTTAAAATAAGAATAATCCTTATATTGAATAAATCCTAATAATATTCCAATGGTAAAATTAACAAAGCAAAGGACATGGAAGAGTAAAGGCAAGTAAAGAAAACGAACTAGAATGACAAAATCTTGATGAGGTAATGACTCTTCTCAATATCCCAATGCAAAAGCAGTAGAAATATAATATCCTAAGAGTACCAATTGTGTAGAGAGAAAACCTAGAGGAGGAGTAAAACTAGATCTAAAAACTCCAAACTGTGTAGAATGAATGTTTCTCATTTCTGCATGTTCTTTGGCTCTAGTCTGCTGTTCTAGGCCGAGAACTGGGTCAAAACAGGGCCCAAAACCACTCCCAGTGAAATCTGCAGATTATGCAGATCGTGCATGTCACACGATCGCGTCGTCTACGCGGACGCGTCATTCGCGTTTTTCCATACCACGCGTTCGCGTCGTCCACGCCTCTGCGTCACTTGTGCTTTTCCTTTCTGCGCGGTCGCATGAGCTATGCGGCCGCGACACTGCGATTTCTCCTCTACCGCGCGAACGCGTGAGCCATGCGGCCGCATCACTTCTCGCTGGTTGTCTCTTCATTTTCTTGTGTTCCTTCCATTTTTGCTAGCTTCCCTTCCAATCTCCAACTCATCCATGCCCTATAAAGCCTGAAACACTTATCACAGATCACGACATCGAATGGGATAAAGGAGAACTAAAATGCATAATAAGAAGTCTCTAGGAAGCAGTTTTCAACCATGTAATAATTCTAGGTAGGAAATATAAATGCATGCTAAATTAATGAATAAGTGGGTAAGGATCATGATAAAACCACATAATTATACACAATGTAAACCATAAAATAGTGGTTTATCACCCTTCTACTGGTTCTATTCGGGACAGGTGATCTGCTGCTTGTTTCTCTGTCCCTTTTCTGTCTCTTATTTCTATATCAAACTTTGCAGAAGCAACACCCATCTGATGAGTGTAGGTTTTAAATCCTGCTTTGTGAGTAGATATTTAAGAGCAGCATGGTCAGTGTACACAATCACTTTTGATCCTACTAAATAAGATCTGAACTTGTCAACGGCATAAACCACTGCAAGTAACTCTTTTTCTGTGGTTGTGTAGTTCTTCTGTGCGTCATTTAAAACACGACTGGCATAGTAAATGACATGTAGAAGTTTGTCATGCTTTTGTCCCAACATTGCACCAATGGCATGGTCACTGGCATCACACATCAGTTCAAATGGTAATGTCCAGTCTGTTGCAGAGATGATTGGTTCTGTGACCAACTTAGCTTTCAGAGTCTCAAATGCCTGCAGACACTCCTTATCAAAGATAAATGGCGTGTCAGTAGCTAGCAAATTACTTAAAGGTTTAGTGATTTTTTAAAAATCCTTTATAAACCTCCTATAGAATCCTGCATGCCCCAGAAAGCTTCTGATTGCCTTAACATTGGCAGGTGGTGGTAATTTTTCAATTACCTCTACCTTAGCTTGATCCACCTCTATTCCCTTCTTTGAAATTTTGTGCCCAATAACAATTCCTTCAGTCACCATAAAGTGACATTTCTCCCAATTTAAAACCAGGTTAGTCTCTTGGCATCTCTTTAGAACAAGTGCTAGATGGTCAAGACATGAGCTGAATGAGTCTCCGAATACTGAAAAGTCACCCATGAAGACTTCCAGAAATTTTTCCACCATATCAGAGAAAATAGAGAACATGTACCTTTGAAAGGTTGCAAGTGCATTGCACAGACCAAATGGCATTGGACATGTGAATGCTGTTTTTTCTTGATCTTGGGGATCTACTGCAATTTGATTATAACCTGAATATCCATCCAGAAAGTAGTAGTATTCATGACCTGCTAGTCTTTCTAGCATCTGGTCTATGAATGGTAAAGGAAAATGATCATTTCTAGTAGCTGTATTGAGCCTTCTATAATCAATACACATACGCCACCCTGTAACTGTTCTTGTAGGAACCAGTTCATTTTTTTCATTATGAACCACTGTCATGCCACCTTTCTTAGGGACGACTTGGACAGGGCTTACCCAGGGGCTATCAGAAATAGGATAAATAATCCTAGCCTCTAGTAATTTAGTGACCTCCTTCTGCACCACCTCCTTCATGGCAGGATTCAGCTGCCTCTGTGGTTGAACCACTGGCTTAGTGTCACCCTCCAATAGGATCTTGTGCATGCATCTGGCTAGGCTAATGCCCTTAAAATCATTGATGGACCACCCAAGAGTTGTCTTGTATGTCCTTAGCACTTGAAGTAGTGCTTCCTCTTCCTGTGGCTCTAAGGTAAAGCTTATGATTACAGGAAAGGTATCCACTCCTCCAAAAAATGCATACTTCAGGGATGGTGGTAATGGTTTGAGCTCGAGTTTGAGAGGTTTCTCCTCTTCTTGAGGGATTTTCAGAGGTTCTATTATTCTCTCTGGTTCCTCCAGATCAGGCTGAGCATCTTTAAAGATATCCTCTAGCTCTGATTCGAGACTCTCAGTCATATTGACCTCTTTTACCAGAGAGTCAATAATATCAATGCTCATGCCGTCATTTTGGGTGTTTGGATGCTGCATAGCTTTGACAACATTCAACTTAAACTCGTCCTCATTGACTCCCAGGGTCACTTCCCCTTTTTGGACGTCAATGAGGGTTCGTCCAGTTGCTAGGAAAGGTCTTCCTAGAATGAGAGTTGCACTCTTGTGCTCCTCCATTTCCAGCACCACAAAGTCAGTGGGAAAGGCAAATAGCCCTGATGATTGGATTTTTTTACAGTTTAGAATTTCACTAATGAAATCTCGTTGTAAAGTATAGTTTCTAAACCAACAATAATCTTTTCATACAAAAGATTGTTTGTCACTAAAACAAACCCCTAAATTTATAAACCGAATTATTGAACCTCGGGTCGTTCTCCCTAGGAATTACAATAAAGTGTCATGTTATTGGTTGTGAGTTATTTTTGGGGTTTTAATAAGAAACATAAAAATAAATGGCAAAAAGTAAACTAATGGCAAAAAAGTCTTGGCAAGGGTTGGTGGTCAAAGATCTCTATCCTAATCACTAACCACAATATGAGAATTAGCAAGGATTAATCTCACTAAATCATCCTCTAACTAATGGTAAAGGAAAGTTGAATGAGATATATCAATCCAAGTCCATAGGTCCTAACTCTCCACTAATTCAATTAGTGAGAACTAGAGTCAATGGCTCCCAATCATCAATCACTTGAACATTAGTAACTCAAGAGGTCCTAAGTTACCTTTCCAAGCCAAGAGTATAAAATTCTACTCTAAAATCCAACCAAGCATTTCATCAAACACTTGGAAGGCATAAAAGGAAAGCATAGTAAATCAACAACAAGAACAAAATCTAACAACAATTATTGCAAAGAATTAACAACAACAAATCAAAAGGAACACAATTATTATTATTTACCTTGAATTGAATTGAAAGAGAAAGGAAGGAACAAAAGTAGATCTACAACAAAATACAAGAACACCATAAAGGAAATTACAACAAAAGAATAGAGGAAGATGAATGTAACAACAAGGAATTAAGAGGATAGAAGTAGAAGAAGATGAATTAAAATCTAGATCTAAGAACTAAACCTAATCTTAATCCTAATCCTAGAGAGAAGTGAGAGCTTCTCTCTCTAGAAACTAACTCTAACTACTAAAATAAGCTAAACTAAACTAATGGTAACTAACTTCCTCATTCCCCTTGAATCCTTGGCTCTTATATGTAGTTTGGCGCCAAAATTGGCTACAGAAACCCTCCAAAATCGCCAGGCATGAGTTGCTTTAATTAGATCACGTGTGGACTGCGACGCGTGCACATGCGCGTGCTCGGCTGATTTCACTTCTTTGGCCTTTTATGCTTCTCTCCACTTGTATGCTTCCTTCCTTGCTCCTTTGATCCATGCATAGCCTATTTCAATCCTGAAATTACTAGCAGACACATCAAGGCATCTTATGGAATCAAAGAGGAATTAGAATTCATCAAAATAAGGATTAAAAAGCATGTTTTTACACTTAAGCACAAATACGGGAGAGATTACAAAACCATGCTAATTCATAGGTTAAATGCGAGAAAAGGTTGATAAAATGCTCTAAATTCAATACAAGATAAACCCTAAAAATGGGGTTTATCAACCTCCCCACACTTAAACCTTAGCATGTCCTCATGCTAAAATATGAAGGAACTAAGGGGTATGACATTTATTAAATGCAACTAAACTACAGGAGTCCTATCTAGATGCAACTACCTAAAGTGAATGCAAATGCTTGGTCTAAACAAATCAATTCCTAAGAGAACATGCGTAAGCACAAGAACTAGGGCGATAGGAATCAAGTCCAAACCATAATTGTATTGAATTATCAAAAGAAATTCAAGCTTGCAAGAATATAGATAATATGGGTGAACACATGTAATTGAACTTTCGAACCCTCACCGGATATGTATCCGTTCTATTCACTCAAGTGTTTAAGGGTTAATTCACTCAATTCCCTTCTAATCATGCTTTCCAAAATTTGATTTTCTTCTAACAATCAACACATATTCAATGCATGCATACATTCATCATGAGGTCTTTCATTTAGGTTGTAATGGGGTTAGGGTCAAGGTAGGATCATTTATGGTTAAGTAGACTAAAGTTTAGCTCTTTGATTAACATAGACATTCCCACCTAACCTATATAATGACCTATACAAGTTCAAACTATTCTAACTACCCATTCTTCACTTTTTCTTACATATTCATGTTTTCTATTCCTTGATTCATAACACTTATGCATTGATTCCCTTTTATTGTGCTTCACTTCGGGGCGTTTTGTCCCCTTTGGTTGCTTTCTTTTCATTTTCTTCTTTCTTTTTCTTCTCTTTTTTTTTCTTTCATTTTATTTTTCTCTTATTTTTTTTCTTTTTATACTTTGTACAAGGACATCAATTGCATAAGGTCTTATACATTCAATCAATACATGAATATATTCCCAATTCCTAAATATGGAAGTGTACTACACTTTTTATCCCATCCAATGTTCCCAAGCCTTACCAACTTTGAATAATAAACACTCTCACTAGCCTAGGCTAATCAAAGATTCAAGCAAGGGACTTTCATTAGTTTTCCGCCTTGGGCTTGTAATGTGCTAAAATGAGAACAAGTTAGTTAAGCATAGGCTCAAAATTGGCTAACAATGGAGAGTAAAAGGTAGGCTATTTGGGTATGTGGGCTAATGAAATAATGGCCTCAATCATACAAATGCATGAATACAAGAAATACATGGACATATAGAATCAAGCAAATCAAGGATCACAATCATAGAAAGAGAACAATTGCACACAAGAATGGAAAATAAGTGGTTATAAAATGTAACCACATCAATAGGCTCAAGTCTCACAAGCTTGTGTTCTTAGTTCAATACATGTTTCACAAAATATAGAATTCAATCAAGTTACATAAAAAAATTGTAATAATTTTTTTTTCAATCAATTGGGTTGGTGCCCTATAATTAAGTTTCTTGGAAAATCTCAATATTTGACTAAGCATTGTTGTGATTGAAAAGATTCAAAAATTCCTTAGTTTACCCTTTCCTTTTTCACTTAAAACCAATTTCTTATGCGAAAAGGGTGACTAAGTTTTAACAATTCCAAACATGGTTTCTAATCACAACCACAAACTAAAAAGAAAGGTATGCAAACTAAAAAAAAAAGAATGTATGAAAAAGCGTATAAAGAAAAATCCAACTAAAAGTATGGAATCTATCATCCAAAACATCTAAAAATATCCAAAAGCATCAAAATATCTAAAATATCAAGTATATAGAAAATGAGATAACTAGGCAGCATAACTAAAGTGTTCACCGGTCTCCTAAAGGTGCCACCGGCTACCTCCCCACACTTAAGATCAAGCATCGTCCTCGATGCTAATCCTGAGGATCAGGGATAGGTACACCGGTCGGCTCTGGCTCTGGCTGTGGTAAGGGCTTGAGTGTGAGATAGATTGAGTGGGTGAGAGAAAGAGAGTGAGACTAAGGGTGAAAGGGTGAGGGCTGCAGTGTGGGCGACGGCGGCGATGGTCGCCGGCGAGTAGTGATCGGGAAAGGAGGAAGAAGAGGGGCGAAGAGGAAGAAGGTGGGAGTGAGGGTGAGGTGCGCGACTGCGCAGCGTCCCTCGCGTCTAGGGTTTTCATATTTTTACATCGACGTGGGTGCGCACAATGCGCGTCTGCGTGCATTTGATGAAATTGGGGACCGACGCGTGCGCGCCTATAGTGCTCAAGCGTGGATGGTGGAAATTGGAAAGGGCGCGTGCGCGTACAGTGAGCGCACGCGTGTAGGGAGTTGGGCTGCAGGCTTAACGTTGGCCCAGAAAAGGCCTAACTCTCTGGAAAACGGCCTGGAAGTTGCACTATCAGACCGACGCGGATGCGGCATGTGCGCTTACGCGTGCATTAACAGTTTATCCAGATGGCGCGCAAGCGCGATGTGTGCGCTCGCGTGCTTCCCCCTTTTTGCGTACGAACGCGTACGCGGCAAGTGTGTGTCCGCATGAGAGGAGTTGGGCTTGGGGCTTAAAGTTGACCCAGGACCAGCACAACTCTCTGGATTTTGGCTTAGAAGTTGCAGCAGGAGATCGATGCGGACACAGCAGGTGCGCGTCCGCGTGTACTCCCTTACTGTTGTGAATGGCGCACACACACGTTGTGCGCATCCGCGTGGGTTGTGTTGGGCTCAGGGTATAGGGTTTGCCCAAGAGAGGCCCAATTCTCTAGAGAGTGTATGGTGGTGCATTCGCTCATGGATACGTGCGCGTACGTCTTGCGCGCACATCCACCCCCCTTTTTTTTGCAGAAAAATTTTGCCCCTAAAATGCTCACAACTCTTTATTCAATCAACCATCATGCAATTCACAAAAAATGCAATTTGATTTTATTCATCTACTACTAAACACAACATACATGTGACTATGCTAACAATCAAGTTGTACAATCAAATCAGTATGAAATATACCTACAATGGCAACTCAAATCACTTATTAAGCAAAATTAAAAGAGAGTGGAATGAGTTTACCATGGTGGGGTGTCTCCCACCTAGAACTTTTATTTTAAGTCCTTAAGTTGGACATTTTGAGGAGCTCATTGTCATGGTGGCTTGTGCTTGTACTCATCCTTGAATCTCCAAGGGTCCTTGCTTCTTGAATGGTTGACAGAATTTCCAACCATCTTCATCAAGCTTGGGTAGAGTTCCACCCAAGATATGAGTCCCCATAGTTGGTCTTCACATAGCGAATCGGGATCCCATATCTTATCTTCACACCCATCTGTGAGTTGAGTTTCATGGTTTTTCCATATGGGTGAGTGACATAAGGGCGGTCGAAACATAGAATTCTCTTGAGTCCACCAATGTTTCTTTCTAGACCCATACCAAGTGGTGCTTGTCCCATCATCATCCCTATACTTTAAAGCTTTGACCTTAGAGAGCTTTATACCCAATTTCCAACCACTACACAATTCTCTTTTTCCTTTTAGTCCACAAAGAGCTCTAAGTTGTCCATCTGTTTCAATCAAACCATATTCAAGTGAGAAAATAAAGCTTAGAGATAAGGATTTTATCCACTCAAATGTTGTGTTGGATGGTGACTTGGGAAGGGAGACTTCCCCACACTTAGGTAATGCAAGGTCTACTTCCTTGTGCTCTTCTTTGCGTATTTCCACCTTTTGACAAATTTCTTCAATTTCAACCTTTTCCCTTTTACTTGGCTTGGTGTTGTCTTCAAGAGATTTGGTTTCTTGCCCAATGGGAGGTGATTCAATATTGGATAGGAATTCATTGATGAATAAATCCATCTCTTGATCAACCTCTTCATATTCTTCAATTTTGATATACACCGTAACAACATTCTCTCCTTGGTAGATCTCCTTCGGTTTATTCTCTTCTTCATTGTTCACCAACGGTATGGGTGGTTGTGCACACTCTTCTATTATCTCAATGGATGGGGGTTTAATTGTAGATAAAAATTCCTTCATGATTGAATCTATCTCATGCTCAACCTCCTCGTATTCTTTAATTTTGATATGCTCCGGAGGTTGTTGAGATTCACATGGCGATTTCTCATTTCTTAAGTCTTGAACCACTTCCTCCTTTATTTCAATAACCGTAGGCCTCTCCAATTGTTCTCTTACTATTACCGATTCCTTTTTCACCGTATTCTCCGATATCTTCTCTATACTTTGCTCTTCCTTAGGTTTTCCACATGTGGCTATGAAAGTACCTTGAGTATTCAAATATTGGTGGGATAAAGTGTTCATCACCTTGGTCAAATTGGTCATAAACTCAAGTGTATCCTACTTCATGGCTTCTTGTCCTTGAAGTAACAAAGTGAGAGAGTTGTCTATTGGGGCTTGGGGTGAGTATGAAGGTTCATTATATTAGAGAGAGGGTTCATGGTAAGAAGGTGGTTCCTCTTGGTAAAATTGTGGAGATGGTGTGCATTGAGGTGGTTCTTGGGAGTAATCTTGATATGGTTGTGGTAGTTCTAAAGGTTCTTGCTCATAATGGTCATAAGAATATGGCATGGATGATTGGTCATATGGTGGATATGGATCATAGAGAGGGGCTTTGGTATGGAAGGGCTTGTGAGTACGGTTGAGGTTCATGTTGAGGATAGGTGTCATAGGCATATGGTGGTGGTGATTGATTATCACAAAAAGATTCACCATAGCTATTGAATTGACATGCATCAGGGTGAGAATTATACCTATAAGTGTCTGGAGGTTGTTGCCAATAGGAGTGATCAATTCCTTGAGGCTCCTCCCATCTTGGAGTGTTCCATCCTTGGTACATGTTACCATTGAAGTGCACATTTCCTACAACACAATTAGAACCAAACTCATAGCCAAAGTGAGAATTCATTATGGAAAAATAAAAAAAACTAACAAAAACTAGAAAACAAGCTAAAGACAAGCCTATTCACACTATTCACATATGCACAATAACCAATAACATAACACCATTGCAAATTCCTGGCAACGGCGCCATTTTGATGATTGGATTTTTTTACGGTTTAGAATTTCACTAATGAAATCTCGTTGTAAAGTATAGTTTCTAAACCAACAATAATCCTTTCATACAAAAGATTGTTTGTCACTAAAACAAACCCCTAAATTTATAAACCGAAGTATTAAACCTCAGGTCGTTCTCCTTAGGAATTACAATAAAGTGTCCTGTTATTGGTTGTGAGTTATTTTTGGGGTTTTAATAAGAAACATAAAAATAAATGGCAAAAAGTAAACTAATGGCAAAAAAGTCTTGGCAAGGGTTGGTGGTGAAAGATATCTATCCTAATCACTAACCACAATATGAGAATTGGCAAGGATTAATCTCACTAAATCATCCTCTAACTAATGGTAAAGGAAAGTTGAATGAGATATATCAATCCAAGTCCATAGGTCCTAACTCTCCACTAATTCAATTAGTGAGAACTAGAGTCAATGGCTCCTAATTATCAATCACTTGGACATTAGTAACTCAAGAGGTCCTAAGTTACCTTTCCAAGCCAAGAGTATAAAATTCTACTCTAAAATCCAACCAAGCATTTCATCAAACACTTGGAAGGCATAAAAGGAAAGCATAGTAAATCAACAACAAGAACAAAATCTAACAACAATTATTGCAAAGAATTAACAACAACAAATCAAAAGGAACACAATTATTATTATTTACCTTGAATTGAATTGAAAGAGAAAGGAAGGAACAAAAGTAGATCTACAACAAAATACAAGAACACCATAAAGGAAATTACAACAAAAGAATAGAGGAAGATGAATGTAACAACAAGGAATTAAGAGGATAGAAGTAGAAGAAGATGAATTAAAATCTAGATCTAAGAACTAAACCTAATCTTAATCCTAATCCTAGAGAGAAGTGAGAGCTTCTCTCTCTAGAAACTAACTCTAACTACTAAACTAATGGTAACTAACTTCCTCATTCCCCTTGAATCCTTGGCTCTTATATGTAGTTTAGCGCCAAAATTGGCTGCAGAAACCCTCTAAAATCGCCAGGCACGTGTTGCTTTAATGAGATCACGTGTGGACTGTAACACGTGCGCGCACGGTACGCGTGCGCGTCCTCAGCCAATTCCGCAATGTGTGCGCGTGCGCGTGCTCGGCTGATTTCACTTCTTTGGCTATTTATGCTTCTCTCCACTTGTATGCTTCCTTCCTTGCTTCTTTGATCCATGCCTAGCCTATTTCAATCCTGAAATTACTAGCAGACACATCAAGGCATCTTATGGAATCAAAGAGGAATTAGAATTCATCAAAATAAGGCTTAAAAAGCATGTTTTTACACTTAAGCACAAATACGGGAGAGATTACAAAACCATGAAGGTTGATAAAATGCTCTAAATTCAATACAAGATAAACCCTAAAAATTGGGTTTATCAGGCCCAACCTTGACAATCATGTCTTCAATCACTCCTGATGGGTATTTAATGGAGCCATCAGCAAGTTGGAGACATATCCGGGTTGGTTTGACTTCTTCAGTCAAACCAAGCTTTCTGATAGTAGATGCAGGTATTAGGTTGATACTTGCCCCAAGATCACATAAAGCTTGCTTGGTACAAGTACCCTCTAATGTGCATGGTATCGTAAAGCTTCCGGGATCTTTAAGCTTCTCAAGTAAGCTTTTCAGAATGACTGCACTGCATTCTTCAGTGAGGTGAACTTTTTCAGTTTCCCTCCAATCCTTCTTATGACTTAAGATCTCTTTCATGAACTTAGCATAAGAGGGTATTTTCTCAACTGCCTCTGCAAACAGAATCTTTATTTCAAGAGTCCTGAGATAGTCTACAAAGCGGGCAAATTGCTTATCCTATTCTGCTTGATGGAGTTTTTGAGGATAAGGCATTTTGGCTTTGTATTCCTCAACCTTAGTTGCTGTAGGTTTATTGCCTACAGATGTGGGTTGAGAAGCCTTTCTAGAAGGGCTGCTATTAGCACTTGTATGTGTCTGATCTCCCACTGGTGTTTGAATGCCAGGGGTGGAAGCTGGAGTGGCGTTAGACGCCAACTCCTTACCTATTTCTGGCGTCTGAACGCCAGAACTGTGCTTCCTTTGGGCGTTCAATGCCAACTCCTTGCCTGTTTCTGGCATCTGAACGCCAGAACTGCACTTCCTTTGGGCGTTCAACGCCAATTCCTTGCCTATTTCTGGCATTGAACGCCAGAACTGAGCATGGGTTGGGCATTCAACGCCAGCTTTCCACCCCTTTTCTGGCGTTTGAGCGCCAGAATTATTCCTCTCTGGGCTCTGACTGTCCTAAGAGGGATTTTGGGTAGCAGTTTGTTAATTTCTTGGCTTCCTGCTGCCTTGAAGTGAGGTATTTAATGTTTTCCCACTTCTTAATTGAACTGCTTGGCACTCTTCTGTTATTTGTTTTGATAACTGCTATTCTGTTTGCTTCAACTGGACTTCCATATTCATATTAGAGAATTCTTGTTTCTTGCAATATCTCCTTAAATTCGGCTAACTGTTTTGTTAGAAAATCTAATTGCTGATTGAATTCAGTAGCTTGATCTGCAGGACTGAGTTCAGCAGTTACTGTTTTAGCCTCTTCATTGATGGAAGGTTCACTGCTTAGGTACAGATGCTGATTTCTGGCAACTGTATCAATGAGCTCTTGAGCTTATGCAATTGTCTTTCTCATGTGTATAGATCCACCAGATGAGTGGTCTCGAAAAATCTGAGCTTTCTCTGTAAGCCCATAATAAAAGATGTCTAACTGCACCCACTTTGAAAACATTTCAGAGGGACATTTTCTTAGCATCTCTCTGTATCTCTCCCAAGCATCATAAAGGGATTCATTATCTCCTTGTTTAAAGCCTTGGATGCTCAGCCTTAGTTGTGTCATCCGTTTTGGAGGAAAATAGTGATTCAGGAATTTTTCTGACAGTTGTTTCCATGTCTTTATGCTGTCATTAGGTTGGTTATTTAACCACCTCTTAGCTTGGTCTTTTACAGCAAATGGAAATAGTAACAATCTGTAGATATCCTGATCTACTTCCTTATCATGTACTATGTCAGCAATTTATAAAAATTGTGCCAGAAACTCTATAGGATCTTCCTGTGGAAAACCGGAATACTGGCAACTTTGCTGCACCATGATAATGAGCTGAGGGTTCAACTCAAAGCTACTGACTCCGATGGAGGGTATACAGATACTACTCCCGTATGAAGCAATAGTGGGGTTAGCATATGACCCCAGAGTCCTTCTGGACTGTTCATTTCCACTTAGGTCCATGATGGAGAAAGGGAGATGATGTGGATTTATTTTATTTATTTTATTATATTAAAAAAAATTATTTTCGAAATAATAAAATAGAATAAAATAAAAACCACAATAAAAAAACGAAAAGTAAAAAAAATAAAATAAAAAATAAAAATAATTTGAAAATATTTTATGAAGATTTTCGAAAAAGTGAGGAGAGAGAAAGTGGTTAGGATATTTTTTTTGAAAGAGATATGATTTTTTTTAAATTCTAAAAGAGGATAAGATTTTAAAAAAAATTGAAATTGAAATCTGAACTTGTTTTAAAAAATTTGAAATAATTGCTTAAAAATAGTTAGAAAGGATAATTTTTTTTATTTTTGAATTTTATGATGAAAGAGAAAAACACACAAAAGACACAAGACTTAAAATTTTTAGATCTAATGTTCCTTGCTTTCGAAAATTTTTAAGGAAAAATACCAAGGAACACCAAACTTAAAAATTTTAAGATCAAAACACAAAGAAGACTCAAGAACACTTTGAAGATTCACAAGAACAACAAAAACAAAAGAAAGAACACCAAACTTAAAATTTTTTTGAAAACCAAATTAAATTTTTGAAAATTAAAGAAAATTAACAAGAGAACACCAAACTTAAAGTTTGGCACAAGATTCAATCAAAGAAAAAATTATTTTTAAAAAAGTTTTAAAAAGAAGATACCCAATTGCCAAGAACATAAGCCAACGCTTTAGCCAACTAAGCTATAAATTTAACGTGTTTTAAAAAGATATTTAATAAATAATTTTTTTTTTGAAAACTAAAAATTTGAAAAAAGCACAAGAAAAACAAGAAAAGACACAAAACAAGACAAACCAAAGATCAAACAAGAAAAATTGACAAGAACAATTTAAAGATCAAGGAAAAACAAGAACACGCAATTCGAAAAATTGAGAGACAAAGAAAAGCATGCAATTGAGACCAAACATAGAACATGACACTAAACTCATAAAAAAAGGAAAATTCAATTAAAGAAAAATAATATTTTTGAAAATTTTTTAAAAGGAATAATAGAAGATGCAATCCTAGTGACTCTAAACTAAAAAGACAAATTTTTCCTAATCTAAGTAACAAGAATCACCGTCAGTTGTTCAAACACAAACAATCCCCAGCAACGACGCCAAAAACTTGGTGCACGAAATTGTAAATCACACTTTTCACAACTCGTACCACTAACCAGCAAGTGCACTGAGTCGTCAAAGTAATACCTTACGTGAGTAAGGGTCGATCCCACGGAGATTGTTGGCTTGAAGCAAGCTATGGTTATCTTGTAAATCTTAGTCAGGATATAATATCAATAATGATTCTTAGTTTTAATTGTAAAAAGTAAAAGAGCATGAAGTAAATACTTATTATGCAATAATGGAGAAGATGTTGGAGTTTTGGAGATGCTTTGTCTTCTGAATTCCTATAACATAATGCTTCCTCACTTTCAAACATGCAAGGCTCCTTCCATGGCAAGCTGTATGTAGGGCATTACCGTTGTCAATGGCTACTTCCCATCCTCTCAGTGAAAATGGTCCAAATGCTCTGTCACAGCACGGCTAATCATCTGTTGGTTCTCGATCATGTCAGAATAGAATCCATTGATTCTTTTGCGTTTGTCATCACGCCCAACAATCGTGAGTTTGAAACTCGTCACAGCCATTCAATCCTTGAATCCTACTCGAAATACCACAGACAAGGTTTAGACTTTCCGGATTCTCAAGAGTGGCCGCCAAATGGTTCTAGCTTATACCACGAAGATTCTGATTAAGGAATCTAAGAGATACTCATTCAATCTAATGTAGAACGGAGGTGGTTGTCAAGCACACATTCATGGATTGAGAATGGTGATAAGTGTCACGGATCATCACCTTCTTCATATTAAAGCGCGAATGAACATCTTAGATAGAAACAAGCGTGTTTGAATAGAAAACATAAATAATTGCATTAATTCATCGAGACGCTGCAGAGCTCCTCACACCTAATAATGGAGTTTAGAGACTCATGCCGTCAAAAAGTATAAAGTTCAGATCTAAAAATGTCATGAGATACAAAATAAGTCTCTAAAAGTTGTTTAAATACTAAACTAGTGACCTAGGTTTACAGAAAATGAGTAACCTAAGATGGATAGTGCAGAAATCCACTTCTGGGGCCCACTTGGTGTGTGCTGGGGCTGAGACTTAAGCTTCTCACGTGCCTAGACTGTTTCTAGAGTTAAACCTCAGGTTGTAACCTGTTTCTGGCGTTGAACTCCAACTTGCAACCTGTTTCTGGCGCTGAACTCCAGAATGCAACATGGGACTGGCGTTAAATGCCAGTTTACATCGTTTATCTTTGCGCAAAGTATATACTATTATATATTGCTGGAAAGCCCTGGATGTCTACTTTCCAACTCACTTGAGATCGTGCCATTTGGACTCCTGTAGCTCCAAAAAAGCCATTCCGAGTGTAGGGAGGTCAGAATCAAACAGCATTAGCAGTCCTTTTTCAGCCTAGATCAGATTTTTGCTCAGCTCCCTCAATTTCAGCCAGAAAATACCTGAAATCACAGAAAAACACAAAAACTCATAGTAAAGTCCAGAAATATGAATTTTTCCTAAAAACTAATAAAAAATATACTAAAAACTAACTAAAACACACTAAAATCTACATGAAATTACCTCCCAAAAAGCGTATAAAATATCCGCTCATCACCGATAGTCAATGCACATGCGCCATCCGGTCACTGTCCTTGTGGGTAGGGGTGACAAACGGGCCTAAACCCGCCAGACCGGCCCGCGTAACCGGCCAAAAAAGGCGGGTTAGGCTAGAAAATTGGGACCGCCAAATAGTAAAAGCTCGTCTAACCCGCACCGCTTAAACCACAGGCTATGGCGGGGCGGGGCAGGCTTTCCCGCGGGGCTTAGAAGTTTTTTATCAAGGGGTATTTTTACAATTTTTTTTACCAAAACTCAACTTTCCCCAACCCAACTTACAAGAGAATGAAGATGAAAATTGAGTATTTTGGATTATATTTATTTTGTTTTAGAGATAATATTTTTAATTATGTTTTGGATTACGTTTATTTTGCTTTGGGAACAATATTTATAATTCTGTTTTTGGATGAAAACTTGGTTTATAATTATATTTACTAGATATTTATAATTACAAAGACTTTAATGTTTGTGAATATCAAAATTATAATTTGTTTATACTTTTAGAAATTATAATAGTT
The DNA here is from genome assembly GCF_003086295.3 of Arachis hypogaea. Taxonomy (NCBI): domain Eukaryota; kingdom Viridiplantae; phylum Streptophyta; class Magnoliopsida; order Fabales; family Fabaceae; genus Arachis; species Arachis hypogaea. The sequence goes on along the minus strand of NC_092038.1, from coordinate 94,877,582 downwards.
AAAAGTAAAAAATAGGACATATTTTTTATGCCTTTATATATATTATTTAATAGTTAAAAGTAAAAAAAAAAAGAAGTTATTTGGCGGGCTTAGCCCGCCGGCCCGCTAGCCCGCCGTTAGGTTGGGCGGGCTAGGATTCTGGGATCGACTCACTAGGCAGGGCCGGGCGGGCCAGCCTGCCAAAGGCCGGGCTTTTGGTGGGGCAGAACGGGCTTCCCCGCTTGCCACCCCTACTTGTGGGTATCAGTTCATTCTTTTCATTTGACACAACAGTAATCCCTCCCTTCTTTGGGACTACTTGCACCGGGCTTACCCAAAGACTGTCTGAGATGGGATAAATCACCCCAGCTTGCCATAACTTCAACACCTCCTTCTGGACCACTTCATTCATAGTTGGGTTCAGCCTTCTTTGTTGTTGTCTTGAGGGCTTAGCACCCTCCTCAAGCAGGATCTTGTGTATGCACATTGAGGGGCTGATCCCTTTTAAGTCTGTAAGTGTCCAGCCTATAGCATCCTTGTGTTGTTTCAGCACTTGGATAAGTTCCTCTTCTTGCTCCTTACTCAAGCTTGAGTTGATGATCACTGAGTAGGTGCTGATGTCACCCAGATATGCATATTTCAAGCTTGGTGGTAAGGGCTTCAGCTCTAGTTTTGGTGCCTTTTCTCCATTGTCGTCTTTGTGGTTTGTCATGATTGAACTTTCCATGGTTCCTTGTGGTAGTTCTCCACGTGGTGTTTGTTGCTCCAATTCCATAGTTTCTTCACATTGCTCTTCTTCCAAAACCCCTTGAACTATTTGTTCTATGGTGTCCACCATCATGCATTCTCCCATTGATTCCTTGGGGTAACTCACTGCCTTGAAAATAGTGAAGACCATCTTCTCCTCATGTAATCTCAATACTAGTTCCCCTTTTTGCACATCAATTATGGCTCCAGCAGTAGCTAGGAATGGCCTTCCTAGGATAATTGAAGTGTTAGCCTCTTCTTCCATATCCAGCACAACAAAGTTAGCTCGGAAAATGAATTCTCCCAGTTTCACCAATAAATCTTCCACTACTCCATGTGGAAACTTGAATGTTCTGTCAGCTAGTTGGAGTGCCATTCTTGTTGGTTTGGCTTCCTCAATTCTCATCCTTCTCATCATGTTTAAGGACATGAGATTGATGCTAGCTCCCAAGTCGCATAAGGCCTTCTCAATATTGATATCCCCTATGATACAGGGGATTTGGAAACTCCCTGGGTCTTTCATTTTCTGGAGGAGTTTCTTTTGTATGATGGCACTGATGACATGTCATCATATACCTATTTTTCTATGCTTTTTCATACAAGAAATTGATGATTTGTGCTTAAATATTGAATGCTTTTGTGCTTAAATGATATATTTTCTTGATATTTTAATTTTATAAATCTTGTAGGAAATAAGAAGAAAAAGAAGCAAAGAAGCACAAAAAAAGGAGAAAAAAAGAGCTTTGGGACACATTTTGAAGTTGGAGCACACTTTGGAGCCTTAGGCCACGCTTTTAAAAGCGTGGCCCATGACCAAATTAAAGGAGAATAGGCGATCAGCACACACTGCCCTGCTCTTGCCAAGGGTAGAGCAATATTGTGATGCAAAGTGAGGTTGGAAGCAAGAATTTTTGCTAAGGCAAAAACTGGTCGCTCACAGCATGACGATGCCTATTTCAAAGGGCTATAACTTGAGCTACAGACGTCCGATTGATGTGCTTCCAGTTGCGTTGGAAAGCTGACATTCAGAGCTTTCCAGCGATATATAGCAATCCATATTTGGCGTACAATTGAGGCATGAGTGAAAGGCATCTTTAAGGGCCAAAAATAAGCGAAAATAAACCAAAATGCTTCCACCAAGGTTCGAAGCTGAAACCTCACTCCAAAGCAAAGTAGCACTCATTTTTCTGCTCTGCCCTCTTGGAGAGCAGGGCAATGTCGTGCTCTCTTCATGAAGAATCAAGGAAAATTGCTCTCCCAAATGCTTTCACCAAGGTTCGAACACAAGACCTCCAAGGAAGCCAACCCTTATGCGTGAATTAGGTGCCAAGGAATCCAAGGAAAAATTGCAGCAACTTCCTCCACCAAGATTCGAACTTGAGACTTCACCCAAGAACAAGGAAAGCGCTGCCCACAAGGAGGGCAGAGCAACATTCCTTGGTGCATGGCACGCACAATTTGGCACGGCCAGGAGCTTGGGCGCACATCCTTGGCGCATCACAGCACGGGCAGGGAGGCAAAGCTTGGACGCACCATGACAACATTGCCCTGCCCTCCACAAGGGCAGGGCAGCATCCTGAAGGTCTCTCCCACACTTGGCACACGACATGCTTCCTCACACAACTTCCATGCTCTGCCCTCCACAAGAGCAGGGCAGCCTCCTGGGAGCAAACACTCATGGGCCAAAATTCAACCAAAATTCCATTTAAATTCAATTCCTCTCTAAATTGAATCAAGGCCAACCAAACCCATTTCTCCTCAAATCCAAAGCAAGAAAAGCCCACATTATCATGAATCAAAGGCACAAGAATCAATTAGATTAGGATTTTTATTTTTGTTTTAATTTCCTTCTCACTGTCACTTTGTAAAACCTATATAAGGCATCAATTTCATCTTTGTTAGGGAGCGGAAATAGGAAGGAGGTTGGCTCCATTAGGGAGTAGTGGTAGTAGATAGCTCTCTCTCTTTTAATTTTCCTTGTTAAATCTGAATCTTGGATTGAGAAGTGAAGGAATTCTGTTTCCTTCTTGGTCTAAGATCTCTCTTGGTTGTTCTTCTGCATAATTTCAGAGAATTGATAGTTGAATTTGAGTTTTCATTTGCTGTTTCATTTCTTCTTTCTTTTGCAAACTTGTTTTCTGTTGAATCAAGGAAGGGCTTGAGATCTAGACTTGTTCTCTAGTCTCATTGATTCCCTGAGATCTTCAACATTCTTTTAAATTGCTGCAAATTAAGCATCACTTTCTATTTTTAATTCTTCAAGCAATTTTTCATTTCTGTATGAATCTGCTGCACTTACTTCATCTTTTACTTCTTTGCTTGATTACACTTTACATTTTCTTGTTGAAGTTTTAATTCCCTGCACCCAATCCCCTTTACATTTGATGCAATTTACATTTCTTGTCATTTAAGATTTTGCCAATTTACTTTTCTTGCTCTTTAAGTTTCTATGCAAGTTACTTTCTGCACTTTATAATTCCTGCAAATTTACATTCTGTTGGCTACAGTTTCACACAATTCACTCAATGTTAGCTTGACTAAACTAATCACCCACTAAAGTTGCTTGATCCATCAATCCCTGTGGGATCGACCTCACTCTAAGTGAGTTATTACTACTTGATGCGACCCGATATACTTGCCGGTTGGATATGTGTGTTGGAAATTCATTTTTCCACAAAAACACCATCAGGCACTACACTCCTCAGTTAGCACTACAGTCTCCTTTCTCCCCAATTTCTTTTTCCTTTCATGAGGTCCTTCAAGAACTTGGCGTAGAGGGGCATTTGCTCTAGTGCTTCAACAAATGGTATATTGATTTGGAGCTTTTTGAAGATCTCCAAGAATCTAGAAAATTGGTCATCCTTCCCATCCTTCCTTAGCCTTTATGGATATGGTGCTTTTGGCACATAAGGCTTCAAGATTGGCTTTGGTGAAGATGGGCCAGGGGTCTTTTCTTTCTTCTGGTTTTCACATTTTTTTGTAGCTTCTTCTTTATGGTTCTCCTGGCTTGGGGTTGCCTCTTCTACCACCTTTCCACCCCTAATTGTGATGGCCTTGCATTCCCCTCTTGGGTTGGCCATGGTGTCACTGGTAAATATGTGTGTAGGCATTGGAATTTGCTTGGATAAGATCCCCACTTGTGCTCCAGCTTTGAGATTACTGCACCTTGATTCTTCAGATTCGATCTGTATTCTTCTTGGTTGGCATCTATCTTCCTTTCATCTTGTGCTTGTCTCTCCAAAAGGGTGGAAATAGCCCCTGTGTGCTGTGATGATAGCTGTGCTATTGCAGCCTCTACTCTCTTAAAGTTACCTCTGATCTTGCATGATTGTGAAGTTGAGGTTAATGTGTCTTGATGGTGGTGTGTTTGCTGGGTGGAAGGGTATGATGAGTGAGGTGGATTGTGGTAGGGTCTGTTGTTGTTTGATTGATGGTTGGGGTTGTGATTTTGGTATTGATTGGCTTGGTATGGCTTGTTATGATCTTGGTTGTGACCTTGTTGGTTCCCCCACCCAAAATTTAGGTGGTTCTTCCATCCTGGGTTGTATACCTTGGAGTTAGGGTCATATGGTAGTCGAGAAGGGTTGTCTACAAAGTTTGCTTGCTCACGTTCGACTTCTGGTGCATCTCCTTCTTGGGGTGGTGCTTGAGCTTGAACCACTGTAACTTAATTGTTCTCTATCTTCTTAGTCAAGGCTACTAATTGTGCTACAATTGCCTTATTTTGTGCCAACAAGGCATCTACAGAGTTAGGTTCCAGCATCCCCTTCTTCTGGCCCATTTCTGAAGCATAGATGTAATCATTCTCAGCTACAGTTTCAATGACATCTATGGCTTCCTCAATGGTCTTCTTCTTGTTGAGTGAACCCTCTGAAGAGTTGTCTATAACCTTCTTTGATTCATAGGTTAATCTTTCATAGAAAATGTGAAGCTGCACCCATTCATTAAACATTTCCTGTGGGTATTTTCTTGTTAGATCCTTGAACCTCTCCCAAGCCTCATAGAGTGTTTCACCATCTAGCTGTCTGAAGGTCTACACCTCAGCTCTTAGCCTGTTGATCCTCTGTGGAGGGTAAAATCTTGCTAGAAATTTGTTCACAATATCTTCCTATGTGGTTAGGCTCTCCTTGGGGAATGCTTCTAGCCACTTTGATGCCTTGTCTCTAAGTGAGAAAGGGAACAAGAGTAGCTTGTAGGTGTCAGGGTGTACCCCATTGGACTTTATAGTATCACATATCCTCAAGAATGTGTTGAGATGTTGATTTAGATCTTCTTGGGCACTTCATCCATATGAACAGTTATTCTGGACTAGTGTGATGAGTTGAGGTTTCAACTCAAAATTGTTAGCATGAATTGTTGGCTTGAGGATGCTGCTGCCACAGTTTCTTGGATTTGGGTTGATGTAGGAGCCTAAGACTCTCCTCTCTTGCCCAGCTTGATTGCCAGCACCTCCTCCAACATTGTTGTGCACTTCGTCATCCATAGTGGTTCTTAGATCTTCCACTTGCTCCTCTCCAACTATGCCTTTACCTCTAGCTTCCCTCCTTAATCAAAGGAAGGTCCTCTCAGGTTCACTATCAAAAGAGGATGAAGTTTCTCCCCTTCTACCTGTCATACATTCAACACACAGCAAAAAAAGGGCAAGTAAAATAATCACCTCAGTTAAGATTAGTGGTTAGCTTGATTGATGCAATTAATCAAACAGTTAGAAGAGTGGAAGTATAAACAATGAATAGCTAAAACGATCCCAAAAATAAGAGAAAGAAAAGCAGAGATTAGAAGGGAATTTAAAGATCACAAAAAAAGAAAAAGAAAAAGAACAAGGTAGAAGAAAATGCTTAATCTAGCTCTCCAATCAATTTAATCATTGTCAAATTCAAACAAATCCCCGGCAATAGTGCCATAAGACTTGATGAGTCTGGATTCACTCCCCTCCCAATAAAATTGATGAATTTGCTCCTTGGCAAGCGCACCAAAATTATCGTCAAGTAATAACCCACAGTGGAGTGGGATCATATCCACAGAGATTGGTAGATTTGAACAATTTTAATTAATTGGTGAATTAGTCAAGCTTAAACAGAATATGTTGTGAGTGCGGAATTATAAATGACAGAAACATAAATGGCGAAAGAATAAAGGAAAGCAATAAGGTGCAGAAATAGAAAATGCAAGAATGTAAAAGGTTGTGGGAATTTGCAGAATGTAAATGAAAGCTATAAAAGAATGGGAGAGATAAGAATGGGGAAATTAATTGAGATCAGGAGATATTGTCTCTTTGGATTAAATCTAGCTTATATCCTCTTCAATCATGCAACTCATTGACCTCTTGGCAATTATGATTGATTGAGCCCCAATCCCTTGGTGACTCAATCTCTTAGATCTTGATCAATAGCCAATTCCTTGGTCTAATTGCTTGGTCCCTGATTATACCACACATCCTTGTAGGTCCAGGTAGAGGGAGGATTATATATCACCATATCCAAACACCAAAACCCAGATCCTACTCAAGTGTAAGAAAGGATTTCTAGCATGGTTTCATGTTTCCTTTTCCAAGGTTCCCATGAAACCCATTTTGGATTCAACCTCTTTTCCAAGATGATTGAACACTAAGCATGAAGAACGAAATTCCTTCTAGCAAATCAAAGAGAAGATGAAGAGAAGAAGAAATTAACTATCATTAATCCATCAAGTACAATAGAGCTTCCTCTCTCAATGAGAGGGAATTTAGCTTCTCATAGCTCAGAAAGAAAGTACAATAGATGGAAGAGATAAATTGTAAAAAGTGAAAAACTAGAACTCCAGAATCCCCTACTGAGATAGTGATGACTAACTCCCTTTTTCTACTACTTCCAGGGGTATTTATACTACTCCTAGATCTAGAAATAAAGAAAAATACAAAAAAGTGAAAAGGAAAATTATAATTTGGAGGGAAAAGAAACTCAACAAACGTGATCTTCCAGCTGGCGTGTGATTGGCACTCCTCTGGTGTGTCACACTCCCTTTGTTTCAATCTTGGCGTGCCACGCTTCACCATTCAAGTGGCACGCCTTCGTCCATCACACCCCTGGCGTGCCACGCCTTCGACACCAAGTGGCACGCCCAGGCCTCTTCAAAGTCCTCAAGTAACTTGGCGTGCCTGATTATACCACGCATCATCATAGGTCCAGGTAGAGGGAGGATTATATGTCACCATATCCAAACACCAAAACCCAGATTTTACTCAAGTGTGAGAAGGGATTTCTAGCATGGTTTCATGTTTCCTTTTCCAAGGTTCCCATGAAACCCATTTTGCATTCAATCTCTTTTCCAAGTTAATTGATCACTAAGCATTAAAATCGAAATTCCTTCTAGAAAATCAAAAAGAAGATGAAGAGAAGAAGAAATTCACTATCATTAATCCATCAAGTACAATAGAGCTCCCTCTCTCAATGAGAGGGAATTTAGCTACTCATAACTTAGAGAGAAAGTACAAAAGATTGAAGAGATGAAGTGTGAAAAGTAAAAGTGAAATCAAAACTAAACTCTGTGACTTGCTACTTACCATTTTCCAATACTTCCAAGCGTATTTATACTACTCCTGGATCTAGAAAATAAAAGAAAATTACAAAAGTGAAAAGAAAATTACAATTTGGAGGGAAAAGAAACTTAACAAACGTGATTGATAAACCACTATTTTATGGTTTATATTGTGTATAATTATGTGGTTTTATCATGATCCTTACCCACTTATTCATTAATTTAGCATGCATTTATATGTCCTTCCTGGAATTATTACATGGTTGAAAACTGCTTCCTAGAGACTTTTTATTACGCATTTTAGTTCTCCTTTATCCCATTCGATGCCGTGATCTGTGTGTTGAGTATTTCAGGCTTTATAGGGCATGAATGAGTTGGAGATTGGAAGGGAAGCTAGCAAAAATGGAAGGAACACAAGAAATTAAGGAGACAATCAGCGAGAAGTGACGCGGCCGCATGGCTCACGCGTTCGCGCGGAAGAGGAGAAATCGCAGTGACGCGGCCACATGGCTCATGCGACCGCGCGGAGGCGTGGACGACGCAAATGCGTGGCACGAAAAAACACGAATGACTCGTCCGCATGGACGACGCGATCGCGTGACATGCGCGATCTGCATAATCTGCAGATTTCGCTGGGGGCGGTTTTGGGCCCTGTTTTGACCCAGTTCTTAGCCCAGAACAGCAGACTAGAGCCAGAGAACATGCAGAAACGAAGGACAACATTCATTCTACACAGTTTTGCGTTTTTAGATCTAGTTTTACTCCTCCTCTAGGTTTTCTCTCTACACAATTGGTACTCTTAGGATATTATTTTTCTATTGCTTTTGCATTGGGATATTGAGAAGAGTCATTACCTCATCAAGAATTCGTCATTCTAGTTCGTTTTCTTTACTTGGCTTTACTCTTCCATGTCCTTCGCTTTGTTAATTTTACCATTGGAATATTATTAGGATTTATTCAATATAAGGATTATTCTTATTTTAATTGGATTATTTTTAATTTCTATTTACAATGTCTTTCTTTAAATTCTTCTCATATGTTATGAATTTTGCATTCACAATGAGCGAGTAGTTCCCTAACTTGATGGGGAGTTGATTGAAAGGAATCAATTGAGTTGGAAGGCTTGAAAGAAAGGATTGTAATTGGGTTACTGTTGGATTGCCTTCTAGTCACTAACACCAATCCCTTTTAATTAAGTGGGTTGCAATTTGTGAACAGACGTAGCATTCCAACTTGTTTGACTTTTCTTTGCTTAGTAAAGGATAATAAAACAGAATAACTTTTAATTATCAATTAATCCTGAGAGTATTCCAACTGTAATAGGGATTCCAACTAGTCAACTCCCAGTCAAGGCTTTTATTTACATTGTTCAAATCCATCAATTTAAATTCCTGTTATTCAATTCAAACCTTTTTGAAAACATCTGATTAATAAAATAGCATACCTTTCTGCAACTCGTTGGGAGACGACCTGGGATTCATACTCCCAGTATTTAAAATTTGAATTTCTGTGACATATTTCTAAATTGATAAGTGGATTTCCGGTGAGTTAAGAACTATACTTGCAACGTACACATTTAGTCCTCCTTTACAAATCTCGACTAAGACTCATGCCAAGCAAGTTGAGATCGAGATGGGAAGGTCCATACAGAGTAGAGAAGGCTGAACCATACGGAGTTTATCACCTAAGCCACCCTTCACACTCTGAACTTATTAAAGTTAATGGACATCGTCTAAAGCTGTACCATGGAGAGAAGCTACAGAAAAATAAGGAACTTGAGATCTTCCTCTTGGAAGATCCCCACAGGCCAGAAGATTGAGCTACTGGAGCGTCCAACTTACGGACGTTAAAGCAAGGTGCTAGGTGGGAGACAACCCACATGGTATGATCGTTCTTTTCTTTCTATCTTTAGTTTTTCCTTGTCAATAAATCTTCTCTTTATTAGCACCTACATGCATCTGCATTCGCGTTTTATATATATATATATATATAAAAGAGCTACATGACCAATGGCAATAAAAAGCGTACAGAGAGTCACGCCAGAGCGTGGCTGGAGGCGTGCCAATGGCACAGATCATCCCACGCGACTGCGTCACTGACGCGTCCGCGTAACATGGGATTCCTAGCCTTCCACACGATCGCATGCCCCACGCGGCCGCGTGCCTTGGATTTCGACGTAAAAGGGTGCACAACCAATTATTGTGCTGGAGTGGTGCTAGATTGGTGCTGAACGCACAATTCTACCCACGCGACGCGTGCCCCACGCGACCGCGTCACATTCCTCTAAAAGCCCACTCACGCGATTGCATGCCCCACGCGATCGCGTCACCCCAATTTTGGCAAATTTATCAATTTGAATAGAGAGTTATGCCGCCGCGAGGCTGTACTTGCGCCAGAAGCACAATATAGGTCACGCGGCCGCGTCAACTACCTTACAGCGCAATCACGCGAATGCGTGCTCCACGTGGCCGCGTCGCTTGCACCGCACAGCTCCACCAAAACTGCCAAATTATCTTATCTTTCTCTCCTCCAAATCCTAATTTTTCTTTTCCCTCCTTATTTCTCCCTTCTCCCTTTTCCCTTCTATCCCACCCTTCACTCTCTCTTTCTCTCACCTCCATTAACAAGGTTTTCTTTTCTTCTTCCCTTTCTCCCTTTTTATCATTCTTCTTCTTTTAGATGTTCTTTTCTTTTCTTTTCTTTTTCTTTTCTTTATCATTATTTTCTTTCTTCTTATTTCCTTTTTACATGGTGCTAGCATATTTATTTGAGCCATCATTCCTCATTATTTGCTTGTGGATTATTGTAATTTGTTTGGCACTTATATCTTATTCTCAAAAAAGGATTGCTTGCATGTTTACTTTAATACTTTCTATGCCTTATTTACCATGCATTATATGTGTTTGTGAAAAGGCCCATATGGCATCATGCACTTTTCTACATTATCCTATTCTACTACTCCATGCATGTTTTTCACAAAAATTCCTTTACTATTTTATTAATCCAATTTAATTGCCAATACAAATTGTTAATTTGTTACGAAGTGATGCTTGATCTATGCTACTCATGCCCTTGCCGGCATGCCAATAATCATCTTGCGTCTACTTTCCTTTTTATGCACCTATCCTATTTCCTTTCTTGATCTTTTCACATGTTGTCTAGACCATGTGTTTCTTTCATTCATCTTCACCATGCACTGTTTATTACCCACTCCATCTCCTTCCTTGCTTTGTTTCTTTGGATCTAACTTACTTTCTCTTTCCTTTTTCAGAATGGCCACTAAGAAAGGCAAAGAGAAGGCTACCCCTAAACCAACAGCAAGGAAAGGAACGAAGAGAGCATTAGTGGCAGAACCTTCTTCAACTGCAGTCAAGCCCTCAACAAAGTGAATTAAAAGGATTATCCAGGTTGATAAAAAGGAACGAGCTTTCCCAGCCAAGGACACTGCACGATTCCCAAATCGCTATTGTGAGCAGATGTTTCCTATTCTGGCAGCTCGAAATTACAACAACGAACACCTTCTTATCCTTCCGCCTCATATCGCTGAATTTGTTGAGCGACAAATTGCACATAGACATTGGGGATTTTTACTGAGACAGCCACGACAGGTTAATCTTTCTTGGGTTGTTGAGTTCTACTCCAACTTCCACCTGCCGACTCTGCAGTCCATCTATTTATGCCAGAAGCAAGTCCTGTTTACAGAAGAAGCCTTACAGCGAGCCTTAGAACTCCCACCTGCTCCAGAAGGATTGGACGCTTTTCAGAGAGCCGCAACCAAACGCCAGGCATTCACTTTTGACTGGGACACTGTTCTCAGAGTTATTGCTCGCCCTGGCAGCAAATGGATCTTCGGATACCATCGTTCCTGTCCTAAGGGAATCTCGACTCCGCCCTTACCTTAGAGGCTCACGTATGGGCATAGATCATGTCCCATTACGTCTTCCCGAGTACTCATGAGTCCTCCTTCACCGCAGACATGGCCGTTCTACTATGGTGTATCCTCACAGATCAGCCTTTCAATTTACCGCGACATATCCGAAATGCTATGGAACATGTGCAGGTCGCGGGCAACCTACCTTTTCCCGTATTGGTCTCTGATCTCATCTCAGCAGCCGGAGTATCCTACAGAGCTGGGGACACCAAAGCCATTCTTCCACGTGATGATCAATATGTTCCTCAAGGGAAATATCTCAGGCCATAACTTGCCACTACCAGCCAGTTCACAGAGGATGCTGCAGCTCCTCCACCATCTACAAGTCAACTGCTACATCAGATACTGAAGCGGTTGGACCAACATGAAAAGAAAGCAAAGCTCCGTGAGTGCCGCAACAAACGCCGATTCAAACACCTCAGGGAGCTGCTTCGAGGAGATTGCAGAGACTCCGCCACCCCGGACTCCACGTCCTTCACCAGCACAGGGAGCCATAACAGCCCCGACTGTGGAGACACTGCCACCAGCCCACCATTATTCCTGACAGATGGTACCGAGGATGGTGCAAAGCCTTAAGTGTGGGGAGGTCGGTCAGTACCTGACTTCCGGAGGTAAATTCTCTTCCCTAGCACCAATAAATTAGGATATTTTAGTTAGATTTTCTTTTTCTTAGAATAGGTTAGTTGCATGCATGTTCTACTTGATTGAAAAGACAATAAGTTTCTTCTAAAAAAAATGATATATCTTTAGAATAAAATTTCACTAATTCTGATCCTAATTTTTAGGATAAATCTGCTTGATGTTGTATTTGGAACATGATTTTTGAGCTAAAGAACACACAACCTGTGAAAATTTGAGCCTTTATGCATGGTTACATTATTTAACCATGATTTTTTTATTCTTGTGCGTTTACTTCTCTATGATTGTAATCTATATTTTGTCTCATCCTATATGTCCAATAGTTATTATGTTTATATGCTTGCATGTGATTGAGGCCATTATTTGTTTAAACTCACTTATCCAAATTAAGCCTACCTTTTTTAATTACCTTTGTTAACCACTTTGAGCCCACATTACTAGCCTTAAGCGGAAAAATAATTGTATATCCCAAATTGAATCTTTGGTTAGCTTAAGATAGAATTGTGTATGCTAGTTAAGTATGGGAATATGTGGGAAAAAAATTATTAAGGGAATGTATCATGATAATATAATGGGAATTTGGGTACCTACTCATGTGAAGCTATAAGAATTACAAATCTATGTGCATTGATAAGCTATGTTTAATGAATAAGGAGACAAAATTACCCTAATGTTAAATTAAAAAATTCAAAGATCAATGCACACACACATATAAAAAAAAATTTTTGATACATGAGTATGGAAGGTAAAAGGGAATTCTGGGCAGCTAGGTATGAATTCTAAAGTTATATAAAATATATAGGTTGGGTTAAAAAAACCTCATGATGTTTGCATTGGCATATTAACTGTTGTTGATTGGTTAGGAGAAAAACAAAAGTTAGAGAGAATAATTAGAGAAGGATAGAGTAATTACCCTATACACTAGAGGGATTAGAGCGTATATACATCATCAGTGAGGGTTCTATACTTAAATTTTCATGTTCCCTGCTTTCACGAGTTATCTTCTTGCAATTTGATCTGTTTTACTGTATAGTGATAGAATTAATGGAATTTGATTTGTAATTGTTTTGAAGAGCTTGTTTACTTTTGATCAAGTGGGCAAGAATCATATAGTTGCATTTGTATATATATATATATAGGTTGTATTGCATTGCATGAATTTCTACATGTTCATACTCATTTATCTTATCTCCTTCAATTAAGCATGAGGACATGCTAATGTTTAAGTGTGGGGAGGTTGATAAACCACTATTTTATTGTTTACATTGTGTATAATTATGTGGTTTTATCATGATCCTTACCCACTTATTCATTAATTTAGCATGCATTTATATTTCCTGCCTGGAATTATTACATGGTTGAAAACTGCGAACGCGTGGCACAGAAAAACACGAATGACGCGTCCACGTGGACGACGCAATCGCGTGACATGCGCGATCTGCATAATCTGCAGATTTTGCTGGGGGAGTTTTGGGCCCTGTTTTGACCTAGCTCTCGGCCCAGAACAGCAGACTAGAGCCAGAGAACATGCAGAAACGAAAGACAACATTCATTCTACACAATTTTGAGTTTTTAGATCTAGTTTTACTCTTCCTCTAGGTTTTCTCTCTACACAATTGGTACTCTTAGGATATTATTTTTCTACTGCTTTTGCATTGGGATATTGAGAAGAGTCATTACCTTATCAAGACTTCGTCATTCTAGTTCGTTTTCTTTACTTGGCTTTACTCTTCCATGTCCTTTGCTTTGTTAATTTTACCATTGGAATATTATTAGGATTTATTCAATATAAGGATTATTCTTATTTTAATTGGATTATTTTTAATTTCTATTTACAATGTCTTTCTTTAAATTCTTCTCATATGTTATGAATTTTGCATTCACAATGAGCGAGTAGTTCCCTAACTTGATGGGGAGTTGATTGAAAGGAACCAATTGAGTTGGAAGGCTTGAAAGAAGGATTGTAATTGGGTTACTGTTGGATTGCCTTCTAGTCACTAACACCAATCCCTTTTAATTAAGTGGATTGCAATTTGTGAACAGACGTAGCATTCCAACTTGTTTGACTTTCCTTTGCCTAGTAAAGGATAACAAAACAGAATAACTTTTAATTATCAATTAATCTTGAGAGTATTCCAACTGTAATAGGGATTCCAACTAGTCAACTCCCAGTCAAGGCTTTTATTTACATTGTTCAAATTCATCAATTTAAATTCCTGTTATTCAACCCAAACCTTTTTGAAAACATCTGATTAATAAAATAGCATACCTTTCTGCAACTCGTTGGGAGACAACCTGGGATTCATACTCCAGTATTTAGAATTTGAATTTTTGTGAAATATTTCTAAATTGATAAGTGGATTTCTGGTGAGTTAAGAACTATTCTTGCAACGTACACATTTTAATAATTTTTAATTCACCAATTTTCGCTGCATCAGTGATCTTCCGGCTGGCGTATGACTGGCGCTTCTCTGGCGTGTCATGCTCCTTCTGTTTCTGATTTGGCGTGCCACGCCTTTCCATTCAAGTGGCACGCCGTCCTCTATTTCACCACTGGCGTGCCACGCCTTCAAGCTTGAGTGGCTTGCCCAGAACATTTTAAACGGCAAAGTAGCCTGGTGTGCCACGCCTTCGAACTAAAGTGGCACGCCGAAGGCATTTTAAAGGGCAAAGCAACCTTGCGTGCCACGCCTTCGAACCAAAGTGGCACGCCCAAGGTCACTTCCCTTATTTCTATGCTTCTGGAGATTAGTACCAGCTCGGCACGCCCAGGGTCTGGCGTGCCACGCCCTTTTTAAAGCTTCACCTCCTTGCCGGCATGCCACGCCTCGCCATCCAAGTGGCACGCCTGAGTTCATTGGCTCCTCTTCTTCCTCTCTGGAAAACATTACCAGCGTACCACACCATGAGACTACCGTGTCATGCCCTTCATTTGCTTCATCTTCTTGCTGGCGTGCCATGCCTCATCTCCCAAGTGGCACGCCTTAGTTCATGGGCCCTTTAATTCCTTCTCTGGAAAACACTACCAGCGTGCCATGCCATGAGACTGGCATGTCATGCCCTTCATTTGACATGGTCCCAGATGTTGGTGTGCCACGCCTGAATGTTCAAGTGGCACACCAAAGTGAGATAATTAAGCTGGCGTGCCACTCCTTCGATACCAAGTGGCACGCCCAGCTTTATTTGGCCTCCTTAAGTGCTGGCGTGCCACGCCTTGTTCCTCAAGTTGCACGCCTTAGTGGGACTTCTTGAGCTAGCATGCCACTCCTTCGATACTAAGTGTCACGCCTAACTTTTGCATGGTCTCCTTGTTCACTAGCGTGCCACGCCTTGTTGCTCAAGTGGCACGCCCATTCAATTGTGGGTCTTATAAGCTTGGCGTGCCATGCCTTGTTGCTCAAGTGGCACGCCAAGGTGAACTTTGGGGCTGGCGTGCCACGCCTTCAACACAAAGTGGCACGCCAAAGTGATGGCTCTTCTAGTAATGAGTTCGCGTGCCACGCCCTGCTCCTGGCGTGCCACGCCCCTTTGATGGTATTCAATTTTGCTCTCTGGAATGTTGTACCAGCGTGCCATGCCCAGCTTCTGGCATGCCACGCCAATACATTTTTGTGGCGTTTATTCCAAGTGGCACGCCTGCTTCACACGCCCTACTTGTTTTGTTGTTTTCTTTCCTATTTTTGATGTCTTCTCCACCTGAAATCCAGCACAAACTCATTTCAAAGCAATGTACTATGATATTCATCAATTAAGGCATGAATTGCAATGATCAAATGAGATTATGCCTCTTTTATGGTCCTTTTTATGCAAGAAAAAAGGTAGATGATGTAAGTCATCACAACACCAAACTTAAGCTTTGCTTGTCCCAAGCAAATCAATGTGAGTGGTCTTTTTGGTGAATTGAGGGTTGACCTTGAATGTATGAACTATAACTAGGAATTGGACTAAGTGCTCAACATATGCATGAGTGCTTTGAATATCACAAAGAGCTCCTAGATCCTTAAAGGGTTTTTTCTAAGTATGTGTCTTAGGGGTCCTTTTCATTGATTGTCACCTTGAAGTAGTAAGGGTTAACTCTTTCTTTCTCTTTTGTGCTTCTTTTCTGTTTATTGACCATGACTCTAAGTGTTTTGTCTCAAGACAACCCTTTAATTAGGCTTTCAATCAAAATTCCCAAGTCAGTTGACTTTAGGGTGCTAGGTGTTGAAACACCCCTGAGAATTTACTTGCCCAGCCCTCTTCTTGACACATCTTCACCACAAGCATCTACTAGGGGTTCTAACTCTTTTTGAGGTTTTCAATATTTCTTTTCCCTCCTTAGTAGTTGATGCTCAGAGCCTTGGGTCTTTGTTGCTTACTACTTCTTGGTTCTATAGATATTCAATGAACATCCCTCAACTTCTACTTGTCATGCCATCTAGGACTAGTTACTTCTCATGACTCATTTTTTTCTTTTCACTTCATTCAAGGTTTTTCACTTAGTCTTTTGTTCCTTAGTTCTTTTGAATAAGCTTTCTTGGTCTTAGTCTCATTTACTCTTGTTCACACTCACAACAACTCTTATGGAAACAAACTCTACTTTATTGATGAAGATGAAGACTACAGTTATCATTGCATTTTCTTTCTTGCATATCAAAGGACTCACAAAAGACTTCAGCATAATAAAACATAAACTATTTTAACATTATCAATTATTCTCAAACATAAAGTAAACAGAAAAAAACTTAAGCAGAATTCAGAAATTTGGAAAATGTCAACCATGGAACTTAACAACCTTATGCAGCTTCTTTAGTTCATTGGCGCCTTGCCTTTGTCGTTCTTCTTGTCCTCGGACTTCCAGAAACCCAGCCTCACCATATAATTTCTTTCATCCTCCTTATGCTTAGCTATGATCTCCTCTTGTCTGGCACTCAATTCTTCTAGCCCTTGCATGAAAGTTAGGTATCCGGGGTTGATGGCGGCCACAGCATTACACAGATGATTCAGCTTTGCATGTGTGTTGATATCATATTGTCTCCTTGAAATGGTCCGGGCATCATAGAGATGCCTGAACTCAGCAAGGTTCCTCTGCTACCATTTGTTTTGCTCCACCACCTTGTTAAGTGCAGTTCGCACCTCACCCCAATCAAACTCCTCTTGCTGCTCCTTCCTTGCTTGCTCAAAAATTCCTTGGAGGTTGTGTATTTTCTCATTCACTAGGTTCCATTGCTCCCTTTGGCTGCCTTGAAATTGGTTGACATCTTCCCTCAATTGATGCATATCTCTCTTCATTTGATGCACGTCTCCTTGCAGATGCTCCCAGTTCATTCCTTCAGAAAATTGTTGGTATTGTTGGTATGGTGGTGGTTGAAGCGCCAGAAATTGTGGTTGCTCCTCTGCCTCTTCTTCCTCTTATTGTTGTGGTAGTGGCATATGAGCGTGAGCTCTATGCTCTCTAGCCCTTTGAAGTGGATTGACGGCCAACACCTTGGCCATCTTCTTGGCAGTTATAGGCTTATCTTGCTTTACCAACACCTCATCAATCACCTTCTCAACTCCAACATCATCACATAGCTCTTATATGATGCTGGGGAATGCCAATCTTGTGCTTTCATTAGTGCTCTTCAGTATCTTGTTGATGTTGTTGGCAATCAACTCCCCAACATTCACGTCCTCCCCCTTCATTATACTGTATATAAGTACAGCCCTCTCCTTGGTCACCTCAGATGTGTTTGATGTAGGGATCAAAGACCTTCTCACAAAGTCTAACCACCCCCTAGCTTGGGGGCTCAAGTCTCTTCTCCTCAGCTAGTTGGGTCTTTCATCTTTATCATTGATCCACAGCACATTTAGTACACAAATTTCATTTAGGATTTCATCAAATCCTAGGTCTGGTTGCTTTATCCTCTCCTCATAACTTCGAGTGGAGTTGACCCTTTTGACCATCAGCACCCTTTCTATGTTAGAGGGACTATAGTCAATGGTCTTCCCCCTCACATAGCTAATATACCCATAAGTTTTCCTTGGCTGTGGTACGGCATTGGCATAAAACTCCATTACCATTCCTTCCACCACCTTCTTTGGTGGGTTGTAGAAGAGTGCCCAGCCCCTGTTGTTGATCTTAATGTTGATCTCAAGGTGCTCATTCCTTCCTAGTTGAAAGCCGACCTCTGGGATGATCTCCCTCTCACTCCCCAACCATAAAATTGGTTTTGGTTGAATGCTGAGAGGAATTTATACTCATTGAAGTTTGAGCTTGAGGAACTGGAGGTTGGTTCTTTGGTCTTTCTTTTTTTTGAGGTTGAGGATCTTGGTGGTGCCATTGGGTGGAGAGAGAGAGAGATTGTTTGAGGGTTCTGAGATATTAATGGAGTGTTGCAAAGAAACACAAGCAAAACATGGTTTTGGCCAACACCAAACTTATCCCAATCAAGTAGAGAGATAAAGAAAAAGAAGAACAAGAGAAGAAAGAAAGGTCTCTGTGATTTTGTTATGTGGAGGGAATGGGGAGGGTAGGGGATTTATAGGAGTGAAGGGTGTGGTTTGATGGTGGGAAAAGAAGGGAATTCAATGTTTTTCACTTGGGGAGTGGCGCCTAACGTGGGAAGAGGCGCCAACCCTTATCCCGCTGTGCTCTCTGAAGATGTTGAGTTTCAAAGTGTAAGTACACTTTGACCTCCTTGTTATCTATCAAGCTGGCCCCATTCAATATCCTGAAAAAAAAGAAAACGAAAACCCCATTAGTAATGACAAAATGATCCTCCACATTCCTTTTTAATGCTAGTGAATGGGATTGCAACTGATGGGTGTCCCTTGGGACACCAAACTTAATTCATTTGCATCTCAACAAATTGGGTTTATCATTGGGTTTTTAATGTGTTCATGGGGAAGAAATAATTTCAATCCTCTCACATTCTTTGCATCTAATCTTCTCTGAACACATTAAAATCCTCATTCAAGCTTCCACCAATGTATTAAATGCTTCCAATTTGAGTGTTATTGGGCTTGCTGATTGATTCTCGTATGGTAGTGGCCACACCAAACTTAATCTCTGGGCTTACTCCTAAAAAAAATTTAATTTATCCAAATTCTTGTAAGCCTAGATCAAGTTGGTGAGTGGCCACACCAAACTTAGCTTTTTAGCTAGTTCTTAGCCCAATCACTCATCATCATTAGTAAATGCTTTCATCCAGCTGTACTTCCAAAAAAAATAGCACACAATTTAACTCACAAAGCTTTCTTAACTATCAAAACTGAAATTAACTTCCTAAGATAATATTTACAATCTACTTCTAATAAAGCAATAAATCAAAAGGATATGAAGGGTTAGGTTGCCTCCCAACCAGCACTTCTTTATTATCACTAGCTTGACGTTCTTCCTTTTTCAGTTGAGGTGGTAGCTGGTGCACGAAATTGTGATCAATACTTTTCACAAATCAAATAATCCCCGGTAATGAATCAAAAAACTTGGTGTTCAATACCATGGCATAAACACAACTTCGCACAACTAACCAGCAAGTGTACTGGGTCGTCCAAGTAATAAACCTTACACGAGTAAGGGTCGATCCCACAGAGATTGTTGGTATAAAGCAAGTGATGAGCGGATAATTTGTACGCTTTTTGGCATTGTTTTTAGTATGTTTTTAGTATGATCTAGTTAGTTTTTAGTATATTTTTATTAGTTTTTAGTTAAAATTCACTTTTCTGGACTTTACTATGAGTTTGTGTATTTTTCTGTGATTTCAGGTATTTTCTGGCTGAAATTGAGGGACCTGAGCAAAAATCTGATTCAGAGACTAAAAAGGACTGCAGATGCTGTTGGATTCTGACCTCCCTGCACTCGAAGTGGATTTTCTGGAGCTACAGAAACCCAATTGGCGCGCTCTCAACGGCGTTGGAAAGTAGACATCCTGGGCTTTCCAGCAATATATGATAGTCCATATTTTGCCCAAGATTTGATGGCCCAAACCGGCGTTCAAAGTC
This sequence comes from Arachis hypogaea, assembly GCF_003086295.3. NCBI lineage: Eukaryota > Viridiplantae > Streptophyta > Magnoliopsida > Fabales > Fabaceae > Arachis > Arachis hypogaea. The sequence goes on along the minus strand of NC_092038.1, from coordinate 94,857,808 downwards.
ACCCTCAGGAATTCCAGCGTTAAACGCCGGAACTGGCACAAGAATGGGAGTTAAACGCCCAAACTGGCACCAAAGCTGGCGTTTAACTCCAAGAGGAGTCTCTACACGAAAATGCTTCAATGCTCAGCCCAAGCACACACCAAGTGGGCCCGGAAGTGGATTTTTATGTCATTTACTCATCTCTGTAAACCTTAGGCTACTAGTTCTCTATAAGTAGGACCTTTTACTATTGTATTTTCATCTTTGGATCATTTTAGATCTTTTGATCATCTCTGGACATCTAGTTCTTAGATCATTGGGAGGCTGGCCATTCGGCCATGCCTAGACCTTGTTCTTATGTATTTTCAACGGTGGAGTTTCTACACACCATAGATTAAGGTGTGGAGCTCTGCTGTACCTCGAGTATTAATGCAATTACTATTGTTCTTCTATTCAATTCCGCTTGTTCTTGTTCTAAGATATCACTTGTTCTTCAACTTGATGAATGTGATGATCCGTGACACTCATCATCATTCTCACCTATGAACGTGTGACTGACAACCACCTCCGTTCTACCTTCGATTGGGTGAATATCTCTTGGATTCCTGATACACGATGCATGGTTGATCGCCTGACAACCGAGTGCTCGCCTGACAAACGAGCCAGCCATTCCGTGAGATCAGAGTCTTCGTGGTATAGGCTAGAACTGATGGCGGCATTCAAGAGAATCCGGAAGGTCTAACCTTGTCTATGGTATTCTGAGTAGGATTCAATGATTGAATGACTGTGACGTGCTTCAAACTCCTGTAGGCGGGGCGTTAGTGACAGACGCAAAAGAATCACTGGATTCTATTCCGGCCTGATCGAGAACCGACAGATGGATAGCCGTGCCGTGACAGGGTGCGTTGAACATTTCCACTGAGAGGATGGGAGGTAGCCACTGACAACGGTGAAACCCTTGCATAAGCTTGCCATGGAAAGGAGTAAGAAGGATTGGATGAAGACAGTAGGAAAGCAGAGAGACGGAAGGGAAGGCATCTTCATACGCTTATCTGAAATTCCTACCAATGAATTACATAAGTATCTCTATCTTTATCTTTATGTTTTATTCATCATTCATAACCATTTGAGTTTGCCTGACTAAGATTTACAAGGTGACCATAGCTTGCTTCATACCAACAATCTCTGTGGGATCGACCCTTACTCGCGTAAGGTTTATTACTTGGACGACCCAGTACAGTTGCTGGTTAGTTGTGCGAAGATGTAGTGATCACAATTTCGTCCACCAGCAAGCTATGGTCACCTTGTAAATCTTAGTCAGGCAAACTCAAATGGATATGGGTGATATACGAATAAAACATAAAGATAAAGATAGAGATACTTATGTAATTCATTGGTGGGAATTTCAGATAAGCGTATGGAGATGCTGTGTTCCTTCCGTCTCTCTGCTTTCCTACTGTCTTCATCCAATCCTTCTTACTCCTTTCCATGGCAAGCTTATGCAAGGGTTTCACCGTTGTCAGTGGCTACCTCCCATCCTCTCAGTGGAAATGTTCAACGCACCCTGTCACGGCACGGCTATCCATCTGTCGGTTCTCAATCAGGCCGGAATAGAATCCAGTGATTCTTTTGCGTCTGTCACTAACGCCCCGCCCTCAGGAGTTTGAAGCTCGTCACAGTCATTCAATCATTGAATCCTACTCAGAATACCACAGACAAGGTTAGACCTTCCGGATTCTCTTGAATGCCGCCATCAGTTCTAGCCTATACCACGAAGACTCTGATCTTACGGAATGGCTGGCTCGGTTGTCAGGCGAGCGCTCGGTTGTCAGGCGATCAACCATGCATCGTGTATCAGGAATCCAAGAGATATTCACCCAATCTAAGGTAGAACGGAGGTGGTTGTCAGGCACACGTTCATAGGTGAAAATGATGATGAGTGTCACGGATCATCACATTCATCAAGTTGAAGAACAAGTGATATCTTAGAACAAGAACAAGCGGAATTGAATAGAGGAACAATAGTAATTGCATTAATACTCGAGGTACAGTAGAGCTCCACACCTTAATCTATGGTGTGTAGAAACTCCACCATTGAAAATACATAAGAACAAGGTCTAGGCATGGCCGAATGGCCAGCCTCCCAATGATCTAAGATAGCATAAGAACAAAGGTAGCTACCCCGATATCTCAATACAATAGTAAAAGGTCCTACTTATAGAGAACTAGTAGCCTAGGGTTTACAGAGATGAGTAAATGACGTAAAAATCCACTTCCGGGCCCACTTGGTGTGTGCTTGGGCTGAGCATTGAAGCATTTTCGTGTAGAGACTCTTCTTGGAGTCAAACGCCAGCTTTTATGCCAGTTTGGGCGTTTAACTCCCATCCTTGTGCCAGTTCCGGCGTTTAACGCTGGGAATTCTGAGGGTGACTTTGAACGCCGGTTTGGGCCATCAAATCTTGGGCAAAGTATGGACTATCATATATTGCTGGAAAGCCCAGGATGTCTGCTGTCCAACGCCGTTGAGAGCGCGCCAATTGGGCTTCTGTAGCTCCAGAAAATCCACTTCGAGTGCAGGGAGGTCAGAATCCAACAGCATCTGCAGTCCTTTTTAGTCTCTGAATCAGATTTTTGCTCAGGTCCCTCAATTTCAGCCAGAAAATACCTGAAATCACAGAAAAACACACAAACTCATAGTAAAGTCCAGAAAAGTGAATTTTAACTAAAAACTAATAAAAATATACTAAAAACTAACTAGATCATACTAAAAACATACTAAAAACAATGCCAAAAAGCGTACAAATTATCCGCTCATCACAACACCAAACTTAAATTGTTGCTTGTCCTCAAGCAATTGAAAATCAAATATGATAAAAAGAAGAGAATATGCAATGAATTCCAAAAACATCTATGAAGATCAGTATTAATTAGATGAGCGGGGCTTTTAGCTTTTTGCCTCTGAACAGTTTTGGCATCTCACTCTATCCTTTGAAATTCAGAATGATTGGCTTCTTTAGGAACTCAGAATCCAGATAGTGTCATTGATTCTCCTACTTAAGTATGATGATTCTTGAACACAGCTACTTATTGAGTCTTGGCCGTGGCCTAAAGCACTCTGTCTTCCAGTATTACCACCGGATACATACATGCCACAGACACATAATTGGGTGAACCTTTTCAGATTGTGACTCAGCTTTGCTAGAGTCCCCAATTAGAGATGTCCAGGGTTCTTAAGCACACTCTTTTTGCCTTGGATCACAACTTTATTTCTTTCTTTTTCTTTCTTTTTCTTTCTTTTTCTCTTTCTTTTTCTTTTTCTCTTTTTTTTCGAATATTTTTTTTTGTATTCACTGCTTTTTTTCTGCTTCAAGAATCATTTTTATGATTTTTCAGATCCTTAGTAACATGTCTCCTTTTTCATCATTCTTTCAAGAGCCAACATTCATGAACCACAAATTCAAAAGACATATGCACTGTTTAAGCATTCATTCAGAAGACAAAAGTAATGCCACTACATCAAAATAATTAAACTATTATAAAATTCAAAATTCATGCAATTCTTCTCTTTTTCAATTAAGAACATTTTTCATTCAAGAGAGGTGATGGATTCATAGGACATTCATAACTTTAAGGCATAGACACTAAGATACTAATGATCACAAGACACAAACATAGATAAACATAAGCACTAAAATTCGAAAAACAGAAAAATAAAGAACAAGGAAATTAAAGAACGGGTCCACCTTAGTGATGGCGGCTTGTTCTTCCTCTTGAAGATCCTATGGAGTGCTTGAGCTCCTCAATGTCTCTTCCTTGTCTTTGTTGCTCCTCTCTCATGATTCTTTGATCTTCTCTAATTTCATGGAGGAGAATGGAATGTTCTTGGTGCTCCACCCTTAGTTGTCCCATGTTGGAACTCAATTCTCCTAGGGAGGTGTTTAGTTGCTCCCAATAGTTTTGTGGAGGAAAGTGCATCCCTTGAGGAATCTCAGGGATCTCATGATGAGTGGGATCTCTTGTGTGCTCCATCCTTTTCTTAGTGATGGGCTTGTCCTCATCAATGGGGATGTCTCCCTCTATGTCAACTCCAACTGAATAACAGAGGTGACAAATGAGATGAGGAAAGGCTAACCTTGCCAAGGTAGAGGACTTGTCCGCCACCTTATAAAGTTCTTGGGATATAACCTCATGAACTTCTATTTCTTCTCCAATCATGATGCTATGAATCATGATAGCCCGGTCTATAGTAACTTCGGACCGGTTGCTAGTGGGAATGATTGAGCGTTGGATAAACTCCAACCATCCCCTAGCCACGGGTTTGAGGTCATGCCTTCTCAATTGAACCGGCTTTCCTCTTGAATCTCTCTTCCATTGGGCGCCCTCTTTACAAATGACTGTGAGGACTTGGTCCAACCTTTGATCAAAGTTGACCCTTCTAGTGTAAGGGTGTTCATCTCCTTGCATCATGGGCAAGTTGAATGCCAACCTTACATTTTCCGGACTAAAATCCAAGTATTTCCCCCGAACCATAGTAAGCCAATTCTTTGGGTCCGGGTTCACACTTTGATCATGGTTCTTGGTGATCCATGCATTGGCATAGAACTCTTGAACCATTAAGATTCCGACTTGTTGAATGGGGTTGGTAAGAACTTCCCAACCTCTCCTTCGGATCTCATGTCGGATCTCCGGATATTCACTCTTTTTGAGTTTAAAAGGGACCTCGGGGATCACCTTCTTCAAGGCCACAACTTCATAGAAGTGGTCTTTATGCACCCTTGAGTTGAATCTCTCCATCTTCCATGACTCGGAGGTGGAAGCTTTTGCCTTCCCTTTCCTCTTTCTAGAGGTTTCTCCGGCCTTGGATGCCATAAATGGTTATGGAAAAACAAAAAGCAATGCTTTTACCACACCAAACTTAAAAGGCTTGCTCGTCCTCGAGCAAAAGAAGAAAGAAGAGAGTAGAAGAAGAAGAAATGAAGGAGATGGAGGTGGCCTTGTGGTTCGGCCTAAGGGGGAAGAAATAGTGTTTAGGTTGTGTGAAAATGAAGGAGTGAAGAAGGGTTTATATAGGAGTGGGGGGGTTATGATTCGGTCATGTATGGGTGGGTTTGGGAGGGAAAGTGGTTTGAATTTGAATGGTGGGGTAGGTGGGGTTTTATGAAGGATGGATGTGAGTGGTGAAGAGAAAGATGGGATTTGATAGGTGAAGGGTTTTTTGGGGAAGAGGTGTTGAGGTGATTGGTGAATGGGTGAAGAAGAGAGAGAGTGGTAGGGTAGGTGCGGATCCTGTGGGGTCCACAGATCCTGAGGTGTCATGGAAAAGTCATCCCTGCACCAAATGGCATGCAAAAATGCGTTTCTGGCCAATTCTGGCGTTAAACGCCGGGCTGGTGCCCATTTCTGGCGTTTAACGCCAAGTGCTTGCCCTTTTCTGGCGTTTAACGCCAGTCTGGTGCCCCTTTCTGGCGTTAAACGCCCAGAATGGTGCCAGACTGGGCGTTAAATGCCCAACTGCTAGCCTTACTGGCGTTTAAACGCCAGTAGGTTCTTCCTCCAGGGTGTGCTGTTTTTCTTCCTGTTTTTCTTTCTGTTTTTGCTTTTTCAATTGATTTTGTGACTTCTCATGATCATCAACCTACGGAAAACATAAAATAACAAAAGAGAATAGATAAAATACAACATTGGGTTGCCTCCCAACAAGCGCTTCTTTAATGTCATTAGCTTGACAGTGGGCTCTCATGGAGCCTCACAGATACTCAGAGCAATGTTGGAAACTCCCAACACCCAACTTAGAGTTTGAATGTGGGGGTTCAACACCAAACTTAGAAGTTGGTTATGGCCTCCCAACACCAAACTTAGAGTTTGACTGTGGGGGCTCTGTTTGGCTCTGTTTTGAGAGAAGCTCTTCATGCTTCCTCTCCATGGTGACAGAGGGATATCCTTGAGCCTTAAACACCAAGGATTCTTCATTCACTTGAATGATCAATTCTCCTCTATCAACAACAATCACAGCCTTTGCTGTGGCTAGGAAGGGTCTGCCAAGGATGATGGATTCATCCATGCACTTCCCAGTCTCTAGGACTATGAAATCAGCAGGGATGTAATGGTCTTCAACCTTTACCAGAACATCCTCCACAAGTCCATAAGCTTGTTTTCTTGAGTTGTCTGCCATCTCTAGTGAGATTTCTGCAGCTTGCACCTCAAAGATCCCTAGCTTCTCCATTACAGAGAGAGGCATGAGGTTTACACTTGACCCTAAGTCACACAAGGCCTTCTTGAAGGTCATGGTGCCTATGGTACAAGGTATTGAGAACTTCCCAGGATCCTGTCTCTTTTGAGGTAATTTCTGCCTAGACAAGTCATCCAGTTCTTTGGTGAGCAAAGGGGGTTCATCTTCCCAAGTCTCATTTCCAAATAACTTGTCATTTAGCTTCATGATTGCTCCAAGGTATTTAGCAACTTGCTCTTCAGTGACATACTCATCCTCTTCAGAGGAAGAATACTCATCAGAGCTCATGAATGGCAGAAGTAAGTCCAATGGAATCTCTATGGTCTCATTTTGAGCCTCAGATTCCCATGGTTCCTCTTTGGGGAACTCATTGGAGGCCAGTGGACGTCCATTGAGGTCTTCCTAAGTGGCGTTCACTGCCTCTCCCTCCTCTCCAAATTCGGCCATGTTGATGGCCTTGCACTCTCCTTTTGGATTTTCTTCTGTATTGCTTGGGAGAGTACTAGGAGGGAGTTCAGTAATTTTCTTGCTCAGCTGACCCACTTGTCCCTCCAAATTTCTAATGGAGGACCTTGTTTCAGTCATGAAACTTTGAGTGGTTTTGATTAGATCAGAGACCATGGTTGCTAAGTCAGAGTGGTTCTGCTTAGAATTCTCTGTCTGTTGCTGAGAAGATGATGGAAAAGGCTTGCGATTGCTAAACCTGTTTCTTCCACCATTATTATTGTTGAAACCTTGTTGAGATCTCTGTTGATCCTTCCATGAGAGATTTGGATGATTTCTCCATGGAGGATTATAGGTGTTTCCATAGGGTTCTCCCATGTAATTCACCTCTTCCATTGAAGGGCTTTCAGGATCATAAGCTTCTTCTTCAGATGAAGCTTCCTTAGTACTGCATGGTGCATTTTGCATTCCAGACAGACTTTGAGAAATCATATTGACCTGTTGAGTCAATATTTTGTTCTGAGCCAATATGGCATTCAGAGTGTCAATCTCAAGAACTCCTTTCTTCTAACTAGTCCCATTGTTCACAGGATTCCTTTCAGAAGTGTACATGAATTGGTTATTTGCAACCATTTCAATCAACTCTTGAGCTTCTGTAGGCGTCTTCTTCAGATGAAGAGATCCTCCAGCAGAGCTATCCAAAGACATTTTAGATAGTTCAGAGAGACCATCATAGAAAATACCTATGATGCTCCATTCAGAAAGCATATCAGAAGGACACTTTCTGATTAATTGTTTGTATCTTTCCCAAGCTTCATAGAGGGATTCTCCTTCCTTCTGTCTGAAGGTTTGGACTTCCACTCTAAGCTTACTCAATTTTTGAGGTGGAAAGAACTTTGCCAAGAAGGCATTGACTAGCTTTTCCCAAGAGTCCAGGCTTTCTTTAGGTTGTGAGTCCAACCATGTGCTAGCTCTGTCTCTTACAGCAAAAGGGAATAGCATAAGTCTGTAGACCTCAGGGTCAACCCCATTAGTCTTGACAGTGTCACAGATTTGCAAGAATTCAGCTAAAAACTGATGGGGATCTTCCAATGGAAGTCCATGGAACTTGCAATTCTGTTGCATTAGAGAAACTAATTGAGGCTTAAGCTCAAAGTTGTTTGCTCCAATGGCAGGGATAGAGATGCTTCTCCCATAGAAATCGGGAGTAGGTGCAGTAAAGTCACCCAGCACCTTCCTTGCATTGTTGGCATTGTTGTTGTTTTCGGCTGCCATGTGTTCTTCTTCTTTGAAGATTTCTGTTAGGTCCTCTACAGAGAATTGTGCCTTAGCTTCTCTTAATTTTCGCTTCAAGGTCCTTTCAGGTTCAGGATCAGCCTCAACAAGAATGCTTTTGTCCTTGCTCCTGCTCATAAGAAAGAGAAGAGAACAAGAAAATGTGGAATCCTCTATGTTACAGTATAGAGATTCCTTGAGGTGTCAGAGGAAAGGAAAAATAGAAGGCAGAGGTAGAAAATTCGAACTTATCAATAGAAGGATGTGAGAAGAAGGGAAGTAGTATTCGAAAATTAAGTAATGAATTTTGAAAACACTTTGAAAAACACTAATTGATTTTCGAAAATAAAAGTGGGAAAGAAATCAAGTGATTTTTGAAAAAGAATTTGAAATTAGAAATCAAAAAGATTTGATTGAAAGCTATTCTGAAAAAGATGTGGTTCAGAAGATATGATTAGTTTAAAAAGATGTGATTGAGAAGATATGTTTTGAAAAACATTTTTAAAAAAATTTGATTTTAAAAATTAATGACTTGACTAACAAGAAAAGATATGATTCAAACATTAAACCTTTCTCAACAGAAAAGGCAACATACTTGAAATGTTGAATCAAATCATTAATTGATAGTAAGTATCTTTGAAAAGGGAAAGAAATTGATTTTGAAAAAGATTTGATTGAAAAAAATTTGATTTGAAAAAGATTTGATTTTGAAAAACTTTGAAAACTTGAAAAAAATTGATTTGAAAACAAAATCTTCCCTCTTGTGCCATCCTGGCGTTAAACGCCCAGAATGGTATCCATTCTGGCGTTTAACGCCCAAAATGCTACCCTTTTGGGCGTTAAACGCCCAGCCAGGCACCCTGGCTGGCGTTTAAACGCCAGTCTGTCCTTCTTCACTGGGCGTTTTGAACGCCCAGCTTTTTCTGTGTAATTCCTCTGCTGCATGTTCTGAATCTTCAGTTCCCTGTACTATTGACTTGAAAATAGAACCAAGATCAAATAAACAATGCATGCAAGGCACCAAACTTAAAATAAGACACTAGACTCAAACAAGAAACATAAAATATTTTTGGGTTTTTTTTTTGATTTTGTAAATTTTTTTGTGTTTTTCGAAAATTAAGTGGAAAAGAAAATAAAGGTATCAAAATTCTTAATGAAAATCCCAGGAATCATGCAATGTTAGTCTAAAGCTTCAGTCTAAAGGAATTAGACATGGTTAGCCAAGGTTCAGCAGAACATTGCATTCAAGAGCTAAATTGATGAAGACCAATCAGCTTTGGTGATGATAAGAACATCACCTTGAAACACTAGAATTCATTCTTAAGAACTCTGAAGAAAAATACCTAATCTAAGCAACAAGATGAACCGTCAGTTGTCCAAACTCAACAATCCCCGGCAACGGCGCCAAAAACTTGGTGCACGACATTGTGATCAATACTTTTCACAAATCAAATAATCCCCGGTAATGAATCCAAAAACTTGGTGTTCAATACCATGGCATAAACACAACTTAGCACAACTAACCAGCAAGTGTACTGGGTCGTCCAAGTAATAAACCTTACGCGAGTAAGGGTCGATCCCACAGAGATTGTTGGTATGAAGCAAGCTATGGTCACCTTGTAAATCTTAGTCAGGCAAACTCAAATGGATATGGGTGATATACGAATAAAACATAAAGATAAAGATAGAGATACTTATGTAATTCATTGGTGGGAATTTCAGATAAGCGTATGGAGATGTTGTGTTCCTTCCGTCTCTCTGCTTTCCTACTGTCTTCATCCAATCCTTCTTACTCCTTTCCATGGAAAGCTTATGCAAGGGTTTCACCGTTGTCAGTGGCTACCTCCCATCCTCTCAGTGGAAATGTTCAACGCACCCTGTCACGGCACGGCCATCCATCTGTCGGTTCTCAATCAGGCCGGAATAGAATCCAGTGATTCTTTTGCGTCTGTCACTAACGCCCCGCCCTCAGGACTTTGAAGCTCGTCATAGTCATTCAATCATTGAATCCTACTCAGAATACCACAGACAAGGTTAGACCTTCCGGATTCTCTTGAATGCCGCCATCAGTTCTAGCCTATACCACGAAGACTCTGATCTTACGGAATGGCTGGCTCGGTTGTCAGGCGATCAACCATGCATCGTGTATCAGGAATCCAAGAGATATTCACCCAATCTAAGGTAGAACGGAGGTGGTTGTCAGGCACACGTTCATAGGTGAAAATGATGATGAGTGTCACGGATCATCACATTCATCAAGTTGAAGAACAAGTGATATCTTAGAACAAGAACAAGCGGAATTGAATAGAGGAACAATAGTAATTGCATTAATACTCGAGGTACAGCAGAGCTCCACACCTTAATCTATGGTGTGTAGAAACTCCACCGTTGAAAATACATAAGAACAAGGTCTAGACATGGCCGAATGGCCAGCCTCCCAATGATCTAAGATAGCATAAGAACAAAGGTAGCTACCCCGATATCTCAATACAATAGTAAAAGGTCCTACTTATAGAGAACTAGTAGCCTAGGGTTTACAGAGATGAGTAAATGACGTAAAAATCCACTTCTGGGCCCACTTGGTGTGTGCTTGGGCTGAGCATTGAAGCATTTTCGTGTAGAGACTCTTCTTGGAGTTAAACGCCAGCTTTTATGCCAGTTTGGGCGTTTAATTCCCATCCTTGTGCCAGTTCCGGCGTTTAACGCTGGGAATTCTGAGGGTGACTTTGAACGCCGGTTTGGGCCATCAAATTTTGGGCAAAGTATGAACTATCATATATTGCTGGAAAGCCCAGGATGTCTACTTTCCAACGCTGTTGAGAGCGCGCCAATTGGGTTTCTGTAGCTCCAGAAAATCTACTTCGAGTGCAGGGAGGTCAGAATCCAACAGCATCTGCAGTCCTTTTTAGTCTCTGAATCAGAGTTTTGCTCAGGTCCCTCAATTTCAGCCAGAAAATACCTGAAATCACAGAAAAACACACAAACTCATAGTAAAGTCCAGAAAAGTGAATTTTAACTAAAAACTAATAAAAATATACTAAAAACTAACTAGATCATACTAAAAACATACTAAAAACAATGCCAAAAAGCGTACAAATTATCCGCTTATCAGTAGCTCACTCTTCTTTCATCCAGTGAGTCCCCTAGGTAATGCTTGAGTCTATGGCCATTTGTAGTGAAAGTTCTCTGTGTTTTGTCCTCCATGAGCTCCACTTGACCATAGGGGTACACTTTGATGATGGTGAAGGGTCCAGACCATTTAGACTTAAGCTTCCTAGGGAAGAACCTAAGTCTAGAATTGTACAATAACACCTTTTGTCCTTCAGTGAACTCCCTCTTTGCTATCTTTTGATCATGCCATCTTTTTATTTTCTCTTTGTAGATCTTTGCATTTTCATATGCTTGGTTCCTAAATTCTTCTAGCTCGTTGAGTTGCCTCAGCCTCTTTTCTCCAGCAGCTTGCTCATCAAAAATTCTGTATTTTTAGAGCCCAGAAGGCTCTATCCTCCAGTTCAACTGGCAAGTGGCAAGCCTTGCCAAATATTAGTTGGTATAGTGACATCCCAATCAGGATCTTGAAGGCTGTCCTATAGGCCCATAGAGCATCGTCTAGCTTCTTAGACCAGTCCTTCCTTGAGCTTCCAGCAGTTTTTTCGAGAATACTTTTTAGCTCCCTGTTGGAAATCTCTTCTTGCCCGTTGGTCTGCGGATGATAAGGGGTTGCCACCTTGTATTTGACTCCATATCTGAGAAGGAGTGCTTCTAGTTATTTATTGCTGAAATGTGTCCCTCCATCACTAATGAGTGCTTTGGAAACTCTGAACCTGCTGAAAATGTTCTGTCTCAAGAAGCTCATTACAACCTTGTTGTCATTTGTGGTGGTGGCAATAGCCTTCACCTAATTTGACACATAATCTACAGCCACAAGTATATAACTATTTGAGTAGGAGGATGGAAAAGGCCCCATGAAGTCAATCCCCTAACATCGAATAGTTCTAGCTCCATTATAAATCTCTGTGGCATCTCATTATTCCTGGGTAAATTGTCAGCCCTCTGGCATTCATCAAACCTTGACACTAAGTCCTTTGCATCTTTGAAAATGCTTGGCCAGTAGAATCTACATTGGAGCACCTTGGCTACTGTTCTTTTTCCACTAAAGTGGCCTCCATATGCAGATCCATGACATTGCCAAAGCACCTCTTGTCCCTCTCCATGGGATATACACCTCCTCAAGATTCCATTAGCATACTTTTTGAACAAGTATGGCTCATCCCAGATATAGTATTTGGCATCTTTGATGAGCTTTCTCTTCATATGTTTGTTGATTTGGTTGGTAGTTCCCCAATGGCCTTGAAATTGGTTATGTCAGCAAACCAAGGGGTCTCTTGTATCATCATCAATTGCTCATCCGGGAAGCTTTTATTCACTGCAAGATGGTGTGCTCCTTCTTCCTCTTGTAGGATCCTTGAGAGGTGGTCAGCAACTTTGTTCTCTGCTCTACTCCTATCCTTAATTTCGATGTCAAACTCTTGGAGTAGCAGGATCCATCTTATTAGCCTTGGCTTGGATTCTTGTTTTGTAAGCAAGTATTTGAGTGTTGCATGATCAGTGAATACAATTACTTTAGAACCAATGAGATATGATCTAAATTTATCAAAAGCAAAGACAATGGTAAGTAATTCCTTCTCTATAGTGGTGTAGTTCCTTTGATTTTCATTAAGGACCTTCTGGCATAATAAATGACATGTACCAACTTATCCTTCCTCTGTCCTAAAACAGCACCCACAACAAAATCTGATGCATCACACATCAACTCAAAGGGTAGATCCCAACATGGTTGTGCTATGATAGGTGCAGAGGAAAGTTTGTTCTTAAGCTCCTCAAAGGCTAACATGCATTCATTATCAAAAACAAAAGGCACATTAGAGACAAGTAGGTTGCTCAATGGCTTGGAAACCTTAGAGAAGTCTCTAATAAACCTCCTATAAAAACCAACGTGTCCCAAAAAGCTTCTGATTGCTTTGACATTGCATGGTAGAGGTAACTTTTCAATCACTTATACCTTTGCCCTATCTACTTCTATGCTCTTCTTTGAGATTTTATGACCAAGGACCACTCCTTCTGTAACCATGAAATGACATTTTTCCCAGTTTAAAACAAGGTTCGTCTCTTGGCATCTCTTTAGCAACAGGGCTAAGTGATGCAAGCAATCAAAATATGTGTTACCAAATACAGAGAAGTCATCCATAAACACCTCGATGAACCTCTCAATCATGTCCGAGAATATGGAGAGCATGCACCTTTGGAATGTTGCAGGTGCATTGCACAGTCCAAAGGGCATCCTCTTGTAAGCAAAGACACCATATGGATAAGTAAATGAAGTTTTCTCCTAGTCCTTTGGGTCCACAACTATTTGGTTGTAACCCGAATAACCGTCAAGAAAGCAGTAGTATTCATGTCCAGCCAGACTTTCGAGCATTTGGTCCATGAATGGTAGGGGGAAGTGGTCCTTCCTGGTGGCTTCATTGAGCTTCTTGTAGTCGATGCACATGCGCCAACCAGTCACTGTTCTTGTTGGTATCAGCTCATTCTTCTCATTTGGTACAACAGTGATTCCTCTTTTCTTTGGAACTACTTGTACTGGGCTCACCCAAGGACTGTCTGAGATGGGGTAGATCACCCCAGCTTGCCATAACTTCAACACTTCCTTCTGGACTACCTCATTCATGGTTGGGTTCAACCTTCTTTGTTGTTGCCTTGAGGGCTTGGCACCCTCTTCAAGTAGGATCTCATGCATACACATTGAAAGGTTGATCCCTTTTAGGTCTGTGAGTGTCCAGCCTATAGCATCCTTGTGTTGTTTTAGCACTTAGATGAGCTCTTCTTCTTGCTCCTTGCTCAAGCTTGAGTTGATGATCACTGGGTAGGTGCTGTTGTTACCTAGATAGGCATATTTCAAGCTTGGAGGTAGAGTTTTTAGCTCTAGTTTCGGTGCCTCTTCTTCATTATTGTCTTTGTGGTTTGTCATTATTGACCTTTCCATGGTTCCTTGTGGTGGTTCTTCACGTGGTGTTTGTTGCTCCAATTTCATACTTCCTTCATATTGCTCTTCTTCCAAAACTCCTTGGACTATTTGTTCTATGGTGTCCACTATCATGCATTCTTTTATTGCTTCCTTAGGATAGCACATTGCCTTGAAGACATTGAAGACCATCTTTTCCTCATGTAATCTCAAGACTAGTTCTCCTTTTTGCACATCAATGATGGCTCCAGCAGTAGCTAGGAATGGCCTTCCTAGGATAATTGAAGTGTTTGCCTCTTCTTCCATATCCAGCACAACAAAGTCATCTAGAAAGATGAATTCTCCCACCTTCACCAATAAATCTTCCACCACTCCATGTGGAAACTTGAATGTTCTGTCAGCTAGTTGGAGTGCCATTCTTGTTGGTTTGGCTTCCTCAATTCTCATCCTTCTCATCATGTTCAAGGACATGAGATTGATGCTAGCTCCCAAGTCACACAAGGCCTTTTCAATAGTGGTATCCCCTATGATGCAGGGGATTTGGAAACTTCCTGGGTCCTTCATTTTCTGGGGGAGTTTCTTTTGTATGATGGCACTACATTCCTCAGTTAGGACTATAGTCTCCTTTTCATCCTAGTTTCTTTTTCTTGTCGTGAGCTCCTTCAAGAACTTTGCATAGAGGGGCATTTGCTCCAATGCTTCAGCAAATGGTATGTTGATTTGGAGCTTTTTGAAGATTTCCAAAAATCTGGAGAACTGGCGGTCCTTTCCATCCTTCCGTAGCCTTTGTGGGTATGGTGCCTTTGGTACATAAGGCTTCAAGATTGGCTTTGGTGAAGATGGGCTAGGGGCCTCTTCTTTCTTTTTATTTTCAGGCTTTTCTGCAGCTTCTTCTTCGTTGTTTTCCTGGTTTTGGGTGGCTTCTTCTAGCACTTTTCCACTTCTAAGTGTGATGGCCTTGCATTCCCCTCTTTGGTTGGCCATGGTGTCACTTGGAAATGTGTATGTAGACATTGGGATTTCCTTGGATAAGAACCCCACTTGTGCTTCCAACTTTGAGATTTCTGCACCTTGGTTCTTTAAATTCAACCTGTATTATTCTTGGTTGGCATCTATCTTCTTTTCAGCTTGTGCTTGCCTTTCCAAGAGGGTGGAAATGGCTCCTGTGAGTTGTGATGATAGCTGTGCTATTGCGGCCTCTACTCTCTCAAAGTTACCATTGATTTCACACGGTTGTGAGGTTGGGGTTAGTGTGTCTTGATGGTGGTGTTTTGTTGGTTAGAAGGATATGATGTGTGAGGTGGATTGTGGTAAGGTCTGTTGTTATTTGACTGATGGTTGGAGTTGTGATTCTGGTTATGATTTTGTTGGTTCCTCCACCCAAAATTTGGGTGGTTCTTCCATCCTGGGTTGTAAGTCTTAGAGTTAGAGTCATATGGTGGTCGAGAAGGTTATGCACATAGGTGCGCTCACATTCAATTTCTGGTTCATTTTCTTCTTGGGGTGGTGCTTGAGCTTGGACAACTGCAACTTGATTATTTTCCATTTTCTTGGTTAAGGCTCCCAATTGTGCTGCAATTGCCTTGTTTTGTGCCAACAGGGCATCCATAGAATTGAGTTCCAGCATCCCCTTCTTTTGGCCTCTTTTTGAAGCATAGAAGTAGTCATTCTCAGCTACAGTTTCAATGACATCTATGGCTTCCTCAATGGTCTTCTTCTTGTTGAGTGAACCCCCTGAAAAGTAGTCCACAGCCTTCTTCGATTCATAGGTTAATCCTTTATAGAAAATATGGAGCTGCACCCACTCATTAAACATATTCGGTGGGCATTTCCATGTTAGATCTTTAACCTCTCCCAGGCCTCATAAAGTGTTTCACCATCTAGCTGTCTGAAGGTTTGCACCACAGCTCTTAGCCTGTTGATCCTTTGTGAAGGGTAAAATCTCGCTAGAAACTTGTTCACAATATCCTCCCATGTGGTTAGGCTCTCCTTGGAAAATAATTTTGACCACTTTGTTGCCTTATCTCTGAGTGAGAAAGGGAATAGAAGTAGTTTGTAGGTGTCAGGGTGTACACCATTGGACTTTACAGTATAGCATATTGGTGCACGAAATTGTGATCTCAATGGCGCTAACAACTTGGTACGCACAATTGTAATCTTAACTCTTTTTCACAACTTCTCAGTCAGACGGATTCAAATGCTTATAGAGTTTTAATAATTTAAAAGATAAATAAACATAAAATAAAGATAGAGATACTTATGTAATTCATTGGTGGAAATTTCAGATAACCGTATGGAGATGCATTATTCCTTCTGAATCTCTGCAATCCTACTGGCTTCATCCAATCCTTCATACTCCTTTCCATGGCAAGCTGTATGTTGGGTGTCACCGTTGTCAATGGTTACTTCCCATCCTCTCAGTGAAAATGGTCCTCTACGGTTTCTGTATGGCTAATCAACTGTCGGATTGCTCGTATCGGATAAAAAATACCTTGCACAGATATCGTATGGCTAATCAGTTGTTGATTCTCAATCGTGTAGGAATAGGATTTACTATCCTTTTGCGTCTGTCACCACACCCTACAGTCGCGAGTTTGAAGCTCGTCACAGTCCTCCCATCCCAGATCCTACTCGGAATACCATAAACAAGGCTTAGACTTTCCGAATCTCAAGAATGCTGCCAATGGATTCTAGCCTATACCACGAAGACTCTAATCTCGGATTTAGATGCCCCATTGTCAGAGGGGAGTCGATGTGAATCGTTGATTAGAAGCCCAAGAGATATACATTCAAGCTTGTCTTCATGTAGAACGGAAGTGGTTGTCAATCACGCATTCATAAGTGAGAATGGTGATGAGTGTCACATAATCATCACATTCATCATGTTCTTGTGTGCGAATGGATATCTTAGAATAAGAATAAGCATGAATTGAATAGAAAACAGTAGTACTTTGCATTAATACTCAAGGAACAACAGAGCTCCACACCTTAATCTATGGCGTGTAGAAACTCCACCGTTAAAAATACATAAGTGAAAATAGGGTAGGCATGGCCGAATGGACAGCCTCCCAAAACATGAACAACGGTCCAAAGATATTCCAAAAAGCCTAAAAAAAGTCCTATTTATAATGAAACTAGCCACTAGGGTTTACAAAATTGAATAAATGATGCAGAAATCCACTTCTAGGGCCCACTTGGTGTGTGCTTGGGCTAAGCATTGAGCTTTACACGTGTAGAGGCTTCTCTTGGAGTTAAACACCAGCTTTTATGCCAGTTTGGGCGTTTAACTCTGGTTTGTAACGTGTTTCTGGCGTTTAACTTCAGAGTAATACAGAGAAGGGGCATTTGAACGCCAGTCTGCATCGTCAAAACTCGAGCAAAGTATAGACTATTATATATTGCTGGAAAGCTTTGAATGTCTACTTTACAACGCAATTAAGGGCGCGCCATTTGAAGTTCTGTAACTCCTGAAAATCCACTTCGAGTGCAGGGAGGTCAAAATCCAACAGCATCTGCAGTCCTTTTTCAGCCTCTGAATCAGATTTGTGCTCAGGTCTCTCAATTTCAGCCAGAAAATACCTGAAATCATAGAAATACACACAAACTGATAGTAAAGTCCAGAAATATGAATTTTGCATAAAAACTAATAAAAACATCCCAAAAAGTAGCTAGATCCTACTAAAAACTACTTAAAAACAATGCCAAAAAGCGTATAAATTATCCGCTCATCACATATCCTCAAAAATGTGTTGAGATGTTGATTTGGATCTTCTTGAGCACCTCCTCCATATGAGAAGTTATTTTGGACTAGTGTGATGAGTTGAGGTTTCAACTCAAAGTTGTTGGCATGGATTGTTGATTTGAGGATGCTGTTGCCACAGTTTCCTGGATTTGGGTTGATATAGGAGCCTAAGACTCTCCTCTCTTGCCAAGCTTGATTTCCAGCTCCTCCTCCAACATCTTCGTGTACTTCGTCTTCCATGGTGGTTGTTAGATCTTCTTCTACTAGTTCTTCTCCAACTATACCCTTGCCTCTAGCCTCCCTCCTCAATCTAAGGAAGGTTCTCTCAGGTTCACTATCAAAAGAGGATGAAGTCTCTCCTCTTCTACCTATCATACAGCTAACACACAGCAAGAAAAGGGCAAGTGAAGAAATCTCCTTAGTTAAAATTAGTGATTAGCTTGAGTGATGCAATTAATCAAACAGTTAGAAGAGTGAAAGTATAAACAATGAATAGCTAAAGAATCTCAGAAAGACAAGAAAGAAAAACAGAGATTAGAACACTAGGAAATGAAAAATAAATAATAATAATAATAATAAAAGGCTTAATCTAGCTCTCCAATTGGTTTAATCATTGTCAAATTCAAACCAATCTCCGGCAACAGCGCCATAAAACTTGATGGGCTGAATTCACCACCCTTCCCCAATAATATTGATGAATCCGCTCTTGGCAAGCGCACCAAAATTATCATCAAGTATTAACCCACAATGGAGTGGGATCGTATCCACAGAGATTGGTGGATTTGAGCAATTATAATCAACTGGTGAATTAGTCAAGCTCAACAGAATAAGTTGTGTGTGCAGAATTATAAATGGCAGAAACATAAATGACAAAAGAAATAAAAGAAAGCACAAAAATGCAGAAATGGAAATAAGAAGAATGTAAAGGGGGGTGGGATTTTGCAGAATGTAAGTAAAGCTATAAAAGAATGGGAGAGATAAGAATGGGGGAATTCATTGAGATCAGGAGATATTGTCTTTTTGGATTAATTTTAGCTCATATCCTCTTCAATCATTCAACTCATTGACCTCTTAGCAATCATGATTGATTGAGCCCCAATCCCTTGGTGACTCAATCTCTCATATCTTGATCAATAGCCAATTCCTTGGTCTAATTTCTCATGAAGAGAGATATGCTTGGTCGCTGATTATACCACACATCATCATATGTGCATGTAGAGGGAAGATTATATGTCACCATATTCAAACACCAAAACCCAGATTCTACTCAAGTGTGAGAAGGGATTTCTAGCATGGTGGTGCACGAAATTGTGATCAATACTTTTCACAAATCAAATAATCCCCGGTAATGAATCCAAAAACTTGGTGTTCAATACCATGGCATAAACACAACTTCGCACAACTAACCAGCAAGTGTACTGGGTCGTCCAAGTAATAAACCTTACGCGAGTAAGGGTCGATCCCACAGAGATTGTTGGTATGAAGCAAGCTATGGTCACCTTGTAAATCTTAGTCAGGCAAACTCAAATGGATATGGGTGATATACTAATAAAACATAAAGATAAAGATAGAGATACTTATGTAATTCATTGGTGGGAATTTCAGATAAGCGTATGGAGATGCTGTGTTCCTTCCGTCTCTCTGCTTTCCTACTGTCTTCATCCAATCCTTCTTACTCCTTTCCATGGCAAGCTTATGCAAGGGTTTCACCGTTGTCAGTGGCTACCTCCCATCCTCTCAGTGGAAATGTTCAACGCACCCTGTCACGGCACGGCTATCCATCTGTCGGTTCTCAATCAGGCCGGAATAGAATCCAGTGATTCTTTTGCGTCTGTCACTAATGCCCCCCCTCAGGAGTTTGAAGCTCGTCACAGTCATTCAATCATTGAATCCTACTCAGAATACCACAGACAAGGTTAGACCTTCCGAATTCTCTTGAATGCCGCCATCAGTTCTAGCCTATACCACGAAGACTCTGATCTCACGGAATGGCTGGCTCGGTTGTCAGGCGAGCGCTCGGTTGTCAGGCGAGCGCTCGGTTGTCAGGCGATCAACCATGCATCGTGTATCAGGAATCCAAGAGATATTCACCCAATCTAAGGTAGAACGGAGGTGGTTATCAGGCACACGTTCATAGGTGAGAATGATGATGAGTGTCACGGATCATCACATTCATCAAGTTGAAGAACAAGTGATATCTTAGAACAAGAACAAGCGGAATTGAATAGAGGAACAATAGTAATTGCATTAATACTCGAGGTACAGCAGAGCTCCACACCTTAATCTATGGTGTGTAGAAACTCCACCGTTGAAAATACATAAGAACAAGGTCTAGGCATGGCCATGAGGCCAGCCTCCCAATGATCTAAGATAGCATAAGAACAAAGGTAGCTACCAAGATATCTCAATACAATAGTAAAAGGTCCTACTTATAGAGAACTAGTAGCCTAGGGTTTACAGAGATGAGTAAATGACGTAAAAATCCACTTCCGGGCCCACTTGGTGTGTGCTTGGGCTGAGCATTGAAGCATTTTCGTGTAGAGACTCTTCTTGGAGTTAAACGCCAGCTTTTATGCCAGTTTGGGCGTTTAACTCCCATCCTTGTGCCAGTTCCGGCGTTTAACGCTGGGAATTCTGAGGGTGACTTTGAACGCCGGTTTGGGCCATCAAATCTTGGGCAAAGTATGGACTATCATATATTGCTGGAAAGCCCAGGATGTCTACTTTTCAACGCCGTTAAGAGCGCGCCAATTGGGCTTTTGTAGCTCCAGAAAATCCACTTCGAGTGCAGGGAGGTCAGAATCCAACAGCATCTGCAGTCCTTTTTAGTCTCTGAATCAGATTTTTGCTCAGGTCCCTCAATTTCAGCCAGAAAATACCTGAAATAACAGAAAAACACACAAACTCATAGTAAAGTCCAGAAAAGTGAATTTTAACTAAAAACTAATAAAAATATACTAAAAACTAACTAGATCATACTAAAAACAATGCCAAAAAGCGTACAAATAATCCGCTCATCACAACACCAAACTTAAATTGTTGCTTGTCCTCAAGCAACTGAAAATCAAATAAGATAAAAAGAAGAGAATATGTAATGAATTCCAAAAACATCTATGAAGATCAGTATTAATTAGATGAGCGGGGCTTTTAGCTTTTTGCCTCTGAACAGTTTTAGCATCTCACTCTATCCTTTGAAATTCAGAATGATTGGCTTCTTTAGGAACTCAGAATCCAGATAGTGTCATTGATTCTCCTAGTTAAGTATGATGATTCTTGAACACAGCTACTTATTGAGTCTTGGCCGTGGCCCAAAGCACTCTGTCTTCCAGTATTACCACCAGATACATACATGCCACAGACACATAATTGGGTGAACCTTTTCAGATTGTGACTCAGCTTTGCTAGAGTCCCCAATTAGAGGTGTCCAGGGTTCTTAAGCACACTCTTTTTGCCTTGGATCACAACTTTATTTCTTTCTTTTTCTTTCTTTTTCTTTCTTATTCTCTTTCTTTTTCTTTCTCTCTTTTTTTCGAATATTTTTTTTTTGTATTCACTGCTTTTTTTCTGCTTCAAGAATCATTTTTATGATTTTTTAGATCCTCAGTAACATGTCTCCTTTTTCATCATTCTTTCAAGAGCCAACATTCATGAACTACAAATTCAAAAGACATATGCACTGTTTAAGCATTCATTCAGAAGACAAAAGTAATGCCACCACATCAAAATAATTAAACTGTTATAAAATTCAAAATTCATGCAATTCTTCTCTTTTTCAATTAAGAACATTTTTCATTCAAGAGAGGTGATGGATTCACAGGACATTCATAACTTTAAGGCATAGACACTAAGATACTAATGATCACAAGACACAAACATAGATAAACATAAGCACTAAAATTCGAAAAACAGAAAAATAAAGAACAAGGAAATTAAAGAACGGGTCCACCTTAGTGATGGCGGCTTGTTCTTCCTCTTGAAGATCCTATGGAGTGCTTGAGCTCCTCAATGTCTCTTCCTTGTCTTTGTTGCTCCTCTCTCATGATTCTTTGATCTTCTCTAATTTCATGGAGGAGAATGGAATGTTCTTGGTGCTCCACCCTTAGTTGTCCCATGTTGGAACTCAATTCTCCTAGGGAGGTGTTTAGTTGCTCCCAATAGTTTTGTGGAGGAAAGTGCATCCCTTGAGGAATCTCAGGGATCTCATGATGAGTGGGATCTCTTGTGTGCTCCATCCTTTTCTTAGTGATGGGCTTGTCCTCATCAATGGGGATGTCTCCCTTTATGTCAACTCCAACTGAATAACAGAGGTAACAAATGAGATGAGGAAAGGCTAACCTTGCCAAGGTAGAGGACTTGTCCGCCACCTTATAAAGTTCTTGGGATATAACCTCATGAACTTCTATTTCTTCTCCAATCATGATGCTATGAATCATGATAGCCCGGTTTATAGTAACTTCGGACCGGTTGCTAGTGGGAATGATTGAGCGTTGGATAAACTCCAACCATCCCCTAGCCACGGGTTTGAGGTCATGCCTTCTCAATTGAACCGGCTTTCCTCTTGAATCTCTCTTCCATTGGGCGCCCTCTTCACAAATGACTGTAAAGACTTGGTCCAACCTTTAATCAAAGTTGACCCTTCTAGTGTAAGGGTGTTCATCTCCTTGCATCATGGGCAAGTTGAATGCCAACCTTACATTTTCCGGACTAAAATCCAAGTATTTCCCCCGAACCATAGTAAGCCAATTCTTTGGGTCCGAGTTCACACTTTGATCATGGTTCTTGGTGATCCATGCATTGGCATAGAACTCTTGAACCATTAAGATTCCGACTTGTTGAATGGGGTTGGTAAGAACTTCCCAACCTCTCCTTCGGATCTCATGTCGGATCTCCGGATATTCACTCTTTTTGAGTTTTAAAGGGACCTCGGGGATCACCTTCTTCAAGGCCACAACTTCATAGAAGTGGTCTTGATGCACCCTTGAGATGAATCTCTCCATCTCCCATGACTCGGAGGTGGAAGCTTTTGCCTTCCCTTTCCTCTTTCTAGAGGTTTCTCCAGCCTTGGATGCCATAAATGGTTATGGAAAAACAAAAAGCAATGCTTTTACCACACCAAACTTAAAAGGTTTGCTCGTCCTCGAGCAAAAGAAGAAAGAAGAGAGTAGAAGAAGAAGAAATGAAGGAGATGGGGGTGGCGTTGTGGTTCGGCCAAAGGAGGAGAAAGAGTGTTTATGTTGTGTGAAAATGAAGGAGTGAAGATGGGTTTATATAGGAGTGGGGGAGGGTGATGGTTCGGTCATGTATGGGTGGGTTTGGGAGGGAAAGTGGTTTGAATTTGAATGGTGGGGTAGGTGGGGTTTTATGAAGGATGGATGTGAGTGGTGAAGAGAAAGATGGGATTTGATAGGTGAAGGGTTTTTTGGGGAAGAGGTGTTGAGGTGATTGGTGAATGGGTGAAGAAGAGAGAGAGTGGTAGGGTAGGTGGGGATCCTGTGGGGTCCACAGATCCTGAGGTGTCAAGGAAAAGTCATCCCTGCACCAAATGGCATGCAAAAATACGTTTTGAGCCAATTCTGGCGTTAAACGCCGGGCTGGTGCCTATTTCTGGCGTTTAACGCCAAGTGCTTGCCCTTTTCTGGCGTTTAACGCCAGTCTGGTGCCCCTTTCTGGCGTTAAACGCCCAGAATGGTGCCAGACTGGGCGTTAAACGCCCAACTGCTAGCCTTACTGGCGTTTAAACGCCAGTAGGTTCTTCCTCCAGGGTGTGCTATTTTTCTTCCTGTTTTTCTTTCTGTTTTTGCTTTTTCAATTGATTTTGTGACTTCTCATGATCATCAACCTACAGAAAACATAAAATAACAAAAGAGAATAGATAAAATATAATATTGGGTTGCCTCCCAACAAGCACTTCTTTAATGTCATTAGCTTGACAGTGGGCTCTCATGGAGCCTCACAGATACTCAGAGCAATGTTGGAACCTCCCAACACCAAACTTAGAGTTTGAATGTGGGGTTCAACACCAAACTTAGAAGTTGGTTGTGGCCTCCCAACACCAAACCTAGAGTTTGACTGTGGGGGCTCTGTTTGGCTCTGTTTTGAGGGAAGCTCTTCATGCTTCCTCTCCATGGTGACAGAGGGATATCCTTGAGCCTTAAACACCAAGGATTCTTCATTCACTTGAATGATCAATTCTCCTCTATCAACATAAATCACAGCCTTTGCTGTGGCTAGGAAGGGTCTGCCAAGGATGATGGATTCATCCATGCACTTCCCAGTCTCTAGGACTATGAAATCAGCAGGGATGTAATGGTCTTCAACCTTTACCAGAACATCCTCCACAAGTCCATAAGCTTGTTTTCTTGAGTTGTCTGCCATCTCTAGTGAGATTTTTGCAGCTTGCACCTCAAAGATCCCTAGCTTCTCCATTACAGAGAGAGGCATGAGGTTTACACTTGACCCTAAGTCACACAAGGCCTTCTTGAAGGTCATGGTGCCTATGGTACAAGGTATTGAGAACTTCCCAGGATCCTGTCTCTTTTGAGGTAATTTCTGCCTAGACAAGTCATCCAGTTCTTTGGTGAGCAAAGGGGGTTCATCTTCCCAAGTCTCATTTCCAAATAACTTGTCATTTAGCTTCATGATTGCTCCAAGGTATTTAGCAACTTGCTCTTCAGTGACATACTCATCCTCTTCAGAGGAAGAATACTCATCAGAGCTCATGAATGGCAGAAGTAAGTCCAATGGAATCTCTATGGTCTCATTTTGAGCCTCAGATTCCCATGGTTCCTCTTTGGGGAACTCATTGGAGGCTAGTGGACGTCCATTGAGGTCTTCCTCAGTGGCGTTCATTGCCTCTCCCTCCTCTCCAAATTCGGCCATGTTGATGGCCTTGCACTCTCCTTTTGGATTTTCTTCTGTATTGCTTGGGAGAGTACTAGGAGGGAGTTCAGTAATTTTCTTGCTCAACTGACCCACTTGTCCCTCCAAATTTCTAATGGAGGACCTTGTTTCAGTCATGAAACTTTGAGTGGTTTTGATTAGATCAGAGACCATGGTTGCTAAGTCAGAGTGGTTCTGCTTAGAATTCTCTGTCTGTTGCAGAGAAGATGTGGAAAAGGCTTGCTATTGCTAAACCTGTTTTTTCCACCATTATTATTGTTGAAACCTTATTGAGGTCTCTGTTGATCCTTCCATGAGAGATTTGGATGATTTCTCCATGAAGGATTATAGGTGTTTCCATAGGGTTCTCCCATGTAATTCACCTCTTCCATTGAAGGGTTCTCATGATCATAAGCTTCTTCTTCAGATGAAGCTTCCTTAGTACTGCTTGGTGCATTTTGCATTCTAGACAGACTTTGAGAAATCATATTGACCTGTTGAGTCAATATTTTGTTCTGAGCCAATATGGCATTCAGAGTGTCAATCTCAAGAACTCCTTTCTTCTGACTAGTCCCATTGTTCACAGGATTCCTTTCAGAAGTGTACATGAATTGGTTATTTGCAACCATTTCAATCAACTCTTGAGCTTCTGTAGGCGTCTTCTTCAGATGAAGAGATCCTCCAGCAGAGCTATCCAAAGACATCTTGGACAGTTCAGACAGACCATCATAGAAAATACCTATGATGCTCCATTCAGAAAGCATGTCAGAGGGACACTTTCTGATTAATTGTTTGTATCTTTCCCAAGCTTCATAGAGAGATTTTCCTTCCTTCTGTCTGAAGGTTTGGACTTCCACTCTAAGCTTACTCAATTTTTGAGGTGGAAAGAACTTTGCCAAGAAGGCATTGACTAGCTTTTCCCAAGAGTTCAGGCTTTCTTTAGGTTGTGAGTCCAACCATGTTCTAGCTCTGTCTCTTACAGCAAAAGGGAATAGCATAAGTCTGTAGACCTCAGGGTCAACCCCATTAGTCTTGACAGTGTCACAGATTTGCAAGAATTCAGCTAAAAACTGATGAGGATCTTCCAATGGAAGTCCATGGAACTTGCAATTCTGTTGCATTAGAGAAACTAATTGAGGCTTAAGCTCAAAGTTGTTTGCTCCAATGGCAGGGATAGAGATGCTTCTCCCATAGAAATCGGGAGTAGGTGCAGTAAAGTCACCCAGCACTTTCCTTGCATTATTGGCATTGTTGTTGTTTTCGGCTGCCATGTGTTCTTCTTCTTTGAAGATTTCTGTTAGGTCCTCTACAGAGAATTGTGCCTTAGCTTCTCTTAATTTTCGCTTCAAGGTCCTTTCAGGTTCAGGATCAGCCTCAACAAGAATGCTTTTGTCCTTGCTCCTGCTCATAAGAAAGAGAAGAGAACAAGAAAATGTGGAATCCTCTATGTTACAGTATAGAGATTCCTCGAGGTGTCAGAGGAAAGGAAAAATAGAAGGCAGAGGTAGAAAATTCGAACTTATCAATAGAGATGGAGTTCGAATTGTGCATTAAGGAATAGTGTTAGTCCATAAATAGAAGGATGTGAGAAGAAGGGAAGTAGTATTCGAAAATTAAGTAAAGAATTTTGAAAACACTTTGAAAAACACTAATTGATTTTCGAAAATAAAAGTGGGAAAGAAATCAAGTGATTTTTGAAAAAGAATTTGAAATTAGAAATCAAAAAGATTTGATTGAAAGCTATTCTGAAAAAGATGTGGTTCAGAAGATATGATTAGTTTAAAAAGATGTGATTGAGAAGATATGTTTTGAAAAATATTTTTAAAAAAGATTTGATTTTAAAAATTAATGACTTGACTAACAAGAAAAGATATGATTCAAACATTAAACCTTTCTCAACAGAAAAGGCAACATACTTGAAATGTTGAATCAAATCATTAATTGATAGCAAGTATCTTTGAAAAGGGAAAGAAATTGATTTTGAAAAAGATTTGATTGAAAAAATTGATTTGAAAACAAAATCTTCCCTCTTGTGCCATCCTGGCATTAAACGCCCAAAATGGTATCCATTCTGGCGTTTAACGCCCAAAATGCTACCCTTTTGGGCGTTAAACGCCCAGCCAGGCACCCTGGCTGGCGTTTAAACGCTAGTCTGTCCTTCTTCACTGGGCGCTTTGAACGCCCAGCTTTTTCTGTGTAATTCCTCTGCTGCATGTTCTGAATCTTCAGTTCCCTGTACTATTGACTTGAAAATAGAACCAAGATCAAATAAACAATGCATGCAAGACACCAAACTTAAAATAAGACACTAGACTCAAACAAGAAACATAAAATATTTTTGGTTTTTTTTTTTTGATTTTGAAAATTTTTTTTGTGTTTTTCGAAAATTAAGTGGAAAAGAAAATAAAGGTTTCAGAATTCTTAATTTGAATTCTAGGAATCATTGCAATGCTAGTCTAAGACTCCGGTCTAGGAATTAGACATGGCTTCACAGCCAGCCAAGCTTTCAAAGAAAGCTTCGGTCCAAAACACTAGACATGGCCAATGGCCAGCCAAGCCTCAGCAGATCATTGCATTCAAGAGCTAAATTGATGAAGACCAATCAGCTTTGGTGATGATAAGAACATCACCTTGAAACACTAGAATTCATTCTTAAGAACTCTGAAGAAAAATACCTAATCTAAGAAACAAGATGAACCGTCAGTTGTCCAAACTCAACAATCCCCGGCAACGGCGCCAAAAACTTGGTGCACGAAATTGTGATCAATACTTTTCACAAATCAAATAATCCCCGGTAATGAATCCAAAAACTTGGTGTTCAATACCATGGCATAAACACAACTTCACACAACTAACCAGCAAGTGTACTGGGTCGTCCAAGTAATAAACCTCACGCGAGTAAGGGTCGATCCCACAGAGATTGTTGGTATGAAGCAAGCTATGGTCACCTTGTAAATCTTAGTCAGGCAAACTCAAATGGATATGGGTGATATACGAATAAAACATAAAGATAAAGATAGAGATACTTATGTAATTCATTGGTGGGAATTTCAGATAAGCGTATGGAGATGCTGTGTTCCTTCCGTCTCTCTGCTTTCCTACTGTCTTCATCCAATCCTTCTTACTCCTTTCCATGGCAAGCTTATGCAAGGGTTTCACCGTTGTCAGTGGCTACCTCCCATCCTCTCAGTGGAAATGTTCAACGCACCCTGTCACAGCACAACTATCCATCTGTCGGTTCTCAATCAGGCCAGAATAGAATCCAGTGATTCTTTTGCGTCTGTCACTAACGCCCCGCCATCAGGAGTTTGAAGCTCGTCACAGTCATTCAATCATTGAATCCTACTCAGAATACCACAGACAAGGTTAGACCTTCCGGATTCTCTTGAATGCTGCCATCAGTTCTAGCCTATACCACGAAGACTCTGATCTCACAGAATGGCTGGCTCGGTTGTCAGGCGAGCGCTCGGTTGTCAGGCGATCAACCATGCATCGTGTATCAGGAATCCAAGAGATATTCACCCAATCTAAGGTAGAACGGAGGTGGTTGTCAGGCACACGTTCATAGGTGAGAATGATGATGAGTGTCACGGATCATCACATTCATCAAGTTGAAGAACAAGCGATATCTTAGAACAAGAACAAGCGGAATTGAATAGAGGAACAATAGTAATTGCATTAATACTCGAGATACAGCAGAGCTCCACACCTTAATCTATGGTGTGTAGAAACTCCACCGTTGAAAATACATAAGAACAAGGTCTAGGCATGGCCGTGAGGCCAGCCTCCCAATGATCTAAGATAGCATAAGAACAAAGGTAGCTACCAAGATATCTCAATACAATAGTAAAAGGTCCTACTTATAGAGAACTAGTAGCCTAGGGTTTACAGAGATGAGTAAATGACGTAAAAATCCACTTCCGGGCCCACTTGGTGTGTGTTTGGGCTGAGCATTGAAGCATTTTCGTGTAGAGACTCTTCTTGGAGTTAAACGCCAGCTTTTATGCCAGTTTGGGCGTTTAACTCCCATCCTTGTGCCAGTTCCGGCGTTTAACGCTGGGAATTCTGAGGGTGACTTTGAACGCCGGTTTGGGCCATCAAATCTTGGGCAAAGTATGGACTATCATATATTGCTGGAAAGCCCAGGATGTCTACTTTCCAACGCCGTTGAGAGCGCGCCAATTGGGCTTCTGTAGCTCCAGAAAATTTACTTCGAGTGCAGGGAGGTCAGAATCCAACAGCATCTGCAGTCCTTTTTAGTCTCTGAATCAGATTTTTGCTCAGGTCCCTCAATTTCAGCCAGAAAATACCTGAAATCACAGAAAAACACACAAACTCATAGTAAAGTCCAGAAAAGTGAATTTTAACTAAAAACTAATAAAAATATACTAAAAACTAACTAGATCATACTAAAAACATATTAAAAACAATGCCAAAAAGCGTACAAATTATCCGCTCATCACATGGTTTCATGTTTCCTTTTCCAAAGTTCCCATGAAACCATTTTGCATTCAATCTCTTTTCCAAGTTAATTGAACACTAAGCATTAAAATCGAAATTCCTTATAGCAAATCAAAGATAAGATGAAGAGAAGAAGAAATTCACTATCATTTATCTATCAAGTACAATAGAGCTCCCTCTCACAATGAGAGGAAATTTAGCTACTCATAGCTTAGAAAGAAAGTACAAAAGATGGAAGTGATGAAGTGTAAAAAGTAAAAGTAAAATCAAAACTAAACTCTGTGACTTGCTACCTACACTTTTCCAATACTTCCAAGGGTATTTATACTACTCTTAGATCTAGAAAATAAAAGAAAATTACAGAGTGAAAAGAAAATTACAATTTAGAGGGAAAAGAAACTCAACAAATGTGATCTTCCAGCTGGCGTGTGACTGGCGCTTCTCTGGCGTATCACGCTCCTTTTGTTTCTGATTTGGCGTGCCACGTCTCTCCATTCAAGTGGCACTCTGTCCTCTGTTTCACCCTTGGCGTGCCATGCCTTCGAGCCTGAGTGGCACGCCCAGAACATTTTAAAGGGCAAAGTAGCTTGGCGTGCCATGCCCTCGAACCAAAGTGACGCCCAAGGCATTTTAAAGGGCAAAGCAACCTGGTGTGCCACGCCTTCGAACCAAAGTGGCACGCCCAAGGTCACTTCCCTTATTTCTATGTTTCTGGAGATTTGTACCAGTGTGGCACGCCCAGGGTCTGGCGTGCCACGCCCTTCTTAAAGCTTCACCTCCTTGCCGGCGTGCCACGCCTCGTCATCCAAGTGGCACGCCCGAGTTCATTGGCTCCTCTTCTTCCTCTCTGGAAAATATAACCAGCGTGCCACGCCATGAGACTGGCGTGTCACGCCCTTCATTTGCTTCATCTTCTTGCTGGCGTGCCACACCTTATCTCCCAAGTGGCACGATTGAGTTCATGGGCCCTTTAATTCCTTCTTTGGAAAACACTACCAGCGTGCCACGCCATGAGACTGGCGTGTCACGCCCTTTATTTGCCATGTTCCCAGATGTTGGCGTGCCACATTTGAATGTTCAAGTGGCATGCCAAAGTGAGATAATTAAGCTGGCGTGCCACGCCTTCGATACCAAGTGGCACGCCCAGCTTTATTTGGCCTCTTTAGGTGCTGGCGTGCCACGCCTTGTTGCTCAAGTGGCACGCCTTAGTGGAACTTCTTGAGCTGGAGTGCCACGCCTTCGATACCAAGTGACACGCCCAGATTTTGCATGGTCTCCTTGTTCACTGGCGTGCCACGCCTTGTTGCTCAAGTGGCACGCCCATTCAATTGTGGGTCTTATAAGCTTGGTGTGCCACGTCTTGGTTCTCAAGTGGCACGCCCAAGTGAACTCTAGGGCTGGCGTGCCACGCCTTCGACACAAAATGGCACGCCATAGTGATGGCTCTTCTAGTAATGAGTTCGCGTGCCACGCCCTGCTCCTGGCGTGCCACGCCCCTTTGATGGTATTCAATTTTGCTCTCTGGAATGTTGTACTAGCGTGCCATGCCCCGCTTCTGGCGTTCCACGCCAATACATTTTTGTGGCGTTTGTTCCAAGTGGCACGCCTGCTTCACACGCCCCACTTGTTTTGTTGTTTTCTTTCCCATTTTTGATGTCTTCTCCACCCGAAATCCAGCACAAATTCATTTCAAAGCAATGTACTATGATATTCATCAATTAAGGCATGAATTGCAATGATCAAATGAGAGTATGCCTCTTTTATAGTCCTTTTTATGCAAGAAAAAGGGTAGATGATGTAAGTCATCAATCATTAAGGAGAATGGACTGTAAGAGCTTCACCCTCAAGCAGAGATGGATCCACACTAACCCTGGGGATCAGATCTGGAGGAGTATTGATGACCTCTTAATAAAGGCGTTAATCGCTTACATCTTGCGATTGAAGACATCATTCCCAAGCAAAGGAAATAGTACTACCAGAGTTAATTCAGAAAGACAAAGCAACTCCAATCCTTAACTATATTCCTATTACGGATTTAATCCTTATACAATTCCATATCCAACAACCTTCTTGATCCACCTGACTAAGACTTGTAAGATAACCATAGCTTGCTTCAAACTACAATCCTCGTAGGATCGACCCTGACTCGCTCAGGTATTACTTAGATGACCCAGTGCACTTGCTGGTACAGCTGTACGTAAGTGTGGGGATTCGTGGACCAACGCTTGACCGATTCTTGTTGCTAATTATCATCCAAGGGAGGTTGAGATGGAATAGAAGGCTCATCATATGGAAGAAAGTCTTCAAACATAGGGGTTGGTTTATAAGGGTGAGGATATTGAGGTGGTGGATATGGTGGTGGTTGGTCAAGGTGATCGTGGGAGTAGTAATGTTGTAGTGATGGTGGTTCATAAGGTGGGTTGTGAGATGTGTATGGTTCATAAGGTGGTTCATATGGTGGTTCATATAGGACTAGCGTTACAAGTATATTCCCAACCTGACAATAGACCTTAATCAAAGTTTAGATTTAAAAGATGTCACTATTCAAAACCAAACATAATTCCGGAACTTTTAATTCCCGAGTCGTCTCCCAAGGACACTTGTAATCAATGAGCGCACAATTTTGGTTGTGAAGGAAAAAGGGATTTTCAATGAAGAGATAAACAATTAAAGAAATAAAAGAACATTCAAAATTTTGATTAATGAACTAATGAAGGAATTAAAGAACTAGCTATGTAATATGGACAAGTAACGTATAAAAGTGATTGATGTATGTGTGTGTGAGTGATTCAAAGCATAAATGGAATCTTGGCTTGGGATGAGCTAGGGAGTCCTTTCCTTTTTGAAACCACAACTATGACAATTGTAATGGATTAATCTCACTTAGTTAACTCTTACATCGAAGAGTAATTCAAGTGAGCATAGTTGTTCCTAATCCATAAATTCTAGCTCACTTGCTAATTGCCTTAGCAATAAGATAGTGTTAGTGGACACAAGAACAATTAACAATCCAATAATTATCACTGAATATTGGATATTCCAACTCTTGGAACCCAATTGCTCATTTTTCCCAAGCCAAAAGGTAGAAATTTAGCCCATAATCAAAATTGACATTTCCACAAAAACCTGGTGGGCATAAACACTAACATGGAAAACTTGATAAAATGCTTGAAACTATGAGCAACAAATGATCAAAATAAAAAATATTAACTCAAGAAAGCATATAGCAATCATCAATCATCAAAATCATTAACAAGAAATCAAAATTGTAAAAAGTATATATATTAACAATATAACTTTAACTACAAGAAAGAGTGTCAAAATTGTAACTATAAAGAGTAGTAATTAAGAGATACTTACAATGGAGGCTAGCACAATCCAAGATCAAAAATGAAAAATGGCACTTGAAATTTAAAACCCTAATATAAACCCTAATGGTGTTGAGAGAAAACTTAAAGAAAACTAAACTAAAGCCTCCTACTACTCTAAAAAACTACACTAATGATATGTTATGTTTCTCCAATGTTTGCATTGTCCAATATGAGCTTTTCGCTTCAGAATTGGGCCTCCAAGCCCCTCAAAACGCGAGTCATGTGCGTTTGTAATGAAGGCATCTGCGGGTACTTGTGCGTACGCACAGACGTGTGCGCACGCACACTTGGCAGAAAACTCAGGTTATGCGTACGCACAAGGGGTTATGCGCACGCACACTTCGCGATTCTTTGGATGATTGTGCGACGCACAAGATGCTGTGCGCTCACACACTAGGCTTTGCTTTGCTACTTATGCGTACCTATAAAAGTTTGTGCGCATCGTGATGCTCTTCTCCTTTGTTTCTTCATGCTTCCTCCTCTTTGCATGCTCCTCTTCCATCCTCACCAAGCCATTCCTACCTTAGACATCTGAAATCACTCAGAAACAACATCAAGGCATCGAATGGAAGGTAAATGGGATCAAATTGACTAAATTAAGCACAAAAGAGCATGTTTTCCCAATCAAGCATAATTTGGGAGGAAAGCTCAAAAGCATGCTATTTAATGGAATAAGTGTAGGTTTATATGATGAAATCCACTCAATTTCAATCAAAAATCATCATCAAATATGGATTCATCACCTTTCTTTGGATATGACTGCCCAAACTGGGCACCCAACTTACCCCCTTTCCGGCGTTCAACGCCCTAAGATGACCTAAGCTAGCGTTGAACGCCCAAGATTGGCGTTCAATGCCACCAAGGGAGCATCAAGGCTATGTGGACACCCCCTAGTGGGCATTCAATGCCCACTCCCCCAAGTTGGATGCCAAGCTCAACCCAAACACTCAACAAGTGGGCCCAGAAGTGGATTTTCGCACCTTTAGCTTATTTTATTCTATTTTTGTAATTTCTAATTATTATGAATATCTTTTTAGGTCTAGTATTAGTATAAATATATGGAAGATTACCTTTGTTAAGGACTTTTGATCTTCACCTTCTCAGAACTATCTTTTTTGTAAATTATTAGCGACTAAACCTCCTAGGTTAAGGATAGGAGCTCTGCTCATTCTTATGGATTAATATTATTACTTTTCTACTTCAATATATGTTTGATTCCATTCTATGGTGTATTTTAGTTCTTCATCTTTATGAATTTGGGTTGGAACGATAGTATGATCCCTTATTCTACATGAGTTTTTTACGAGTCCTGACCCGTATAGTATTGAGCTACAGCTGGAGAGTACATCATAGGTTCCAACAAGTTATTTGGTCTAATTGGGATACGTGACATAAAATCTCATTAGTAAGGGGTAATTGAGGTTCCTATGGTTCCAAGTCTAGAATCATTGATGAGAGATTTTTATGTCGGTATAGAAATTATCAATAAATCCAATCATGAGTATAGTCTAACCGACACGCAAATTTCACATCAAACAAATCAAAAATCAATAACAGAGATTATTAGTCCCGAGTCGTCTTCCCTAGGAATTACCTTAGAATGCACATCATTGATTACGAAGTCTTTTGTGGTTTTGAGAGTTTGGTGTAAGAATTTGAGCTAACGAAAATGAACAACAATCAATTATGGTAAAAGCCTTGGCTAAGGGTGAGCATTGGAAGTTCCATCATTATAGCTTCCATCAATTGTGTCAACAACTAATCATTGCTTCACTTAGTCAGCTCCTACCTATGGAGGAACATCTAGTGAAAGTAATCAACTTGAGTCACAAGCCCTAGCCTAACCTCAAAGGAGTCTAGCTTGAGTGATACACAAGTCAATTAGCAATTCTCAAAAGAGGATTAATAATTGACATTAACTATTCAAATATCTCCAACAACTCAATCCCTAAGCCAAGTAAGAGGAATCTACTCCATAACTAGGGCTAGCATTTCCTCAAACAATTGGTGAGCAATAGTGAAAAGCATCGTGAGATTGAGAAAAAGGAATTGAATTCAAGGTATCTACTTCAAGCAATCATCAATAATCAAACAATTAAGTGAATTTCTTCAATGCATTGTTCAAAATCAAAATAACAAAGTCACAAATCTAAGATCCAAAGTGAATGAAGCAAAAGAACACTAATTTGAGAATAAGAGAGTAGATCTAAAACTTGAACCAAAGTAAAAGTGAATTAGCAATTGATCTCACCAAAGGAATCCAAGAGAAATTGATGTAGAAAGAGTAAAATCCTAGAGAGAAGGCGGAGCTTTTCTCTCTACAAAATGTAACTAAGTTCTAAAAATATCTAGAATGGGTGTAATATGAGTGAATGGATGTGGATCCTTCAATCATTGGTCTTCTTATGCTTTTTCCCGCCAGAATACTGCTCCAAACAGGGTCTGTAACTGCCCTGACATCGCTGGTCACGTTTTCTCTTTAAAAGTCACGTGCGGCATCGACGCGTACGCGCACATCACGCGCACGCGTCCCTGGAGCTTTACAATCCACGTGCACGTGTCAAGCGTGCGTGCGCGTGCATGAGGTTCTGGCTTAGCCATGCAAATGCACCGGCTTCTGACTTTGGCCTCTTCGCGCCGATCTTTGTAGCACGCATCCACACGTACGCACAGGGTACGCGTACGCGCCGCTACTCAGAACTCCAAAAGCTCCATTTCCATGCTCCTTCCCTTTATGCATGCTTCCTCCCTCTCTTCTAAGCCATCCTTGCCCTATAAGCTCTGAAATCACTTGACAAATGGATCACAGCATCGAATGGTAATAGAGGAGGATTAAAATATATCTATTTTAATGTAAAAGAAGCCTATTTTTATTCATGAAGCAAAGTTGGGAAAGGAACACAAAAATCTTGCATTTCTATATGAATAAGTGTGAAAGATCATTGATAAAACTCTCAAAATCCATATAAGATAAACCCTAAAAATGGAGTTTATCAACCTCCCCACACTTAGACTATAGCATGTTCTCATGCTAAAGGATCAAAGGATCAAAGGGAATGAGATTCATGAAATTCAATCTACCTATATGAATGCAACTAAGATGAGTGCTACTATCTACTTGGTCTCAAGAAAATCAATTTTCCAAGAGCATACATAAGCACGTAGGGCAAGATGATAAGCAAGGCATGAACTATACCAATTCAAACACCAAAGTGAGGTGCGTGTAACTTGCGTGAAGAACGCTCGTAAGAGCCGGGGACAAGGATTTGGGTTTTAAACCCTCACCGGAAGTGTTTGAACTCTATTCGCTCGGTGTATAGGGTTAATCACTCGATTCTCCCCTACTTCATGCTTTCCAAAATTTGTTCTTCATCTAACAATCAATAATTATTCAATGTACGCATACAAATATCATGAGGTCTTTTTCAAAGGTTGTAAATGGGCTAGGTTCAAGGTAGGATCATATATGGCTAAGTGGGCTAGAATTTGAATCTTTGATTAGCCTAGACTTTCCCACCTAACCTATACAATGACCTATACAAATTGAAAACTAACCTAACTACCCATCTTTCACTTTTCGTATATGGTGCACGAAATTGCAATCACACTTTTGCAACCCCGCACAACTAACCAGCAAGTGCACTGGGTCGTCCAAGTAATACCTTACGTGAGTAAGGGTCGATCCCACGGAGATTGTCGGCTTGAAACAAGCTATGGTTATCTTGTAAATCTTAGTCAGGATATCAATAATTATCAAGGTTGATTGTAAAAAGTAAAAGAACATGAAATAAGTACTTGTTTTGCAGTAATGGGGAACAGGTTGAGGTTTTGGAGATGCTCCATCTTCTGAATCTCTGCTTTCCTACTGTCTTCTTCTTCAAGCATGCAAGGCTCCTTCCATGGCAAGCTGTATGCAAGGGTTTCACCGTTGTCAGTGGCTACCTCCCATCCTCTCAGTGGAAATGTTCAACGCACCCTGTCACGGCACGGCTATCCATCTGTCGGTTCTCAATCAGGCCGGAATAGAATCCAGTGATTCTTTTGCGTCTGTCACTAACGCCCAGCCCTCAGGAGTTTGAAGCTCGTCACAGTCATTCAATCATTGAATCCTACTCAGAATACCACAGACAAGGTTTAGACCTTCCGGATTCTCTTGAATGCCGCCATCAGTTCTAGCCTATACCACGAAGATTCTAATTAAAGAATCCAAGAGATATCTACTTAATCTAAGGTAGAACGGAGGTGGTTGTCATGCACACGTTCATAGTTGAGAATAATGATGAGTGTCACGGATCATCACATTTATCCGGTTTAAGAACAAGTAATATCTTAGAATGGAAGCAAGCATGATTGAATGAAAAACAGTAGTAATTGCATTAATCCATCAAGACACAGCAGAGCTCGTCACCCCCAACCATGGGGTTTAGAGACTCATGCTGTGGAAGGTACACAAAAAAACGTGTAAAGTGTCATGAGGTACAGATACAGAGGTACAGATACAATGTCAAAAGATCCTATTAATAGTAAGCTAGTAACCTAGGGTATACAGAAATGAGTAAATGACGTAAAAATCCACTTCTGGGTCCACTTAGTGTGTGCTTGGGCTGAGCATTGAAGCTTTCATGTGTAGAGACTTTTTCTGGAGTTAAACGCCAGCTTTCATGCCAGTTTGGGCGTTTAACTCCAATTTTTATGCCAGTTCCAGCGTTAAACGCTGGGAATTCTGAGGCTGATTTGCAACGCCGGTTTGGGCCATCAAATCTCGGGAAAAGTATGGACTATTATACATTGCTGGAAAGCCCAGGATGTCTACTTTCCAACGCTGTTGAGAGCGCGCCAATTGGGCTTCTGTAGCTCCAGAAAATCTATTTCGAGTGCAGGGAGGTCAGAATCCAACAGCATCTGCAGTCCTTTTCAGTCTCTGAATCAGATTTTTGCTCAGGACCCTCAATTTCAGCCAGAAAATACCTGAAATCACAGAAAAACACACAAACTCATAGTAAAGTCCAGAAAAGTGAATTTTAACTAAAAACTAATAAAAAATATACTAAAAACTAACAAGATCATACTAAAAACATACTAAAAACAATGCCAAAAAGCGTATAAATTATCCGCTCATCACAACACCAAACTTAAATTGTTGCTTGTCCCCAAGCAACTGAAAATCAAAGTAGGATGAAAAGAAGAGAATATACTATAGACTCCAAAATATCAAGGAAACTTAGCTCCAATTAGATGAGCGGGACTAGTAGCTTTTTGCTTCCGAACAGTTTTGGCATCTCACTTTATCCTTTGAAGTTCAGAATGATTGGCATCTATAGGAACTCAGAACTCAGATAGTGTTATTGATTCTCCTAGTTAAGTATAATGATTCTTGAACACAGCTAGTGTATGAGTCTTGGCTGTGGCCCAAAGCACTCTGTCTTCCAGTATTACCACCGGATACATACATGCCACAGACACATACTTGGGTGAACCTTTTCAGATTGTGACCCAGCTTTGCTAGAGTCCTCAATTAGAGGTGTCCAGGGTTCTTAAGCACACTCTTTTTGCTTTGGATCACAACTTTATTTCTTTCTTTTTCTCTCTCTTTTTTTCGATTTTTTTTGAATCACTGTTTTTTCTTGCTTCAAGAATCAATTTGATGATTTTTCAGATCCTCAATAACAGTTCTCTTTTTCCCTCATTCTTTCAAGAGCCAACAATTTTAACATTCTTAAAACAACAAATTCAAAAGACATATGCACTGTTCAAGCATTCATTCGGAAAACAAAAAGTATTGTCACCACATCAAACTAATTCAACTAGTTTCAAGGATAAATTCGAAATCCTGTACTTCTTGTTCTTTTGTGATTAAAGCATTTTTCATTTAAGAGAGGTGATGGATTCATAGGACATTCATAGCTTCAAGACATGAATTTTAAATTTTATTAATTATGAATTAAGAACAAGACTCAAAAATAGATATAAGATGAGACTAAAAAAAAATAGAAAACAAAAATTTAAATAGGCTCCTAATGATAGAGGTTTTCACAGAGTTAGGACTCAACAACCTTGATTTTGAGAAGTGGATGCTCCCTCAAATTGAGGGGAGAACTTTTGGCGTTTCAGTTCTTGAATTTCACGCCCCTGCTTCTCTTGTTCCTTCAGCAATTTGTAGAGCATGCAGTTCTGATTCTGCTGTTCTTCCTTAAGTTGCTCCATAGTTTCTAGCAATTGGTTTGAGGTCTCCCCTCTTGAGTTGGTTTGGGACACCCTTTGAATTGGTTATCCACTTAGTTCCAGGGAGGCATATGTCCTCTAGAACTTGATCCAACCCTTTATCTGCTCTCACCATTCTCCTATTAAAGGATTCAGGATCATCCTGCAGTTGAGGCAATTTGAAGATTTCTCTTATTTTGTCCAGATGGAAGTAGATAACTTTCCCTCTGACCATGGTTCTGTAAGTATGGTAAGCAGTTTCAGTCATTCTCTGCTTATCTGTTAGCCACAGGTTTGAGTAGAATTCCTGAACCATATTTCTTCCAACCTTTATCTCAGGATTGGTTAGAACTTCCCATCCTCTGTTTCGAATTTGCTCTTAGATCCCCGGATATTCATCTTCTTTCAGATCAAATTTAACTTCCGGGATCACTGACCTCAGACCCATTATTTTGTGATAATGGTCTTCATGTTCTTTGGTTAAGAACTTCTCTTGATTCCAAAGATTCTTTGGATTATTCTCTTTCTTTCCTCTTAAATTGGTTTGTTTTCCCTTAGGAGCCATGATCTTGATGAATCTTGACTCAGTGATCACGGAAAAGCACACCAAACTTAGAGGTTTGCTTGTCCTCAAGCAAAAGAAAGGAAAGAAGAGAGAGAAGAGAAGAGCAAATTCGAATGGTGTGGGGGAATAGGGAGGCCGATCGTGTATAAATAAGGGGGGGAAGAGAAATTTTGAAAATTTGGAAGGAGATTTGAGAAGATATGGAAAGAAATTGAGAGAAAGTTGAGTTTTTGAACAAGATTTGGGAAGGATTTGAAAGAGATTTGAAGAATGATTTTGATTTTTTTGAAGATTTGAAGGTGAATGATGAAAGGTTGAAATGTGTTTATGTAGAAAAGTATGGGTCAAAAAAGGAAAGTTTGAAAAAAATTTGATCGGAAAGAAAAATCTTGGTCCCCCACCTTTCTGGCGTTAAACGCCCAGAATGGCACCTTTACTGGCGTTTAACGCCCATTTGCTAGCCAATGTGGGCGTTTAACGCCCAGCCAGGTGCCCTGACTGGCGTTAAACGCCAGAATCCCCTTTGTCACTGGGCGTTTTGCTAAACGCCCAAGATGCTGCACACCTGGCGTTAAACGCCCAGAATGGTGCCCATTCTGGCGTTTAACGCCCAAAATGGCACCTTTACTGGCGTTAAACGCCCAGAATGGTGCCCATTCTGGCGTTTAACGCCCAAAGCACCCCTTACTGGCATTTTTTCGCCAGTAAGCTCTTTTTCTCTGCTTTTTGCACTGAATCCTTCTGTAACTCTGTGAATTCCTTCATTTTTGATACTTGCCCTTGTAGAAAGAAAACATATAACCTGCTAATGACTGGGTTGCCTCCCAGCAAGCGCTTCTTTACTGTCTTTAGCTGGACCTTCACTGAGAATCACTCAAGTCTCAGTTTTGAGCATTCTTGCTCAAAATTGTTTTCAAGATAATGCTTGATCCTCTGTCCATTAACAATGAACTTTTTGTCAGGCTCAGCATCCTGGAGCTCAACATATCCATATGGTGATACTCCTGTAATCACATACAGACCCCTCCAACGAGATTTAAGCTTTCCTGGGAACAATCTGAGCCTAGAGTTAAATAGCAGAACTTTTTGTCCTGGCTCAAAGACTCTGGATGACAACTTCTTGTCATGCCACTTCTTTGCCTTTTCCTTATAAATTTTTGCATTTTCAAAGGCATTGAGTCTGAACTCCTCTAGCTCATTTAGTTGGAGCAATCTTTTTTCACCAACTAATTGAGCATCCATGTTTAGGAACCTGGTTGCCCAGTAGGCTTTATGTTCCAGTTCCACGGGCAGATGACAGGACTTCCCATACACCAGTTGGTATGGAGAGGTTCCTATAGGAGTCTTGAATGCTGTTCTGTATGCCCACAGAGCATCATCCAAACTCTTTGCCCAATCCTTTCTTCGGGCTATCACAGTCCGTTCTAGGATTCTTTTTAGCTCTCTGTTAGAGACTTCAGCTTGCCCATTTGTCTGTGGATGATACGGAGTTGCCACTTTGTGGCTAATTCCATATCTGACCATAGCAGAGTATAGCTGTTTATTGCAGAAATGAGTGCCCCCGTCACTGATTAGTACTCTGGGAACACCGAACCTGCTGAAGATGTGTTTCTGGAGGAATTTCAGCACGGTCTTGGTATCATTAGTGGGTATAGCAATTGCTTCTACCCACTTAGATACATAGTCCACTGCCACCAGAATGTAAGTGTTTGAGTATGATGGTGGGAATGGACCCATGAAGTCAATTCCCCATACATCAAACAATTCAATCTCTAATATCCCTTGTTGAGGCATGGCATATCCGTGAGGCAAGTTACCAGCTCTTTGGCAACTGTCACAGTTACGCACAAACTCTCGGGCATCTTTATAGAGAGTAGGCCAGTAGAAGCCACATTGGAGGACTTTAGTGGCTGTTCGCTCACTTCCAAAATGTCCTCCATACTGTGATCCATGGCAGTGCCATAGGATTCTTTGTGCTTCTTCTCTGGGTACACATCTACGGATCATTCCGTCTACACATCTCTTAAAGAGATATGGCTCATCCCATAGGTAGTACTTGGCATCTGAAATTAATCTATTTCTTTGCACTCTGCTGTACTCCTGGGGTATGAACCTCACAGCTTTATAATTTGCAATATCTGCAAACCATGGAGCTTCCTGAATGGCAAAGAGTTGCTCATCTGGGAAAGTCTCAGAGATCTCAGTAGAAGGGAGGGACGCCCCAGCTACTGGTTCTATTCGGGACAGATAATCAGCTACTTGGTTCTCTGTCCCTTTAATAGTAAGCTAGTAACCTAGGGTATACAATGTCAAAAGATCCTATTAATAGTAAGCTAGTAACCTAGGGTATACAGAAATGAGTAAATGACGTAAAAATCCACTTCTGGGTCCACTTAGTGTGTGCTCGGGCTGAGCATTAAAGCTTTCATGTGTAAAGACTTTTTCTGGAGTTAAACGCCAGCTTTCATGCCAGTTTGGGCGTTTAACTCCAATTTTTATGCCAGTTCCAGCGTTAAACGCTGGGAATTCTGAGGCTGATTTGCAACGCCGGTTTGGGCCATCAAATCTCAGGCAAAGTATGGACTATTATACATTGCTGGAAAGCCCAGGATGTCTACTTTCCAACGCCGTTGAGAGCGCGCCAATTGGGCTTCTGTAGCTCCAGAAAATCCACTTCGAGTGCAGGGAGGTCAGAATCCAACAGCATCTGCAGTCCTTTTCAGTCTCTGAATCAGATTTTTGCTCAGGACCCTCAATTTCAGCCAGAAAATACCTGAAATCACAGAAAAACACACAAACTCATTGTAAAGTCCAGAAAAGTGAATTTTAACTAAAAACTAATAAAAAATATACTAAAAACTAACAAGATCATACTAAAAACATACTAAAAACAATGCCAAAAAGCGTATAAATTATCCGCTCATCAGTATACTCATGTATCTTCTTTCCATTTCACAACACTTATGCATTGGTCTTTATTGGACTTTAGTTTGGGGCATTTTGTCCCCTTTTTATTGTTTTTCTTCTTTCTTGTTTTTTTTTTTCAATTTTTTTCTTTTCTTTTTCTACATGTATATTTTTCCTTCTTTTCTTTTTCCTTTGTTTTTCTCATCTTTCTTTTCTTTCAAACTACATACACAAACATCAATGCATAAGGTTTATACATTTAATCAATACATGAGCATGCACCCAATTTCCAAATGTAGAAATACAAAATACCCTTTTATCCCAACCAATGCTCCCAAACCTCCCCAAACTTGAATAATAAGCACTCTCACTAGCCTAAGCTATTCAAAGATCCAAACAAGGAACTTTTATTGTTTTTCTCTTTAGGCTTGTAATGTCCTAAAATAAAGAACAATTAGGTTAAGCGTAGGCTCAAAATTGGTTAACAATGGAGAGTAAACGGTAGGCTATTTGGGTAAGTGAGCTAATGAAGTAATGGCCTCAATCATATAAATGCATGAATACAAGGAATAATTGGACATATAGAATGAGGCAAATCAAAGATCACACTTATAGAGAGAGAACAATTTCACACAAGAAGGAAGATAAGTGGCTATATGATGTAGCCATGCAATTAGGCTCAAAACTCGCTTGCTTGTGTTCTCAACTCAAAATCCATGTTCCAAATTACATTCTTCAAGTAAATTCAACATCAAATTTTTTTTTCAAAATTGGTAGGTTGCCCAAAAATTCTAGTTTCCTGGAAAAGAAATCATTACTCTAACCAAGTCGACCTAACGAGAAGTAACTATCATGCAAATATTATCAAAAAGCAAAAACCTAATCATGCAGTCTATCCTAATTGGCAAAAGAGAGTCAAAGTTTATTCAAGTGTTACCTATGGAGATCATTCGACCAACCTCCCCACACTTAAAACTTAGCACGGTCCTCCGTGCTATGAGTAATGCGCAATGGCCGACCGGCTCCGGAATGTCCATTATCTCCCTCATCATTGCTATCTTCACTTGAGGTTGCGGTAGATGTGGAGATATCCGGTTCTTCCATAGGTGAGGTGACAACACTTAGAAGCTTCTTCACATAAGCATACCGGCATTGGTTTCGTCATTCATAACGATACATCTTCTTGTGAAGATCCTCAATGCGTTGGTGGGATGATCTTGGTGGTGCAGATGA
Source organism: Arachis hypogaea (assembly GCF_003086295.3). Classification (NCBI taxonomy): domain Eukaryota; kingdom Viridiplantae; phylum Streptophyta; class Magnoliopsida; order Fabales; family Fabaceae; genus Arachis; species Arachis hypogaea. The sequence continues at coordinate 94,814,500 of NC_092038.1, read as the reverse complement.
AGCAATAAAGACACCTGCAGGAATGGCCATGGCAAGGTTTTCAGTGTTCGCTGGTGGCTTGAGATACTTCTCGGTCGGAACAATATTACCATCAACCGGGATTATGGCCCTCCGATCCTTAATTTCTCGGGAGACACCGGCTGTCGCAACTAACTCGGTCACCAAAGCGGGGAAGGGTAAGTTTCCCTTGGCATGGATGCTCCCCATGGCTTGACGGATGAGAGATGGGATATTGACCGGTTTCTCGGCAAGAATGCACCAAATCAATAAGGCTAGCTCGGCAGTAATAGATGACCCGTGGATGCTTGGGAGCACATAATGGGCTAAGATTTGGGCCCACACCTGAGCCTCATGACGTGAGCGGAAATTGGCAAATTAAGAATTAATTGGAAAGATAGCGTTGTGAGTACAGTTCTTAACCAGCAAAAATCCACTCGTCAATTTAAAAAAGGGTTGTCACAATTTTAGAAAAAAAATACTGGGAGTATGAGTCCCAGGTCGTCTCCCAACGAGTTACAGGAAGATGTGCTATTTTATCAATCAGAGGTTTTCAAAGGGAGTTTTGAATTTGTTGAATAGAAAATTAAATTAGAGAATTTATATGATATAAATAAAATCTTGACCGGGAGAAGATTAATTGGAAGTTCTATCCTTGTTAGAATTTAATCAAGAGCAATTAATAATTAGTCATTATTTTAATTTAGTTAACCCTCAACGAATGAAGGAAAGTCAAAATTAAAGTCAACTTCTATTCACAAGTCCTAATCCTCTCCCTTGGGAAGGATTAGAGTTAGTGACTAACAAGCCAACCAACAATGCACCAATTACAATTGAACTCTTGAGTATTCTAACTCAAGGTTCTCCTTTTAATCGTCTCCCAATCAAGTTGGAGAACTACTCACTCATCATAATTATAAACTTCACAAAATCAATGGGGAAAATAAAAGAAGACATAATAAATAATAATAAAAGGGATTAATTAAAAATAAAAATAGTTCTGTATTAATAACTTGTGAAAATAATCCAATGTCAACTCTGGATGAATTAAGAATATGGAAGAATAAATGAAAAGTAAATAACAAACTATAGTGACTAGTACCGGAGGTAGAATCTTCTCAAAAACTAAAACCAAAATCTTCAAAATCCTAATTATGAATGTTCAAGTGAGAAACCTAGGGGAGGAGTAAATTCAGATCTAAAAAACTTGAAATTGTGCGGAATGAATTGTTGTTTTGTCTCTGCATGTTCCCTGACTCTAATCTGTGTTTCTGGGCTAAAAACTGGGTTGAAATGAGGCCCAAAATCTCTGCTAGCGACTTTTGTAATTCTGTAGATCGCGAACGTCACGCGACCGCGTCGTCCACGCGTTCACGTCACTCAGCGTTTCTCGTACCACGCGTGCACGTCGTCCACGCATTCACGTCGTTCGTGCAGCTTCCAATCCACGCGGCCGCGTCAGGCACGCGGGCACGTCACTTTGATTCCTTCTATTTTGCGCGGTCGCGTGAGCCATGCGATTGCGTGACTCCTCGCTGGTCATCTCCTCACTTCCTTGTGTTCCTTCCATTTTTGCATGCTTCCTCTTCATTCCTTACGTCATTCCTGCCCTATGAAGCCTAAAACACTTAACACATAGATCACGGTATCGAATGGTACAAAGGAAGATAAAAATATACGACTAAAAGGTCTTTAGGAAGCAAATTATCAATCATAGAATATTTTTAGGAAGGAATTGTAAATACATGCAAATCATATGAATAAGTGGGCGAAGACTTGATAAAACCACACAATTAAATTCAATATGAATCACAAAATAGTGGTTTATCAATCTCCCCACACTTAAACATTAGCATGTCCTCATGCTAAGTGGAAGGAGATAAATATGAATGAATAGGAACATGTAAGACTCATGCAATGCAACCTATATACATATGAATGCAACTGTATGATTTTTGTCTACATGATTAAAGATAGATAAGTTCTCTAAGACAAAATATGGGGTAGATTTCACCAATTCAATTTATATTGTAAAAACAGATAAATTTGTAAGAAGATAGCTTGTGAAAGCAGGGAATACAGGACTGAGCATTGAACCGTTACTATTGGTACGTGTGCACTCTAATCATCTCTAGTATATGGGGTAATCACTCTACCCTTTTCTAATCATGCTTTCAAAAATTTTGTTTTTCACCTAATCAATCAACAATTTTAAAGTGCCAATGCAAACATCATGAGGTCTTTTCATGGTTGTAATGGGGATAAGGTAAGGATAAGGGTAGAAATATGGCTAAGTGAGCTTATACATTGAATCTTTAATTAACCTAAGCTCCCACCTAACATACATGTATTCTATATAATTCCAACATTCATCTTATCTACCCAAAATCTCCTTTTCACATTCCATATTCATGCATCAACCTTTATTTTAATTTGATCACATGTGCATTGATTATTAAACTTTGACTTATCATTGGGGTGATTTTGTCCCTTTATTCACTAAAATAAAGAAATTAAAATTTTTTTGTATAGCTTATCAATGCACATAGATTTGTAACCTTTCTTTTATGGTTTCACATGAATAGGTACCCAAATTCCCTTTATTTCATCATGACATATTTTTCTATTACCCTTTATTCCCACAATTTTCCCATACTCAATTAATTCACAAATTCTATCTTAAGCTAACCAAAAATTCAATTCGGATTTTCAATTGTTTTCCACTTAAGGCTAGTAATGTGGTAAAATACAGAACGAATGGGATTAAAAACGGCTCAAAGTGGTTAACAAAGGTAATTAAATGGGTTGGGTTATTTGGGATACGTGAGCTAAATAAACAATGGCCTCAATCATATGCAGGCACATAACACATTAATATTGGACATGTAGGATAAAACAAAATTCAGATTACAATCATAGAGAAGTAAACACACAAGACATAAAATGTTTATGGTTAAATAGTGTAACCATGTATTTAGGCTCAAAGTCTCACGGGTTGTGTGTTCTTTTAGCTCAAAAAAATTCTATTCCAATTTTAACTTCAAACAAATGTAACATAAATGTTTTGATTTAATTTAGTCAAATTTTCAAAAATTATATGGTCTTAAAAGAAACTTATTGTCTTTTCAATCAGGTAGAACATGGATGCAATTAACCTACTAATATGCAATCTATCCTATACTAAAGAGAAAGAAATTGGTGTTAGGGGAAAAGAATTACCTCTGGAAGTCAGTTACTGACCGACCTCCCCACACTTAAGGTTTTGCACCATCCTCGGTGCCATTTGTCAGGAACAATGGTGGGCTGGTGGCAATATCTCCACAGTCGGGGCCATCATGGCTCCCTGTGCTGGTGAAGGAAGTGGAGTCCGGAGTGCCTGGGTCCTCATCAGGTCTGTGGTTTCCTATGAGTAGCTTCTTGAGGTATTTGAAATGGCAGTGGTTGCGGCACTCTCGGAGCTTTGCTTTCTGGTCTTGTTGGTCCAACCTCTTCAGTATTTGATGCAGCAGCTGACTAGTAGATGGTGGGATGTCTGTAGTATCTTCTGTGGACTGGCTGATAGTGGCAGGTGGTGGCCTGAGATATCTTCTGTTAGGGACGTACTGATCATCCCGTGGAAGTATGGCTTTGGTGTTCCCAGCTCTGTAGGATACTCCAGCTGCTGAGACAAGATCTGAGACCAAGGCGGGGAAAGGAAGGTTGCCCATAATTTGCACGTGTCCCAAAGCATTCCGGATGTGTCTTGGTAGATTCAGAGGCTGGTCTATGAGGATGCACCATAGTAGAACGGCCATGTCTGCGGTGAAGGAGGATTCATGAGTGCTCGGGAAGACGTAATGGGACATAATCTATGCCTATACGTGAGCCTCTAAGGTGAGTACGGAAGCCGATATTCCCTTAGGACGGGAACGATGGTATCCAAAGATCCATTTGCTGCCAGGTTGTGTGATAACTCGGATAACAGCGTCCCAGTCAAATTTGTATGCCTGGCGCTTGAATGCGACTTCTTGAAATGCGTCCAATCCTTCTGGAGAAGGGGGAAGATTTAAGGCTCACTGAATGGCCTCTTCTCTAATGGGGACTTGCTTCTGACGGATGTAAACAGACTGCAGGGTCGGCAGGTAGAAGTTGGGGTAGAACTCAACTACCCAAGAAAGATTAACCTGTCATGGCAATCTCTGTAGGAATCCCTAATGTCTTTGTGCAATTTGTAGCTCAACAAATTCGGCAATACGAGGTGGAAGGATAAGAAGGTGTTCATTTTTGCAATTCCGAGCTGCCAGAATGGGGAACATCTGCTCACAATAGCGATTGGGAAATCGTGCAGTGTCCTTTGCTGGGAAGGCTCTCTCTTTTTCATCAACCTTTATAATCCTTTTAATTCTTTTTGTTGAGGGCTTGACTGCAGTTGAAGAAGGCTCTGCCACTAATGCTCTTTTTGTTCCTTTCCTTGCTGTGGATTTGGTGGTAGCTTTTTTCTTGCCTTTCTTGGTGGCCATCTTGAAAGGAAACAAGTAAAGACATGAATGTCTCAAGGGTTATAGCAACGAAAAGAATGGGAAAGGTGGTGATCAATGCACATGAAGGGATAATGAAGTGAACACATGATCATGACTACATGTGGCAAATCAACAATGGAAATATAGCAAGTGCATGTGATGAAAATTAAATGCAAGGTGTTTATTGGCATGCCGGCAAGGGCATGAGTAGCATAGATCAAGCATTCAATGTCCAATTTAGATTACCAAGTCTTTCAAACTAATAATATGTTTGTAAAAATAATTATATTTAATTAATAAAATATAAAAGGGTTTTTGTGAAAAGCAGGCATTTAGAGTAGTAGATTTAAAAGAAATCTAAAAATAGTGCAAAATGCCATATGGGCATTTTCACAAACATATAGCATGCATGTTAAATGAGGTATGAGAAATATTAATTTGAACATGCAAAAGCAACATATAGAAATAATGACCCAAATAAATTTCCAACACCAAATAAGAGGAAGAAGAAAGAAAAAGAAAACATGGATAGAGAAAGTAGAAGAGAAAGAAAAAGAAAACATGAAAATAAAAAGAAGAATGAAATAGGAAGGAGGGAAGAAGAGAGAAGAAAACCTTGATAATGGTGGTAGGAAAGAGGGGGTAGAGGAGAGAAAGAAGGGAGGAAGAAGGAAGGGGGGAAATAAAATAGTAATGGGATGAGAAAAGAAAAGATAATCTGGCAGATTTGAATGAGTTGGGCGGCGCAATCAACGCGGACGCGTGGGGCACGCGGTCGTGTGGAAAGCCATTAAATGAAATGACGCAGACGCGTCGGTCACGCAGACGCGTGACATGATTTGCGGTAGTGGCGCGAGGGCAGCTTCGCACTCGCACAACTCTCTGTTCAAATTATGTTTTGCCAAAATTTAGGGTGACGCGATCGCGTGGATGGCCAGATAGAGAAAACGGCGCGGAAGCATGAGGCACGCGTTCGCGTGGCAGGGCTTGTGCGACTAGCACAAGTGCAGCCTAGCTCCAGCACAACTCACTGTCATACACCCTTATACGTCGAATTGCAGAGCCATGCGGTCGCGTGGTTGACGCGGACGCGTGGGGAGGCCTTGTTACGAATGACGTGATTGCGTCATCCACGCAGAAGCGTGGATCAAATGGTGCCAGGGGCACGCCTCCAGCCACATACCTGCGCAACTCTCTGTCTCTTTTCTATAATGATATGAAGGCACTATGACGCGAACGCGTCAGCGACGATGGCGCGTCGCATGCCGTTCACACCTTTTTTTTAAGTAGAAATATGCAGTATGCTGTATGTGGATGAGATACAAAAGATAGGCATTAGTACTGAGAAAAGTTATTGATGAGGGAAGATAAGGAGAGGAGAAGGAATGATCATACCATGGTGGGTTGTCTCCCACCCAGCACTTTGCTTTAATGTCCTTAAGTTGGACGCTCCACTAGCTCAGTCTTCTACTGTGGGTGGATCTTCCAATAGGAAGATCTCTAGTTCCTGGTTTTTCACCATCTTTTCACCATGGAATAACTTCAAGCGATGTCCATTTACCTAGATAAGTTCAGAGCTTGAAGGATGGCTCAAGGGAAAAACTCCGTTTGGTTCCACCTTCTCTACTCGATACGGACCATCCTATTTGGATCTCAGCTTGCTTGGCATGAGTCACATTCTGGAGTTGTAAAGTAGGACTAAGTCCCCTGGTTGGAATTCTCGTCTCTTAATGCTCTTGTCATGCACTGCCTTCACTTTCTCTTTATACAGCCTGGAGTTTTCATAAGCTTCAAGGCGAAGGCTCTTTAATTCTTGCAGTTGCAACTTCCGTTCAGCTCCAACTCCCTCATAGTCCATGTTGCACTCCTTTACTGCCTAGAAGGCCTTGTGTTCTAATTCGACTGGGAGATGATAGGCCTTTCCATAAACCAAGCGGAAAGGACTCATCCCAATTGGTGTCTTGTATGCTGTCCGATATGCCCAAAGCGCGTCTTGGAGCCTGGTGCTCCAGTCCTTTCTATGAGGCTTCACTACCTTTTGCAGTATGCGCTTTATCTCCCTGTTAGACACCTCTGCTTGCCCATTAGTCTGGGGGTGATAGGCTATTGATACTTTATGGATTATTCCATGCCCCTTTAGTAAACCTGTTAGTCTCCTATTACAAAAGTGAGTGCCTTGATCGCTCACGATTGCTCGTGGTGATCCAAAGCGACAAATAATATAGTTTCTAACAAAGGAAACAACGGTGTTAGCATCATCAGTACGGGTTGGAATTGCTTCCACCCATTTAGAAACATAATCTACAGCTAACAGTATATAAATGTGGCCATTAGAATTTGGAAATGGACCCATGAAGTCAATGCCCCAAACATAAAAAATTTCACAGAAAAGCATAATTTGTTGAGGCATTTTATCCCTGTGGGATATATTACCAAACCTTTGGCATGGAGAACAAGATTTACAAAGATCAGCAGCATCTTTAAAAAGAGTAGGCCACCAGAATCCACAGTCTAAAACTTTTCTAGCAGTTCGTTGAGGGCCAAAATGTCCTCCACTCTCAGATGAGTGGCAGGCCTCTACAATGGACTGGAATTCTGATTGAGGTACATACCATCTAATTACCTGGTCAGCACCACACCTCCATAGATATGGGTTATCCCATACATAGTATTTGGACTCGCTTTTCAGCTTGTCTCTCTGATGCTTAGTAAAATCGGGAGGAAAAGTATGGCTAACTAGATAATTAGCTACAGGTGCATACCAATGGGCTACATCAGATACTGCTTGCAAGCTATCAAATGGGAAATTATCATTGATAGGAATGGAGTCACCTTTAATGTGCTCAAGGTGACTCAAGTGGTCAGCCACTAAATTCTGGTTACCACTCCTATCTTTAATTTTCAGATCAAATTCTTGCAGTAATAGCATCCAACGTATTAGCCTTGGCTTAGACTCCTTTTTAGCTAATAAATATTTTAGAGATGCATGGTATGAGTACACTACTACCTTAGTATCAAGTAAATAGGCTCAGAATTTATCCAGAGCAAAAATAATAGCTAGAAGCTCTTTTTCAGTAGTAGTGTAATTAGATTGAGCAGCATCTAAAGTCTTAGATGCATAAGCAATTACAAAGGGGTCATTACCGTCATGTTGAGCCAATGCTACTCCTACTGCATGATTGGAGGCATCACACATGATTTCAAATGGTTGACTCCAGTCTGATCCCCTCACTATCGGAGCTTGAGTTAGGGCGGTCTTTAGCTTATCAAATGCTTGTTTGCATTCCTCACTGAACTCGAACTCAATGTCTTTCTGCAGTAGTCTGGATAAGGGTAGTGCTACCTTACTAAAGTCCTTAATGAATCTCCTGTAAAAACCTACATGGCCAAGGAACGAATAGACTTCCCTTATAGAGGAGGGGTAAGGTAAACTAGAAATAATATCCACCTTTGCTGGGTCTACAGAGATACCAGTATCAGAAACAACATGTCCTAGAACAATACCTTGTTTTACCATAAAATGACACTTTTCAAAATTTAAAACAAGGTTTGAACTAACACACATGTCCAATAATTTAGACAAACTATCCAAGAAAAGGTTAAATGAATCACCATAAACGCTAAAGTCATCCATAAAAACTTCCATACAAGTCTCAATGAGATCAGAGAAAAGACTCATCATACACCTTCGGAAAGTAGCTGGTGAATTGCACAAGCCAAAGGGCATTCTCTTATAAGCATAAGTCCCAAAAGGACATGTAAAAGTAGTCTTTTCCTGATCCTCAGGAGCTATATGGATTTGAAAATAACATGTATAACCATCTAGAAAGCAGTAGTGAGATTTACCCGACAGGCGATCAAGCATCTAATCAATGAATGGCAAGGGATAATGATCCTTGCGAGTGGCTTGGTTGAGATGCCTGTAGTCAATGCAAACTCTCCATGCGTTTTGCACTCTGGTTGTCAGAAGTTCTCCTTGCTCATTCCTTATTGTTGTAACTCCAGACTTCTTGGGCACCACTTGTACTGGGCTGACCCATTCGCTATCTGAAATGGGGTAAATGATATCTGCTTCAAGTAGTCTGGTTACTTCCTTCTTGACAACTTCTAAGATGGTGGGATTTAATCTTCTCTGAGGTTGACAAACAGGCTTTGCTCCTTCTTCTAAGAATATTCTATGTTCACAAACTTGAGGGCTGATGCCTACTATATCTGCCAAGCTCTATCCAGTTGCTTTCTTATACGTCCTCAATACGCTAAGCAATTGTTCTTCTTGTTGGAAAGTGAGCTCCCTTGCAATGATAACTGGAATCTTCTGCTTGTCCTCAAGGTATGCATACTTGAGGTGTGGAGGAAGGGGCTTTAATTCCATTTTCCGCTCATGGTTTGGTTCTGGATTTTCTGAGGCTGGTGAAAATGGTAATGAATCTTCAGTATGTTCAGATGGTGTCACCACACTTGGATCTTGCTCCATGTGACTCTCTTCCATTTCTTCTTGGTGAGTTTCAACTATAATTTCATCAATGATGTCACATTGGAATATGGAGTGATCTTCTGGGGCATGCTTCATAGCTTCAGCTAGATTGAAGCTCACTGTTCTGCCATCTACCTCAAAGGAATAGGTACCCGAAAAGGCATCCAGCTTGAATTTTGAAGTCTACAAAAATGGTCTACCAAGCAGGATTGACGAGGGTCTCCTTGAGTCATTTTGGGGCATCTCCAGGATATAAAAATCAATGGGAAACGTGAGCCCCTTAATGCTCACTAATACATCTTCAGCAATTCCAACCACTGTGATAATGCTTTTATCTGCTAACACAAAACGAGCTGCCGACCTTTTTAAGGGAGGGAGCCTTAAAGCATTATATATAGACAAGGGCATAATACTCACGCATGCTCCTAAATCACACATACAATCAGAAAATATCACACCTCCAATGGTACAGATAACCATGCATGGGCCTGGGTCACTACATTTTTCAGGTATATTTCCCATTAAAACAGATATAGAACTACCTAAAGGAATAGTTTCTAATTCATTAATTTTATCTTTATGTATGCACAACTCTTTTAGAAACTTTGCATATTTAGGCATTTGCTGAATAAAATAAAAAAGGGGAACAGTTACCTCAACCTTTTTGAAAATCTCTACCATTTTGGGATCTAGTTCCATTTGCTTTCTGGGCTTCTTAGCAAGGTGTGAAAATGGAATAGGAGTGGCGTCCTTTATAGCTTCAGCTTACTGGGGTTCTGCACTCCTAGGTTGGGCTGCTTCTGCTTCAGCCATGTCTTGAGCCTCAGCTACTTCTTCAATATTCTCTACCTCAACTGTGTCCGCAGTTGAGGCGTGTTCTGATGGGCCTGATTCCTCTGGATTCCTCTCTTGTAGTGTGGTTCCAGATCTCAGGGTAATAGTATTGATGCCACTCTTGGGGTTGGGTAATAGTTGAGAGGGGAGTCCACCAGAGCTTGAGAACTAGTTGTTAGAGTTATTTAGTGATCTAATTTGTGAGACAAGGGCTTGTAAGGTAGAGTTCAGACCATTTAGAGTAGAAGTAAGGTTATTTTCCATAGCCTGTTGTCTTCGATCAATAGATTGAAGCAACCCATCATTAGGAGATAAAGAGGGGTAAGTGATCTGAGGGGTCTGCTGAGATGCTTGAGGCTGCCTCAGATGAGGTGCTCTGTAGGCCTGATTTTGATTCTGCTGCCTGAAGTTGTTATTGTTATTCCACCTCTGGTTTCCATTGTTATCCCTGCCTCCTCTATTGTGATTGTCCCTCCAACCCTGGTTAGAATTATCTCTCCAGCCTTGGTTGGGGTTATCCTACCATCCATGGTTGTAGCTGCCACCTTGATTGTACCCTTGGTTGGGGCGGTCATAGAAGTTGTGAGTGGCTGCCACAGTGTGGTCTGCCGGTTGGAGTTGCAGAAACTCATCAGTATAATGACTGTAATCTACACAGATTTCGCATACTCTTTGGTGAACCAACTGTTGGCTGTGCTGTGGTGGAGAAGGTTGAACTTGCTGAGCTTGTTGTTGACTTAGTTGCATCTGCTTCAATAAATTGGTCATTTCACATAAGCTCTGAGTTATAGCAGCAGTCTCTTGCTAGAGGATACCTCTGCAACAGCTCTTGACCGACTTTGTTTTTGCCTGTGATTCCTAGTAGATTCAGCTAAGTCGCTGATCAATTGCCATGCCTCTTCCGTAATCTTGTACTTCTTCATAGACCCATTGCTAGCACCTTCCAATGTGGTCCTATCTTGAGATTTCATGCCCTGTGTAAAGTAGCCGAGCAACACTATCTTGTCAATCATATGGTGGGGACATGCTTCCAGAAGATTATCGAAGCGTTCCAAATATTCATAGAGAGTCTCAGATTCATCCTGAACGATCATGGACATGTCTTTCCTTAGTTTATCGGCAACCTCAGCTGGAAAGAATTTCTCCAAAAATCCTCTTCTAAGCATCTCCCAGTTAGAAACAGTTTCTCCGGGTTGAGCGTAGTACCACTCTTTTGCCTTCCCCTCAAGAGAAAATGGGAAAGCCTTTAGCATAATAGAAGTTTCGTCAGTACCATCACACTTAACAGTTGAACAAGCTGTCTGAAAATCCCTAAGGTGCTCGATAGGCTCTTTAGCAGGTAAGCCATGAAACTTGGGCATCAAGTTGAGTAGTGCAGATTTTATTTCAAAATCCACAGCCACTGTTGGGTGGCATGCCTGGAATGGTTGTAGTGTAAAATCAGGGGCTGCAGCCTCCTGGATAGTGACTCTCCTAGGTGCTGCCATGTCACCTGCACGTAAATTAACTGGATCAGTAGAGAGGGAGCTTGTTTCTTCCTTAAATGACATTTCAGGTTCGTCCTCAGAGAGGACTAGCCGACGTTGAGCTTGCCTTATACGTGAAATAGTTCTTTCAATCTCAGGGTCAAATACTGGCAAGCTTGGATCAGAAAGTGAACATGTCATTTAACGAAAGAAACGTGCAGCTCATAGTAACAGAATAAAAAGAAAAAATGCAATTAAATAAATTCCAATCAATAAATTAGCACACTATTGCAACTCCCCGGCAACGGCGCCAAAAATTGACGTGAGCGGAAATTGGCAAATTAAGAATTAATTGGAAAGATAGCGTTGTGAGTACAGTTCTTAACCAGAAAAAATCCACTTGTCAATTTAGAAAAGGGTTGTCACAATTTTAGAAATAAAATACTGGGAGTATGAGTCCCAGGTCGTCTCCCAACGAGTTGCAGGAAGATGTACTATTTTATCAATTAGAGGTTTTCAAAGGGAGTTTTGAATTTGTTGAACAAAAAATTAAATTAGAGAATTTATATGATATAAATAAAATCTTGACCGGGAGAAGATTAATTGGAAGTTCTATCCTTGTTAGAATTTAATCAAGAGCAATCAATAATTATTGATTATTTTAATTTAGTTAACCCTCAACGAATGAAGGAAAGTTAAATTAAAAGTCAACTTCTATTCACAAGTCCTAATCCTCTCCCTTGGGAAGGATTAGAGTTAGTGACTAACAAGCCAACCAACAATGCACCAATTATAATTGAACTCTTGAGTATCTAACCCAAGGTTCTCCTTTTAATCATCTCCCAATCAAGTTAGGGAACTACTCACTCATCATAATTATAGACTTCACAGAATCAATGGGGAAAATAAAAGAAGACATAATAAATAATAATAAAAAGGATTAATTAAAAATAAAAATAGTTCTGTATTAATAACTTGTGAAAATAATCCAATGTAAACTCTGGAGGAATTAAGAATATGGAAGAATAAATGAAAAGTAAATAACAAACTATAGTGACTAGTACCAGAGGTAGACTCTTCTCAAAAGCCAAAGCCAAATTCTTCAAAATCCTAATTATGAATGTTCAAGTGAGAAACCTAGGGGAGGAGTAAATTCATATCTAAAAAACTTGGAATTGTGCGGAATGAATTGTTGTTTTGTCTCTACATGTTTCCTGACTCTAATCTGTGTTTCTGGGCCGAAAACTGGGTTGAAATGCGGCCCAAAATCTTTGCAAGCAACTTTTATAATTCTGCAGATCGCGCACGTTACGCGGCCGTGTCGTCCACTCGTTCGCGTCACTCAGCGATTCTCGTACCACGCATGCGCGTCGTCCACGCCTTCGCGTCGTTCGTGCAGCTTCCAATCCGCACGGCCGCGTCAGGCACGCGGGCGCGTCACTTTGATTCCTTCCATTTTGCACGGTCACGTGAGCCATGCGACCGCGTGACTCCTCGCTTGTCATCTCCTCAATTCCTTGTGTTCCTTCCATTTTCGCATGCTTCCTCTTCATTCCTTACGCCATTCCTGCCCTATGAAGCCTGAAACACTTAACACACAGATCACGGCATCGAATGGTACGAAGAAAGATAAAAATATACAACTAAAAGGTCTTTAGGAAGCAAATTATCAATCATAGAATATTTTTAGGAAGGAATTGTAAATACATGTAAATCATATGAATAAGTGGGCGAAGACTTGATAAAACCACAATATGAATCACAAAATAGTGGTTTATCACCTCCACAGTGAGATAACGCGCATCAATGCCCTTGGGTCGAGGTTTCATGCTCCCTCAGATCCAGGACGCATCCGAGACGGCAATGACCCGGAGAATGGCATCCTAATCAAATACAAACTCAAAGTCATCGCGCTGGAGCAAGAACTGTTGATAACCATCCAAATCCTCCGGTATGGGTGGAACATTAAGCACTCGCCGAATAGTCTCTTCGGAGACCGGGACTTGCTTCCGGCACATATATATCGATTGAAGAGAAGGAAGGTGGTAGTTAGTGTAAAACTCCACTACCCAAGACAAGTTGGCCTCATGTGGCTTCCTCATTAAGAACCCCCCCACTGCCGCCGCTCAATGTGGGGTATCACAAACGGAACAACATGAGCTAGCATGTAACTAAAACAACAATAGATATAATGGTAAGTCACTAGCATGTGATGCAAGAGCGATAGAGGCATGCAAATATGAGGCGTGAGAAGCATATACTCAAACATCTATTAACAAGAAGCAAGTCATAAGGGTTGAGCATATGAATATGAAACATGAAGAGTAATAAGCTCAAGCACATAGGAATAAGCAAGTGGGTGAGAAAAAACACTAAGGGGGAAGCATTAAGTCAAATTTGAAACCAAAACCTCATATGTGCCTTTCATCAAACACTTGGTGTGCAACCTTTAAGCAATGAACAAATGGAGGAAATATAACAATGTAGCATCTCCCTAAGCAATATCAATCATTATAGAGCTCCACATATTGCAAGGAAATCGAATACAAGAAATGAACCTACTATTGCAAGAAGAAACTCTACCCACAACACCCATGAAAAATAGCAAAAGCAAAGGAAAACAACCAAACAAGTAAGCATGAAAAGGGAGCTAACTAAAAAGAAAAACAAGGAAATGCAACTAATGAAAGAGAGAAAAAGAAGTAAAATGGTGCACGAAATTGTGATCATCAACAATGGCGCCAATGAACTTGGTAGCGCTTTCAAACGTGAATCATAGTTAGTCACAACTCCGCACAACTAACCAGCAAGTGCATTGGGTCGTCCAAGTAATACCTTACGTGAGTAAGGGTCGATCCTACGGAGATTGTTGGTATAAAGCAAACTATGGTCATCTTGTAAATCTCAGTTAGGCGGATAATAATAATAATAAAACATAAAATAAAGATAGAAATACTTATGTAAATCATTGGTGAGAATTTCGGATAAGTGTATGGAGATGAATTGTCCCTGTTGGATCTCTGCTTTCCTACTGCCTTCCCTCAATCCTTCTTACTCCTTTCCATGGCAAGCTGTATGTAGGGCATCACCGTTGTCGATGGCTACATCCCATCCTCTCAGTGAAAATGGTCCAAATGCTCTGTCACAGCACGGCTAATCATCTGTCGGTTCTCGATCATGTCGGGATAGAATCCCTTGATTCTTTTGCGTTTGTCATCACGCCCAACAATCGCGAGTTTGAAGCTCGTCACAGTCATTCAATTCCGAAATCCTACTCGGAATACCACAGACAAGGTTAGACTTTCCAGATTCCCATGAATGCCGCCATCAATTCTAGCTTATACCACGAAGATTCTAATTAAGGAATCCAAGAGATATGCGCCCGGTCTAAGGTGGAACGGAAGTGGTTGTCAGTCACGTGTTCATAGGTGAGAATGATGATGAGTGTCACGGATCATCACATTCATCATGTTGAAGTGCAACAAATATCTTAGAATAAGAACAAGCGGAATTGAATAGAAAATATTAGTAATTGCATTGAAACTTGAGGTATAGCAGAGCTCCATACCCTTAATCTATGGTGTATAGAAACTCCACCGTTGAAAATACATAAGTGATGAAGGTTCAGGCATGGCCGAATGGCCAGCCCCCAAACGTGATCAATAGTCTCCTCAGATGAATAATAAAATAAAACTGAGACCAAAGATGTAACGTGGTCAAAAGATCAAAAATACAATCAAAGACCAATCCAAAGACATCTAATACACTAGTAAAAAGTTCTATTTATACTAAACTAGCTACTAGGGTTTACAGAAGTAAGTAATTGATGCATAAATCCACTTCCGGGGCCCACTTGGTGTGTGCTTGGGCTAAGCTTGATTTTTACACGAGCTGAGGCTTATCTTGGAGTTGAATGCCAAGTTGTAACGTATTTTTGGCGTTCAACTCTGGTTCGTGACGTGTTTCTGGCGTTTGACTCCAGAATGTAGCATAGAATTGACGTTGAGCGCCAGTTTACGTCATCTAATCACGAATAAAGTATGGACTATTATATATTGCTGGAAAGCTCTGGATGTCTACTTTCCAAAGCCGTTGAGAGCGCGCCATTTGGAGTTCTGTAGCTCCAGAATATCCATTTGGAGTGCAGGGAGGTCAGAATCCAACAGCATCAGCAGTCCTTTGTCAGCCTTTTATCAGAGTTTTGCTCAGGTCCCTCAATTTCAGCCAGAAATTACCTGAAATCACAGAAAAACACACAAACTCATAGTAAAGTCCAGCAATGTGAATTTATCATAAAAACTAATGAAAACATCCCTAAAAGTAGCTGGATCCTACTAAAAACTATCTAAAAATAATGCCAAAAAGCGTATAAATTATCCGCTCATCACAACACCAAACTTAAATTGTTGCTTGTCCCCAAGCAACTGAAAATCAATTAGGATAAAAAGAAGAGAATATACTATAAATTCCAAAATATCAATGAATATTAATTTTAATTAGATGAGTGGGACTTGTACCTTTTTGCCTCTGAATAGTTTTGGCATCTCACTTTTTCCTTTGAAGTTTAGAATGATTAGCATCTATAGGAACTTAGAATTTCAGATAGTGTTATTAATTCTCCTAGTTAAGTTTGTTGATTCTTGAACATAGATACTTTTATGAGTCTTGGCTGTGGCCCTAAGCACTTTGTTTTCCAGTATTACCACCGGATACATAAATGCCACAGACACATGACTGGGTGAACCTTTTCAGATTGTGACTCAGCTTTGCTAGAGTCCCCAGTTAGAGGTGTCCAGAGCTCTTAAGTACACTCTTTTTGCTTTGGATCACGACTTTAACCACTCAGTCTCAAGCTTTTCACTTGGACCTGCATGCCACAAGCACATGGTTAGGGACAACTTGATTTAGCCGCTTAGGCCTGGATTTTATTTCCTTGAGCCCTCCTATCCATTGATGCTCAAAGCCTTGGATCCTTTTTACCCTTGCCTTTTGGTTTTAAGGGCTATTGGCTTTTTTTGCTTGCTTTTTCTTTTTTTTTTCTATTATATTTTTTTCGCCACTTTTTTTTCGCAAGCTTTTACTTTTTCACTGCTTTTTCTTGCTTCAAGAATCAATTTCATGATTTTTCAGATTATCAATAACATTTCTCTTTGTTCATCATTCTTTCAAGAGCCAACAATTTTAACATTCATAAACAACAAGATAAAAAATAAGCACTGTTCAAGCATTCATTCAGAAAACAAAAAGTATTGTCACCACATCAATATAATTAAACTAATTTCAAGGATAAATTCGAAACTCATGTACTTCTTGTTCTTTTGAATTAAAACATATTTCATTTAAGAAAGGTGAAGGATTTATGGAATTTATTTATAGCTTTAAGACATAGTTACTAAATACTAATGATCATGAGGTAGAGACACAAAACATAAACACACATATAGCATAAAAAAAATGAAAAACAGAAGAATAAGAACAAGAAGTGAGTCCACATTAGTGAGGTTGGTGCCTTTTGAAGGACCAATGGTGCTTTTTGAGCTCCTTTATGTCTCTTCTTTGCCTCTGTTGCATGATCCCTAGTGATTTTGGTGCTTTTAGTTGCTCCCAATAGTTGTGGAGGAAAATGTATCCCCTGAGGTACCTCAGGGATCTCTTGATTTGCAGTCAAATGCTCTACCACTGAGCTATGGATTTTTAAGATGAATCTCTCCATCTCCCATGACTCGGAAGTGGAAGCAATTGTCTTCCCTTTTCTCTTTTCTTTTCTTCTCTTTTTTTTGAGGTTTCTCTGGCCTTAGGTGCTATCAATGGTGATGGAAAAGCAAAAAAGCTATGCTTTTACCACACCAAACTTAGAATGTTGCTCACCCTCGAGCAAAAGAAGAAAGAGTGGAAGGAAAAGAAGAGATGTAGGAGAGGGAGAGATGTGTATGTTTCGGCCATATGGGTGGGATTGGGTGGGAAAGAGATGGATGGATGTGAGTGGTGAAGAGGTGATGGGGAAGAGGGATTAATGTTGAGAAGAGGGGAGAATATGGTAGGTGGGGATCCTGTGGGATCCACAGATCCTGAGATGATCATGTGGGGTCCACAGATCCTGAGGTGTCAAGGATTTACATCTCTGCACCAATTAGGCATGTAAAATGCCTTTCCATGCAATTCTGGTGTTTAAACACCGTAGTGATGCATGTTCTGGGTGTTCAACACCCATGTGCAGCATGTTTCTGGCGTTGAACGCCAATTCCATGCTTGTTTCTGGCGTTCAGCGCCAGTTCTCCTCAGGGTGCATTCCTGGCGTTTGAACGCCAGGATGTTGCTTGTTTCTAGCGTTCAACGCCAAATCCATGCTCTGTTCTGGCGTTGAACACCAGCCAGATGCTCCTTACTGGTGTTTAAACACCAGTAAGTCCTTCATCTAGGGTGTGATTTTTCTTCTGCTGTTTTTGATTCTGTTTTTAATTTTAATAATTTTTTTGTGACTCCACATGATCATGAACCTAATAAAACATAAAAGAAAAATGAAAATAAAATAAAATTAGATAAATAAAAATTGGGTTGCCTCCCAATAAGCACTTTTTTAATGTCAATAGCTTGACAGTGGGCTCTCATGGAGCCTCACAGGTGATCAGTTCAATGTTGTAGACTCCCAACACCAAACTTAGAGTTTGGATGTGGGGATTCAACACCAAACTTAGAGTTTGGCTGTGGCCTCTCAACACCAAACTTAGAGTTTGATTGTGGGGGCTTTGTTTGACTCTGTACTGAGAGAAGGTTTTCATGCTTTCTCTCCATTGTTAAAGAAGAAGATCCTTGAGCCTTAAACACAAGGTAGTCCCCATTCAATTGAAGGACTAATTCTCCTCTGTTAACAACTATCACAGCTCCTGCTGTGGCTAGGAAAGGTCTTCCAAAGATGATGCATTCATCCTCCTCCTTCCTAGTGTCTAAGATTATGAAATCAGCAGGGATGTAAAGGCCTTCAACCTTTACCAACACGTCCTCTACCAATCCATAAGCTTGTCTTACTAACTTGTCTGCCATTTATAATGAGAATAAGGCAGGCTGTACCTCAATGATCCCCAGCTTCTCCATTACAGAGAGTGGCATAAGATTTATGCCTGACCCAAGGTCACACAGAGCTTTCTCAAAGGTCATGGTGCCTATGGTACAGGGTATTATGAATTTTCCATGATCTTGTCTCTTTTGAGGTAAAGTTTGCTGAACCCAGGTATCTAGTTCACTAATGAGCAAGGGAGGTTCACCTTTGCAAGTCTCATTACCAAATAACTTGGCATTTAGTTTTATGATAGCTCCTAGATATTGAGCAACTTGCTCTCCAGTTACATCTTCATCCTCTTCAGAGGAAGAATAGTCTTCAGAGCTCATGAATGACAGAAGGAGGTTTAATGGAATCTCTATGGTCTCTATATGAGCCTCAGATTCCCTTGGGTCCTCAATAGGGAACTCGTTCTTGCTTGAGAGACGTCCCATCAGGTATTCCTCATTGGGATTCATGTCCTCTCCTTCCTCTATAGGTTCGGCCATGTTGATTATATCAATGGCCTTGCACTCTCTTTTTGGATTCTCTTTAGTATTGCTTGGGAGAGTACTAGGAGGAGTTTTAGTGATTTTCTTACTCAGCTGGCCCACTTGTGCCTCTAGATTTCTGATGGAGGACCTTGTCCCACTCATGAAACTTAAAGTGGCCTTAGATAGATTAGAGACTAAATTTGCTAAGTTAGAGGTACTTTGTTCATAATTCTCTGTCTGTTGCTGAGAAGATGATGGATAAGGCTTAATATTGCTGAGCCTATTTCTTCCACCATTATTAAAGCCTTGTTGAGGCTTTTGTTGATCCTTCCATGAGAAATTTGGATGATTTCTCCATGATGAATTATAGGTGTTTCCATAAGGTTCACCCATATAATTTACCTCTGCTATTGCAGGGTTCTCAGGATCATAAGCTTCTTCTTCAGAAGATGCCTCTTTAGTACTGTTGGATGCATTTTTCCATCCATTCAGACTTTGAGAAATCATGTTGACTTGATGAGTCAACATTTTGTTCTAAGCCAATATGGCATTTAAAGCATCAATTTCAAGAACTCCCTTCCTTTGAGGTATCCCATTATTCACAAAATTCCTCTCAGAAGTGTATATGAACTGGTTATTTGCAACCATGTCAATAAGTTCTTGAGCTTTTGCAGGCGTTTTCTTTAGGTGAATGGATCCACCTGCAGAATGGTCCAGTGACATCTTAGAGAACTCAGATAGACCATAATAGAATATATCTATCATGGTCCATTCTGAAAACATGTCAGAAGGACATCCTTTGGTCATCTGCTTGTATCTTTCCCAAGCTTCATAGAGGGATTCACCATCTTTTTGTTTGAAGGTTTGAACATTCACTCTAAGCTTGCTCAGCTTTTGAGGAGGAAAGAACTTAGCCAAAAAGGCCGTGACCAGCTTATCCTAGGAGTCCAGGCTATCTTTATGTTGAGAGTTCAACCATGCTCTAGCTCTGTCTCTTACAGCAAAAGGGAAAAGTATGAGCCTGTAAACTTTAGGATCTACTCTATTAGTCTTAACAGTCTCAAAGATCTGCAAGAACTCAGTTAAGAACTGGTAAGGATCTTCTGATGGAAGTCCATGAAACTTGCAGTTCTATTGCATTAGAGCAACTAATTGAGGTTTCAACTCAAAATTGTTTGCTCCTATGGTAGAAATTGAGATGCTTCTTCCATCAAACTTGGAAGTAGGTGTAGTATAATCACCAAGCATCCTTCTTGCATTATTGTTGTTGGGTTCGGCTGCCATCTCCTTTTCTTGTTCAAAAATTTCAGCAATGTTGTCTCTGAATTGTTGTAATTTAGCTTCTCTTAGTTCCTCTTCAGAGTCCTTTCAGGTTCTGGATCAGCTTCAACAAGAATGCCTTTTTCCTTGTTCCTACTCATATGAAAGAGAAGAGAACATAAAAAAAAGAGGAATCCTCTATGTCACAGTAAAGAGGTTCCTTATTATTAGTAGAAGAAGAAGGGAATAAAGAAAGGAGAATCCAAACACAAGGGTAAGGATAGGGCAGTGATTTAAGATGAAGAGAGGTGAAGAGAGGTGTTAGTGAATGAATAAATAAATAGGAAAAGATGAGAGAGGGAGAAATTTTCGAAATTAAATTTTGAAAAGGAGTTAAATGATTTTCAAAAATAAAGATAAGAAATGAAATTAAAATTAAAATTTAAAACAATTAACTAAATAAAAAGAATTTTTGAAAAAGAGGGAGGTATTTTTGAAAATTAGAGAGAGAAAAGTTGTTAGGTGGTTTTGAAAAAAGATAAGAAACAAACAAGAAGTTAAATAGTTAGTTGAAAAAGATTTGAAAATCAAATTTGAATAGATAAGAAGACAAGAAGATAAGAAGTTAGAAAAGATATTTTAAAATCAAATTTTTGAAAAAAGATAAAATTTAAAAAAAAAGATATGATATAAAAAGATATGATTAAAAAGATATGGTTAGAAAAGATTTAATTTTTAAAATTAAAATTAATTACTTGACTAATAAGAAACTACAAGATATGATTCTAGAATTCAAAGATTGAACCTTTCTTAACAAGAACGTAACAAACTTCAAATTTTAGAATCAATCACATTAATTGTTAGTAAATTTTCGAAAATTTTGAAATAAAATTAAGAAAAAGATTTTTGAAAAATTCAAATAAAAAATTCGAAAATAAATAAAAAATGAAAAATAATTGATTTTTGAAAAAGATTTTGAAAAGATAAGATTTTTAAATTTGGAATTTTGACTTCACTAACAAGAAATAACTAATTTTAAAAATTTTTTGACTAAGTCAACCCAAAATTTCGAAATTTATGAGAAAAACAAGGAAAAGATATTTTTTTATTTTTGAAATTTTAATTATGAGAGAGAAAAACTTAAAAAATGACTCACAACATTAAAATTATGAATCAAAACACATAATGCATGCAAGAACACTATGAATGTCAAGATGAACACCAAGAATATTTTGAAGATCATGATGAACATCAAGAACATATTTTTGAAAAATTTTTGATGCAAAGAAAACATGCAAGATACAAACTTAGAAATCTTTAATGCTTATACAATATGAATGCAAAGATGCACATGAAAAACAATAAAAGACACAAAGCAAGAAAACATCAAGATCAAACAAGAAGACTTACCAAGAACAACTTGAAGATCATGAAGAACACTATGAATGCATGAATTTTTGAAAATTGCAAGAACAATATGAATATGCAATTGACACCAAACTTAAAATATGACACAAGACTCAAACAAGAAACACAAAAATATTTTTTATTCTTATAATTTTATGATTTTTTTGGATTTTCTTTTAATTTTTTTTCGAAAAACATATATAGAACAAAAAAAGAAAATAAGAAATCCAAAATTTTTAATAAGAATTCCAAGAATCTTTCAATATTAGCCTAAAGCTCCAATCCAAGGGTTGGGCATGGCTTAATAGCCAGCCAGCTTTAGAAGATATAAATTAGGCATGTAACAACTGATATTTCAATTAACTTGCCTCTATGCTGATGGTTTTGAAGCCTCAATCCAATTTAGTTAGACATGGCTTTACAGCCAGCTAAGCTTTAACATACTTTATGAAACACTAGAATTCATTCTTAAAAATTTTGAATAATTTTTCGAAAACAAAGAAACAAAATTTTGAAAAATATTATTTTGAAAACTTTTTGAAAAGAAAAATAAAAAGAAAATTACCTAATCTGAACAACAAGACGAACCGTCAGTTGTCCATACTCGAACAATCCCCGGCAGCGGCGCCAAAAACTTGGTGCACGAAATTGTGATCATCAACAATGGCGCCAATGAACTTGGTAGCGCTCTCAAACGTGAATCACACTTAGTCACAACTCAGCACAACTAACCAGCAAGTGTACTGGGTCGTCCAAGTAATACCTTACGTGAGTAAGGGTCGATCCCACGGATATTGTTGGTATGAAGCAAGCTATGGTCATCTTGTAAATCTCAGTTAGGCGGATAATAATTGATTATGGAGTTATCGAATAATAATAATAAATAAAACATAAAATAAAGATAGAAATACTTATGTAAATCATTGGTGAGAATTTCGGATAAGTGTATGGAGATGAATTGTCCCTGTTGGATCTCTGCTTTCCTACTGCCTTCCCTCAATTCTTCTTATTCCTTTCCATGGCAAGCTGTATGTAAGGCATCACTGTTGTCAATGGCTACATCCCATCCTCTCAGTGAAAATGGTCCAAATGCTCTGTCACAGAACGGCTAATCATCTGTCGATTCTCGATCATGTCAGAATAGAATCCCTTGATTCTTTTGCGTTTGTTATCACGCCCAACAATCGCGAGTTTGAAGCTCGTCACAGTCATTCAATTCTGGAACCCTACTCGGAATACCACAGACAAGGTTAGACTTTCCGGATTTCCATGAATGCCGCCATCAATTCTAGCTTATACCACGAAGATTCTGATTAAGGAATCCAAGAGATATGCGCCCGGTCTAAGGTGGAACGAAAGTGGTTGTCAGTCACGCGTTCATAGGAGAGAATGATGATGAGTGTCACGGATCATCACATTCATCATGTTGAAGTGTAACGAATATCTTAGAATAAGAACAATGATGAGCGGATAATTTATACACTTTTTGGCATTGTTTTTAGTATGTTTTTAGTATCTTTTAGTTAGTTTTTATTATATTTTTATTAGTTTTTAGTTAAAATTCACTTTTCTGGACTTTACTATGAGTTTGTGTGTTTTTCTGTGATTTCAGGTATTTTCTGGCTGAAATTGAGGGATCTGAGCAAAAATCTGATCCAGAGACTCAAAAGGACTGCAGATGCTGTTGGATTCTGACCTCCCTGCACTCGAAGTGGATTTTCTGGAGCTACAGAAGCCCAATTGGCGCGCTCTCAACGGCTTTGGAAAGTAGACATCCTGGGCTTTCCAGCAATATATGATAGTCCATACTTTGCCCAAGATTTGATGGCCCAAACCGGCATTCAAAGTCACCTCAGGAAATCCCAGCGTTAAACGCTGGAACTGGCACCCAAATGGGAGTTAAACGCCCAAACTGGCACTAAAGCTGGCGTTTAACTCCAAGAGGAGTCTCTGCACGAAATTTGCTTCATTGCTCAGCCCAAGCACACACCAAGTGGGCCCGGAAGTGGATTTTTATGTCATTTACTCATTTCTGTACACCTTAGGTTACTAGTTTTCTATAAGTAGGACCTTTGACTATTGTATTAGAAGTCTTTGGATCTTTATATCTTTTGATCACTTTAGATCTCTAGATCACTGGGAGGCTGGCCATTCGGCCATGCCTAGACCTTATGCTTATGTATTTTCAACGGTGGAGTTTCTACACACCATAGATTAAGGTGTGGAGCTCTGCTGTACCTCGAGTATTAATGCAATTACTATTGTTCTTCCATTCAATTCCGTTTGTTCTTTATCCAAGATATCACTTGTTCTTCAACTTGATGAAGGTGATGATTGACGCCCATCACCATTCTCACCCATGAACAAAGTGACTGACAACCACTCTTGTTCTACTAGCTTCCGAGGCTTGGTGAATATCTCTTGGATTCCTGATTGCACGATGCATGGTTGATCGCCTGACAAACGAGCCAGCCATTCCGTGAAGTCAGAATCTTCGTGGTATAGGCAAGAATTGATGGCAGCATTCAAGAGAATCCGGAAGGTCTAACCTTGTCTGTGGTATTCTGAGTAGGATTCAATGACTGAATGACTGTGACGTGCTTCAAACCTGTAACTTACTGGGCATTAGTGACAGACGCAAAAGAATCACTGGATTCTATTCCAGTAGGGGAGGGAACCACACCGGTGATTGGCAGCACTGTGACAGAGTGTGTGCATTAGCTTTCACTGCGAGGATGGGAGGTAGCTGCTGACAACAGTGAGACCCTACACGAGTTTGCCATGGAAAGGAGTAAGAAGAATTGGATGAAGACTGTAGGAAAGCAGAGAGACGGAAGGGAAGGCATCTTCATGCGCTTATCTGAAGTTCCTACCAATGAATTACATAAGTATCTCTATCTTTATCTTTTATGTTATTTTCGTTCATCACCATATACATTTGAGTTTTCCTGACTAAGATTTACAAGATGACCATAGCTTGCTTCAATACTAACAATCTCCGTGGGATCGACCCTTACTCGCGTAAGGTTTATTACTTGGACGACCCAGTGCACTTGCTGGTTAGTTGTGCGAAGTTGTGTAATGCCATGGTATTGAGCTACCACGTTTTTGGAGCCATTACCGGGGATTATGAGAGTTGTGAAAAAGTATTGTTCACAATTTCGCCCACCAAGTTTTTGGCGCCGTTGCCGGGGATTGTTCAAGTTTTGAGCAAGCTTTTGGTAACATCAGTGCCAAGATCCGGCAACAACATCAAGTTTTTGGTGTTATTGCCCGGGATTGTTTAGGCTGGACAACTGACGGTTCATCTTGTTGCTTAGATTAGGTATTTTTTTTCAGAGCTCTTAAGAATGAATTCTAGTGTTTCAAGGTGATGTTCTTATCATCACCAAAGCTGATTGATCTTCATCAATTTAGCTCTTGAATGCAATGTCCTGCTGAAGCTTGGCCGGCCATGTCTAATTTCTTTAGACTAAAGCTTTAGACTAACATTGCATGATTCCTGGAATTCTCATTAAGAATTTTGATACCTTTATTTTCTTTTTCTACATAATTTTCGAAAAATCCAAAAAAAAATTATAAAATCATAAAATCCAAAAATATTTCTTTTTTTGAGTCTAGAGTCTCATCTTAAGTTTAGTGTCAATTGCATGTTTCTGTTCTTATTGCATTCATGCATGTGTCCTCATTGATCTTCAAGTTGTTCTTGATGATTTCCTTGTTCTGATCTTTGAATTCTATTGACTTGAGTGTTTTGTGTGTCTCATATGCATTTTCGTTTTGTTAGTGTCAGTAGTATACAAACTGCTAAGTTTGGTGTCTTGCATGCATTGTCATTTGATTCTTGTTGCATTTTGGTTTGTCCTTATTATTAAAAATCCAAAAATATTTTTAATTTGTGTCTTTTCAAGTCAATAATACAGAGAATTGAAGATTCAGAACATACAGCAGAGGAATTGCACAGAAAAAGCTGGGCGTTCAAAACGCCCAGTGAAGAAGGACAGACTGGCGTTTAAACGCCAGCCAGGGTACCTGGTTGGGCGTTTAACGCCCAAAAGGGTAGCATTTTGGGCGTTAAACGCCAGAATGTATACCATTCTGGGCGTTTAACGCCAGGATGGCTAGGGGAGGAAGATTTTGTTTTCAAATCAGATTTTTTCTAAGTTTTCAAAATCTTTTCAAAATCAAATCTTTTTCAAATCAATTTTCAATCAAATCTTTTTCAAAATTAACTCCTTTCTTTTTTCAAAGATACTTATTAACAATTAATGATTTGATTGAACATTTTTTGCCTTTTCTGTTGAGGAAGGTTTTATGTTTGATTCATATCTTTTCTTGTTAGGCAAGTCATTAATTTTTAAAATCATATCTTTTCAAATTGTTTTCAAATCATATCTTTTAAAATTGTTTTCAAATCATATCTTCTCAATCACATCTTTTTAAAACCAATCATATCTTCTTAACCACATCTTTTTCAAAATAGTTTTCAATCAAATGTTTCTGATTTCTAATTTCAAAATCTTTTTCAAAAATCACTTGATTTCTTTTCCACTTTCATTTTCGAAAATTAAGTAATGTTTTTCAAAAATGTTTCCAAATTTCCCACTTAATTTTCGAAAATCACTTCCCTCCTTCTCACATCCTTCAATTTATGGACTAACACTATCCCTTAATGCAAAATTCGAACTCCATCTTCTTTGATAAGTTCGAATTTTCCACTTCTGTCTTCTACTCTTCTTTTCCTCTGACACTTCAAGGAATCTCTATACTGTGACATAGAGGATTCCACATTTTCTTGTTTCCTTCTCTTTCTTATGAGCAGGAGCAAAGACAAAGGCATTCTTGTTGAGGCTGATCCTGAACCTGAAAGGACCTTGAAGAGAAAGCTAAGAGAAGCCAAAGCACAACTCTCTTTAGAGCACCCGAACGAACTCTTCAAGGAAGAAGAACTCATGGCAGCCGAAAACAACAACAATGCCAACAATGCAAGGAAGGTGCTTGGTGACTTTACTGCACCTACTCCCGATTTCTATGGGAGAAGCATCTCTATCCCTGCCATTGGAGCAAACAACTTTGAGCTTAAGCCTCAATTAGTTTCTCTAATGCAACAGAATTGCAAGTTCCATGGACTTCCACTGGAAGATCCTCATCAGTTTTTAGCTGAATTCTTGCAAATCTGTGACACAGTCAAGACTAATGGGGTAGACCCTGAGGTCTACAGACTGATGCTATTCCCTTTTGCTGTAAGAGACAGAGCTAGAACATGGTTGGACTCTCAACCTAAAGAAAGCCTGGACTCTTGGGAAAAGCTAGTCAATGCCTTCTTGGCAAAGTTCTTTCCACCTCAAAAATTGAGTAAGCTTAGAGTGGAAGTCCAAACCTTCAGACAGAAGGAAGGAGAATCCCTCTATGAAGCTTGGGAAAGATACAAACAATTGATCAGAAAGTGTCCCACTGATATGCTTTCTGAATGGAGCATCATAGGTATTTTCTATGATGGTCTCTCTGAACTGTCCAAGATGTCTTTGGATAGCTCTTCTGGAGGATCTCTTCATCTGAAGAAGACGCCTACTGAAGCTCAAGAACTGATTGAAATGGTTGCAAATAACCAATTCATGTACACTTCTGAAAGAAATCCTGTGAACAATGGGACTAGTCAGATGAAAGGAGTTCTTGAGATTGACACTCTGAATGCCATATTGGCTCAGAACAAAATATTGACTCAACAAGTCAATATGATTTCTCAAAGTCTGTCTGGGATGCAAAATGCACCAAGCAGTACTAAGGAAGCTTCATCTGAGGAAGAAGCTTATGATCCTGAGAACCCTTCAATAGAAGAGGTGAATTACATGGGAGAACCCTATGGAAACACCTACAATCCTTCATGGAGGAATCATCCAAATCTTTCATGGAAGGATCAACAGAGACCTCAACAAGGTTTCAACAATAATAATGGTGGAAGGAACAGGTTTAGCAATAGCAAGCCTTTTCCATCATCTTCTCAGCAACAGACAGAGAGTTCTAAGCAGAATACCTCTGACTTAGCAACTATGGTCTCTGATCTGATCAAAACCACTCAAAGTTTCATGACTGAAACTAGGTCCTCCATCAGAAATCTGGAAGGACAAGTGGGTCAGCTGAGCAAGAAAATTACTGAACTCCCTCCAAGTACTCTTCCAAGCAATACAGAAGAAAATCCAAAAGGAGAGTGCAAAGCCATTAACATGGCCGAATTCTGGGAGGAAGAAGAGGCAGTGAACGCCACTGAGGAAGACCTCACTGAACGTCCACTGACCTCCAATGAGTTCCCCAATGAGGAACCTTGGGAATCTGAGGCTCAAACTGAGACCATAGAGATTCCATTGGACTTACTCCTGCCATTCATGAGCTCTGATGAGTATTCTTCCTCTGAAGAGGATGAGTATGTCACTGAAGAGCAAGTTGCTAAATACCTTGGAGCAATCATGAAGCTAAATGACAAGTTATTTGGAAATGAGACTTGGGAGGATGAATCCCCTTTGCTCACCAAAGAACTGAATGACTTGTCTAGGCAGAAACTACCTCAAAAGAGGCAAGATCCTGGGAAGTTTTCTATACCTTGTACCATAGGCACCATGACCTTCAAAAAGGCCTTGTGTGACTTAGGGTCAAGTGTAAACCTCATGCCCTTCTCTGTAATGGAGAAGTTAGGAATTTTAGAGGTGCAAGCTGCAAAAATCTCACTAGAGATGGCAGACAACTCAAGAAAACAAGCCTATGGACTTGTAGAGGATGTTCTTGTTAAAGTTGAAGACCATTACATCCCTACTGATTTCATAGTCCTAGAGACTGGGAAGTGCATGGATGAATCCATCATCCTTGGCAGACCCTTCCTGGCCACAGCAAAGGCTGTGATTGATGTTGATAGAGGAGAGTTGATCATTCAAGTGAATGAAGAATCCTTGGTGTTTAAGGCCCAAGGATATACCTCTGTCATCATGGAGAGGAAGCATGAAGGGCTTCTCTCAAAACAGAGCCAAACAGAGCCCCCACAATCAAACTCTAAGTTTGGTGTTGGGAGGCCACAACCAAACTCTAAGTTTGGTGTTGAACCCCCACAATCAAACTCTAAGTTTGGTGTTGGGAGGCCACAACCAAACTCTAAGTTTGGTGTTGAACCCCCACATTCTTTACTCTAAGTTTGGTGTTGGGAGGTTCCAACACGGTTCTGAGCATTTCTGAGGCTCCATGAGAGTCCTCTGTCAAGCTAATGACAATAAAGAAGCGCTTGTTGGGAGGCAACCCAATGTTTTATAATTAATTATTTTCTTTTGTTATTTTATCTTTTTTGTAGGTTGATGATCATAAGAGGTCACAAAAATAATGAAAAAAGCAAAAACAGAATGAAAAACAGGAAGAAAAACAGCACACCCTGGAGGAAGATGCTGCTGGCGTTCAAACGCCAGTAAGCCTAGCAGTTGGGCGTTTCACGCCCAGTCTGGCACCATTCTGGGCGTTTAACGCCAGAAAGGGGCACCAGACTGGCGTTAAACGCCAGGAAAGGGCAAGAACCTGGCGTTAAACGCCAGGAATGGGCACCAGCCCGGCGTTTAACGCCAGAATTAGCTCAAAACGTGTTTTTGAGTGCCTTTTGGTGCAGGGATGACTTTTCCTTGACACCTAAGGATCTGTGGACCCCACAGGATCCCCACCAACCCCACCACCCTCTCTCTTCTTCACCCATTCACCAATCACCTCAACACCCATATATAAACCCTTCTTCAACCCTTCATTTTCACACAACCTAAACACCACTTCTCCCCCTCTTTGGCCGAACACACCACCATCTCCCTCTTCCTCCTTTCTTCTTCTTCTACTCTCTTCTTTCTTCTTTTGCTCGAGGACGAGCAAACCTTTTAAGTTTGGTGTGGTAAAAGCATTGCTTTTCCATAACCATTTATGGCATCCAAGGCCGGAGAAACCTCTAGAAAGAGGAAAGGGAAGGCAAAAGCTTCCACCTCCGAGTCATGGGAGATGGAGAGATTCACCTCAAGGGATGTACTTTCCTCCACAAGACTATTGGGAGCAACTGAACACCTCCCTAGGAGAATTGAGTTCCAACATGGGACAACTAAGGGTGGAGCACCAAGAACACTCCATTCTCCTCCATGAAATTAGAGAAGATCAAAGAATCATGAGAGAGGAGCAACAAAGACAAGGAAGAGACATTGAGGAGCTCAAGCACTCCATAAGACCTTCAAGAGGAAGAAAGAGCCGCCATCACTAAGGTGGACCCGTTCTTTGATTTCCTTGTTCTTTATTCTTCTGTTTTTCGAATTTTATGCTTATGTTTGTCCATGTTTGTGTCTTATGATCATTAGTGTCTTAGTATCAATGCCTTAAAGTTATGAATGTCCTATGAATCCATCACCTTTCTTAAAAGAAAACTGTTTTTATCACAAAAGAACAAGAAGTACAGGATTTCAAATTCATCTTTAAAACTAGCTTAATTAGTTTGATGTGGTGACAACACTTTTTGTTTTCTGAATGTATGCTTGAACAGTGCATATATCTTTTGAATTTGTTGTTCATGAATGTTAAAATTGTTGGCTCTTGAAAGAATGATGAAAAAGGAAACATGTTACTGAGGATCTGAAAAATCATAAAAATGATTCTTGAAGCAAGAAAAAGCAGTGAATACAAAAAAAAAAAAAAAGAGAGAGAGAGAGAAAAACGAAAAAAAAAGGAGAGAAAGAAAAAGAAAAAGAAAAAGAAAAAAAATAAAGTTGTGATCCAAGGCAAAAAGAGTGTGCTTAAGAACCCTGGACACCTCTAATTGGGGACTTTAGCAAAGCTGAGTCACAATCTGAAAAGGTTCACCCAATTATGTGTCTGTGGCATGTATGTATCCGGTGGTAATACTGGAAAACAGAGTGCTTTGGGCCACGGCCAAGACTCAATAAGTAGCTGTGTTCAAGAATCATCATACTTAACTAAGAGAATCAATAACACTATCTGGATTCTGAGTTCCTAAAGAAGCCAATCATTCTGAATTTCAAAGGATAAAGTGAGATGCCAAAACTGTTCGGAGGCAAAAAGCTACTAGTCCCGCTCATCTAATTTGGAGCTAAGTTTCATTGATAATTTGGAGTCTATAGTATATTCTCTTCTTTTTATCTTATTTGATTTTCAGTTGCTTGAGGACAAGCAACAATTTAAGTTTGGTGTTGTGATGAGCGGATAATTTATACACTTTTTGGCATTGTTTTTAGTATGTTTTTAGTATCTTTTAGTTAGTTTTTATTATATTTTTATTAGTTTTTAGTTAAAATTCACTTTTCTGGACTTTACTATGAGTTTGTGTGTTTTTCTGTGATTTCAGGTATTTTCTGGCTGAAATTGAGGGATCTGAGCAAAAATCTGATCCAGAGACTCAAAAGGACTGCAGATGCTGTTGGATTCTGACCTCCCTGCACTCGAAGTGGATTTTCTGGAGCTACAGAAGCCCAATTGGCGCGCTCTCAACGGCTTTGGAAAGTAGACATCCTGGGCTTTCCAGCAATATATGATAGTCCATACTTTGCCCAAGATTTGATGGCCCAAACCGGCATTCAAAGTCACCTCAGGAAATCCCAGCGTTAAACGCTGGAACTGGCACCCAAATGGGAGTTAAACGCCCAAACTGGCACTAAAGCTGGTGTTTAACTCCAAGAGGAGTCTCTGCACGAAATTTGCTTCATTGCTCAGCCCAAGCACACACCAAGTGGGCCCGGAAGTGGATTTTTATGTCATTTACTCATTTCTGTACACCTTAGGTTACTAGTTTTCTATAAGTAGGACCTTTGACTATTGTATTAGAAGTCTTTGGATCTTTATATCTTTTGATCACTTTAGATCTCTAGATCACTGGGAGGCTGGCCATTCGGCCATGCCTAGACCTTATGCTTATGTATTTTCAACGGTGGAGTTTCTACACACCATAGATTAAGGTGTGGAGCTCTGCTGTACCTCGAGTATTAATGCAATTACTATTGTTCTTCCATTCAATTCCGCTTGTTCTTTATCCAAGATATCACTTGTTCTTCAACTTGATGAAGGTGATGATTGACGCCCATCACCATTCTCACCCATGAACAAAGTGACTGACAACCACTCTTGTTCTACTAGCTTCCGAGGCTTGGTGAATATCTCTTGGATTCCTGATTGCACGATGCATGGTTGATCGCCTGACAAACGAGCCAGCCATTCCGTGAAGTCAGAATCTTCGTGGTATAGGCAAGAATTGATGGCAGCATTCAAGAGAATCCGGAAGGTCTAACCTTGTCTGTGGTATTCTGAGTAGGATTCAATGACTGAATGACTGTGACGTGCTTCAAACCTGTAACTTACTGGGCGTTAGTGACAGACGCAAAAGAATCACTGGATTCTATTCCAGTAGGGGAGGGAACCACACCGGTGATTGGCAGCACTGTGACAGAGTGTGTGCATTAGCTTTCACTGCGAGGATGGGAGGTAGCTGCTGACAACAGTGAGACCCTACACGAGTTTGCCATGGAAAGGAGTAAGAAGAATTGGATGAAGACTGTAGGAAAGCAGAGAGACGGAAGGGAAGGCATCTTCATGCGCTTATCTGAAGTTCCTACCAATGAATTACATAAGTATCTCTATCTTTATCTTTTATGTTATTTTCGTTCATCACCATATACATTTGAGTTTGCCTGACTAAGATTTACAAGATGACCATAGCTTGCTTCAATACTAACAATCTCCGTGGGATCGACCCTTACTCGCGTAAGGTTTATTACTTGGACGACCCAGTGCACTTGCTGGTTAGTTGTGCGAAGTTGTGTAATGCCATGGTATTGAGCTACCACGTTTTTGGAGCCATTACCGGGGATTATGAGAGTTGTGAAAAAGTATTGTTCACAATTTCGCCCACCAAACAAGCGGAATTGAATAGAAAATAGTAGTAACTGCATTGAAACTTGAGGTATAGTAGAGCTCCACACCCTTAATTTATGGTGTGTAGAAACTCCACCGTTGAAAATACATAAGTGATGAAGGTTCAGGCATGGCCGAATGGCCAGCCCCCAAACGTGATCAATAGTCTCCTCAGATGAATAATAAAATAAAACTGAGACCAAAGATGTAACGTGGTCAAAAGATCAAAAATACAATCAAAGACCAATCCAAAGACGTCTAATACACTAGTAAAAAGTTCTATTTATACTAAACTAGCTACTAGGGTTTACAAAAGTAAGTAATTGATGCATAAATCCACTTCCGGGGCCCACTTGGTGTGTGCTTGGGCTGAGCTTGATTTTTACACGAGCTGAGGCATATCTTGGAGTTGAACGCCAAGTTGTAACGTGTTTTTGGCGTTCAACTCTGGTTCGTGACGTGTTTCTGGCGTTCGACTCCAGAATGCAGCATGGAACTGGCATTGAGCGCCAGTTTACGTCATCTAATCACGAATAAAGTATAGACTATTATATATTGCTGGAAAGCTCTGGATGTCTACCTTCCAAATCTGTTGAGAGCGCATCATTTGGAGTTCTATAGCACCAAAAAATTCATTTCGAGTGCAGGAAGGTTAGAATCCAACATCATCAGCAGTCCTTTGTCAGCCTTTTATCAGAGTTTTGCTCAGGTCCCTCAATTTTAGCCAGAAATTACCTGAAATCACAGAAAAACAAACACACTCATAGTAAAGTCCAGAAATGTGAATTTAGCATAAAAACTAATGAAAACATCCCTAAAAGTAGCTGGATCCTACTAAAAACTATCTAAAAACAATGCCAAAAAGCGTATAAATTATCCGCTCATCATAAAACAAAGAAAAATGAGGGGTAAGAGTACCTTGAAAGGGAGAAGAAGGTAGTGGAGAATGCAAGTGAGAGAAGGGGAGGACAGAAAGAGAGGGAAAAGAAGAGTGTGGGACCGCCGGAGGTGGTGGTCGCTGGTAGTGAGTGCCGCCGGTGGTAGGGGAGGAAAAAGGGGAATAGTGGTGGTTGAAGTGGTAGAGAATGTGAGATTAGAGGAAGAAGATGGAAATAAAAGAAGAGGGGTGGAGAATTTGAAAATAGGCGCGCTGCAGTGTTTTAGCATCGTAGGATCGACGCGCACGCGCTCTCCACGTGTAACAACCCTAGTTTTTGGAAATCAATTAATTTGTTATTTTTGATTTATTTTATTTGTTGATAATTTTATTTTAAGAAAATTATTTTACTAAATGTAATTAAATGGAGTTCCATGATAATCGAAGTTTAAATTAATTAGAATTTTTATATAATCTTTATTAGATATTTGGTATGATTGAAATTATAATTTTGATAATTGAAAAATAAGAAGAATTGTATAATTTAATTTAAATAAATTCTATTTTGAATGAATTATGTTATTAATTTGAACTCGTAGAAATTAATTTATTAGAAATAATTAGATTAATTTTTACAAATACTTTAAGTTTACGTCAAATAATATTTATGTACAATCTTTATTATAAATAGTTATTTTATAAGTTGAAATTAAAATTTTGATGATAGAAAAATAATAAAGATTTATATGATTTAATTTAGAAAATTGATATTTGAATTTAAATTGTACTTTACAAAATATAATTAACTTGTTCATTTTATAATTTAAATTAGAAATAATTGATTAAACTTAACAACATGTTGATAAATAATGTTTCTAAATATTTTTAATAGAGTATATTTGGTTTTAAAATTATCCTACCTTCCAATTTTATCAAACAGAAAATCTCTGCATACAAGCCATTAGGGCTTGTATGCTTTACAAGTTCATTAACCAATAAACCCCTTAAAACGCGCTGCAACCCTACGTCTAATACACGCGCTATATAATTACCAAATTTAAAAGATTTGTTTCCTTTCTTCGTTCTTCTTCTCGTTCTTCTTCTTCTGGTTCTTCTTTTTCTCGTTCTTCTTCTTCTCGTTTTTTTCTCTTTTAACTCCAGCTTCGTTTTCTATCGATTTTTGTTTACTGAAATCATAGTTTGGATTTGTTTTGAAGATAATGGTTGATTCAACGTTAGATTCTCAGCTGAATCAGGGCGAAGTGGATTATGAATTTGAATCTAACGAAGTTCCTGAGGTTTGATTTACATACGTTTACTCTGAATTTTGTTGTAGTAATTTGTATAGCATTGTGAAGCTGAATAATTCGTGAACATTGACTGTGAGACTAACGCGTCAACATAAATCTGTGGATTGAATGTAATGTATTAGTTTTGATTGATTATCTGGAATTTATAGCAGACGCTCGGGTGTAGATCAGAGCTTTCTTTGGGTGTATTTGTTTCGGTAGTGTGGGTGTATTTACATTTATGGCTTTTTCTGTTATTTTAGCTGAGTTGTTGTCGTTCGGGTGTATTATATCAGGCATGATTGGGTGTGTTTTTAGTTTTTTGTGACGGTGTATTCTGCAGCATGTGTGTTTACAACTTATGGCTTTTATTGTCATTTTAGTTGAGTTGGTGCCGTTCGGGTGTATTATATTTGCAATAGTTGGGTGTATTTATAGTTTTTGACATGGTGTATTCTGCAGCCTCTCTCTGTTGTTGATGACCAGTTTATTCTGAAGGTTTGAATGACCTTTACCACCCTTGAAGATGCTGGAAAATTTTACAGGAACTATGCCAAGGTTGCATGTTTTTCTACAAGAGTTCGGAGCACAAATAGGAAGGGAAACGAGATTAAGAATCAATTGATTACATGTAGCAGAGAGAGAAAATTGAAATCTAAAATATCCCCGACCGAGAAGATGAATCCGACAGCCGGTTTAAACTGTCCTGCAAGAATTTATATACACACATTGAAGGATGTCGGTGCTTGGATCATTTCAAAGGTTGTGCTGGATCATTCACACCCCTGCTGTCCAAGTAAAGCAGAGATGCTCAAACAGCACAGGGAACTAAGCATGTCCATTCGTCGTACAATAGAGAATAACGAGGAGGCCGGTATCAGACCAGGCAAAACCTACCAATCATTTGTTGCGGCTGCCGGTGATCACTGCGTATTAAATTTTATCGAAAAGGACGTGAGGAATTACATTAGCAGGGAAGTGTGGAATGTTTCCGAACAACAAGATGCAAAAGAATTCGGGAAATATTTGTTAAGAATGAAAGAAAAGAATCAGAATTTCTTTTTTGAGCTTGAACTCGAGGAGGATCAATTGATTAAGTTGGCTTTTTGGGCCAATGCAAGAAGTAGAGCTGCCTTTGAGTATTTCGGAGACGTCATTTCATTTGACACCACCTACAATACAAACAGGTAACAAACTGCCCCTGTTTATGTTGCTAAATTAATGTATTTTTATGAATCCGCAGCAGAGGTGTATATTGGCTGTTTTTTTGGGTGTATACGAAGCATGTGTTTGGGTGTACCTAATGATTTTGCATTCTGCACTATGGTAATTTGTTTTTAGGTATAATTTGGTCTATGGTTCTTTTGTTGGGGTGATTCACCACGGTCAGTCAACACTTCTTGGATGCTCTTTGATGAAAAATAAAGAAATTGAATCATTCAAATGGTTATTTCAATGTTGGCTTCGTTGCATGGGAGGAAACGCTTCGAAAGGGTTTCTCACCGATCAATGCGCATCAATGAAAAGGACTTTAGATGCCTGTATGCCAACAACAATTCACCGTTGGTGTATTTGGCACATCATGAAGAAGATTCCAAGCAAATTAAACGGGTACAAGGGACATGCAGATATTGAACGAGAAATGAGCCAAATTATTTTTAACTCTCATAACAAAGACTCATTCGATAGGAATTGGAATGATTTTCTGCTGAATTTTGGTCTTCTGGACAACAAGTGGCTTTCAGGTAATGTTTGTTTAAAATCTGCAGCAGAGGTGTATTTATAGTCTGTGTTTGGGTGTATTATGCAGATCTGTATGAGACCGTCATATATGGGTTCCTATCTATCTGGATCACCACTTCTGGGCAGGGATGAGAAGCACACAAAGGAGCGAGAGCATGCATTCATTTTTTAACAAGTTTATCATCTGGAACAGCTCGCTTATTCAGTTCGTCAAACAATGCGATAATTGCCTCGGAAGCAGGGAGCAAGCAGAGAGAGAATCAGATGCTGCAGATTTTCATACGGTCATACTGTGTGCAACCAAATCCTCCATTGAAGCTCAGTTTCAAGATGTGTACACTCATCAAAAGTTTAGGGAAGTCCAAGCGCAATTCAAAGGAAAGGCGAATTGCATCACCAGATTAACGAATTCCGCTCTAGGATATTCAGTATACGAAGTCGGAGAACAAGTTTCCAGCTCAATATTCAACATTTTTGTGGTTACTTACGACTCAGTTGCAGCCGAGGTAAAATGCCAATGCTTATTATTCGAGTTAAGAGGGATACTGTGTTGTCACGCACTAAGCGTGTTAAGCTTTGAACAAGTAAGCCAAGTGTCACCTAGATATATACTGGAACGATGGAGCAAGAAGGTAAAGAGGCGACACACACACATCAAGAGCAGCCACGACGAGCCACTGATGGAGCCAAGAAGCAAAAGGTTTGACCAATTGGTTTTTCGTTTGCAAAATATTTGCGAATTTGCATCCGAATCGGAGGAGCTGACTACATTTCTGCACCGTGCGTACGATAACATTATGGCTGAGATGGAATCATTAAAAGCCAAAAGGAAGATGACATCTTCTTTATCCCACGAAGACGCCAACTTGGAATCCGTTAACGAGCTTCAAAGCCCGCCAAGGATCCGAACAAGAGGACGTCCAAAAAATAGGCTAGGTTCAAAGTTGGACAAACAGATTGCAAATGCCACAAAGAAGAAGAAATCGAAAGTTTTAAGCGAGGTAAAAGTAATGTTCTTTAAATTTGTAGTGATTGAGTTTATTTTTCTCGTTAATAGTTTAGCTAATATGTGAGTGTTATATTCAGATAAACCTGTTTGATGCTGCATCAGTGGTGCATTCAAATAACAGCCAATATCAAGGACATGTTATGAATTATCAGTTTACGGTACCAGCAGTAGTGGATAACTCTTTGGGTGTATAGTTTTACAGAATATGGGTGTAAAAGCACTGTTTCTCTTGGGTGAATTTTTGTGAGTTCACATTTTACATTTTAAGTGTTTAGGGTTCAGGGTTTTAGTCTCAAAGCATCATGGGGGGATAGATTTCAGGGTGTATATTCAACTTTATTTGGGTTTAAAAAATCACAGGTTATGGGTGTATATTTGATTTGATGTTTTTCTTCATATTTTGGTACCTGTAATTCATACATTTTGAATACAGCACATACAGTTTGGGTGTATATTTTAAGCAATCTTGGGTGTATATTAAACCCCCCGTTGGGTGTAAAATTTATAATCTGTCTTTAGACCTGCCTTGATGTTTTCCTTCATATTTAACCACCTGTAATACAGCTTTTGAATACAGCACAGACAGTTTAACAGAACATATAGTTTAACTATGGAAAAAATTTCATTGAATAGAAGTTGTTTATAAATGGTAATTTTTTACAGCATTTGTTCAATTTACAAACTAGCTAGCAGTTGGATTACTCATTTTCTATATCAGTAGAATTTATCTGACAAAACGGACTCAATAATACGGAGGATGGCTTCGACAGTCTTATTGCATTACTCGCTCTAATTGCTTCATCTCTCTCTTTACTCATTTCATTGAATAGTATCCGCGAAGCATACTCCACTCTATAGTGGTCCACCTCGTCCTACAATTAAAAAGTATATTCTGTTTAAATAGCAATATTAATTCAGTAAAGTAATACAGAGTTATATAGTTCTAAAGACAGTTACCTGTTTCCAATTATCCCATTCATACTTCCCCTTTTTAATGTTTTCCAGCTCAATTAACTCAAACCACTTCATAACGTAGATAGCGCAGTCATATCTGAAAATGAAGAAAATAAATTACAAATCTCATTTAGGAAAGTTTAATGTTCAGAGTCACAAATTTATACGTTGATTTTTGGCCTAATATTTTGACGTATGATGCTTTAATTTCCTTCTCCTTCTCGCCTTTCTTCAGAGGTTACCCGCCAACATATGCTCTCATTCTTGAAATTACATATCCCTTAAATACCAAAACAAATCAGTAATACACCCGAATGAAATACACCCAAATGAATGCAAACAATGATTATTTAGAACATACTAAAGATATAAAATACACCCAAATGAATGCACAAGATACAACCAACTGAATAAACAACATACACCCAACTTGATCAACAAAATACACCCAAAGGAAAACACAGAGCCAACTTACAGTGAATTTATTAAGCTGCTTTCTCTGATCGCTTGGAGCTTTCTTGTGTAGCGGGTCAAGTATATGAAATCTCCGCTTTCTTGTATCAATCACCCATAACCACCAATGGTCCGCGTGGCAAACAGGTGCAAAAATCTGAAGGATTGCCATATTTCAACAGTGTGTTATTTTATTTGGCATATAAATAAAGAACGGTACTAACAAATTTTACAAATGAAAACTTACATATGGATGCGAAGTTAATTTTTTGCATCTATGAAGGGAATAAAACTTGGGTAGTCTTCTACCCTGAATTCTTTATTGGTTTTAGGTGATATGAATTCCCCGTTTGGGTGCTTCGAAATGGCCATGTTCTGCAACAATTGTGAGACAACAAATATAATACTGAAAATACACCCAAGTGAATACTATAAATACACCCAAATGAATACACAATTTACACCCAAGTGAACTTAAAAAATACACCCAAATGAATACAGAAAATACACCCAAAATGCGTAGAAGTAACACTTACCACAATATCGGGGGGGAGACAGTATACTTGTTCTTGAAACCTTTTATTATTTGTCTGGTTGAGGATGAGGCACATGGCAGATACAATCTAGAAATATATGCCGAAATCAATTTATATTAATAAACATTGCAGTAAACTTTGGTGTAAAAACATTAGTGTTATTCTAATATTACCTCAGCTCTATATAAGTTGCTGGCTGGAGT
The DNA here is from genome assembly GCF_003086295.3 of Arachis hypogaea. Lineage (NCBI taxonomy): Eukaryota > Viridiplantae > Streptophyta > Magnoliopsida > Fabales > Fabaceae > Arachis > Arachis hypogaea. The sequence continues at coordinate 94,775,049 of NC_092038.1, read as the reverse complement.
GATGCAATGTGCATTTTTGTTAAAATGTATTTATCTTGGGCCATCAAAGTGCACATGTTCTCATACTCGTTAGTTCTGCCATCTGCGTATGTCTTCACTCGCGTCCCCCAGATGTAGCACTTCTATTTCATATCATCTGTATTCTAATTTATTCCTGCAGGAGTTTCAAACCTCCCAGAACTTTCTCCCCCAGTCTCCCTTTGAATTTGTGGACTTTTACTCTCTTCTTTCGCCGCACTGCTTGCTATTTTTTGTACCAAATCGTCTAATTGTTCTACCAAATTTGCAGTTTCTAGAGATTTTGCCCTTTCTGTCTTCTGCGTTGACGCCCCCTCCTGGCTTGAATCAGTCAAGCCAAGGCTGAATGATGGCACTGGATCTGTTTTAGGAACATAAGATGCTGTCCCTGCCATCATCATCAGGGCAACAACGTCTTCTGCGGCTGGATGACTACGTCATCATGTATAACGTACTATAAGAGTAAGAATATACGGATCATAAGCAAAGATTGATTTTAGTCTGATGAACTTACATTTTAGATGGAGCTGGGGGAAGCGTGGGTGTGGTTTCTTGAAGTTGTTGGGGGGGTTCAGGAGTGCTGCACAGTTACACAAAATTAATCATGGCGTAAAAAAAACTACTCAGGAACAATATAAACCCAAACTGTTACCAAATATACACCCGAACTGTAACCAAATATACACCCAAACTCTAAACAAATATTCACCCAATACTATTTCTTACGTTTCTGTAGTTCCTTCAATCTTTAGCAGAGGGGTTGGTTCAAAATCTGACTCAGGTGTTTCTTGAAGTTTCGGCACAGTGGTTGTTTGGGACGCCGGCATAAAAACTTGAATCGGGACTCTAAACAAGAAGAAAAATGAAAGGTTAACAACGCCTTTGAAAATAATAAGGTTATAAGGTTGAAATATTCTTTAAAAACTCACATTACAAGCGCATCCGACGGTGTCTGTTCCCTCACAACCATCATATTCGAATCAGCCGGCTCACTGGCTGACTGTTGAACCGGACTCAACCTAAAATACACCCAAAGAAAGTCAAAAAATACACCCGAACAATTGAAAAAGAAGACAGGCTTTGTTTTTTGAGAACTTATATAATTTCCTGCCTTTTTTTTCTTGAATAAAATAATAAAGGGCTTTTTTTTCTAAAAAAAATATATACAGAATTAGAAGTATAAGGTAATAGAAGAACAAAAGTAACGGTTATTTGAAAGAAAAATTACATGCTCTCTAACGGCTGGTTTACACTACACTGTTCTGTGCGTCCTTGAGAGGAAGGATCATCACTTCCCAAGTTCACAGCCGGTATTCTAAACAGATTTCATGTTATTCAAACAAAATAAGAGACAGGTATAAAATACACCCAAATGAATGCACAAGATACAACCAACTGAATGGACAATATACACCCAACACAACAAACGAAATATCCAAACTTAATAAACAACATACACCCAACTTGATCAACAAAATACACCCAAATGGTTCCACAAAATACACCCAAATCATGATAACAATATTTTATTAAATAAAGCTTTTTACGTTTCAGAGGAGACATAGCGACCTTCTGTCGATCGCAGGTCAGCTTCGTTCTCCCTTCGAAACAAGAAACAATTATTAGCAAAGAAAACACACTAAAATCTGAAATAGACACCCCAGCAAGACATACCCCTCTGCAGCAGATTTATCAACATTTTCCTTTAGCAATTCATCTAGTTCTTCACTTGATATTTCATATCTCTCACTACATTCATAAAAGAAGATGTTAACAAAAATAATTACGATGATAGACGGTAATATAGCTTACGAGGTACTGTACCCATCAAAGTATTGATCTTCTTCAAGAGATGAATCCTCTACAACAACTTTTTTCTTTTTTGATTGTGTTCTGGGTGGAAAAAAAGTATGAATCAGAAATAAAAATTTAATTTTATCACAGAATATTTATCCAAAGAAGTGCTTACTTTTTTGGTATTGTTTTTGTCTTTTTCTTTTTCTTTTCCTTCTCCACCGGTATTGATTCTTCGCTTCTATAAGTTAATAAGAGACACTTCAATTAATACACGAAATCTTTATAATCAAGCCAAAAGAAAGGAGTAATAATTTTAGAACATTACTCATCACTTGATTCAGATTCAGATTCTAAATCAGAATCTGACTCCTCTTGACTCTTCTTTCTTTTTCTGGAGTCCAATCTGGAAGGCAAACAATCATTATTTAGAACATACTAAAGATATAAAATACACCCAAATGAATGCACAAGATACACCCAACTGAATGGACAATATACACCCAACGCAGCAAAAGAAACACACCCAACTTAATAAACTACATAGACCTAACTTGATCAACAAAATACACGCAAATGGTTCCACCAAATACACCCAACTCCAAAAAGAAATTACACCCAAGTATGGTACTTACTTTTTCCCCTTTTTGCTGGGATGTTTCCTTGGTGAATCCTCTGAGTCTTCTTGAGTCTCAGACTCAGAGGTAGAACTGTCACTGTCAGTAGTTGTTTCTGTCTCCGAAGACGATGTTGAACTCGCCTTCCTTTTTTGTTTTTTTTATTTCTTGTTTTTTTCCTTTTTTCTATTTTTTTCATTTTTTCTCTTGTCTCCGCCATCTTTACAATCCCCTGAAACATTAGATATTTTAGTTAGCAGCATTCAGGTAAATAAAATACACCCAACATATTATGTTTACTTACCAAAATTTCCTCTGTTTCTGCACTCATCCTTTCCACCAACTGCTCCTTACTCCAGTTGGCAATCCAGGGTTTTGGTGGTCTTTCAGCCCTCTTCTTGCCTTTGTTTTTTGAAAGATGAAAGTAAATTATCATCAGGGCAAAGAGGCAGCCATCAATTGCCTTCTTCTTTTTTTCCTTGTAGTCTGTGATGCCCTTGACAATGAAGGTCAAAACATGCCCCGCCCAGTTTCGCTCCGTGATGCCGTCCATCTCAAAAATTGGGGCCAGGTGCACAGGCGAGATTTTGTTTATCGTCGTTGGCAAAAGGAACGCCATCTATATATAGAGGATGAAAATTCTCTTGAACATTAGGCATTCCTCTTCGTTACCAACGCCGATATCCATCATTTCATCGGTAAAACTTTTGAGGGTCTTACCCTGGAATCTTCTAAATATTATTTTGTCATCCTCAGAAAGTTTCTTATACTGGACTTTCTGAGGAAATAGATCTCCTACAAAAATGAAAACAACAAAGTATCAAAGTCGATTCAAATACACCCAAGCATCAACTTAAATACACCCAAGCATCAACTTAATATACACTTATAATTTTTAGCTAGTTACCTGTTGCATTGATGCCAAGCGCATGACCTATCTTTCTTGGTGTTATTTTGAAAGAACCATATCCTATTTCCAGTCTGTTCTCCCAAAGTTTGAAGTTGTTTGCCAGCTCCCTTAACAGTTGGTGATGCACCCTTAGTGGTGGGATGTGCATTAACCCACCGAATCCGAGATCCCTCACAATCGCCTTTTTCTCCTCAGTCATGTTTCTGAATTTATCACTTAGGAGATGTGTGGCACACTTAAGGTCTTTTGTTTGGTTTCTGGCTGCCATTTTCTCTGAAATGAAAAATACACCCAAAGATATCAGTAAGATACACCCATATATATGAGTCAGATACACCCATTAATAACAGTAAGTTACACCCATATATATGAGTCAGATACACCCAAAGATATTAGTAAGATACACCCATATATACGAGTCAGATACACCCATTGATAATAGTGAGATACACCCATAGATATGATTCAGATACATCCATATATATCAGTTAGGTATCACTCAAACATGCTTCAATATACAAGGTCAAGCAACATTACAAGGTCAAGCAATATACACCCCCTAATCTATGGAATATACCTCCAAAAATCAGTTACCAGAAGATCTAGAACAACAAGAATAAGAGTAAAACCTAGAACAACAACGTAGAAGAATAGTGTAACAAAAAAGCAAGAATAACAGTAAACCCTAGAACAACAACGTAGAAGAAAAGTAAAACCTAGTTCGTAATCTGGAAAATATACAGGAATCGTAATGTAATGTACCTTGAGTATTGTTGCTTTGTTTTCTCTGGAGATTCTTGATGGAGAGTTTGATGGTGTGTTGATGGAGGTTTCGAAGGTTAGCGATGAGTTGTATATTTTGATTTTTGAATTTTGCTCGAAAATGGAAGGGTTGCATTTTCTTCGAATTGCTTTGAGAAGTGGAAGAAGTGGAAGAGTCTGCCATTACATGAAGCGTACGTAACCGTTTGAATGGGAGCGCGTGAATGTTACGCTCCATTCAATCCCTCTTCATGCGCGTGTATTGTTTATGGGCTGGGCCAACTTGTAAAACTTGTAACTCGTTTTTGCTTGTATGTGTAGCAGGCCCGTTTATCAAAATACCTATTCATATATATCCATATTCTTTTATAAAATCCTAATTTCTAACCCAAAATCCCCAAATTCATTCAGAACCCTAATTTCCCCAATTCCTAACCCTACAAAGCCGTAGCCTCACCCTCACCTTCCTTCAATGTAACATTCACACACAGCAACGAAACAGAGAGGAAAGAAAGAGGGAGAGCTGCTGCCTCGCCACCGCTGTGACTACCGGACCGTCGCACGCAAGGATCCCACGCCACCATCGCCAGCGTTGCCCAGCCTTGCCCGCGCTGCAGCACCTCCCATCAGCCGTTCGTGGAGCTGCGAAGAGTATCATCGTTGAAGCCACACCATTGCGGAAGAAACGAAGGGAGGGAGACGAGCCCGAGCCAAGAGCGGGAGGAAGAAGGCATCGCTGTGCCTCCCATCGTCGTCGCCATTCGTGCTCCGTCGTCGCTGCCATTCCATGGAGACGCGTCGCCATCACTGAGTGATGGAGGAGGAAGTTGCTCTGCCACCATCCGAGCTTGCTGTTGCAGTTGCCCATACTGCTACCACAGCTTCTTCGTTCTGTTATTACTTTCTAATTGTTGTAAGACATTCTTGCTGTTATCTTAATTTGAGTTAGCCTTGAATTTCCATAATTGTTCCTTTTATCCTTTTTGAATTCAACGTTCTTGCTTGCTGTTGTGGCTACCTCACATTGCTGCTGCTTCCATTTCTGCCGTAGATGCCCTCGGCGCTGCCATTAGAAGGTCGTCAGTGTTAGTTAGAGCTATCATTCTGATTCTGCCGCAGCTTGTCCAAGGTTCCTGCTCGTCCCTATTCTCTGTTCAGCCTTCGCCAGAGCGCTGTCATCGGATAAACACTACTAAAAAATCGGGCCAGATTCACTGGTAATGCTACTTATTACGGTTGCTACCGTTCTAATTTCTGTGGGTTTCAACATTGAGGTATGGGATTTATTTTTAAATTTAAACGTTTTTAATTTAGAATGCCTACAAAATTAATTGGATAATTTCAAATAGTTAATGATGATTAAAAATTAATTAATTGATGTGAATTACTTGAAATGTGTTTGAGAATCGTTAACGGTTGTGATTATTGTCACTGGGTTTTGTTATTGTGAGTAATTAATTTGACAAGATTAATTTTGGTTAATGCTGTGACTGATATTGGTTTTTTAATTTTGATGGATTTGTTGGAAATTCTGATCTTATGTGATATTGCTGAATTGGTTGAAATCTGGTTGTGAATTGTATTTTGAATTACTGATTTTTGTGATGAGTTGGCTGAGATTATGATCTTGAGTGAGTTATTTTGAATTATTTGATATTGAATTGGAATTTTAATATATTGGAACGGTTGTGAAATGGACTTGTGACGTGCTGGAACTGGTTCAAATGTGGCTGCAAGTGGTGATTCATTTAATGTTACTTATTAAATTGAAATATGATGAGTTACATATTGAATGAAATGTATTTGAGAAAAGATAGTTGTGGTGATTATTTTGAGTTATGATTGAAGTTGGATGCGGATGTGAATTGAGTTTAGGTTATGGCTGTGATATTGAATGGCTTCGTTGTCGTGAGTAATTAAATGATGAGATTTACTTTGATTTGAGGCTGTGATTGTTATGGGTTTTTTTATTATTTTAGAATTGCTGGAAATTATGATTTTAGTCGATTATACCAAGTTGGTTATTATTGTTGATTTACGTTTAATTAGAGTTGATTTTGAGGACGGTTAAAGAATTGAAGGTTGACCACTGAACTATTTTCTTAAAATATGATCTTTAGAATAAAATGGTAACTTTGCTAATAACTAAATTTCTTTAAGAATAATTAGAAATATGAAAAAGTTTGTGTTTCAAATATTAGTTATGAATTCTTGAGGCTAGACTGGTATACTTTTAAAGAATGGTTTATGGAAACTTTGATTTTAATTGATGTTAGGATATTGATCGTTAAACCGATTTATGATGAAATGATTACTGAGATTCTGTTGTTTTGATAACTGATGATAAAAGGGCTGATAAATTTGAGACTTTTTCATTAAGTTTATGATTTATAGTGAATTTTTGAATTATGAATGTCAAATCTGATTTTCTGCTGAACGCTTAACACAGCAGCAACTTGTTTCTTCTATTAGAAATTCTCCAATTTGAATTTTGAAATGGAACCAATTTTAAATGAAACTCTGGTCCTAGTACATTAATTTCATAAAAAATTAGAATTGTTAGAGTTGTGGTTTTAAATATATGGATTTTTAAAGTAAGATGTATTATGCAGTAAAAATCAGGTTTTGTTTTCTAAGTCAGTAACTTTGAGACTATATAATTTTTAATTCCGGAATGATATTGAGATGTAACCAATTGGAGGTGAAATTTGACTATGTTTAGTATATATGATTTAAATTTCAGGGTTTTCCATGTTTTAATAAATGAGTTATGGGACTTGGAAGAGGTTGTGTTCAATGATTTGTAAAACAGACTTCAGCAGAAAATTATCTAACTTCCAAGCTACGTAACTCCTTCATTAAAAATGGTATGACCCTGGAACCAATTAAGAAAGAAATTTGGATAAGTTATGTTTAACCACATCAATTTTGAAGGTGGTTGGATTTAATTTGGATTTTATATGAAATTTTGAATGTTAAACGCTGCTGCTGTCATCTGGTTTTAAGACACTACAAAGCAGTCACGGTTTTGCTTATATTCCCAAAGCTAGAGTCAGCAAAAAATTGTGATTTTTGGTTTAATAGAAAGCTTAATCCGAGACGGTCGCATGGATATAATGTTTGCGTAATTCTGAATTTGTTTGATATTTTAAAAACAAAACTGAAATTAGACTACCGATGTTGTTTTGGTGAATACGTGGATATGGAATTTGAGAAATAGATTTTCTATACTATTATCAAATGTTTTTGAGAATATATTGTTGTGGCAATTGTTGAGAAAGGTTTGATAAGATGTTGAGAAAGAAGGAACCCGTAAGGGTGGTTAAGTCCGGGTTTTGAGGGAGGTGCTGTCAAAATATTATAAAAATCTGAGGTTTTATTTGAAAAGTCATTTTAAAAGATTTGAACTTGAAAAATTATATTATTTGAGTTTTACCTAAATAAGAGAAGAATTATACTATTTTGAATTTGGAATTACCAATGGAAGGTTTATGTTTCAAGTTTGAATTATTTAAGAAAGGATTTATGTTTTGAATTTAATTTAATATGAAAAGAGTTGCTTTTTGGGCTTGAAATAAAGGATTACTTTTCAGGAGTTTGGTGAATTTTATAATATTTGAATCCAAATGATAAAGAGAAGTGGTTTCAGCTAAGATATTATAGAAGTGAAAGATGTAAAGTTTGTATAGTATGATGGAATTTGTATAGTATATTTGAACAGAGAAAGAAAGAGGTACTGCATAAGAATGATAATGAATGATGATAATGAGAATGATATTATGTGATAAAAAAAGCAGAGGACCTATTGAGAGGTCATTTGTTGCGTTAAGGCAACCCCAGAGATATCTATATGTTCATCTGCTGCATTGAGGCAGTCAGATAGATAGTGGTGCGACCACTGAGAACGCTTTTCTGTGGTACAGATCCATATTTTATTTCTGTAAGGCAGAGGGGTTATTTTCTACTACAGAAGTACCGTGACTACCTGTTCCATTTCTATAGTGGCAGAGGGGTTATTTCCTGTATACAGAAGGTGTGTCGGCATACATCCCTGCAGTGGCAGATGTGTTATTTCCTGCATGCAGTGGACCATGTGGTGGCAGAGGGATTATTTCCTGTACATAGGGGTTTAGCCAATAGGAAAGGCATATCTAGCTAGTAATGCTGGATTACGTTAGGAGCAGGTAGAAACTGACAGATGAGCGCATTACCTACACTAGGGCTAGACATGCATCATCCTTATTTGTGCATTTTCATTTGATTGTGTTGCTTATCTTTTTCCTTTGTGATTGTACTATTTGTCTTGGTGACTTGCTTGTGTGTTTGATTAAATGATTTTGTTGAAGCTGTGAACTTAGTAAAGTATTGAGGAGTAATATTTGCGAATTTTGGTTTGGCTATATTACTTATGTTGCTGATTTATTTAGTGATTGCAGTGATTGAGGAATGTTGTTTGTGGTTGATAAATTGTTAATGTGATTAAGGCTTTATTTAAGTGATATGATTTAAAGAAAGGGATTTAAACAATTTTAGGTAAGACTTAAGAAATTTTTAAAGGTTTGATAACGAAAACTATTTTTGGAGTGTTAGTTAACTATTTGTATTTCATTCAGTACTTTTACGGCATTCCTATTCCTTACTGAGAACGTGCGGTTTGTTCTCACCCCAAAATCTTCCACCTTTTCAATGATACATGTTCGAAGACTCAGTTTGAAGCTGCGGATGATTGTTAGACTTTATTCATGAGTTAAGTTTTTGAGTTGAGTTGCTTTCATAGAATTCCCTCGCCTTTATTGCTTAAGATTTTATTTTATAAAGAGGGATAGGAGTTGTATTGAGTTTCATATTGAATTTACCTATTTATCATTTATTATTATTAATAACTATGTGACTATTATTATGTGGTAATCTTTGATATATGTTTTTGATTAATAAAAATAATTTTGTTGGAATTTTCTATAAAACTAAATCGTGATATCGAACTAAAGGCTCAATAGTAAATAGTTAATAAAGGAAAGTAGGTTGGTAACGCCTTACTTTCGGTACGATCATGACGTTTTAGAAGTTGGGTCCTTACACCACGCGTACGCGTGGATGGGCAGAAAGAAGCAAGGACACGGGAGCGTCGCCCACACGTACGCGTGGGCAGCATAATAGGGATGGACGCGCACGCACAAGTGGTACACACAGGTGACTCTGTTTGTGATAGTGGCACAGTGCTAGCATGAAACTCGCGCAACTCTCTGGTCTGGGATCCAAAAGTTGGCTGCAGTGGGATCGACGCGTACGTGCACGGTGCGCGCACGCATGGAGATGGCACGGAGCAGATGGACACGCAAGCGTCAGGTACACTTGCACGTGAGTGGATGTTGTGCTACTAGCATAATGTTGACGCAATGGTTGCACAACTTTCGAAAAAGTTGTACCAGGACTGCGACTAGCGCGATCGACGTGGATGCGTCATGCACGCTCACGCGTCGATTTGCAAAGTAGCAGAAGGACGCGTATGCACACAGCACGCGCACATGTGAGCAAGGTTAGGCCCAGGGCCTAGTGTCAGTCCAGGGTTTGCCTAACTCTCGGGAAAAATGTACTACAGGTGCCGGTGGCACAGTCGACGCGGGCACGTCTTTCACGCTGTCGCGTGGGTTGCGCATGCAAAGCCATGGGCGCGTACGCGCCAAGTGTGCGCACGCATGAATGGGGTTAGGCGTGGGGCTCAATGCTGGCTCAATGCTCGCATAACTCTCTAGAATTTTGTACAAGGAGTTGCGAGGGAAATTGTCGCGGATGCGCCTAGCACGCACACGCGCGGATCCCCCTTTTTTTTCATAGACATTAAAAAATTCATTATTATCACAAATTCAATAGACAAGCAAGCTAAAGGGAACAAAAACACCCAAAATATCATGCAATATCTAAAAATGGGGTGTTTTCTTCCACACTATCAATCCACCTACTTAGAATCAAATTCACATCTTCATGAATATCACAATTATCTTAGGCAACCATAATCAAATCTATCCAAACAATTCTTAGAACTAATCAATCACAAATCACTAAGAGTTCAAGAACTATATACAAAAGAGTTAAAAGGGTAGATCTCACCTAGCACTTTTGTTTAATTTTCTTAAGTTGGACGGTCACTTGCTCAATTCTCTATGCCATAAGGTGCATCCTCCAAAAGGAATATCTTAGGTTCCTTGTTGCGGTTCATTTTTTCACCATGATACAACTTTAGACGATTTTCATTAACCTTGAAGATGTTGGAGCTTGAAGGATGGCGCAAATGATAAACCCTGTACAGTTCCGCTTTCTCTACCCGATAAGGTCCTTCCCACCTTGACCTTAGTTTTTCGGGAAACAATCTTAGTCTTGAATTGTAGAGAAGGACTAGTTCTCTGGCTCTAAATTCTCTTCTTCTTATGTTCTTGTCTTGCACGACTTTCGTCTTCTCCTTATAGAGTCTAGAGTTCTCATAGGCTTCTAACCTCAAACATTCCAATTCAGCCAATTGTAGCTTTATCTCAATTTCGGCCCTTCCCAATCTTGAATTGCACTCCTTAACGGCCCAATATGCTTTATGCTCTACTTCCACCGGTAACTGGCAAGCTTTGTCATATACCAATCGAAAGGGGCTCATGCCAATTAGCGTCTTGTACGCCGTTTGGTAGGCCCATAGTGCATCGGGAAGCTTAGCACTCCAATCTTTTCTATTAGGTTTCACAATCTTTTCCAAGATGCATTTTATCTCCCAGTTGGAAACCTCAACTTGGCCGTTCGTTTGTGGGTGATAGGTCATGGCTACTTTATGTATGATGCCATATTTCTTCATGAGTCCCTCCATTCTTTTGTTGCAAAAATGTGAACCTTGGTTACTCATGATTGCTCGTGATGATCCAAAGTAACAAATTATATTATTCCTCACAAAAGAAAGGACTACATTAGCATCATCCGTCCGGGTGGGTATCACTTCCACCCATTTGGACACGTAATCAACGGCAAGTAGAATGTAGAGAAAGCCATTAGATTTTGGGAATGGTCCCAGGAAGTCAATGCCCCACACATAAAAAATTTAACAAAATAGCATGGTTTGTTGGGTATTTCATTCTTCTTGGAGATATTACCAAATCTAAGACATTGAGAACAAGATTTACAAAAGAGAGCGGAATCCTTGAAAAGAGTTGGCCACCAAAATCCATAACCTACAATTTTCCTTGCCGTCCTTTGAGGTCCATAATGACCGCCTCCCTCAGAGGAGTGGCAAGCTTCCAAGATTGATTGGAATTCGGTTTGTGGAATGCACCTCCGAATTACTTAATCTGCATCACATCTCCAAAGGTATGGGTCATCCCACACATAGTATTTGGATTTGCTTTTTAACTTATCCTTTTGGTTCTTGGAGAGATTAGAAGGGAAGGTGCAGGATACCAAGTAATTGGCTATTGGTGCATACTAAGGAGTGACTTCTGATGAGGGAAAAACGATTCCACACAAACTCGCCGGCAAGTGTATCGGGTCGCATCAATAAGTAATTACTCACAAAAGTGAGGTTGATCCCACAGGGATTGATGGATTGAGCAATTTTAGTTAGGTGATGAATTTAGTTAAGTAAACAGTTGATGATTTGAGTGAATTGTGATCAACAGAAGCTAAATTGCATGAAAATAAAAGAGAGAGAGGGGAAATTGACAGAATCTAAAGTGCAGAAAATGTAAATTGACCTAAAACTTATATTGCAAGAAATGTAAATGGCTGAAGTTTAAAGTGCAAGAAATCTAAATTACTGAAGATAAACTGCTGAGAAATGTAAATTTCTTGAAGAGTAAAAGGAATTTGGGTATTGGGATTTAGAATTCAACAGGAAAATGTAAAGTGCAATCAATCAGAGAAGTAGAAGAGGAAGTGAAGTTGCAGAAGATATAAATAGAAATGAAAAATTACTTGAAGAAATAAATAGAAAGAAAATGCAGCTCAATTATGAAATCTAAAAGAAAAATTGAAGATCTAAGAGGAGTAATGAGATTAGAACATAGATCTAGATCTCAATTACACCCTTGATCAAACAGAAAATAAATTATAGAAGAAATGTAAATGACACAGCAAATGAAACTCAAATCCAATTCCTCAATTCTCAGAATTATGTAGAAGAAGAACAAAGATGAATTTCAGATTAAGAAGTGAAACAGAATTTCTTCAATCTCAATCCAAAATTCAAAATAGAAAGCAGAAGTTGCCGAAGCAAGAACAATCAGAAAGAAAACTCAGATCTCAATCTTAATTCCCAAAATAAAAAATGAAATGTCTAAGTGAAAACTAAAAATGAACTAAAGATAAAAAGTCAAAAGTGAGCAAAAGGTCCTCTACAAATCAAATAAAATTCTATTTATACACTTTCTATTTTTGGTTTTCAGGATTTGGAGTGGGCTTTTCAAGTTGGTGAAGAAGCGGATCCAAGATGGCTTTTTAATTAAAAATGGCCCAGGGTGCTGGCTCCAGTGGAGCACTGATGACTTACATCATCAACCCTTCTTTCTCCCATAAAGAAGGCCATAAAAAGAGCACAAATCTCATTTGATCAGTACAATTCATGCATTATTTGATGAATATTATGGTACACTACTTTGAGATGAGTTGTGCTAAATTTCAGGTGAAAAAGGCATCAAAAATGGGAAGAAGACAAACAAGAAGCTGGGCGCGTGAAACTGACGTGCCACTTGGGAGCAAACGCCACAAAAATGCACTGGCGTGGCACGCCAGGAGCTAAGCGTGGTACGCCAGTACTAAATTCCAGAAGGGAGATCCAAGCATGCATGTGTGTGTGGCACGCCAGGGACTGGGCGTGACACGCTAGTACAAAATTCCAGAAAGCAAAATGGAGGACACAAAAGGGGCGTGGCACGCCAAGTTGGGCGTGGCACGCCTGACCCATCAACTACTATGGGCGTGTCACTTGAGCAAAGGGGTGTGGCACGCCAACTCACCATCTCAAGAAGAACCTCCACTATGGCGTGCCACTTGGTGTCGAAGGCGTGGCACGCCAGCTCCAAAAAGTCACTTTGGTGTGCCACTTGAAGACCCAGGCGTGGCATGCCAAGCTTGAAGAGTGCACAAATACATGGGCGTGCCACCTGAGCAGCATGGCGTGGCACGTTGGTACAATGATCCAGAGAAAGGGCTGAAGACAATTGAAGACTGGGCGTGCCACTTGGTGTCGAAGGTGTAGCACGCCAATGCACAAGATAACATGAGCAAGGACTGGGTGTGCCACTTGGTGTCAAAGGCGTGGCACGCCAATCTGAGCATGTCACTACGGCGTGCCACTTGAAGGCCGAGGCGTGGCACGCCAACTAATGGAACAAGACAAGATCCTGGGTGTGGCACGCCATCCTTTAGGCATGGCACGCTGATATAAGTTCCCAGAGAGGATGGAAGAGGCCAATTACATGGGGCGTGCCACTTGGTATCGAAGGCGTGGCACGTCATTCACTATTCTTCACTTAGGCGTGCCACTTGAGCAACCAGGCGTGGCACGCCAGTGTCATTCAGAGGGCAAAGAAGCATTGGGGTGTGCCACTTGAGTTCGTGGCGTGGCACGCCAAACAGAGGAACCATTCACTCACAAAGGGGCATGGCATGCCAGACCCTGGGCGTGCCACGCCAGTTCAAGTTTCTAGAGGCAAAGGAAAGTGGAAAAAGTAAAGGGCGTGCCACTTGAGCTCGAAGGCGTAGCACGCCAACACTAGACTTCCACTATGGCGTGCCACTTGAGTTCGAAGGCGTGGCACGCCAAGGTTGATAGAGAGACGAGCGTGCCACTTGAAGGATTGAGCGTGGCATGCCAAGCTAGTTTGAAGGGCACGTGACACGCCGGTAGAGCGCTAGCCACACGCCAGCTAAGAAGTCACGCTTGTTGAGTGTTTTCTTTCCCTCCAAATGTAATTTTTCCTTTTTCACTTTTGTAATTCTTTTATTTTTACTAGGAGTAGTATAAATACCTCCAAGGAGTACTGAAGAGGCGGCGAACAAGTTAGTTCTAGATCCACTTTTACACTCCACTTTTGAGTACTTTTTAAGCTATGAGTAGCTAACTTCCCTCTCATTGGGAGAGGGAGCTCTGTTGTACTTGATGGATTGATAATAGTGAAATTATTCTTCTCTTCATCTTCTCTTGATTTGCTAGAAGGAATTTCGTTCTTAATGCTTAGTGTTCAATTATCTTGGGAAAGAGATTGAATGCAATTGGGTTTCATAGGAACCTTGGGAAAGGAAACATGGAACCATGCTTGAAATCCCTTCTCACACTTGAGTAGAATCTGGGTTTTGGTGATGGGATACGTGACATATAATCCCCTCTCTACCTGGACCTATGAACGGTGTGTAGTATAATCAGGGACCAAGCATATCTCTCTTCATGAGCAATTAGACTAAGGAATTGGCTATTGATCAAGATCTGAGTGATTGAGTCACCAAGGGATTGGGGCTCAATCAATCATGATTGCCAAGAGGTCAATGAGTTGCATGATTGAAGAAGATATAAGCTAGATCAAATCCAAAGAGACAACATCTCCCAATCTCAATGAATTTCCCCATTCTTATCTATCCATTTCTTTACAGCTTAATTTTACATTCAGCAATTCCCCACTCCCATTTACATTCAAGTCATTTATGATTCAACATTTTACATTCTGCAATTTCCATTTCTGCACTTTATTACTTTTCTTTACATTCTAGTCATTTACATTTATGTCATCACTTACAATTCTGCACTTCACAATCTTATTGATCTGCTTGACTAACTCATCAATCAATTAAAACTGCTTGGATTTGCCAATCTTTGTGGATACGATCCCACTCAACTGTGGGTTATTACTTGGCGATAATTTTGGTGCGCTTGCCAAAAAAACTAATTCACTAATTTTTGAAAGGGGTAGTGAATTCTGTCCATCAAGCAGTCAGTTTGGTTAGTGAACTGAGCGCTGCATGCCTTGCTTTGGTTCCCCCTTTTGTGCCAATTTCCTTAGCACTCAGTTGGAGAATGCAACGTAGTGCCCCTTACTTGTATTTGTTTCTCTCTTCGAGCCTTGGTGGCTTCCTTTTGAGCTAATTTCCTTGTAATGTAGCGCTCAGTTGTGTGATTCGAACGTAGCGCCCTTTGATGCATGTGTGCCCCTCTTCGAATCTTGGCTTTACCATCTTGTGTGCTAACAATTTCCTTGTAGTGGCGCTCAGTAGGAACCTTTGAACGTAGTACTCCTTTGCCTTGTGCATGCTTCCATCTTTGATCCATGGCTGTCCCATTTTGAGTGTGCCATGCCTTGTTTTTCTTTGTTGAGGTCATTAAAATGTTCATTGATTGAACGTAGCGCTCTCTTCATTTGAGTGCCGAGCTTCGATGTTGAGCGCTCCATTTTGATTGTTAACGTAGCGCCCTTGCTCCCCTTGCTTGGCCTCTCCAATACTAGCGTTCACTCTTTGAACGCTGGCATTGGCCTAGTGAGCGCTTCCTTGCTCCTTGGTTGAGCGCCACGCTTTACTTTCATGGGTCACGCTTTTCAAAGCGTGGCCTAAGGTCCAAAGCGTGCTCTAAGATTCCTTTTTCCTTTTTTTCATCATTTCTTCACCTACAAGTAATCAAAACAACCAATCAAAGCATCACCTAATTCACAAGATTTCTAAATCATTCAAAAACCAACTAATTCTAGCTTAAACCTCATGTTTTTGTGGCAAATAATTGATGGTTGATTGAATTGACATAACCATGCAAATCCACTCCAAATCACCTACTTATAATGCAAGAAAGTGCATAAAACCTAATGAAACAAGTGAAAAATGCTTGAAAAGCTAGCATAAGATGACTTGTCATCACAACACCAAACTTAAATCTTGCTTGTCCCCAAGCAAGCACTAGACATAAGAAGAAATGAAATGAAATAGAGAAATATACATGTCCTTATTTGGCAGATAATTGAACTTGGTTCATGGAGTTTTATGCAGAAAAATGTAGCTCACTTATTCTTTGCTGATTGATATGAAACGTTTCCTTAAAGATTCATTGGAGTTGCTGCTATAATGCCTTGCTTCTTGATTGATCCCTGTTAGCTTTTTCTTTCTTTCTTTTGCTTAGAAATCTTATTTCTTAATGAAAGCTTGGTGTTAAGTGTTGCAGCAGCCCTTTTGGCTCAATTTTGCTTAACACTACTTCACCACAGACACATGGCTCACAATTTCTTCCTAGGAACATGGATGCCCAACATCTATTTGGATCACTAAATGGTTTGTAACTAGGTTGCTCTTGATAATGGACTTTCTGTTGGCAATCTCCGATTAGTTAATCCAAGTGGCCAAGTTTTAAATTACTCCTCAAAACCTAATTGTCCAAGCATATCCTAGTATAAAAACACCACAAGCATATGTCTTAAGGTCCAAGCTATTGGTGTCTAGCCTTATTGTTTGTTTCTTTGCCCATTCTTAGCTTTCTTTTTCTTTTCTTTCTTATTTTGCTTCATTCTCAAGGGATATTCACTAATAAAAGGCTTTATAGCAGCAACCTAATTCACACTTCAAGGGACATTTTATTATGCAGCTTTTATCATTGAGCTAATCATTAAATCAAACAAGTGCCACCACTGAATTTCATTCTAATTCCTACAACATTGGACAATCACTTCCTGTTTCAAACATTTTTCTTTTATTCATGCAGAAGGGAACAAAATAGAATTTAAACTAATGAGTAATGACAAGCACAATGCAAATCACTTGTGAGAAACTACTTAGAATATGAAGGTGCAAAACATAAAGCATTTGGAGGCATATCATGTTTCAGATATGCATCATCCTTATTTAATTGAAAAACTTTAAAGAAACTCCACCACTTCCTAATTTCATGTTCCTTGTGATGAACAAATTCTTGCATGGTCTAGAGTTTTACAAATAAGTTCTCGTTACAAGTATAGTTTATAAACCAACAAAAATTCTTTCGTACAAAAACTTGGTTGTCACGAGTAACAAATCCCTAATAAAATTGATAGCCGAAGTATTTAAACCTCGGGTCGTCTCTCAAGGAATTGTAGGGAAATGTTCTTATTATTGGTTATGAGTTGTGTAAATTGGGGTTTTGGGGATGGGAAATGAGAAGAGTAATTTGTAGAGAAAATAGAATAATAACAATAAAAACTCTTGGTAAGGTATGAGAATTGGAAGTCCTATCCTAGTTATCCTTATCAATTGTGATGAGAATTATCTGTTGCTCCCACTTGGTCAACCTATAACTATAAAGATAAGTCAAGTGGATGAATCAATATGAATCCTCAAGTCCTAGTCAACTCCCAAGGAAAGACTAGAGTTAGTGGAATTCAAGTTAATTAGCAAATTTCAATTAACAATCGACAAAGGAGTTTGATAACTCAAGTGTTACCAATTACTCAACCAAGGCCAAAAGGGTGAAAATCAAACACTTGGAGGGCATAACACCAAATAGTAGAGAAGCAATAGGAGATAATAACTGATGACATGTCATCATGTCATGTTTTTCTATGCTTTTTCATACAAGAAATTGATTATTTGTGCTTAAATATTGAATGCTTTTGTACTTAATTGGTATATTTCTTTGATCTCTTAATTTTATAAATCATGCAGGAAATAAGAAGAAAAAAAAAGCAAAGAAGCACAAAATAAGTTAAAAAGGAGAAAAAAAGAGCTTTGGGGCACACTTTGAAGTTGGAGCACACTTTGGAGCCTTAGGCCACGCTTTTAAAAGCGTGGCCCATGACCAAATCAAGGAAACAAGGGGGACTACTACGCTTTTGGGGAGAGCCGAGCATTATCGTGCAACAAAATTTAGCTTGAAAGCAAAAATTTTGGCTAAGTTAAGCTTGGGCGCTCATAGCCTGACCATGCCTCTTTCAAAGGACCATAACTTGACCTACAGATGTCCGATTGATGTGCTTCCAGTTGCGTTGGAAAGGTGACATTCATAGCTTTCCAACGATATATGGGAATTTATATTTGGCATGAAATTAAGGTACAAGTGAAATGCATCTTTAAGGACCAAAAACAAGCAAAAATAAACCAAAGTGGCTTCACCAGGATTCGAAGAGGGAGCCTCACTCCAAAGCAAAAGAGCGCTCACTTGGAGAGCACAGTGCTTTCTTGGAGAGCATTATCGTGCTTTACCAAGAAAAAATTGAGGAACACAACATGGAGAAGTGCTCCCACCAAGGTTCAAACTTGGAATCACACTAAAGACAAAGGGGATGCTGTGCTCTCCCCATGAACTGAGCGCTATAATGAGTGACACGGCCAGGGAGCTTGGTGCGCAAGACTTGGCAAGGCTTAGATGCTGTGCTCTTGGTGAGAGCTGAGCATTGCCCTGGGAGCAACACCCATGGGCCAAAATTCAATTAAAATTCCCTTTGAACTCAATTCTTCACCAATTGAACCAAGGCCATCCAAGATCCATTCTTCCTCAAATTCAAAGCAAGCTAAGCCCATTATCATCACTCAAAGGCACAAGGATCAATTATATTAGGATTGTTATTTTAAATGTAAATTATTTTAATTTCCTTCTCACTTTCACTTTGTAAAGCCTATATAAGGCATCATTTTCATCTTTGTTAGGAGAGCTCCATGGGGGAAGGCTGGGTCTGCTAGAGAGTATTAGGAGTAGGGTAGAAAGCACTCTTTTAAATTTTTCTTGTTGAACTTGAGAATTCAAAAATCAAATCTGGTTTTCTTTTCTGTTTCATTCCTCTGCAAATTTTCTTTCTGTTTTGATCGAGAGAGCATTGAGCATTTGGCTTCCTTTCTATTTTTGTTATTCCATTGAAATTGTTAATTCCTCTTTGAGATTTCAGATTGCTGATTTACTTTTCTGCTGTAATTTCCTTTTCTGTGATTTTTGCTTTCTGTTCCTATTGCTTTCAATTTATTTTCCTGCACTTTTGTTCATCTACACTTTACATTTGAGCTACTGTGATCTAAATTTAATTCTCTTGCACTTTAAATTTCCTGTTACTTGTCCTCAAGATCTCTTCAATTGCTTGCTTTACTGCTCTCTTTAATTTTCAGCACCCCAGCCCCCTTTACAATTCACTGCAATTTACATTTCTTGTCATTTAAATTTTTGCAATTTACGTTTCTTGCTCTTTAAGTTTTCTGCTTATTTACATTCTGTCATTTACAATTCTTGTCAATTTACTTTCTGTTGGCTACATTTCATCCAATTTCGTTTCAATGTTAGCTTGACTAAACTAATCACCCACTAAAGTTGCTTGATCCATCAATCCCTGTGGGATCGACCTCACTCTAAGTGAGTTATTACTACTTGATACGACCCGGTACACTTGCCGGTGAGTTTAAGTGTTGGAATTCAGTTCCAACCCATCAATAACATCCAATTAACCAATCTCAAATATCAGCAACATAGATCAAAATAGAGCAATCTTGAATATGAAATACCTCAAATTATATTAAATAGAGAATCCAATCACAAAAGGGATGTATAGATCAAAGTATTATAGTCAATAGAGTAGGAGAGAATTAAGTCAAGGAACATTAAACCTGGGATTGAGAAGAGATAATCCTAAATCTTAAAAAAATCCTAAATCCTAAAACCTAAGAGAGAGGAGAGAGCCTCTCTCTCTAAAACTACATTAAAACCTAAAATTATGTTAATGTGATGTATGAATGTCTCTCCCTATTCTGCCTCACTTCCAGCCCCTAATCTGTGTTTTCTGGGCCTGGAACTGGGCCAAAAAGAGCCCAAAAATCGCTCCCAGCGATTTCTACAACTTCTGCACGTGGCGCACATCACGCGTGCACGTGTGTCACGCGTGCGCGTTGTCTGGTGAAATCCCTAGTCACGTGTACGCTTCAGTCACGCGTACGCGTCACTCCTCTTTTGCGCTGGTCACGCGTACGCATCATCTACGCGTACGCGTCACGTCCCGCTGGTCAGCTTCATTATTCCTTTGTGTTCCTTCCATTTTTGCAAGCTTCCTTTCCATTCTCCAAGCCATTCTTGTCCTAAAAAGCCTGAAACACTTTAATACACATATCACGGCATCGAATGGTACATAGAGGAGTTAAAAATTGACAATTTAAAAGCTCTGGAAGCGAGTTTTCAATCCTAGCATGAAATTAGGAAGGCAACGTAGAACATGGGAATTTTATAAATATGTGTAGGAATAATCTGATAAATTCCACTCAATTTAGCATAAAATAAATCATAAAATAGTGGTTTATCAACCTTCCCACACTTAAACATTAGCATGTCCTCATGCTAAGCTCAAGAGAACTATAAGAGTGAAGAGGAATGGTAGAGAGTATAAAATGCAACCTATCTATGTGAATGAAACTACATGCAAAATGCTTTTACCTACTTGGTTAAAAGTAAATAAATCTTCAAGAACAAAAATGGACTGGATTCCACTAATTTAAATCATAAAAATAAAGTACAAATAACTTGCAAGAAGAAGACAGCTCAAGAAAGCCGGGAACAAAGAATCGAGCATCGAATCCTCACCGGAAGTGTATACACTCTAATCACTCAAGTGTTTAAGGTTTGATTCTCTTAATTATCTACGAATCTTGCTTTCTAAGGCTTGCTCTTCATCTAATAATCAACAAAAATTTAATGTACCAATACACAAATCAAGAGGTCTTTTAAGGGTTGTAATGGAGTTAGGGTCAAGGTAGGATTGTATTTAGCCAAGTAGACTAAAATCTGAATCCTTAATTAACCTAAACTTCCCACCTAACTTAAGACAATCCATGTAATTAAAATACAATATCTAACTTCCCATTAACTGTGTTTTTCACATATTCATGCATTCTAAATTTAAGTACAACTCATATGCATTGATATCACCATTTACTTTGGGGCATTTTGTCCCCTTTTTTTGCTCTTTTTCTTTTCTTTTTTTTCTTTTATTTTTCTTGTATTTATTTTCTTTTCTTTGTTTTTCCCAATGCATATGATTGAGGTATTGAATGCATAAACATGTCCTCAATATTTTTCACATTTTCTCAAGAATATAGAACACCCAATTCTCAAACTAGATATTTTCAAACCCAATTTCCCCACACTTAATCCATGAACACTCTCACTAGTCTAAGTTGACTAAGGATTCAAATTAAGGACATTATTATTTTCCGCTTAGAGTTAGTGATGTGCTAAAGTAAAGAACAAAGGGGTAAAATAGGCTCAAAATTGGTTTGCAAAGGATAATGAAACGGATAAGGCCATATGGGTATGTAAGCTTAGTGAAAGAAGCCCTCAATAACATAAGTGTATGCATACAATAAACCATGGAAATATAGAATTAAGCAAGACAGAGATCACAATTTTAGAGAGAACAACACACACAACAAAATAGAATATTGGTTGATAAATTGCAACCAATCAATTAAGCCCAAAATCTCACTGGTTTTGTGTGTTCGAGCTCTAAAACCATGTTCCAAATTAAATTTCTTCAAACAAGTTTTACAAAAATTTTAATTCAAATTAGTTCAATGCTCTAAAAAAAGTTTCTTGAAAAAGAAATTATTACTTCAACCAAGTAGTGGTAAAATATGCACAAAATGTAACAAACATGCAATCAAACATGCAATTGCAACAATGAACTAACAAAGAAAATCCCACATTGGTGTCGAGAAAGAACTAACTAACCCGCGGAATTCAGTATCGACCTCCCCACACTTAAACATTGCACCATCCTCGGTGCCTGCAAAGATGTGCAAGTGGACGGGTTGCTCCACTGACGCTTTTTCTCCAAAGATTGTGCAGATAAACTTGTTGGTTGTCCCATTGAGAAGCTTTCCCTTTCCCTTCTCGGTGGCCATCTTGAAAGAAGAGAAAAAGGAATAAAAGTAACCCAGAAACAAAGATAAGGAAACAAATAAAATATGGGTGGGTTGATGCCAAATAAGTAGGGTCTCAATTATATGGTAGCTACAACATGCAAGTAGGAAAATAATAGAAGCAAATGGCATATGAGTAGTGCAAAAATTGCAATAATGGGTGAGAGAGTGTGGGCAATGAAAGATAATAAAGGTGCACATCAATGCAAATGGAAAACAAATGTCATAAAAGATTAGCATTGACATCTAAATAATATTACCCAACAATGGAAACAAGTCACGAAGCACCAAAAGAAAGCAAGAGGAATGCAATAGTAGAATAAGAACATTTAACACCAATAGAAAAATAATAAACATAGAAAAGAAAATAAAAACATGCATGAAGTTAAAATGCAATGAGTGAAAGTATGTAAATGAAATGAGGAAAAGAAGATGAGAGGGAAAAGGGAGGAGATGAAAGTAGGAAAGGAAGAGAAAAGAATGAGAAAGGAGAGAGAAAAGTAGAAGAATAGAGTCTGCGAAGCGACGCGTAAGCGTTGCCCACGCGTATGCGTGGGTGTGCAAAAGAAGAGGCGACACATAAGCGTCGTCCACGCTTACGCGTGGCTGAGCAAGAATCCAAGTGACGCGTATGCGACGGTCAGACGTACGCGTGACCACTGATTGTGCTAAAAGCAATTTACCAACACCAAGGCAGCACAACTCTTGGCCAAATCACCCATTGACGCCGATTTTCCATCCACGTGTACGCATCGCTGACGCTTACGCATGGGTTAACTAAAATACGGGTGACGCGCACGCGTCACCCACGCGTACGCGTGGGTTGGCTCGTGCGCAAGGCACTCTTATTGCACAGCTCCTGCGTAACCTTCTGAAGGTTTTAGCGTCGCATGTGACGCGTGCACGTGAACGTGGAACGCATTTTTCTCTCTTTTTTTATTACAAATGCAAATGCAGACTATATGCAGTAATAATTAGAAGAGTCACTAAATAAAGCTAAGAAAAGAGAAAGGAATGATTATACCATGGTTGGTTGTCTCCTACCTAGCACTTTTAGTTATTGTCCTTAAGTTGGACATTTAGCGAGCTCCTTGTCATGGTGGCTTCTGCTTGTACTGATCCAGGAATCCCCACAAATGTTTGTACTTCCAATAGCCTATGGGATCCCAAACTAGGCGTAAAGAGCCTTCAAGGAAGTTAAAGTAGGTGACAAGGCCCCAAAAGTATTGATTGCTGGAATGAATTCCGGGGTCCCAGACCTTGCTTTTGCACCCATCTTCTTGTTGATCATCATTTTTCCAACCGGGTGGCAAGTAATCTGAATTCTCACTGAAGTGGCCAAACAACTTCCTAGACCCATTCAATTAAGCACTACACCAACCTTTGCATTTCAACTTGGAGCATACAACCATATTGAACCTTACCTGACAACTCTTACCACTAACCATCTTCCTCTTGCTCTTAATGCCACAAAAAGCTCTAAGTTGACCATCCGTCTCCAATAGCCCATATTCAAGTGGGAAAATAAAGGTTAAGGATAGGAATTTTACCCACTTGAATGTTGTATTGGATGGTAATGGCCTTGGGAGAGGTGTTTCTAGTGATCTTGCAAGTTTCATTCCCTTGTGTTCTCCCTGGATAACTTCCACCTCTTTGCAAGCTTCTTCAATATCAACCTCTTCCTCTTGGTAGCTTTCTTCCAATTCAATAATTTCTTTATTGCTTAGCAAGGGCATGGGGGGTTGTGCTTCTTCTTCATTAATCTCCATCTCTTGATTAACCTCTTCAAAGTCTTCAACTATGATATCCCTTGGAGGTTGTACACCCTCCTCAACATCAACATCAGACACCTTGGAAGGAGGCTCTATGATTGGACTTTCCCATGGAGGTTCCACATCTCCCAGGTCTTCAACCACTTCCTCCTCTTCAATACTTACTGCTTCGTCCAGTTGTTTTAGTATAAAATCGTACTCCTCCTTAATGATTTCCTTTCCATGACAACTTTCTTCAGCTACCCCTTCATCTTCAAGGATCTCCTCTACCTCCACATTTTGGGCCGCATCTTGCTCCTTTGGAAATAAGGCCGCGTGTAACCGATCCATTGCGACCCGAAGGCGATCTCTTTTCTCTTGTTCCATGTCACTAGCATAATTGGGATCGTGTTGCTCTTGGGTTGATGGATATGGGTATTCTTGCACAGAGGGTGGTGGTGCAGTGAAGCTTGAGGGTTGAATATTGGAGGTAAAGGGTTGGTCCATGCAGGATATAAGATTTTGGAGTTTAGAGGTGAGACCAATGAGAGAGGTAAGTGTGTTCTCCATGGAGGCTTGGGATGGATAGGAGGGTTCATTTATTGGGAGACAAGGCTCATAATACGGAGGTGGTTCCTCTTGATAAGGATATGGAGATGGTGTATATTGAGGTGGTGGTTGATGAGCGGATATTTTATGTGCTTTTTGGGGGTAATTTCATATAGATTTTAGTATGTTTTAGTTAGTTTTTAGTATATTTTTATTAGTTTTTAGGCAAAATTCATATTTCTGGACTTTACTATGAGTTTGTGTGTTTTTCTATGATTTTAGGTATTTTCTGGCAGAAATTGAGGGAGCTGAGCAAAAATCTCATTCAGGCTGAAAAAGGACTGCTGATGCTGTTGGATTCAAACCTCCCTGCACTCGAAATGGATTTTTTGGAGCTACAGGAGTCCAATTGGCACGCTTCCAATTGGGTTGGAAAGTAGACATCCAGGGCTTTCAAGAAATATTAATAGTTCATACTTTGCACGAAGATAAACGACGTAAACTGGTGTTTAACGCCAGTTCCATGTTGCATTCTGGTATTGAACGCCAAAAACAGGTTACAAGTTGGAGTTAAACGCCAGAAATAGGTTACAACTTGACGTTTAACTCCTAAAACAGCCCAGGCATGTGAGAAGCTCAAGCCTCAGCACCAGCACATACCAAGTGGGCCCCATAAGTGGATTTTTGCACTATCTATATTAGTTTACTCATTTTCTGTAAACCTAGGTTACTAGTTTAGTATTTAAACAACTTTTAGAGATTTTTTTTGGATCTCATGATATTTTTAGATCTAAACATTGTATTCTCTAACAGCATGAGTCTCTAAACTCCATTGTTGGGGGTGAGGAGCTCTGCAGCGTCTCGATGAATTAATACAATTATTTCTGTTTTCTATTCAAACACGCTTGTTTCTCTTTAAGATGTTCATTCGTACTTAACCATGATGAAGGTGATGATCCGTGACATTCATCACTATTCTCAATCTATGAACGCGTGCCTGACAACCACCTCTGTTCTACCTTTGATTGAATGAATATCTCTTGGATTCCTTAATCAGAATCTTCGTGGTATAAGCTAGAATCCATTGGCAGCATCCTTGAGAATCCGGAAAGTCTAAACCTTGTTTGTGGTATTCCGAGTAGGATTCAGGGATTGGATGACTGTGACGAGCTTTAAACTCACGAGTGTTGGGCGTAGTGACAGATGCAAAAGGATCAATGGATCCTATTCTGACATGATCGAGAACCGACAGATGATTAGACGTGCGGTGACAGCGCATTTGGACCATTTTCACTGAGAGGACGGATGGTAGCCATTGACAACGGTGATCCACCAACACACAGCTTGCTACAGAAGGAACCTTGCGTGCGTGAAGAAGATGACAGTAGGAAAGCAGAGATTCAGAAGACAAAGCATCTCCAAAACTCCAACACATTCTCCATTACAGCGTAACCATTTCTCTTTTCATGCTCTTTCACTTTTTACAACTGAAACTATAGAACCCTATCGGTATCCTGACTAAGAATAATAAGATAACCATAGCTTGCTTCAAGCCAACAATCTCCGTGGGATGGACCCTTACTCACGTAAGGTATTACTTGGACGACCCAGTGCACTTGCTGGTTAGTTGTGCGGAATTACATAGTGTGAGTGTGATTTTCATGCACCAAGTTTTTGGCACCGTTGCCAGGGATTGTTTGAGTTTGAACAACTGACGGTGAATCTTGTTACTTAAATTAGGAAAAATTTGTCTTTTTGGTTTAGAGTCACTAGCATTGCATCTTTTATTATTCCTTTTTAAAAAAAAATTCTTCAAAAATATTATTTTTCTCTATTAATTGTTAGTTTTTCATTGAGTCTAGTTGCATGTTTTAAGTTTGGTGTCCTTTGTGTTTTTGTCATAAAAAATAGTTTTTATCTGTTCAATCCTTGCATTTGTTGAATGTATCTATTTTCTTGGGAATAGTTGCCCCTTTGAGTTTTTCTTTTTAAAATCTTTTTAAAAATAATTTTTCTTTGATTAAATCTTGTGCCAAACTTTAAGTTTGATGTTCTCTTGTTAATTTTTCTTTAATTTTCAAAAATTTTATTGTGGTTTTGTAAAAAATTTTAAGTTTGGTGTTCTATCTTTTGTTCTTGTTGTTCTTGTGAGTCTTTAAGGTGTTCTTGAGTCTTCTTTGTGCTTTGATCTTAAAATTTTTAAGTTTGGTGTGCCTTGGTGTTTTCCCTCCAAAATTTTCGAAAACAAGGAGCATTGGATTTAAAAATTTTAAGTCTTGTGTGTTTTGTATGTTTTTCTTTTTCATAATAAAATTCAAAAATCAAAAAAATTTATTTTTTCTAATTTTTTTTAAACATTTTTTTGAAACTTTTCATAAGAATTCAGACTTCAATTTCACAATTTTTCAAAATCTTATGCTTTTAAGAATTTTAAAAAAATCACATCTTTTTCAAAAACATCCTAACCGCTTTCTCTCTCTTCACTTTTTCGAAATTCTTCATAAAATATTTTCAAATTTCTTATTTTTATTCTTTTTGTTTTATTTTTTATTTTATTTCATTTTATTATTTCGAAAATTATTTTTCTTATATAATAAAATAAATAAAATAAATCCACATCATCTTCCTTTCTCTATCATGGACCTAAGTGGAAATGAACAGTCCAGAAGGACTCTGGGATCATATGCTAACCCCACTACTACTTCATATGGGAGTAGTATCTATATACCCTCCATCGGACTCAGTAGTTTTGAGTTGAATCCTCAGCTCATTATCATGGTGCAGCAAAGTTGCCAATATTCCGGTCTTCCACAAGAAGAACCTACAGAGTTTCTGGCACATTTTTTACAAAATGCTGGCACAGTGCATGATAAGGAAGTTGATCAGGATGCCTACAGATTATTATTATTTCCATTTGCTATAAAAGACCAAGCTAAGAGATGGTTAAATAACCAACCTAAGGCTAGCATAAGGACATGGAAACAGCTGTCAGAAAAATTCCTGAATCAATATTTCCCTCCAAAATGGATGACACAGCTAAGGCTAAATATCCAAGGCTTTAAACAAGGAGATAATGAATCCCTTTATGATGCCTGGGAGAGATACATAGAGATGCTAAGAAAATGCCCCTCTGGAATGTTTTTAGACTGGGTACAGTTAGAGATCTTCTATTATGGGCTTACAGAGAAAGCTCAGATTTTCTCTAGATCACTCAGCTGGTGGATCTATCCACATGAGAAAGACAATTGAAGAAGCTCAAGAGTTCATTGATACAGTTGCCAGAAATTAGCATCTGTACCTAAGCGGTGAACCTTCCATGAAAAAAGAGGCTAAAATAGTAACTGCTGAACTCAGTCCTGCAGAACAAGTTACTGAATTCAATCAGCAATTAGATTTTCTAACAAAACAGCTAGCTGAATTCAAGGAGATACTACAAGACACAAGAATGGCTAATATGAATATGGAAGTGCAGTTGAAGCAAACAGAACAGCAATTATCAAAACAAATAACATAAGAGTGCCAAGCAGTTCAATTAAGAAGTGGAAAGACATTAAATACCTCACTTCAAGGCAGCAGGAAGCCAAGAAATGAACAAACTGCTACCCAAAATCCCTCTGAGGACAGTAAGAGCTCAGAGAGGAATAATTCTGGCACTCAAATGCCAGAAAAGGGTGAAGGGCTGGCGTTAAACGCCCAACCCATGCTCAGTTTTGGCGTTCAAACGCCAGAAATAGGCAAGAAGTTGGCGTTGAACGCCCAAAGAAAGCTCAGTTCTGGCGTTCAGACGCCAGAAACAGGTAAGGAGTTGGCATCTAACGCCACTCCAGCTTCCACCCCTGGCATTCAAACGCCAGTGGGGGATCAGACACATACAAGTGCTGATAGCAACCCCTCTAAAAAGGCTTCTCAACCCACATCTGTAGGTAATAAACCTACAGCAACTAAGGTTAAGGAATACAAAGCCAAAATGCCTTATCCTTAGAAACTCCGCCAAGCAGAACATGATAAGCAATTTGCCCGCTTTGCAGACTATCTCAGGACTCTTGAAATAAAGATTCTGTTTGTAGAGGCACTTGAGCAAATACCCTCTTATGCTAAGTTCATGAAAGAGATCTTAAGTCATAAGAAGGATTGGAGAGAAACTGAAAAAGTTTACCTCACTGAAGAATGCAGTGCAGTCATTCTGAAAAAGTTTACCAGAAAAGCTTAAAGATCCCGAAAGCTTTATGATACCATGCACATTATAGGGTACTTGTACCAAGAAAGCTCTATGTGATCTTGGGGCAAGTATCAACCTAACACCTGCATCTACTATCAGAAAGCTTGGTTTGACTGAAGAAGTCAAACCAACCCGGATATGTCTCCAACTTGTTGATGGCTCCATTAAATACCCATCAGGCGTGATTGAAGACATGATTGTCAAGGTTGGGCCATTTGCCTTTCCCACTGACTTTGTGGTGCTGGAAATAGAGGAGCACAAGAGTGCAACTCTCATTCTAGGAAGACCTTTCCTAGCAACTGGACGAACCCTCATTGACGTCCAAAAAGGGGAAGTAACCCTGAGAATCAATGAGGACGAGTTTAAGTTGAACGTTGTCAAAGCTATGCAGCATCCAAACACCCCAAACGACTGCATGAGCATTGATATTATTAACTCTCTGGTAAAAGAGGTCAATATGACTGAGAGTCTCGAATCAGAGCTAGAGGATATCTTTAAAGATGCTCAGCCTGATCTGGAGGAACCAGAGAGAATAATAGAACCTCTGAAAATACCTCAGGAAGAGGAGAAACCTCCTAAGCCCGAGCTCAAACCATTACCACCGTCCCTGAAATATGTATTTTTGGGAGAAGGTGATACCTTTCCTATAATCATAAGCTCTACCTTCGAGCCACAGGAAGAGGAAGCTCTAATTCAAGTGCTAAGGACACACAAGACTGCTCTTGGGTGGTCCATTAATGATCTTAAGGGCATTAGCCCAGCCAGATGCATGCACAAGATCCTATTGGAGGGTGACGCTAAGCCAATGGTTCAACCACAGAGGCGGCTGAATCCAGCCATGAAGGAGGTTGTGCAGAAGGAGGTCACTAAATTACTAGATGTTGGGATTATTTATCCTATTTCTGATAGCCCCTGGGTAAGCCCTGTCCAAGTCGTCCCTAAGAAGGGTGGCATGACAGTGGTTCATAATGAAAAAATGAACTGGTTCCTACACGAACAGTTACAGGGTGGCGTATGTATATTGATTATAGAATGCTCAATACAGCTACCAGAATGGATCATTTTCCTTTACCATTCATAGACCAGATGCTAGAAAGACTAGCAGGTCATGAATACTACTGCTGCTTCCTGGATGGATATTCAGGTTATAATCAAATTGCAGTAGATCCCCAAGATCAAGAGAAAACAACATTCTCATGTCCATCCGGAGTATTTGCATACAGAAGGATGCCATTTGGTCTGTGCAATGCACCTGCAACCTTTCAAAGTTGCATGCTCTCTATTTTCTCTGATATGGTGGAAAATTTTCTGGAAGTCTTCATGGATGACTTTTCAGTATTTGGAGACTCATTTAGCTCCTGTCTTGACCATCTAGCACTTGTTCTAAAGAGGTGCCAAGAGACTAACCTAGTTTTAAACAGGAAAAATGTCACTTTATGGTGATAGAAGGAATTGTCCTTGGGCACAAAATTTCGAACAAGGGAATAGAGGTGGATCAAGCTAAGGTAGAGGTAATTGAAAAATTACCACCACCTGCCAATGTTAAGGCAATCAGAAGCTTTCTGGGGCATGTAGGATTCTATAGGAAGTTTATAAAAGATTTTTCAAAAATTGCCAAACCTTTGAGTAATCTGCTAGCTGTTGACACGCCATTTATCTTTGATAAGGAGTGTCTGCAGGCATTTGAGACTTTGAAAGCTAAGCTGGTCACAGCACCAGTCATCTCTGTACCAGACTGGACATTACCATTTGAACTAATGTGTGATGCCAGTGACCATGCCATTGGTGCAGTGTTGGGACAAAGGCATGACAAGCTTCTGCATGTTATTTATTATGCCAGTCGTATTTTAAACAATGCACAGAAGAACTACAGAACCACAAAAAAAGAGTTACTTGCAGTGGTTTACACCATTGACAAATTCAGATCTTATTTAGTAGGATCAAAAGTGATTGTGTATACTGACCATGCTACTTTTAAATATCTACTCACAAAGCAGGATTCAAAATCCAGACTCATAAGATGGGTGTTGCTTCTGCAAGAGTTTGATATAGAAATAAGAGACAGAAAAGGGACAGAGAACCAAGTAGCAGATCACCTGTCCAGAATAGAACCAGTAGAAGGGACGTCCCTCCCTCTTACTAAGATCTCTGAAAACTTTCCGGATGAGCAACTCTTTGCCATCCAGGAAGTACCATGGTTTGTAGACATTGCAAATTATAAGGCTGTGAGATTCATAACCAAAGAGTATAGTAGGCAGCAATCAAAGAAATTGATCACAGATGCAAACACTACAAGAAAAACACTCATTAAGGTACACTTGAAAAAAGTGTAGCCAAAAGTGAAAAAAATGATGCCTTAGGCTACGGCTACGCTTTTTGGGCTACAGCTACGCTTTTTGGGGTGATTCCTATTCGGCCGTTGCCTATTCTCAAAGGCTACACTTTTCTGCACCAAGGGCTACGCTTTTGACGTTTGGAAATAGGCTACGCTTTTCAAGTGATGCTGTCCAGGACCAAAGGCTACGCTTTTCAGCTTTCATTTTTCCAGAATAGGCTACGCTTTTCAACGCTACTGCATCATTTGTAAAGCGTAGCCACATTGTATACTATAGCTACTTTTTATAAGTGTAGCCTTAGGTCCCTCTTTTTTTTTGTATACTATAGTTACTGTATATAAGTGTAGCCTTAGGTCTCGTTTATTTTTTTTGTATACTATAGCTACTGTATGTAAGTGTAGCCTTAGGTCTTTTTTTTATCTGTGTATATATATAATTATCTAATAATTATTAATACAACATAATAGTTAATATGATTACATGTATAATAATTCTGCATTTTTATTTAAATGAGTTGAATATTACAAAATAAAAAAAATACATAATTATACTAAATAATTTCTTTATATAATATAAATTATCTCTAACCAAAATATATCTATAATATTGATCCAAAAGTACTAGAATAAAGTTAACTATAAAAATTCATACATCTCAAATATACTCTTCACTATTATTTAAGCAACAGAAAATTCATACATCTCAAATATACTCTTCACTACTTTAGGACAGCGGCGCTAGAGTTAAGCAACAGAAAATTTAAGAACATCAAAGAATTAATGAACAACCTACAACCAGAGCCACAACATGGCATGCCCAACCTGGTAGAGTGTATAGACACCAACAAAGTTAAGAGACAATGAAACTTACATCATCAGAGAGCTTCATGTTTTTAGTGTGTATACGAAGAACTTCAAGTCGACCAACTTCATCAGGAACACCAATATCAATTTCCCTATCAAATCTACCGAACCTTCTCAATGCTGGGTCAATGCTGTTTGGGTGATTGGTAGCTCCAATAACGATAACATGAGCACGAGATTTCAATCCATCCATAAGAGTCAAAAGCTGTGAAACAATCCTCCTTTCAACTTCACCATGTGTCTTCTCCCTCTTGGGTGCAATAGAATCAATTTCATCAATGAAGAAGATGGATGGTGCATTCTTTTCAGCCTCTTCAAATGCTTTCCTCAGATTGCTTTCACTCTCTCCTGCCAGTTTGGACATAATATGCCTTATAATAAAAAATAATATGCATAATAAACTAAATTCACAAATGAAACCAGCAAGAGTGATCAGAAGCACTAATGAAGCAGAAATAATAGAGTTGTTGTACAATAACAAAAAATATTCACTAACCCTTCGGTAAGCTTTAACTATATCTGAGTCTGGGAATTGAGCACCACCTCGAATGTCTTATCACCATAAATAAAAGCAAATAACTCAGCCTCACTAAATGGAAGTAGAAAGAGGGAATTTGGATGCACAAAGTATACCTTGCTATAGTACCGCTTCAGCAACATTTCCTTTGCCACCCCGCACATGCCACAAAAATAAAGTAAATTTGACATGACCTGCATATGTTACCAAAATCATAAGAAAGAAGTAACATTTACTTTTACAAGACAACATAGTGTTTTAGGGATAGAAAAAGAACCTTGTTGCACAACCACTCAGTCTAAGATGGTTCTTTGCATAGAGGTGAAACAAATATCAAACCAAGTACACGTTGTCTATACTTCATCTATTGTAAACAATAAACACATAAAAACATTAGAAAAATTGAACGATCCATTATTGAAACTCTAATG
The DNA here is from genome assembly GCF_003086295.3 of Arachis hypogaea. Taxonomy (NCBI): domain Eukaryota; kingdom Viridiplantae; phylum Streptophyta; class Magnoliopsida; order Fabales; family Fabaceae; genus Arachis; species Arachis hypogaea. The sequence continues at coordinate 94,742,420 of NC_092038.1, read as the reverse complement.
TGATTTAAAAAGGGGAGAGGTTGTATAGCACCAACATAATAACTTACAGCAAATAAGGTAAGAATGTAAGCCCCGACAGCTACTCATATGCACATTACTGCACTAAGACTGCAGACAAAAAGAATGTTGGGGTCAGATTGCCTTCTCAAAACGAACAACTGCCAATAGTAAAGCCTAATGGAAATTGGTGTAAACTAATTTTCTTTATGTCATTAAATGGAAATCAATTACATATTAAGCTTGAACTTACTCACCCAAAAGAGTTGAGAACCTCGGCTATTTGATCTGCTAGGTCGTCAACAGAAAGAATTGGATAATCTGGAACAATCTCAGGAGCTCCCAACTGCAACAACTCTTGAACAAAGTACAAGATGATAAGAAAGAAAAAACTTAAAATATTATCAATGAAGGAATTTATAACAGTGAGGAGATATATACATCAAGTAACAATAATCAAAACCCCTAATCAAAAGTTCCAATCCTCAAAATCCCTAATCAGAACAATAACTATTTACCTGATCTTGAGCAGAGGTCAAAAATAGTGCAATTGTTATTATACCTTGCAAAGATAGTGCATCAGTGTCATCTTATTATTAGAAGCACAAGTGTTAGTAAGCTTTAAAAGACTATCCAACTTGAATCCAATTGTAGATCCTGCATAAATTAAAAAATAAATAGTAATCCATAAACTGTTAGGACCAGTCTTCACTGTTTCAAATAAAGTCAACACAAGTACACACACAATAATATAAAACTATAAGCTTCGCATAGTAAGACAGCCACTATAAGTCCAAAGTATCTGGCACATGAGTTATAGTATTTATACACACACACATTAATATAAAACTATAAGCTTCGCATAGTAAGACAGCCACTATAAGTCCAAAGTATCTGGCACATGAGTTATAGTATTTACCTATTCTATAGTATGGAAACCCTTAACCTAAAACAAAGAAACCAAATTGCACATGTCAAACTCAGAATAGCACTAAAATTCGAAGCAGATGTGCTTCATTACAATATCATATGAATTAATATACAACAGATACCAAAACATCACCTTCCACTTTTACTTGACAACTAAAAATTTTCTATTCTGGTAATATTTTTATAAATTTGATTATACAAAGTGAACACCAACCTGTCAATATCAGTATAACACTAAAGCTTCTTCTGCCTCACTTCAGCATCCTGCATATACATATATGTATGAAATCACAAATAAAATTTAAAATAAGCAATAAATAAGAAAAAAAGGGTATTCAAGTTGAAGAATTTAGAGGGGAGCAGGTGCTTACGGAAACCGGGTTACAAACAAAACTAAAAATTAGCATCCAAATCACCTTAAGTACTTTTAGGCCCCCACCTTTCTTAAAAAGCTTTCGAAGAAACAACTTGACAAGAAATATGTTGAAAAGCAGGCTGTAATATACAATACTAATTGATTTTTCCTGTTAACACAATTGATCTAATAAAAAAACAGACTTAGTTCCAAAAGTTTTAAAAATATCAAGTCATTGTAAAAAGTCAAAAAGGATGTTGAAAGGCTTACCCCAAGAAGTATTCCCATATCTAATGTCATAGCCGAAACAGTCCCACCCTGCAAGTAGCAAAGTGCAATAGAACTCATTCGAATTTCAGGTGAAATTACATGAGAAAGCTACCAGGATATTTTCACCTGCCAAATAAGTTGCTAATCCACTAACAAGTAACAACCTTCTCTTTTGCATATTGCCCCAAACAAATTTGAAATTCTTTTCTATCACAAAAATAATTTCAGTAAATACCCTATTCAGTTGACCACTTTCTGTGATCTAATGACAGCCAGCCAGTCCAAACCTATGTGATCTAAAATAATAATGACATTGATATGCTAAACCTAGAAATCAAGGAGGCAGTGAGTGCCATGAAATTGCATTGCCTTTTAAAATAATTAATTCGAAAAGCTAAAAGAAGCTAGTAAAGTGATGCAAATATCAGTCGACAGATAAGATAGTAATATAACCAGAACAGGGTCTCAACTTCTATACTCTGCTAATTAAATAATAAAAATCGTTGGGCATAGCAACAAAACAAGCCATGCCAAGGTATCTAGCACACTAATGCAGAAGCGAAGCTTACTCCCCATATCTATGTAGTTCATCTCTGAATTTACCTGTCAGCATTTGGCATCCTATGCCTTCATCGTCTTCTAGACCTCCCTAACAGTAGCCTGTGGATTTCTCGTCCAGAGACAGCAGTAGAAGCTTGCGACACTCCTTAAACATGCTGGGTTGCAGAAAAAAATTTGTTTTTTCCTTAACACAGCACCTAGTGATTAAAGCAATAAATTTAGCCATATACTCAACCATTCAAAAAAATGCTCATTATCAGATTGCACAAGCAGCAGCAGATTCAAAGGAGAAAGGAACCAGAATGCACAGAGGTAAGAAGAACAAGTAGACACGGATGGAAATAAATAAATAGTATGCATTTTCATCAACAATACATGGCTTGTTCATCAATTCACATTTCACAATTGCATATAAACCAGATTATTACACCAAACCCCAAATTAAAAACCCTAAAATTGGAACTCTAAACCACCCAAATTTTAGAACCAAACGGAAATCTATAGAATACCTTCTCGATGATGTGAGCGCAGAGAGGACGAGCTGAGCGCAGAGATGACGATGGTGAGGGCGCAGCTGACGATCAATGCAGGAGGGCGCAGGTGACGGTGAGTGGCGAATTCATGAGTGGTGCGGAGATCAGTGCAGGTTCACGACGGTGGTATGGGCACCGCGGGATGATCAATGCAGGAGGGTTCACGATGGTGTGAGCTTCACGATCTTCACGTCGGTGTGGCGCTGAGTGGTGAGTGGGGACTAGGGTGCGATGATCTTCGCAACGCTGAGGCTTCATGCTCTTCGCGCGGTGCAAGAGGCAGGGTTTCCTTCTCGCGGTGCAGGAGTGCAGGAGGGTTTTCTTCTCTACTGAGAAGGTGACTTCAATTCTGAGCTTTGGAGGGAATGAAAATTTTCACCAAGTGTTAGCTTACAGTGTGTGCTTTACACCGGGAAAAATTTAAGAGGAGAGGGAAAAAATTTACCAAGTGTCTAATTTTTTACTCTAGACACATTAGGCATCACTTTTAAAATGCACCCAAAACTTAATAAATAGGCTACTCTTTAAAAGCGTCTCCTTTGATACGAAAAGTGAATCTATAGATATCAACCTACGGCTACGCTTTATAAGTGATTTCTAAAATACCTAAGGCTACACTTTTTAAATGATGCCACAATTGTGTATCCTTTTCTCATATAAAAAGGCAACACGGAGAAAAGCGTAGCCTATTCATAGAATAGGCTATGCTTTTCAAATGTAGCTTAAAAAAAGTGTGGCTGAATGGGTATTTTTCTTGTAGTGAAAGTACTATCTTTGGGATGAACCATATCTCTTCAAGAGATGTGTAGACGGAGTAATCCGTAGATGTGTGCCTAAAGAAGAAGCACAGAAAATCCTATGGCATTTCCATGGATCACAATATGGAGGACATTTTAGAAGTGAGCGAACAGCCACAAAAGTCCTCCAATGTGGCTTCTATTGGCCTACTCTCCATAAAGACTCCCGAGAGTTTGTACTTAATTGTGACAGTTGCCAAAGATCTGGCAATCTGCCTCACAGTTATGCCATGCCTCAACAAGGGATCTTGGAGATTGAGTTGTTTAATGTACGGGGTATTGACTTTATGGGGCCTTTCCCACCATCATACTCAAATACTTATATTCTGGTGGTAGTGGATTATGTATCCAAATGGGTGGAAGTTATTGCAACACCCACTAATGATACTAAGACAATGCTGAAATTCCTCTAGAAACATATCTTCAGGAGATTTGGTGTCCCTAGAGTACTAATCAGTGATGGAGGCGCTCATTTCTGCAATAAACAGCTTTACTCTGCTATGGTTCGATACGGAGTTAGCCACAGGGTAGCAACTCCATATCATCCACAGACAAATGGGCAAGATGAAGTCTTTAATAGAGAACTTAAAAGAATCCTGAAACGGACTGTGATTAACCGTAGAAGGGATTGGGCAAGAAGCTTGGATAATGCTCTGTGGGCATACAGAACAGCGTTCAAGACTCCTATAGGGACCTCTCCATACCAACTTGTGTATGCAAAAGCCTGTCACTTGCCAGTGGAACTGGAACATAAGGCCTACTGGGCAACCTGATTCCTAAACCTTGATGCCAAGTTAGCTGGAGAAAAACGATTGCTCCAGTTAAATGAGCTAGAGGAATTCAGACTCAATGCTTTCGAAAATGCAAAAATTTACAAAGAGAAAGCAAAAAGATGGCATGATAAGAAGCTGTCATCTAGAGTCTTTGAGTCAGGGCAGAAGGTTCTGCTGTTTAACTCTAGGCTCAGATTATTCCCCAGGAAATTAAAATCCCGGTGAAGAGGTCCATATATGATTACAAGTGTGTCACCATATGGATACGTAGAGCTTCAGGATAATGATTCTAACAAAAAGTTCATTGTTAATGGACAGAGAGTCAAACATTATCTTGAAAGCAGTAAAGAATTGATTAAAGAATGCTCAAAACTGAGACTTGATTAAAGCTCAGTAATAGTCCAGCTAAAGACAATAAAGAAGCGCTTGCTGGTGTGAAAAAGCCAGTAAAAAGCTTTTTACAGGTTCATATTAATTATCTTCAAGGTAAAATAGCAATTGCATGAGTTCACAGAGTTACATAAGGATTCAGAGGATAAAACAGCAAAAAGAAGCTCACTGGTGCGAAAAAGCCAGTAAGAGCTGTTTTGGGCGTTAAACGCCCAAAAGGAGCATCTACTGGGCGTTTAACGCCAGTAGAGATAGCCATCTAGGCATTAAACACAAGAAAGAAGCAACTTCTGGGTGTTTAACGCCAGATTCGCAGCATCCTGGGCATTCAGAAAAACGCCCAGTGATAAAGGATTTTCTGGCATTTAAAGCCAACCAGATGCTACAGCTGGGCGTTAAACACCCAGAAGAAGCTACAAATGGGCGTTAAACGCCCAAAACATGTAGCGTTTGGGCGTTTAACACCAGGATTATGGGGAGGAGGTAAATTCATTTTTCACTTTAAATTTTTTCCATTTTTCATGTTTCAATTCATGATTTCTTACATAAACATGTTACAGACTCTCATCTTTCAACTTCAATTTCAAAAATTTTTAATCCAAAACTTGTTTCTTAATTCTTCTTCAAAATCTTTTCAAACCTTTTTCAAAACTCAATTATCTTTTTAAATTCTTCTCAAATCTTTTTAAACTCATCATATCTTCTTTTCAAAATTCAGATTTATCTTTTTCAAATATCTTTCATAACTTTTCAAATTTTAAATTATATCTTTTCCTATCATACTTATGTTTTACAAATCATATCTTCTATCTTATCGTTTTTAAAATTTTCGAAAACCCACCACCCCTTCCCTTTAAATCCACATTCAACCTCCCTCCTCTCCTCCACAATTTGAAATTGGCTCTCCTTCTATCCCTCTTCTTTCCTTTCTTTTGCTTGAGGACAAGCAAACCTCTAAGTTTGGTGTGTTTATTCGTGATCACTAAACCAATACCCACCAAGATCATGGCTCCTAAGGGAAAACAAACCACTCCAAGAGGCAAGAAAGAGAATATTCCAAAACCACTTTAGAATCAAGGGAAGTTCTTAACCAAAAAACATTCAGACCATTACTACAAAATAATGGTTCTAAGGTCAGTGATTCCAGAAGTTAAATTCGATCTGAAAGAAGACGAATATCCGGAGATTCAAAAGCAAATTCGAAACAGGAGCTGGGAAATCCTAGCTAATCCTGAAACAAAGGTGGGAAGAAACTTGGTTCAGGAATTCTACTATAATCTATGGCAAACAGACAGGCAGAAGATAGCTGAAACCGCCTTCTATGACTATCAAACTTTGGTCAGAGGGAAGATTGTTCACCTTCACCCTGACAAAATCAGGGAGATCTTTAAGCTACCTCAGGTGAAAGATGACCGAGACTCCTTTAATAGGAGAATGATGGGAACAAATAAGGGCTTGGACGAAATTCTAGAGGACATATGCCTCCCTGGAACCAAGTGGATAACCAGCACCAAGGGTGTCCCAAATCAACTCAAGAGAGAAGATCTCAAACCAGTCGCCAGAGGTTTGTCTGGACTTCATTGGGCATTCTATACTGCCCACTACCAACTGCTCTGAAGTCACCATCAAAAGAGCAGTAATGATCCATTGCATTATGTTGGGAAAAGAAGTGGAAGTTCATCAGCTAGTTTCTTGTAAACTTTACACAATTGCAAACAAGAACTCCAAAGATGCCAAATTGGCTTATCCAAGCTTAATCTCTATGCTATGTAAAGATGCTGGGGTGAAGATGGGAGTAACTGAGTATATCTCAGTTGAGCGACCAATCACCAAAAAGTTAATGGAAGGACAACAAGTGCAGGATGACCCCATCAAGAGGAAAGCACAGGAGTTCCTCCTATAAATCCCTCAAATTGGATACTGGGAGCGCCTTAAAGCATCTGTCACCAAATTGCAAAAAGCTATGGAGCAACTAAAGGAAGAACAGCAAAATCAAAATAGCATGCTTTGCAAACTGCTTAAGGAACAAGAAGAGAAAGGGCGTGAACTGAGGGAACTGAAGCGTCAGAAGCTGTCTCTTGAAGGGCCAAGCACCCCACAGATTAAAGGAGCACCCACCTCCCAAAATAAAGGTTGTTGAGTCCTAATCTTTGCCTTAACTCTGTGATAATTGTTCTTATTATGAATTTACCTTAGAAGTTATATATTAGTAGTAGTAATTAGTATATCTATTTTGATTTTACCTCCAATTAAGCTATAATTTATTTTTCTCATCATCATAAAACATAAATAAAATAGTAGATTTTTAGAATAAAGAGGCAATATTTTTTTCGAGTTTTTAATAAGGAAAATTCTAATTATTTAGATGTGGTGGCAATACTTTTTGTCTTCTGAATGAATGCCTGAACATTGCATATTTTTTATATTGAATTTTATGAATGTTAAAATTGTTGGCTCTTGAAAGAATGATGAACAAGAGAAATATTATTAATGATCTGAAAAATCATGAAATTGATTCTTGATGCAAGAAAAAGCAGTGAAAAAAAGAGATAAAAAAGAGAAGGAGCAGTAGAAAAAGTCAATAGCCCTTTAAACCAAAAGGCAAGGGTGAAAAGGATCCAAGGCTTTGAGCATCAATGGATAGGAGGGCCCAAGGAAATATATCCAGGCCTAAGCGGCTAAATCAAGCTGTCCCTAATCATGTGCTTGTGGCATGTAGGTCCAAGTGAAAAGCTTGAGACTGAGTGGTTAAAGTCATGATCCAAGGCAAAAGAGTGTGCTTAAGAACTCTGGACACCTCTAATTGGGGACTTTAGCAAAGCTAAGTCACAATCTGAAAAGGTTCACCCAGTTATGTGTCTGTGGCATTTATGTATCCGGTGGTAATACTGGAAAACAAAGTGCTTAGGGCCACGGCCAAGACTCATAAAGTAGCTGTGTTCAAGAATCAACATACTAAACTAGGAGAATCAATAATACTATCTGAATTCTGAGTTCCTATGGATGCCAATCATTCTGAATTTCAAAGCTACTAGTCCCGCTCATCTAATTAGAATCTGAGCTTTACTTAAAACTCTGAGATATTATTGTTTCTTGATTTCTTTTTATCCTATTTTATTTATGTAGTTGCTTGGGGACAAGCAACAGTTTAAGTTTGGTGTTGTGATGAGCGGATATTTTATACGCTTTTTGGGTGTAATTTCATATAGATTTTAGTATGTTTTAGTTAGTTTTTAGTATATTTTTATTAGTTTTTAGGCAAAATTCATATTTCTAGACTTTACTATGAGTTTGTGTGTTTTTCTATGATTTCAGGTATTTTCTGGCTGAAATTGAGGGAGCTGAGCAAAAATCTGATTCAGGCTGAAAAAGGACTGCTGATGTTGTTGGATTCTGACCTCCCTGCACTCTGAATGGATATTTTGGAGCTACAGGTGTCCAATTTGCGCGCTCTCAATTGGGTTAGAAAGTAGACATCCAGGGCTTTCCAGCAATATAAATAGTCTATACTTTGCGCGAAGATAAATGATGTAAACTTGCGTTTAACGCCAGTTCCATGTTGCATTCTGGCGTTGAACACCAAAAACAGGTTGCAAGTTGGAGTTAAATGCCAGAAACAGGTTACAACCTGACGTTTAACTCCTGAAACAGCCCAAGCACGTGAGAAGCTCAACTCTCAGCCCCAGCACACATCAAGTGGGCCCCAGAAGTGGATTTCTGCACTATCTATCTTAGTTTACTCATTTTCTGTAAACCTAGGTTACTAGTTTAGTATTTAAACAACTTTTAGAGACTTTTTTTGGATCTCATGACATTTTTAGATCTGAACTTTGTATTCTCTAACGGCATGAGTCTCTAAACTCCATTGTTGGGGGTGAGGAGCTCTGCAGCGTCTCGATGAATTAATGCAATTATTTCTATTTTCTATTCAAGCACGCTTGTTTCTCTTTAAGATGTTCATTCGTACTTAACCATGATGAAGGTGATGATCCGTGACATTTATCACCATTCTCAATCTATAAATGCATGCCTGATAACCACCTCCGTTTTACCTTCAATTGAATGAATATCTCTTGGATTCCTTAATAGGAATCTTCGTGGTATAAGCTAGAATCCATTGGCAGCATCCTTGAGAATCCGAAAAGTCTAAACCTTGTCTGTGGTATTCCAAGTAGGATTCAGGGATTGGATGACTGTGACGAGCTTCAAACTCGCAAGTGTTGGGCATAGTGACAGACACAAAAGGATCAATGGATCCTATTCTGACATGATTAAGAACCGACAGATGATTAGCTATGTGGTGACAGTGCATTTGGACCATTTTCACTGAAAGGACGGATGGTAGCCATTGACAACGGTGATCCACCAACACACAGCTTGCTATAGAAGGAACCTTGCGTGCGTGAAGATTCAGAAGATTCAGAAGACAAAACATCTCCAAATCTCCAACACATTCTCCATTACAGCGTAACCATTACTCTTTTCATGCTCTTTCACTTTTTACAACTGAAACTAAAGAACCCTATCAGTATCCTGACTAAGAATAATAAGATAACCATAGCTTGCTTCAAGCCAACAATCTCCGTGTGATGGACCCTTACTCACGTAAGGTATTACTTGGACGACCTAGTGCATTTGCTGGTTAGTTGTGCGGAATTACATAGTGTGAATGTGATTTTCGTGCACCAGTGGTTTTATGTATGGTTCATATGGTGGTTGGTATGGTGGATAAGGGTTAGGGTCATATGAAGGTGAATGGTGAAAAGGGGCTTGTGAGTAGGGTTGAGGGCTATGTTGAGGAGGGGGTCTATAGGCATATGGTGGTGGTTGTTGATAATCAAAAGGGTGTTCACCATAGCCATTATCTTGGTATGCCTCTTATAAGGGCTCTTGGTCATAGTATGTTGGTGGAGGTTATTGCCAAGAGGGTTGATTAAATCCTTGTAGCTCCTCCCATCTTTGGTTGTCTCAACCTTGATGCATGTTCTCATTATAGCTTCCATTCCCTACAACAACATTGGAACCAAACTCATAGCGACAGGGGTGAGAATTCATAGTAGCTAATAAAAATTAAAAACAAAAACAAATAAATAAGCAAAAACAAATATTTACAATAACCAGTAATAAGACACACGTTTGCAATTCCCCGACAACGGCGCCATTTTGACAAACGGATTCTTGCGTGGTCTATAATTTTACAAATAAGTTCTCGTTGAAAGTATAGTTTCTAAACCAAAAAATATCCTTTCGTACAAAAACTTGGTTGTCACAAGTAACAAACCCCTAATAAAATTGATAGCTGGAGTATTTAAACCTCGGGTCGTCTCTCAAGAAATTGCAGGGAAGTGTTCTTATTATTGGTTATGAGTTGTGTAAATTGGGGTTTTGGGGATGGGAAATGAGAAGAGTAATTTGTAGAGAAAATAGAATAATAACAATAAAAACTCTTGGTAAGGTATGAGAATTGGAAGTCCTATCCTAGTTATCCTTATCAATTGTGATGAGAATTGTCCGTTGCTCCCACTTGGTCAACCTGTAACTATGAAGATAAGTCAAGTAGATGAATCAATATGAATCCTCAAATCCTAGTCAACTCCCAAGGAAAGACTAGAGTTCGTGGAATTCAAGTTAATTACCAACTTTCAATTAACAATCGACAAAGGAGTTTGATAACTCAAGTGTTACTAATTACTCAACCAAGGCCAAAAGGGTGAAAATCTAAATTAAAATCCTTCCAAGCATTTTATCAAACACTTGGAGGGCATAACACCAAATAGTAGAGAAGCAATAGGAGATAAAAACATCCAAATAACCAATCTCAAATGTCAGCAACGTAGATCAAAAGAGAGCAATCTTGAATATGAAATACCTCAAATTATATTAAATAGAGAATCCAATCACAAAAGGGATGTATATATCAAAGTATTAAAGTCAATAAGAGTAGGAGAGAATTAAGTCAAGGAACATTAAACCCGGGATTGAGAAGAGATAATCCTAAATCTTAAAGAAATCCTAAATCCTAAAACCTTAGAGAGAGGAGAGAGCCTCTCTCTCCAAAACTACATCTAAAACCTAAAATTATGTGAATGTGATGTATGAATGTCTCTCCCCATTCCGCCTCACTCCCAACCCCTAATCTGTGTTTTCTGGGTCTGGAACTAGGCCAAAAAGAGCCCAGAAATCACTGGGAGCAGTTTCTACAACTTCTGCACGTGGCGCACATCACGCGTGCACGTGGGTCACGCGTGCGCATCGTCTGGTGAAATCCCTAGTCACGCGTACGCGTCACGTCCCATTAGTCAGCTTCATTATTCCTTTGTGTTCCTTCCATTTTTGTAAGCTTCCTTTCCATTCTCCAAGCCATTCTTGCCCTATAAAGCCTGAAACACTTTAACACACAGATCACGGCATCGAATGGTATATAGAGAAGTTAAAATTTGTCAATTTAAAAGATCTGGAAGCGAGTTTTCAATCATAGCATGAAATCAGGAAGGCAACGTAGAACATGTGAATTTTATGAATGAATGTAGGAATAATCTGATAAATTCCACTCAATTTAGCATAAAATAAATCATAAAATAGTGGTTTATCACCTTACTCATACTTGATTCTCCTTTCTTCTTCCTCTTCTTGTGTGCTTCTTGAGCTTTTTCAACAAGGCACCTTCAATCCCAAATAGGGTCTATCAGACCTGAGAGTCCAGCCTCCTCCAACCCATGCTGCATGTGTGCTACATTCTTCTTGATTTTTTCTCTCTAATGATCTACCAACTATTGGCATTGCTCAAATAGCTTGATCTGTGGGTTCAATGATGGCATGCTATGGATTACATAGTCCAACTTTGATTGGGTCTCTATATCATACTCCATTCTATCCACGTGTCTATGCTCCCCAATGGTGTGACATATGTTCTTCCACTGATACAGATTCTGAGTGTATTTCCCACACTTGGCCTGTCGTAGGAACAATCCATTAACTGATTCTTGAACTTTTGTTGACTGTTCCCTTTGCCCATCAAGAATCTTTGTTTGAAATTCTTGTTGTTGAGCCATTATTTGTTGTTGCCATTTCTCTTGTTGTTCCATCATTTGGCGCTGCCATTTCTCTTATTGCTCTCGATCCTTCATATATTGCTCCTATTGCCTCAAATATTGTTCTTGATGTTGCTCCTGTGCTCTCACAAATTGCTGAGACATTTCTTCAATGGCTCTCTACATTTGGCTCAAATCCAACGCACTAGAAGCTTGTTCCTCCTCTACTTGTGGTCTTCTTCTTCTTCCTTGGGATCTTCCTTCCTCTTGATTGTCATCATCAGTAGCACCTTCCATGCTTCGCTTTGTGATTTCCCTACCTCCTTTTACCTTCTCTGTATCTTCATCTTCAAATAGCACCCCAGCCCTGTTGTACAGCCTCAGAATAGTGCTTGGGTGACCAAGCTTACTTGATTTGCTTGTGTCCTCAGCCATCTTCTGAATGCTGTCTGCTATGAGTTGTGCGAGGTTGATTTCTCCTCCCTTTAAAATGCAGTATGTCAGGACAGCTCGCTTGATTGTGACTTCTGAGGTGTTTGCAGTAGGGAATATAGATCTCCACACTATCTCATACCACCCTTTAGCCTCAGGTATGAGATCTATTCTTTTCAAGTGGCTTGGAGTTCCCTCTGAGTCTCTTTTCCAATCTCTGCCTTCAAAGCATAACCCATGTAATATCTCATCAGGGTCATTCTCACCCTGCAATCTTTCCTCAAAGCTAAGCTCTCCATAGGTTATTACTCTCAACTGTAGGACCCTTATGACTGATGATGGACTAAAATCTACCTCAACACCCCTGACATAGCTCTTATAAGGGGGCTGTCCTCGCTTGTCTTCACAGCATTTGCGTAGAATTCTCTTATCATGACTGCATTAATGTCTGTGAGAGGCTCACACAAAAGTTCCCATCTCCTCTTTGTGGTGATTTTTCTCATGATAGGATACTCCCCTTTACGCAGTCTAAACCCCATTCCTGGAATGACATGCTTTGATTCCATGAGCCTATGATACCTTGATTCATGAAACTGAGACTTAAATCTCTTTGTATCATAGGTTGATGGTTCGGCTGCCACTGGCTCCTTACCTTTCCTGCTTCTAGAACATAAAGAAGCCATAAATTAAGAAAGAAAGAAAGAAAAAGAGGGGGGTAGGCTTCGGTTAAAGCTCTGTCTTGTTATGAAAGAGGATGGGAGATAAGTTGTTGTTGGGTATTTTCTGTTGTCTTTGGGTAAATAGGGGTTGCTGTAACGTGTTTGGGCTGAAGGCGTGAGTGAAACACAAGCAAATAGATGAGGAAGTCTTGTATGAGGAGAGAAGGGTATGTGATTTAGGGAGTGTCACCACCAATTTATAATCAAGGCATGAATCTTTGGAACAAAACCACAAGTGGGAAAACTTCAGTTGAGCAAAATGAAGGGTGAAGATTGAGCAAAACATTGTATAAAGCTCATAGCATGAACGGCTAGCATACAAAGATGAAGGAAGACAAGGATTGCTTCCCCATTGGATGAATGTGGTTTGGTCTCCAAGGCATTAGTACATGCAGATTTTGTCTCCAAGAGAGCACCATTCCCTAGGCACATGTGACTCTCTTTTATCTTGTCATAACCGTGCATGCTCTCTTTCTTTGTCTTCTTCCCAATCTCCCTTGTACCTATACAATTAAATTAAAGCAATGGTAAGCATTAGGAGTTGAATTTGGTATAGTGGTGTAGTGGTAAGCAATAAAGAAAAAATAAAGCAAAATTTTACATGTTCCTTATTTATAATTGACCAATTGTGTTCCTTAGATTTTGAACACAAATTTGCTGAACACCAAACTTGTTCTCTGCTACATGATCCATGTAGAACTTAATGAGTATCTGCCACAATTGGTGCATTCATTATAAGAAACATTTTATTTCTTACCATAATAACATAAAATCCTAAAGTGAAGCAAAATGTGGTTCATCTATCCATAAATTCGGTCTCTTGAGCAAAAATAATCTCTCTGAGTTTCAATGCACATACAGACACCAAACTTAATGTTTGGCTATATACTCCATCAAAATGAATGACTATATATCCTAGGAAAGCTTGAGAAGCTATTTTAGAGTGCCTTCAGGCACACCAAACTTAGGACTCAAACATGTGCTTGCAATTTTCAAATCTGCTCATAAGAACTCAAATTTATGCTAGAAGGATCATTTATTGAAATAAAAACAAAGCAAGAATATTAAATCATGGGTTGCCTCCCATGGAGCGCTCTTTTATTGTCATTAGCTTGACATTGACTCCTTATTAGGGTGGTTAATGATTGTGGTGCCTCAGTTTGTCTCCTCTCACTATAAGCTTTCTTCCAGTGCCTTGATGTTCAATCTCTATATGATCCAGTGAGAGTATCCTGTTGATAATGTAATAATCATCAGATTGTTGCTCTGTCCCTAACAATTGGTAGATTAGTTGCACTTTATCTCCCTTTGAGAATCCTTCAGTTGTGATCTTTTTGTTTTTCCACCCTTTTAGAGCCTTTTTCTTGCTTTTCTTCCCCTTTTTTTGTGATCCTTCTGCTTTGACATTGGGCTGTATTTTGGGATCTGTCTTCTTAGTGGCTAACACCTCACTTTTCTTCTTGCTTTCTCTCATCATTTTGTACAGTCTCATTCTCCTTTTGTCGTACTTTGCTGCTTGTCTCTTGCCTTGGAGGGGAACTAATGAGTATCTCCTTGGATTATTCCTTCCAATGCAAGTCTTCTCTGTCATCATTCATGTTGTTTTCCTTTTCATCAGTATGCTGTGCTTCTGGAAAGACATTCAGAGTGATGCTCTCATCATGTACCCTTAGGGTCAATTTTCCTTGTTCAACATCTATGATGGCCCTTGCTGTGGCTAGGAATAGTCTTTCCAAGATAATAGAGTCACTCCCTTCTTCTCCTAGGTCAAGGATTACAAAGTCTACATGGAATATAAACTTATCCACCTTAACCAGAAGGTTTTCAATCACTCCTTTGGAAAATACCAATGATTTGTCCACGAGCTCTAGTGACATCTGTGTGGGCTTTACCTCCTCTATGCGTAGTTTTCTCATCATAGAATAAGGCATTAGATTGATGCTGGCTCTTAAGTCACACAGTGCCTTATCAATGGTTATATTTCCAATCGTGCAAGGTAAGAAGAAGCTCCCAGGGTCCTTGAGTTTTGGTGGAAGCCTTTTTTGGATTACTGCACTACACTCTTCAGTGAGCATAATGGTTTCCTTCTCCCACCAGCTTCTCTTTTTGTTGATGAGCTCCTTCAAGAACTTGGCATATAGAGGCATCTGCTCTAATGCTTCAGCAAGTGGAATGTTAATTTCCAGCTTTTTAAAGACCTCAAGGAACTTGGGAAATTGTTGGTCCTTGAGTTCCATTTGTAGTCTTTGAGGATATGGCAGAGTAGGTGTGTATGCCTTCACCACCTTCCTTTGTTCTTGTGATGCTTCCTCCATTACTTGCTTCCCTTTCTTTGAAGCTTATGGCTACTCATCTTTCTCTTTAAACTTCTCCTGATCTTGCATGTCTTCTTCTTAGTTGATGGCTTCATCTTTTTCAGCTGGCCTTTTGTCATTGTCCATAAGCTTCTTGTTGGTTTCTTTGTCTTTCACCAAGGTTCCTCCACTCCTTAGCTAGATGGCTTTGCATTCTTCTTTGGGGTTCAGAATGGTATCACTTGGGAATGAGCTGGTTAGTCTTTCAATCACTGCTTGCTTGGACAATTGACCAATTTGCCTTTCTAAATTTTTCATTGAGGCTTTATGGTTCTTGCTGGTTAACTCTTGGTGCTTCATCATCCTTTCCATTATTATCTCCAAGTTGGAGATTCTTTGGGAGTCTTGAGGTGGTTGTGGTTGATTATGGGGTATTGAGGGTTGGTGAAAAGTGTTTTGGTTAGTTGGTGGATTATTGGGTGGATAGAAGTTGGAATTGGGGTGGTTGTTTTGTGGTTTTCTGTACTGGTTTTAGTTAGTTTACTGATGGCTTTGGTGGTTTGTGTTTCTTGAGTTGTTTTGGTTTGAATTTCTTTGCCATGGCTGGTGGTTTTGATCCTGGTTATCTCCCCATCTCAGGTTTGGATGGTTTCTCCAAGAAGAGTTATAAGTATCTCCATGAAAGTCATTTGATCCAGAACCTTGGTTTTGCACATATTGAACTTGTTCCTGCTGCTGATCTTCTTGGTTTTCTTTATTTTGCCCCCATGTGGGTGATGGTTGACTTGTATTCACTACTGCAACTTGGAGGCCATCAATCTTCTTGGCCATCATCTCCATTTGTTGCTGGATATGTTGATGCATCACCTTGTTTTGAGCTAAAATAGTGTCCACACCTTCAAGCTCCAATACACCTTTCCTTTGAGCTGGTTAGCGTTGCCTCTGATGACCATAGAAGTATTGATTGTTTGTTACAGAGTCAATGAGATTTTGTGCCTCCTCAGTGGTCTTCATGAGTTGTACTAAGTCTCCAGCAGAATAATCAAGTGCTTCTTGAGCTCTTAGTGTCAATCCTTCATAGAAGTTTTGGAGCCTATCCCATTCACTGATCATTTCTGGTGGGAACTTCCTGATTAAAGCTTTGTATCTCTCCCATGCCTTATACAATGACTCTCCATCCATCTGAGTGAATGTTTGGACCTCTGTTTTGAGTCTGATGATCCTTTGGGGAGGATAGAACTTGGCTAAGAACTTGTTTACTAGATCTTCCCAATTGTTGATGCTATCTCTTGGAAATGACTCCAACCATTGAGTAGCTTTGTCTCTCAGGAAAAATGGAAATAGCAACAATTTGTAAATGTCAGAATGCACACCATTGGTTTTCACAGTGTCACATATCCTCAGAAAAGTGGATAGGTGTTGGTTTGGATCTTCAATCTAAATCAATCCCCGGCAATGGCACCAGAAACTTGATGAGGGAAAAATGATTCCACACAAACTCGTCAGCAAGTGTACTGGGTCGCATCAAGTAGTAATTACTCACAAGAATGAGGTCAATCCCTTAGGAATTGATGGATTGAGCAATTTTAGTTAAGTGATGAATTTAGATAAGCAAACAGTTGATGATTTGAGAGAATTGTGATCAACAGAAGTTAAATTGCATGAAAATAAAAGGGAGAGGGGAAATTGACAGAATCTAAAGTGCAGAAAATGTAAATTGAGCTGAAACTTATATTGTAAGAAATGTAAATGGCTGAAGCTTAAAGTGCAAGAAATCTAAATTACTAAAGCTAAACTACAGAGAAATGTAAATTGCTTGAAGAGTAAAAGGGATTTGAGTACTGGGATTCTGAATTCAACAGGAAAATGTAAAGTGCAATCAATCAGAGAAGTAGAAGATGAAGTGAAGTTGCAGAAGATCTAAACAGAAATGAAAAGTTACTTGAAGAAATAAACAGAAAGAAAACTCAGCTCAATTATGAAATCTAAAAGAAAAATTGAAGATCTGAGAGGAGTAATGAGATTAGAACACAGATCTAGATCTCAATTACACCCTTGATCAAACAGAAAATAAATTGCAGAAGAAATGTAAATGACACAGCAAATGAAACTCAAATCCAATTCCTCAATTCTCAGAATTATGCAAAAGAAGAACAAAGATGAATTTTAGATCAAGAATTGAAACAGAATTTCTTCAATCTCAGTCCAAAATTTAAAACAGAAAGTAGAAGTTGCCGAACCAAGAATAATCAGAAAGAAAACTCAGATCTCAATCCCAATTCCTAAAATAAAAAATGAAAGCTCTAAGTGAAAACTAAAAATGAACTAAAGGTAAAAAGTCAAAAGTGAGCAAAAGGTCCTCTACAAATCAAATAAACTCCTATTTATACACTTTCTATTTTTGGTTTTCAGGATTTGGAGTGGGCTTTTCAAGTTGGTGAAAAAGTGGATCCAAGATGGCTTTTTAATTGAAAATGGCCCAGGGTGCTGGCTCCAGTGGAGCGCTCAGTTTGGTTAGTGAACTGAGCGCTGCATGCCTTGCTTTGGTTCCCCCCTTTGTGCCAATTTCCTCATCGCTCAGTTGGAGAATGCAACGTAGCGCCCCTTACTTGTATTTGTTTCTCTCTTCGAGCCATGGTGGCTTCCTTTTGAGCCAATTTCCTTGTAATGTAGCGCTCAGTTGTGTGATTTGAACGTAGCACCCTTTGATGCATGTGTACCCCTCTTCGAATCTTGGCTCTACCACCTTTTGTGCTAACAATTTCCTTGTAGTGGCGCTCAGTAGGAACCTTTGAACGTAGCGCTCCTTTGCCTTTTGCGCGCTTCCATCTTCGAGCCCTGGCTGTCCCATTTTGAGTGTGCCACACCTTGTTTTTCATTGTTGAGGCCACGAAAACATTCATTGATTGAAAGTTGTGCTCTCTTCATTTGAGTGCTGGGCTTCTATGTTGAGCGCTCTGTTTTTTTTTTGTTAACGTAGCGCCCTTGCTCCCCTTGCTTGGCCTCTCCAATACTAGCGTTCACTCTTTGAACGCTGGCGTTGACCTAGTGATCGCTTCCTTGTTCCTTGGTTGAGCGCCACGCTTTACTTTCATGGGTCACGCTTTTCAAAGCATGGCTTAAGGTCCAAAGCGTGCTCTAAGATTCTTTTTTCCTTTTTTTCATCATTTTTTCAACTACAAGTAATCAAAACAACCAATCAAAGCATCACCAAATTCACAAGATTTCTAAATTAATCAAAAACCAATTAATTCTAGTTAAACCTCATGATTTTGTGGCAAATAATTGATGGTTGATTGAATTGACATAACCATGCAAATCCACTCCAAATCACCTACTTATAATGCAAGAAAGTGCATAAAACCTTATGAAACAAGTGAAAAATGCTTGAAAAGGTAGCATAATATGACTTGTCATCAACTTCCGAGTTTTCTTGCAAGCCTTCTAAGGGAAAAGAATCATCAATAGGAGTGGAATCGCCCTTGGTGTGTTCAAGGCGACTTAGGTGATCCGCCACTAGATTTTGCGAACCAATCCTATCTTTGATTTCCAAGTCAAATTCTTGCAATAATAAAACCCATCTAATCAATCTCGGTTGGACTCTTTTTTAGCCGACAAGTATTTTAATGCTGCATGATCCGAGTACACTACCACCTTAGAGCCATGTAAGTAAGCTCGAAATTTATCCAAAGCGAAAATGATAGCCAATAGCTCTTTCTCAATGGTAGTGTAATTGGATTGTGCTCCAACCAATGTTTTTGATGCATAGGCTATGACATATGGATTCTTACCCTCGCGTTGTGCTAACGCGGCTCCCACCGCGTACTTTAAAGCATCACACATTATTTCGAACGGCCGACTCCAATCCGGCCCTCTCAAGATGGGAGCTTGGGTCAATGCAACCTTAAGCTTGTCAAAAGCCGCAATGCACTCTTCACTTAGGTCAAACTCAACGTCTTTTTGCAGCAACCGAGATAGTGGCAATGCTACCTTACTAATGTCCTTTATAAATCTTCGGTAAAAACCTGCATGCCAAGGAACGAATGGACTTCTCTCTCAGAGGAAGGGTAAAGTAAGCTAGATATAACATTTATCTTTGTTGGATCCACGGAGATACCATCTTTGGAAACAATGTCCTAAAATAATGCCTTGCCTAACCATAAAATGACACTTTTTAAAATTCAAGACAAGGTTTGATTTAGTGCATCTTTCCAAAAATTTTTCAAGGTTATCCAAGAAATGATCAAAAGAGTCCCCATAGACACTAAAGTCATCCATGAATACTTCCATGCATTGCTCTAGAAGATCTGCAAATATGCTCATCATGCACCTTTGGAAAGTCGCCGATGCATTGCATAAGCCAAATGGCATACGCTTATAGGCGTAAGTTCCAAAGGGGCAAGTAAATGTTGTCTTTTCTTGGTCTTCTAAAGCAATGTATATTTGGAAGTACCCAGAATAGCCATCTAGAAAACAGTAGTGAGATTTACCAGATAGCCGATCAAGCATTTGATCGATAAACGGTAGCGGAAAATGATCCTTTCTAGTGGCCGTATTCAACCGTCGGTAGTCAATGCACACCCGCCATGAGTTTTGTACCCGTGTAGCTATGAGCTCCCCGTTATCCTTCTTGATGGTGATCACCCCGGACTTCTTCGGCACAACTTGGACAGGACTTACCCATTCACTATCTGAAATGGGGTATATGATGTCCGCTTCTAATAGCCGGGTGACTTCTTTTTTCACAACCTCCAAATTTGTAGGATTTAGTCTTCTTTGAGGTTGTCAAACAGGTCTAGCTCCTTCCTCTAGGAATATTCAGTGTTCACACACTTGGGGGCTTATGCCCACTAAATTCGCCAAGCTCCAACTTATGGCCCTTTTGTTCTTCCTCAAAACATGGAGCAACTTCTCTTCTTATTGAGGAGTGAGTTCCCTTGCAACAATCATCGGAAACTTGTGGGCTTCATCAAGGTAGGAGTACTTTAGGTGGGGCGGTAGTGGCTTCAATTCTACATGTTGCTCTTGACTTGACACTTGAACTTCCGGATGGGGTGGAGTGTTTTCTTCACTTGACTCTTCAATCACATTCTTCTCATCTAGCTTTGCATAATACACTTCAGCCACAATATTGTCAATTAAGTCACACCGGAATATGGAATGGTTTTCCGTGGGTGCCTCATTGCTTCATCTAGGCTAAAACTTACGACTCTCCCGTCGATCTCAAATGAATAGGTTCCTGAGTAGGCATCCAATTTGAATTTAGAGGTCCTAAAAAATGGCCTCCTAAGTAGGATGGATGATGTCCTTTCGGATTCACTTGGTGGCATCTCAATGATATGAAAATCAATTGGGAATATCAAACCCTTTATGTTTACTGGTGCACAAAATTGCAATCACACTTTTGCAATCCACACAACTAACCAGCAAGTGTGATGTGTGGAAAACGATCCAACACAAAACTCACCGGCAAGTGTACCGGGTCGCATCAAGTAATAATAACTCACATGAGTGAGGTCGATCCCACAGGGATTGAAGGATTGAGCAATTTTAGTTTAGTGGTTGATTTAGTCAAGCGAATCAAGTATTGGTTGAGTGGTCTTTCTTTAACAGAAGCTAAATTGCTTGGAATGTAAAGGGAGAGGGGAGAATTGCAGTAAATTAAGAGACAGGAAAGTAAAAGTGCTGAATATTAAAGAACAAGAAATTAAATGACTGAAACTTAAAGTGCAAGAAATGTAAATTGCAGTAACTTAAATTGCAAGAAATGTAAATTGCTTGAATGGAAAAGGGAATTGAGGACTGGGATTTTAGAATTTCAACAAGGGAAATTAAAGTGCAACAATTAATAAGGCAGAAATTGAATTAGGAATAACTAGAATCCAAACAGAAATGGAAATTAACATGCAGCTGAGGTTCACAGAAGAACCAAAAAGAAAAATGGGATCTCAGGACTCAAGAGACTAGATAGCAAAGTCTAGATCTCAATTACCTTCCCAGATCCAAGTTCACAAAGCAATTAACAAGAAATTGAAGAAGAAGCAGTAAAGGAATTGTAATTAAACTCAATTATGCAGAAGAGGAATTAAAGAGATTTTGAATGGAGATTGAGACAGAATTTCCTCAATTCTTCACACCCAAAACTCAAACAAGAAAAATAAAAATGGCCACACAAGAACGAGGAAGAAGAGAGATCAATTCTCCTCCCCAATTCTCTGAAATCTCAGTCAAGTCCCCAAGAGAAAGTTCAAAAGCTCAAAATAAAAGTAAAGGTTCAAAGGAAAATTCAAAGTTCAAAAGTAAAGGAAAAAGCTCTTAATTACATCAAACTATCTTCTATTTATACACTTTCTCTTCTTGGATCTTGGGATTTGGATGGGCTTTTGATTTGGTGAAGAAATGAATTTTATTGGATTTTTAATCCAATTTTAGCCCATGAAGGATTGCTTCCAGGAGGCTGCCCTGCCCTTGTGGAGGGCAGGGCAGGATTTGGTGCGTGCGGCCATGGTGCGGGCGTGGCGTGCGAGCTTGGTGCGCAGGATGCTGCCGAATGATGCTTTGGTGCGCCAGGTTGGTGTGCTGGCCGTGCCACAACAAAATGCTGCCCTGCCCTCGCGGAGGGCAGGGGAGTGTTTCCAAACTGAAGTCCCGCGTTCGAGACATGGCAGAAACACACACTACTCATTTTTCTTGGCTTTCTTGGCACCATAATGAAGCCTAGTTCCTTGCTTCCTCATTGTGCCGTGTTCGAGACTTGTAGTAGGCATAAGTGAACTTTTTCTTTGAATTTCTTCCCTTGGTGAGCCCGATACTGCCCTTGAGGAGGGCAGGGCAATGTTTTGATCCTCTTGATTCCAAGGCACAGATTTGTGCTCTGCCCTTGTCGTGGGCAGGGCAGAGTTGCCTTTCAAGCTTTGTTCCCTTATGTTGCCCTCCTAGAGGGCAGTGTGCCCTTGTGGAGGGCAATGCTTGCTTCCTCCATTATGCGCCACGCCTTTTTCTCCTTGGGCCACGCTTCCTTAAGCCACGCTTTCCTCTTTTCTTCTTTTCTTCACCTACATTAAACCAAAACAACCACTCAAAGTATCACTAAATTCACAAGGCTTATAAATCAATTAAAAATCAATTAAATTCAGCTTAAACCTTATGAGTTAACATTAATTTCATGGTGGTTGTTTGATTTAAAGAAGTTATGCATTTTCATTCCAAATCACTTACTTAGGATGCAAGAAAGTGCATAAAGACTAATAAAACAAGTGAAATTAGCTAGAAAAATGGGTATATGATGACTTGTCATCACAACACCAAACTTAAATCTTGCTTGTCCCCAAGCAAGCATCAAAACTAAGAGCAATTGAAATGAATAAAAAAAGAACACATATCCTTATTAGGCATATAGCAGAACTTGATTTATGGAGTCTTTATGCAGACCATGATAACTCAATTATTGTTGCTGTTACATGATATACATCTTTCCTCAAGGCTTGCTAAACTTGCTGTTATAAGACTTACTTTTTAATTACTCCCTTGCAACTTTTCTTTCTCATAATGCTTAACAAGCTTATTATTCTTTTGGAGGTTTGGTGTCTAATGTTGCAGTAGTAGCCTTTGGCTTTATTTTTTTTTTGTTTTACTCAACATCTTTCCACCACAGACACATTGCTCACTAATTCTTCCTAGGATCATTGATGCCCAGCATCTCTTTGGATAACTAAATGTTCTGTATCTAAGTTGCTCTTTATTGTGGACTTTCAATTGGCCATCCCAAATCAGTTGATCTAAGTGACCGGGTTTTAAAATACCCCTTAGAATTTACTCATCCAAGCATATCTTAGTACAAGAACACCACATGCATATGTCCTAGGGTCCAAGCTATTGGTGTCCAACCTTTTTTCTTTGTTTTTCTTGCCACTTTGGCTTTTTCTTCTTCCTTTTCTTTCTGTTTTTGTTCCCAAGGGCTTTTTCTTTATTGATGAGAGTCTTTATAACAGCAAGCTAACTCACACTTGAATGAGAATGATATTATGCATCAATTATTTCATGAGTTATGCATTTAATCAAACACATATACCACCATTAACTTCCATTCTTACTTATGCAACATTGGATATTTCTCTTTTTAATTCTAACAATTCTCTTTTATTCAAGCATGTGGGAAACAAAACAAAATTTAACTAAGTGATGGATAACAATCAACATGCAGATTTAGCATACTTAATCAACAATTTCACTTGCAACTAGATAAACACTTTAGCAAGACATACAATGGTTTCCAGATTCAAAACATTTCACAGCAGCAAGGATTAAGTTTAGATACAACCTTCGAAGTTGCAGCCCTTTGATTCTTCCTTCTATTGTGTTCTCTTTGAGTTAAGATGCATAATATCTTCAATTGTTGACTTATGTCCTGCATAATTCTCAAAGTTGCTTGCTTCTCAAGCCCTTAATTGCATGGTCAGTATGCATAAACTGAGTGTGGCTCTTGGATTTATTTTGGTGTGGGAACACCAAACTTAATTGTTTGCCACTGCCTCTTATGCAACAATTAACCATATGTGAAACCTTGTGTCCTTGCTGAAGGTTAATGAAATTAAAGCTAGAAAGCAATTAAACAGTTGAATAATGTGTTTGGTTGCTTGGAGCTAACATCATGCAGGAGGTGAGAATGTGTTTTTAAATGATATTTTTGGTGGAACACCAAACTTAGAATCTTTCATTCTTCCCTCAAATTGTTTTGGTGTGCAACACCAAACTTAGCTCCTTGCAATCCATATCAATTATTCAACATTTTTATTGAAAAAGCTATGAAAAGAAAACTACCTCAGGTTGGGTTGCCTCCCAACAAGCGCTCTTTTATTGTCACTAGCTTGACATTGAACTCCCTTTAGGGTGGTTGATGCTGGTGATGTCTCAACTTGTCACCTTTCACTGTAAGCTTTCTCTGTGTGCCTTGATGCTCAATTTCCATATGCTCAAGAGAAAGTACTTGGTTGACGGTGTAGTAATCTTCTGCTCCCAGCTGTTGATACACTAGTTGCACCTTATCACCTTTAGAAAATCCTTCAGTTGGGATTTTCTTATTCTTCCACCCTTTGTGAGCCTTCTTCTTGCTCTTCATTTTTTTCTTTCTTGTTGATCTTTCTTTCTTGACAGTGACTTGGGTTGTGATACCTTCCCTCTTGTTTAACATCTTAGCTTCTTTTCCTTTTTCTTCTTGCAGCTGCTTATTTTTCTATTCTACTGCCTTGTTGGTTGCTTGCTTTGGAAGGAAGTCACTACTTGTTTTGCTTGCTTCTTCATTACTTTGTGATTCTGGAAAGACTTTCAAGGTGATGCTCTCCTCATGCATCCTGAGAGTTAGCTCTCCCTGCTCTATATCTACAATGGCTCTAGCAGTGGCCAAAAATGGTCGGCCAAGAATTATGGAGTCATTTCCATTTTCTGATGAATCCAGGATCACAAAATCTGCCGGATAGATGAATTTGTCAACCTTAACTAAAAGGTTCTCAATCAACCCTTTAGGATATACCACTGATTGGCCTACCAATTCCAAGGACATCTGTATTGGTTTCACCTCTCCTATGCCCAGCTTTTTCACTAAAGAAGATGGAATTATATTTATACTTGCTCCTAAGTCACACATCCCCTTGTTGGTGAATAAGCTTCCAATTGTGCATGGTAGGAAGAAACCTCCAGGATCTTCAAGCTTGGGAGGAAGTCCTTTTCTGATTAATGCACTGCATTCTTCACTGAGCATTACGGTCTCCTTCTCACTCCAACTCCTTTTCTTATTGATGAGTTCCTTCAAAAACTTGGCATACAGAGGCATTTGCTCCAATGCCTCAGCTAAAGGTATGTTGATTTCCAGTTTCTTGAAAGTCTCAAGAAATTTGTGGAAATGTTGATCCTTTGTCTCTTTGTAGAATCTTTGGGGATACGGTAGTGGTGGTGTTGAGCTTTTCTCTACTTGATGTTGTCTTGGATTTGGTTCTTCCATGATCTGCTTTCCTTTCTTTAGATTCTGTGGCCTACCTTCTTTTTCTTGAGGTTGATTCTGAGGTTGATTGCTTGCTGTTGCATCTTCATCATTGGCTGCCTCTTTTTCAACCTGTTTCTCGTCACTCTCTTTAGGCTTCTTGGTGGCTTCTTCATCTTTCAGTAGTATTTTTCCACTCCTCAACTGTATTGCCTTGCATTCCTCTTTTGGGTTAGGAATGGTATCACTTGGTAGTGAGCTTGATGGTTTTTCAACAGAAATTTGCTTGGAAATTTGCCCAATCTGCCTCTCCAGGTTCTTCATGGAAGCTTCTTGGTTCTTTGTTGTCATTTCTTGGTTTTTCATCATCTTTTCCATGAGCATTTCTAGATTAGTGATCCTCTGAGAGTCTTGTGAGATTGGTTGGTTTTGGGGTGTTGATGGATGATGATGAGTGTTTTGGTTTGCTGGGTGGTTATTGGGTGGATAATGGTTAGAGTTGGGATAAGTGTTTTGTGGTTTTCTGTATGTATTTTGGTTAGTGTTTGGCTGGTTGTTGTTTGTGTTTTTCCAATTGTTTTGAGTTGAGTTCCTTCGCCATGGCTGTTGGCTTTGATTGTGGTTGTCTCCCCATCTGAGATTGGGATGGTTCTTCCAAGAAGGATTGTAAGTATCTCCATAGACTTCATTAGTTCCAGGATTTTGGTTGTGCATGTATTGGACTTGCTCTTGCTGTTGCTCCTCTTGAATTTCTTCATTTTGCCCCCAAGTGGTTGATGGTTGGCTTGTGGCACTTACTGTTGCAACTTGCAAGCCATCAATCCTTTTGGCCATTTGCTCAAATTGTTGTTGAATCTGCTGCTGCATTATCTTGTTCTGAGCTAGAATTGAGTCCACTCCTTCCAACTCCATTACTCCTCTTCTTTGTGATGGTTGGCGTTGTCTTTGATGAGCAAAGAAATATTGGTTGTTAGCCACCATATCAATGAGGTTTTGAGCTTCCTCTGTAGTTTTCATGAGTTGTAAAGAGCCTCCAGCTGAATGATCAAGTGCTTCTTGAGCCTTAAGAGTGAGTCCTTCATAGAAGTTCTGCAACTTGTCCCACTCAGTGAACATCTCTGGTGGACATTTCCTCAATAGTGCCTTATATCTTTCCCATGCTTCATATAAATTTTCAGCCTCCATTTGAGTGAATGTCTACACCTCAGTCTTCAATCTTAGGATCCTTTGAGGGGGATAGAATTTGGCAAGAAACTTGCTCACCAAGTCATCCCAAGTGTTGATGCTCTCTTTTGGAAAGGTCTCTAGCCATTGAGTAGCTTTGTCTCTGAGAGAAAATGGAAAGAGCAACAACTTGTAGCTGTCCGGAGGCACACCATTAGTTTTCACAGTATCACAAATCCTCAAGAAGGTAGATAAGTGTTGATTTGGGTCCTCCAATGGTCCTCCTCCAAAAGAACAGTTGTTTTGAACTAAAGTGATGAGTTGTGGCTTTAGTTCAAAATTGTTTGCATTGACATTTGGAGTAAGAATGCTACTTCCACAGTGTCTAGCATTTGCAAATGTGTATGAAGCCATGACTCTTCTTTGTTGTTGGTTATTGTTGGCCCCTCCTCCTGGTTGATTGAGATTTGATGGATCTCCTTCCATTTCTTGGAATTCCTCCTCAGATTCTTCCTCTCCAATAACGTTCTTCCCTCTTTCAGCTCTTCTTATTCTTCGAAGAGTTCTTTGGTCAATTTCAGAGAGGATGGGGGAAGATCTTCATGTACCTGACATACAAACACACAACAATAAACACACAGACCCAGAAAACCAATGAAACTTCAATCTGTAGCTAGAATGAAGTTTTAGTTAGTTTAAGCAAAAATTCAAACAGTTAGTGTGTTAGTCAAAATTAAAGCAACAGAAAAAAAATGCTTGATCTAGATCTCCACTTCACTTAATCATTGTCAATCTATTTCAATCCCCGGCAACGGCGCCAAAAACTTGATGTGTGGAAAACGATCCAACACAAAACTCACCGGCAAGTGTACCGGGTCGCATCAAGTAATAATAACTCACATGAGTGAGGTCGATCCCACAGGGATTGAAGGATTGAGCAATTTTAGTTTAGTGGTTGATTTAGTCAAGCGAATCAAGTATTGGTTGAGTGGTCTTTCTTTAACAGAAGCTAAATTGCTTGGAATGTAAAGGGAGAGGGGAGAATTGCAGTAAATTAAGAGACAGGAAAGTAAAAGTGCTGAATATTAAAGAACAAGAAATTAAATGACTGAAACTTAAAGTGCAAGAAATGTAAATTGCAGTAACTTAAATTGCAAGAAATGTAAATTGCTTGAATGGAAAAGGGAATTGAGGACTGGGATTTTAGAATTTTAACAAGGGAAATTAAAGTGCAACAATTAATAAGGCAGAAATTGAATTAGGAATAACTAGAATCCAAACAGAAATGGAAATTAACATGCAGCTGAGGTTCACAGAAGAACCAAAAAGAAAAATGGGATCTCAGGACTCAAGAGACTAGATAGCAAAGTCTAGATCTCAATTACCTTCCCAGATCCAAGTTCACAAAGCAATTAACAAGAAATTGAAGAAGAAGCAGTAAAGGAATTGTAATTAAACTCAATTATGCAGAAGAGGAATTAAAGAGATTTTGAATGGAGATTGAGACAGAATTTCCTCAATTCTTCACACCCAAAACTCAAACAAGAAAAATAAAAATGGCCACACAAGAACGAGGAAGAAGAGAGATCAATTCTCCTCCCCAATTCTCTGAAATCTCAGTCAAGTCCCCAAGAGAAAGTTCAAAAGCTCAAAATAAAAGTAAAGGTTCAAAGGAAAATTCAAAGTTCAAAAGTAAAGGAAAAATCTCTTAATTACATCAAACTATCTTCTATTTATACACTTTCTCTTCTTGGATCTTGGGATTTGGATGGGCTTTTGATTTGGTGAAGAAATGAATTTTATTGGATTTTTAATCCAATTTTAGCCCATGAAGGATTGCTTCCAGGAGGCTGCCCTGCCCTTGTGGAGGGCAGGGCAGGATTTGGTGCGTGCGGCCATGGTGCGGGCGTGGCGTGCGAGCTTGGTGCGCAGGATGCTGCCGAATGATGCTTTGGTGCGCCAGGTTGGTGTGCTGGCCGTGCCACAACAAAATGCTGCCCTGCCCTCGCGGAGGGCAGGGCAGTGTTTCCAAACTGAAGTCCCGCGTTCGAGACATGGCAGAAACACACGCTACTCATTTTTCTTGGCTTTCTTGGCACCATAATGAAGCCTAGTTCCTTGCTTCCTCATTGTGCCGTGTTCGAGACTTGTAGTAGGCATAAGTGAACTTTTTCTTTGAATTTCTTCCCTTGGTGAGCCCGATACTGCCCTTGAGGAGGGCAGGGCAATGTTTTGATCCTCTTGATTCCAAGGCACAGATTTGTGCTCTGCCCTTGTCGTGGGCAGGGCAGAGTTGCCTTTCAAGCTTTGTTCCCTTATGTTGCCCTCCTAGAGGGCAGTGTGCCCTTGTGGAGGGCAATGCTTGCTTCCTCCATTATGCGCCACGCCTTTTTCTCCTTGGGCCACGCTTCCTTAAGCCACGCTTTCCTCTTTTCTTCTTTTCTTCACCTACATTAAACCAAAACAACCACTCAAAGTATCACTAAATTCACAAGGCTTATAAATCAATTAAAAATCAATTAAATTCAGCTTAAACCTTATGAGTTAACATTAAGTTCATGGTGGTTGTTTGATTTAAAGAAGTTATGCATTTTCATTCCAAATCACTTACTTAGGATGCAAGAAAGTGCATAAAGACTAATAAAACAAGTGAAATTAGCTAGAAAAATGGGTATATGATGACTTGTCATCAAAGTGCACTGGGTCGTCCAAGTAAATACCTTATGTGAGTAAGGGTCGATCCCACGGAGATTGTTGGATTGAAGCAAGCTATGTTTATTTTATTATTCTTAGTCAGGAGATTAATTATAATTATCACTTTGAATTACTAAAAAAAATAGAAGAGCGTGAAATAATTACTTGTTGTGCAATAATGGAGAATATGTTGGAGTTTTGGAGATGATTTGTCTTCTGAATTCCTGTAATGTAATATTCAACTCATGCAAAAGTGCAAAGTTCCTTCCATGCAAGCTCTATGTAGGGTGTCACTGTTGTCAATGGCTACTTCCCATTCTCTCAGTGAAAATGGTCCAAATGGTCTGTCACAGCACGGCTAATCAGTTGTTGGTTCTCGATCATGTCAGAATAGAATCCATTGATTCTTTTGCGTTTGTCATCACATCCAACAGTCGCGAGATTGAAGCTCGTCACAGTCATCCAATCCCAGAATCCTACTCGGAATACCACAGACAAGGTTTAGACTTTCCGGATTCTCATGAATGCCGCCCTCAATTCTAGCTTATACCACGAAGATTCTGATTAAGGAATCTAAGAGATACTCATTCAATCTGATATAGAACAGAGGTGGTTGTCAGACACACGTTCATGGATTGAGGAAGGTGATGAGTGTCATGGATCACCACCTTCTCCATAGTTAAGCGCGAATGAACATCTTAGATAGGAACACGCATGTTTGAATGGAAAAATATAAATAATTGCATTAATTCATCGAGACGCTGCAGAGCTCCTCACCCCCAACAATGGAGTTTAGAGACTCATGCCGTCAAAGAGTATAAAATTCAGATCTAAAAATGCCATGAGATACCCAATAAGTCTCTAAAAGTTGTTTAAATACTAAACTAGTAACCTAGGTTTACAGAGAATGAGTAAACTAAGATAATTGGTGCAGAGATCTACTTCTGGGGCCCACTTGGTGTGTGTTGGGGCTGAGACTTAAGCCTCTCACGTGCTTGAGCTGTTTTTGGAGTTGAATGCCAGGTTGTAACGTGTTTTTGGCATTGAACTCCAACTTGTAACCTGTTTCTGGCGCTGGACGCCAGACTGCAACATGGAACTGGCGTTGAATGCCAGTTTACGTCATCTATCTTCGCGCAAAGTATGGACTATTATATATTTCTGGAAAGCCCTGGATGTCTACTTTCCAACACAATTGAGAGAGCGCCAATTAGACTCCTGTAGCTCCAAAAAATTCATTCCGAGTGCATGGAGGTCAGAATCCAATAGCATTAGCAGTCCTTTTTTCAGACTAAATCAGATTTTTGCTCAGCTCCCTCAATTTCAGCCAGAAAATACCTGAAATCACAAAAAAATACACAAAGTCATAGTAAAGTCCAGAAATGTGATTTTTGCTTAAAAACTAATAAAATTCTATTAAAAACTAATTAAAACATACTAAAATCTACATGAAATTACCCCCAAAAAGTGTATAAAATATCCGCTCATCACAACACCAAACTTAAACTGTTGCTTGTTCCCAAGCAACTAAATAAATAAAAGAGGATAAAAAGAAATCAAGAAGCAATAATATCTCAGAGTTTTAAGTGAAGCTCAGATTCTAATTAGATGAGCGGGGCTAGTAGCTTTTTGCTTCCAAACAGTTTTGGCATCTCACTTTATCCTTTGAAATTTAGAATGATTGGCATCCATAGGAACTCAGAATTCAGATAGTATTATTGATTCTCTTAGTTTAGTATGTTGATTCTTGAACACAGCTACTTTATGAGTCTTGGCCGTGGCCCTAAGCACTTTGTTTTCCAGTATTACCACCGGATACATAAATGCCACAGACACATAACTGGGTGAACCTTTTCAGATTCTGACTCAGCTTTGCTAAAGTCCCAAGTTAGAGGTGTCCAGAGCTCTTAAGCACACTCTTTTGCTTTGGATCACGACTTTAACCACTCAGTCTCAAGCTTTTCACTTGGACCTGCATGCCACAAGCACATGGTTAGGGACA
Source organism: Arachis hypogaea (assembly GCF_003086295.3). NCBI lineage: Eukaryota > Viridiplantae > Streptophyta > Magnoliopsida > Fabales > Fabaceae > Arachis > Arachis hypogaea. The sequence continues at coordinate 94,711,502 of NC_092038.1, read as the reverse complement.
ACTTGATTTAGCCGCTTAGGCCTGGATTTATTTTCTTGGGCCCTCCTATCCATTGATGCTCAAAGCCTTGGATCCTTTTTACCCCTGCCTTTTGGTTTTAAGGGCTATTGGCTTTTTTTTTTTTTGCTTTTTCTTTCTTCTTTCTTTTATTTTTCGCAATTTTTTTTTCTTTTCTTCGCAAGCTTTGCTTCTACTTCACTACTTTTTCTTGCTTCAAGAATCAATTTTATGATTTTTCAGATCATCAATAACATTTCACTTGTCCATCATTCTTTTAAGAGCCAACTATTTTAACATTCACAAAATTCAATTTCAAAATAATATGCACTGTTCAAGCATTCATTCAGAAGACAAAAAGTATTGCCACCACATATAAATAATTAGAATTTTCCTTATTAAGAACTCGAAAAAAAATGTTGCCTCTTTATTCTAAAAATCTACTATTTTATTCATGTTTGATGATGATGAAAAAAATAAATTATAACTTAATTGGAATTAAAATCAAAGTAGAGATAGTAATTACTACTACTAATATATAACTTCTAAGGTAAATTCCTAATAAGAACAGTTATCACAGAGTTAACGCAAATATTAGAACTCAACGACCTTTATTTTAGGAAGTGGATGTTCCTCTAGTCTGTGGGGTGCTTGGTCCTTCAAGAAATAATTTCTGATGCTTCAGTTCCTTTAAGTCACATCCTTGCTTTTCCTGTTTCCTTCAAGGGGGGCTCTCATAATTTACTTTTCATGTTTTAGATGTAGTTTTGGAGAGAGAGGTTCTCTCCTCTCTCTCTCTCTTAGGATTTAGGTAGTGTTTATAGAAATTAGGATTTAGGACTTCTCTTAGCTTTCTAGAGTGACTCTCGATCCCAGGTTTAATATTCCTTTTTACTATTTAATTTCTCTTTTATATTTTGATTACTCTGAAGCCTTTATTATGTTTGATTGATGTTGCCCAATTGGCTGTTGATGACATTTTTATTTAATGATAATTGAGGTATTTTCAGTTTATAATAATTCTCTTTGAATTAAATTGCCATTGCTTCTCATCCAAGGATATTTTTATTATTCCAGCAATTTCACTTTTTTTTCCTTTTGGTTCTGATTAGGAATTTAGTAACTCAACAGTTATTAAACTCAATGTAATTAATAATCGTTATCTTGCTAATTGAGCTGAACCTAAATAATCCCAACCTTTTCTTAGGAAATAATTAGGATTCAAAGGTCAGTTTAATTAGTCCCTTGACTTTCCTTTGCCCTGGCAAAGGTTGACCAAGTGGAGTTTAGATTCAACTTTTATTATAGTTGAGAGAGATAACTAAGTTAGACCTCTAAATTCCCTTATCTTGCCAAAAGTTGTTTTACAATTATTATTTATTTTTAATTGCCATTTAATTCACTCATCATTTAAATTACTTGCTTCCCACCTTCTAAACCCCGATTACAACCTTTATAACCAATAATAAGAACATACTTTCTCGCAATTCCTTGAGAAGACGACCCGAGGTTTGAATACTCGGTTAACAATTTCTAAAGGGGTTTGTTACTTGTGACACCCAAAACGTTTGTACGAAGGGATTTTTGTCGGTTTAGAGACTATATCTACAACGCGACTGTTTTTATGACATTCTTTACTGGTAAAAATCCTAACGTCAAAATGGCGCCGTTGCCGGGGAACTACTAACGTGTGCCTTATTATTGGTTATTGTAAATATTTTTCTTTTGCTTGTTTATTTATTTTTGTTTTTCCTTTTTATCTTTTTTTGCTACTATGAACTCTCACCCCTCTCGCTTTGAGTTTGGTTCTAATATTGTTAAAGGAAATAGAAGTTACAGCAGGAATGTGCATCAAGGTCAGACCAATCAAGGATGGATGAGACCAAGAGGATCTAATCAACCCTTTTGGCCGTAACACCCTCCGAGATATCCTGGACAAAGACTATTCTACCGCGCATACCCAGCTGAAAGACATGGTGGACAACCTTGTAACTACCAACAAGCCCCACCCCGTTCATACGAACCGTCCTTTCAACACAACCTCGAACCACCACACTCACAAGCTTCTCTTCAATATTCGCCATCATATGATCCTTCCTTACCCCAATACCAATCCAATCGTTCCCAGTCATTACTACTTCCTTATGTATCGTGTCTAAGTCCATCAAACCACGAAGCAGAGGATCGCCTAAAAGAAACAATAACTAAATTTCAAACAACCATTCAGCAACTGGAGCACGCACTAATCCAATGGGCCACTAAACGCTCAAATATACAAGGATCAACCATAGCTCCATGTGGACAACCCGATGAAGAGCGTAGCATGAAAGAAATACTAGAGACTCCAGTGGACAAGGCAAAGAATGAATTCGTACTAGAACAATTAGAAGAGGCTGTCTTTGTTCAAGAAGAAGAGTTGGTTGAAGATCTAGGCGATGCTGAACTTCCTTGGGAATCCAGAATTGAGGAAAACTCCGTCCAGGATGCTACAATTGATGCTAAGGAAGATACTGTACAATCTCCAAGGCAAGTCGTTTATGAGGAATCAGACGGAATAATCCAAGAAGCAAATTCCCTTAATGATGATGATCATGAGTCCTGTTCTCTCAGTGATGAACTTGCATCTGCAAGTGAATTCCTTGAAATCGAAGAATCTTTCCCAAGTGAATACGAAAATGATGCAGAGGTAGATTTCTCTCAACCTCCAATCTATGACTCGAGTGATGAGGAAGACATAGAAGACTTTGACTCGAACACAGATACAATTGAGGACTCTTGCAAAGAAGTGGAGGAATTCACAGAAGAGCATACGAGAGTATAACTTACAGAACCACCAGAACACCTATCCCAAGGCCACTACCACCTAATACAAGCTTCAAATGGGTACAATCCTTAACTTACAATTTTACTTATTCACTTGAATATGGTTTACTTGAAACAGATGGCCAGCTTAGAGCTCTCTGCGGCTTTAAGAGTAAAAGGGAAATGGCTCGTACTCAGAGCTGGTGCACAAGGTTCAATAAAGTTCCACGCTTCACCTCGAAGTACACGGATTGGTATCATGCTCAATTGCATGGATCACGGAGAACGTTTGGTCACCACGGTGAGATTCTACTTTTTAAACCGCCCGGATGGAGACATGTAGATCAGGACGGAGGCAGATTTAAAAGCAAGGCTTGGAATCCTGGAGTTTATTCTGACATTTGTTGTCCCGGGAGCCGAACAATATATTTAAAGATGCTCAGAAGCTTCACATGCCTAGTTTGGGACCCTGGAGGCTATTGGCATTCCAAGCACTGGTGGAGATTTTTGGACGAATTTAAACATAAGCCACCCTAACCAGAAGCTCCTCCAATGTCCAACTTAAGGACTCTAACTAAAAGTGCTAGGTGGGAGACAACCCACCATGGTATGGTCGTTTCTTTTTTAGTTTATTTCATCATTATTTGTTTTTATTTTTATTTCCTTTTCATTTTACTTTAGTAAACCTGGAATCATACATAGCACATATATTAATCACTGCATTCTGCATTGTTCATGCATTAAAAAAAAAATTTCGCTACGCGTCCGCGTCACTTGGAGAGAAAGGAAAAATAAAAATGAACAGAGAGTCACGCTGGAGCGTGGCTGGAGGCGTGCTAATGGCACATATCGACCCACGCGACCACGTCGCTGACGCGTCCGCGTCGAATGGGAAGTATGGCCTCCCACGCGACCGCGTGCCCCACGCGGCCGCGTGCCCTGCATTTTCGACGTAAAAGGGTGCACAATGCCATATTGTGCGAGAGTGGTGCTGGATTGGTGCTGGAAGCACAATCCTTGTCACGCGACCGCATTACCGACGCGGCCGCGTCAATTATTTTCTGACGCACACTCACGCGATCGCGTGCCCCACGCGATCGCGTCACCCAATTTTGGCAATTAAATTGAATCGAACAGAGAGTTGTGCTGGAGCGAGGCTGCACTCGCGCCAGCAGCGCAACACGGGTCACGCGACCGCATGACTGACGCAATCGCGTGCCCATACTTAATGCGCATCCACGCGAACGCGTGCCCTACGCGGCCGCGTCGCATGCGCCGCACAGCTCACCCTAAAACTGCCACATATCTTATCTTTCTCTCCTCCAAATCCTAATTTTTTCTTCTCCTTTCTTATTTACTTCCTCTTCCCTTCTTTCCCTTTTCATTCTTCTTATTTTTTTTATTTTATTTTAATTTATTTGCATATCTCATTCATTGCATTTTAAATTTGTGCATATTTTTATTTTCTTTTCTGAATTCTTTATTTTTCCATTGGTGTTAAATATCCCTTCTTATTCAACTGTTACATCTTTTCTTGAATTTATTTTGGTAACTTGTTTTACACTGTTGGGCAATACTATTTAAGTCAATGTTAATCTTTTATGTTATTTGTATTAATTTTGTATTGACATGAATTTATATTGTCTTACACTCTCCTCCCCTATGTTACAAATTTTATACCACTGGTATGCCATGGCTTCTATCATTTTCTCACGTACATGTTGAAGCTTCCATGTAAATGAGACCATTATCATTTGGCATTACTCAACCCATATTTCATTTATTTTCTATCTTTATTACTGGGTTACTTTTTCTTCCCTTTTTCTTTCAGGATGGCCACCCGAAAGGGAATCGGAAGACGTTTACATGGGGAGACAGACAAGTGCATCTGCAAAATCTTGAAGAAAAGCTTCAGTTGGAACAACCCGTCCACCTGCACATCTCAGCATGCACCGAGGACGGTGCAATCTTTAAGTGTGGGGAGGTCGATACCGATCTCCGTGGGTTAGTACTTTCTTTTCAACACCAATAATCTTATTTTCTTTATTTGTTCATTGTTGCATCTGCATATTTGATTGCATATTTATTTGATGATTTTGTGCATTTAGTTACTACTTGGTTAAAATAATAAATTTCTTTTAAAATCCTATTTTTGAAAATTTTCACTAATTTAAATTGAAAATTTTTATGTTAAAAATTTGTTTGAAGTTGTAATTGGAACATAGTTTTTGAGCCAAAGAACACACAACCTGTGAGATTTGAGCTTATTTACATGGTTACATTATTTAACCGTAAACATTTTATTCTTGTGTGTTTACTTCTCTATGATTGCAATCTTAGCTTTGTTTCATTCTATATATCCAATATTTAGTGTATTTAAATGCTTGCATATGATTGAGGCCATTGTTAATTCTAGCTCACTTATCCCAAAATTAGCCTACCTTTTACATCACCCTTGTTAGCCCCCTTGAGCTTTTAATCCCCTCTTGTTCTATAAACCACAATACTAGCCTTAAGCAGAAAAACAAAATAAAAATCCCAAGTTGAATCCTTGGTTAGCTTAAGATAGAAAATCATGAATAGAGTTAAATGTGGGAAACCTTGTGGGAACATGAGTGATAGAAACAAAGGGTTAGGAAGATTAAAAAAGAAATAAAAATAAATTTGGAAAGCATGCTCATAAGAAAATCAAAGTGATTCAATTACCATGTGCATAAAAAAAAAATTTTCAACATCTGAATAAAAGGGGATACAAAAAGAAATTCCCCAATGAAAACAATGCACATGGGATAAACATAAAAAGTGAAACATGAGCATGTAATACAAAAGTGGAAAAAATTATGGGTAGCTAGATATGATTTTAAAGTTATATAGAGTGTATGTATGTTAGGTGAGATTTTAGACTAATCAAGGATTCACTTTATAAAGCTCACTTAGCCATATATATACCCTTACCCTTACCTTAGCCCCATTACAACCTTGAAAAGACCTCATGATGTTTGCATTGATGCATTAAATATTGTTGATTGGTTAGATGAAGAACAAAGTGTTAGAAAGCATGACTAGGGACGAGTAGAGTGATTGACCCTAGACACTTGAGAGATTAGAAGTGCATATACATTTCCTGTGAGGGTTCAATGCTTGATTCTATGTGCCCTGCTTTCATGAGCTATCTTCTTACAAGTTTTATTGTGTAATTTGAATTAGTGGAATTTGGTTTATATTTATTCTTGGAGAATTTATTTACTTTTAAACCAAGTAGGTAGAAACATTTTGCATGTAGTTACATTTATATACATAGGTTGCATTTCATAACATTTCACCTTTCCTCTTCATCTTTATAGCTTCTTTTGAGCTTAGCATGAGGACATGCTAATGTTTAAGTGTGGGGAGGTTGATAAACCACTATTTTATGGTTTATCTTGTGCTCAATTGAGTGATTTTTATCTACTCTTTACCCACTTATTCATACTATTTGGATGGTTTTATATTTCCTTCCTGATTATGTGCTTTGATTGAAAACATGCTTCTTTGGACTTATATTTGCTTATTATTAATCCTCTCTTATCACCATTAGATGCCTTGATATGTGTGTTAAGTGTTTTCAGATATTATAAGGTAGGAATGGCTCAGAGGATGGAAAGGAAGCATGCAAAAGTGAAAGGAATGCAAGAAGTTGGAGAAGCTGCTAAGTTGTCCAGCCTGACCTCTGCGCACTCAAACGGCTATAACTTTAGCTACAGAGGTCCAAACGACGCGGTTCCAGTTGCGTTGGAAAGCTAGCGTTCGGGGCTTCGATTTAATATATAATTTGCCATAGTTGCCCCGACGCCAGGCGACGCGAACGTGTGGGTCACGCGGACGCGTGACCTGGCCAACACCCAATCCGCGCGGTCGCGTGGACGACGCGGCCGCGTCACTTTTCCGCGACCTGTACGGACCAGAAAGCGCTGGAAGTGATTTCTGGGCTGTTTCTGACCCAGTTTTTGGCCCAGAGAACACAGATTAGAGGCTATAAAGTGGGGGAATGCATCCATTCAAGGGGGCTCTCATAATTTACTTTTCATGTTTTAGATGTAGTTTTGGAGAGAGAGGTTCTCTCCTCTCTCTCTCTCTTAGAATTTAGGTAGTGTTTATAGAAATTAGGATTTAGGACTTCTCTTAGCTTTCTAGAGTGACTCTCGATCCCAGGTTTAATATTCCTTTTTACTATTTAATTTCTCTTTTATATTTTGATTACTCTGAAGCCTTTATTATGTTTGATTGATGTTGCCTAATTGGCTGTTGATGACATTTTTATTTAATGATAATTGAGGTATTTTCAGTTTATAATTATTCTCTTTGAATTAAATTGCCATTGCTTCTCATCCAAGGATATTTTTATTATTCCAGCAATTTTACTTTTTTTCCCTTTTGGTTCTGATTAGGAATTTAGTAACTCAACAGTTATTAAACTCAACATAATTAATAATCGTTATCTTGCTAATTGAGCTGAACCTAAATAATCCCAACCTTTTCTTAGGAAATAATTAGGATTCAAAGGTCAATTTAATTAGTCACTTGACTTTCCTTTGCCCTGGCAAAGGTTGACCAAGTGGAGTTTAGATTCAACTTTTATTATAGTTGAGAGAGATAACTAAGTTAGACCTCTAAATTCCCTTATCTTGCCAAAAGTTGTTTTACAATTATTATTTATTTTTAATTGCCATTTAATTCACTCATCATTTAAATTACTTGCTTCCCACCTTCTAAACCCCGATTACAACCTTTATAACCAATAATAAGAACATACTTTCTTGCAATTCCTTGAGAAGACGACCCGAGGTTTGAATACTCGGTTAACAATTTCTAAAGGGGTTTGTTACTTGTGACACCCAAAACGTTTGTACGAAGGGACTTTTGTCGGTTTAGAGACTATATCTACAACGCGACTGTTTTTATGACATTCTTTACTGGTAAAAATCCTAACGTCAACCTTCTAATGTGCATGGTATCATAAAGCTTCCCGGATCTTTAAGCTTCTCATGTAAGCTTTTCAGAATGACTGCACTGCATTCTTCAGTGAGGTAAACTTTCTCAGTTTCCCTCCAATCCTTCTTATGACTTAAGATCTCTTTCATGAACTTAGCATAAGAGGGTATTTTCTCAAGTGCCTCTGCAAACAGAATCTTTATTTCAAGAGTCCTGAGATAGTCTGCAAAGCGGGCAAATTGCTTATCCTGTTTCGCTTGGCGGAGTTTCTGAGGATAAGGCATTTTGACTTTATATTCCTCAACCTTAGTTGTTGTAGGTTTATTGCCTACATATGTGGGTTGAGAAGCCTTTTTAGAGGGGTTGCTATCAGCACTTGTATGTGTCTAATCTCCCACTGGTGTTTGAATGCCAGGGGTGGAAGCTGGAGTGGCGTTAGACGCCAGCTCCTTGCCTATTTCTGGCGTATGAACGCCAGAACTATGCTTCCTTTGGGCATTCAACGCCGATTCATTGCTTGTTTCTGGCGTTGAACGCCATGACTAAGCATGGTCTGGGCGTTCAGCGCCAGCTTTCCACCCATTTTCTGGCGTTTGAGCGCCAGAGTTATTCCTCTCTGGGCTCTGACTGTCCTTAGATGGATTTTGGGTGGTTTGCTCATTTCTTGCCTTCCTGCTACCTTGAAGTGAGGTATTTAATATTTTCCCACTTCTTAATTGAACTGCTTGGCATTTTTCTGTTATTTGTTTTGATAACTGCTGTTCTGTTTGCTTCAACTGTGCTTCCATATTCATATTAGCCATTCTTGTTTCTTGTAGTATCTCCTTGAATTTGGCTAACTGTTTTGTTAGAAAATCTAATTGCTGATTGAATTCAGTAGCTTGATCTGCAGGACTAAGTTTAGCAGTTACTATTTTAGCCTCTTCGTTGATGGAGGATTCACTGCTTAGGTACAGATGATGATTTCTGGCAACTGTATCAATAAGCTCTTGAGCTTCTTCTATTGTTTTTCTCATGTGTATAGATCCACTAGCTGAGTGGTATAGAGAAATCTGAGCTCTTTCTGTAAGCCCATAGTAGAAGATGTCTAACTGCACCCACTCTGAAAACATTTCAGAAGGGCATTTTCTTAGCATCTCTCTGTTTCTCTCCCAGGCATCATAAAGGGATTCATTATCTCCTTGTTTGAAGCCCTGGATGCTTAGCCTTAGCTGTGTCATCCGTTTTGGAGGAAAATAGTGATTCAGGAATTTTTCTGACAGCTGTTACCATGTCTTTATGCTGTCCTTAGGTTGGTTATTTAACCACCTCTTAGCTTGGTCCTTTACAGCAAATGGAAACAGTAATAATCTGTAGACATCCTGATCTACTTCCTTATCATGTACTGTGTCAGCAATTTGTAAAAATTGTGCCAGAAACTCTGTAGGTTCTTCTTGTGGAAGACCGGAATACTGACAACTTTGCTGCACCATGATGATGAGCTGAGGATTCAACTCAAGACTACTGACTCCGATGGAGGGTATACAGATACTACTCCCATATGAAGCAGTAGTGGGGTTAGCATATGACCCCAGAGTCCTTCTGGACTGTTCATTTCCACTTAGTTCCATGATGGAGCAAGGGAAATGATATGGATGTTGATATTATTTATATTATTAAATATAAAAATTTATTTTCGGAATAATAAAATAAAATAAGATAAAATAAAATAAAATAAAATAAAAAATGAAATAAAAATAAAAATAAAAATAAAAATAAAAATAAAATTTGAAAATATTTTATGAAGATTTTCGAAAAAGATGAGAGAGAAATTGGTTAGGATATTTTCAAAAATTTTGAGAAAAGATAAGATAGAAGATATGATTTGTAAAAGATAAATATGATAGGAAAAAGATGTAATTGAAAATTGAAAAGATATAAAAGATATTTGAAAAAGATAAATTTGTTTTGAAAAAGATATTGTGAAGATTTGAAAAAGATATTTATGAGTTGAAAAGATTTTAAGAAGGAAAAGATATAGATTTGTTTTGAAAAAGATAAAATTTATTTATTTATTATTTTTTTAAAAAACTTAAAAGGATAAGATTTGAAAAATTTTGAAATTGAAATATGAATTTTTATAAAAAAAAAATTTCGAAAAAATAGCTTAAAAATAGTTAGAAAAGATATATTTTTTTTTTGAATTTTGAATTTTATGATGAAAGAGAAAAACACACAAAAGACACAAGACTTAAAATTTTTAGATCTAATGCTCCTTATTTTCGAAAATTTTGGAGAGAAAACACCAAGGAACACCAAACTTAAAAATTGTAAGACCAAAACACAAGAAAGACTCAAGAACACCTTGAAGATTCACAAGAACACAAGAACAAAAGAAAGAACACCAAACTTAAAATTTTTAGAAAACTTCAATAAAATTTTCGAAAATTATAAAAAGATTGACAAGAAAACACCAAACATAAAGTTTGGCACAAGATTAAACCAAAAACATAGACCAACGCTCTAGCCAATTGGGCAGTAAATGTAACACTTGTTTTGAATAGGTATATTCCTTTTGGAAGACTAATGCTTTGGAAAAACACAAGCGAAACAAGAAAAGACACAGAACAAGAAAAATTAAAGATCAACAAGAAAAATCAACAAGAACAACTTGAAGATCAAAGAGCACAAATTCGAAAATTTAAAGGGAAAATATAAAATATGTAATTGACACCAAACTTAGAACAAAACACTAAACTCACAAAAAATTAAAAATTTGATAAAGAAAAATAATATTTTTGAAAAATTTTTGAAAAGGGAATAAAGGACTCAGAATTTAATGACTCTATAGCAACAAAAATAAATTATTCCTAATCTAAGTAATAAAATAAACCTTTAGTTGTTCAAACTCGAACAATTCCCGGCAACGGCGCCAAAAACTTGGTGCACGAAATTGCAATCACACTTTTGCAATCCACACAACTAACCAGCAAGTGCACTGGGTCGTCCAAGTAATACCTTATGTGAGTAAGGGTCGATCCCACGGAGATTGTTGGTTTGAAGCAAGCTATGTTTATTTTATTATTCTTAGTCAGGAGATCAATTATAATTATCAGTTTGAATTACTAAAAAAAATAGAAGAGTGTGAAATAATTACTTGTTGTGCAATAATGGAGAATATGTTGGAGTTTTGGAGATGCTTTGTCTTCTGAATTCTTGTAATGTAATATTTAACTCATGCAAAAGTGCAAAGTTCCTTCCATGGCAAGCTCTATGTAGGGTGTCACCGTTGTCAATGGCTACTTCCCATCCTCTTAGTGAAAATGGTCCAAATGCTCTGTCACAGCACGGCTAATCAGCTGTTGGTTCTCGATCATGTCGGAATAGAATCCATTGATTCTTTTGCGTTTGTCATCACCCCCAACACTCGCGAGTTTGAAGCTCGTCACAATCATCCAATCCCAGAACCCTACTCGAAATACCGCAGACTAGACTTTCCGGATTCTTATGAATGCCGCCATCAATTCTAGCTTATACCACGAAGATTCTGATTAAGGAATCTAAGAGATACTCATTCAATCTGATATAGAACGGAGGTGGTTGTCAGACACACGTTCATGGATTGAGGAAGGTGATGAGTGTCACGGATCACCACCTTCTCCATAGTTAAAAGCGAATGAACATCTTAGATAGGAACACGCATGTTTGAATGGAAAAATATAAATAATTGCATTAATTCATCGAGACGCTGCAGAGCTCCTCACCCCCAACAATGGAGTTTAGAGACTCATGCCATCAAAGAGTATAAAATTCAGATCTAAAAAGGTCATGAGATACCCAATAAGTCTCTAAAAGTTGTTTAAATACTAAACTAGTAACCTAGGTTTACAGAGAATGAGTAAACTAAGATAATTGGTGCAGAGATCCACTTCTGGGGCCCACTTGGTGTGTGCTGGGGCTGAGACTTAAGCCTCTCACGTGCTTGGGCTGTTTCTGGAGTTGAACGCCAGGTTGTAACGTGTTTTTGGCGTTGAACTCCAACTTGTAACCTGTTTCTAGCGCTGGACGCCAGACTGCAACATGGAACTGGCGTTGAACACCAGTTTACGTCATCTATCTTCGTGCAAAGTATGGACTATTATATATTGATGGAAAGCCCTGGATGTCTATTTTCTAACCTAATATAGAGTGCGCCAATTGGACTCCTGTAGCTCCAAAAAATCCATTCTGAGTGCAGGGAGGTCAGAATCCAACAGTATCAGCAGTCCTTTTTTCAGCCTAAATCAGATTTTTGCTCAGCTCCCTCAATTTCATCCAGAAAATATCCTCTCATCATTTACCAACCCATCTTCCGAAATACCCGTCACAGTTGTTATGCTTTTATCCGCTAAGACAAACCTAGCTGCCAACCGCTTCAACGGTGGTAGCTTCAATATATGATAAATGGAAAGAGGCATAATACTAACACATGCACCAAGATCACACATACAATTAATGAATTGAACACCATCTATGGTACAAGTAGCCATGCACGGGCCCGGATCACCACATTTTTCCGGTAATGCTCCCATCAAAGCCGAAATAGAACTCCCCAATGGAATAGTCTCTAACTCATGGATTCTATCTTTGTTCATACATAAATCCTTAAGAAACTTAGCATATTTGGGTACTTAATGGATAGCACCAAAAAGAGGAATAGTTACCTCAACTTTCTTGAACATTTCCACCATCTTGGGGTCAAGTTCTACACGCTTTTCAGCTTTCCTTGCTAGTGTAGGAAATGGGATTGGGTGGTCAACATATTCCACAACCTTCTCATCTTTAGAGGCTTCACTTCTTGGTTGAGAGATTTCATTTTCAACTACCTCTTGTGCTTCATCTTCTTCTTCAATTTCTTCTATCACAACCCTTTCCTCGTCTTGAGTGAGTATTATTGGGCTTGGTTCCTTTGGCCTTCTCTCTTGCAATTTGGTTCCGGACCTCAAGGTAATGTCATTGACACCACCCTTGGGGTTGGGTAGAGGTTGAGAGGGTATGGCACTAGAACTTGATGCTTGAGGAGTGGAGGTAGAGGGTGGTTCCAAATGGGCTACAAGGGCTTGAAGAGTGGATGTAAGACCGGTGAGACAAGAGGTGAGTGTGTTTTGAAGGTCTCTTTGTCTTTGAAGGATAGAACGGAGAGTCTCATCTTGGTTGGAAGGGAAATGATAGGTGAGTTTGGGGTTTTGTGATTGGTTGGGTTGAGGAGGTTGTCTTTGGTATAGTGGTTGATAGGTTTGGTAGTTTCTTCCTTGGTTTTGTTGAGAGTATGATTGGTTTGGGGAGTATCAATTTTGTGAGTTGTTGTTGTTCCATCTTTGATTGCCTCCATTGTCCCTACCTCCTTATTGATAATTGTCATGCCACCCTTGGTTGACATTATCTCTCCAACCTTGGTTATAATTGCTACCCCATTGGTTGAAGTTGCCACCTTGTTAGTGGAATCCTTGATTTGGGAGGTCATAGAAATTGTGGGTAGCCGCCAAGGTGTTATCTTATTGGAGGTTTGGACACTCATCCGTGTAATGAGAGTAATAAGAGAAAATCCCACACACACGTTGGGGGACCAAATGTTGACTTGGTTGGTGTCGAGGAGATGGAGGTTGAGATTGTTGTGGAGGTTGTTGTTGGCCAAGTTGGAGTTGCTTAAGGATGCTTGTCATCTCACCCATGGATTTGGCAAGGGCCGTGGTCTCACTACTAGAAGATACTTTATTTACGATCTTTGGATGGTAGGTCCTCCGTCTAGCATGTTGAGTGGACTCGGTGAAGTCGGTAATGAGTTGCCATGCCTCCTCTGCCGTCCTATACTTTGACAAAGAACCACTGCTTGAAGCATCCAATAGAGTCTTGTCTTGTGGTCTTATTCCTTGACATACAGAGCTAAGCAAAATGAGTATCATTCATCTGGTTGGGAGATGAGTCTAGAAGCTTGCGAAACCGCTCCCAATACTCGTATAGAGTTTCCGTATTGCCTTCGACAATGCATGAGATCTCTTTTCTTAGCTTGTCCGTCGCTTCCACGGGCAAGAATTTATCTAGGAACTCCCTTCTAATCAAGTCCCAATCGGAAACAACCTCACTAGGTAAAGTGTAAAACCACTCCTTGGCTCTTCCCTCAAGAGAGAATGGAAAGGCAAATAACCATATAGCAACCTCATCGAATCCTTCCCGCCTAGTTGTTGAGCATACACCGTGAAAGTCCTTGAGGTGCCTATTAGGATCTTGTGCGGGAAGTCCATGGAACTTAGGTAGAAGACTGATCAAGGCGGTCTTAAGCTCAAAGTTTGCATTCAAGTTTGGGTGAAGCACATGAAGAGGTTGGAGAACAAAGTCTGGTGCACCCGCTTCCTTAAGAGTAACTCTCCTTGGAGCGGCCATAGTGTTGGCACCTAGATCAAGAGAAGAACTATTAGTAGTATCAACGGAAGAGTAGATAGTGCCTTCTTTCAATGACGATTCGGAATTAACCTCGGATATGGTTGGTGAATTGGTAAAAACCTTTTCACCTTCCTCAAAGGCTAACCGCCTCCGAGCTTGCCTAATGTAAAGCAAAGTTCTTTCAATTTCCAGATCAAATGGGGCTAAGCTCGGATCCGCTAGTGAACGCGTTATACAATGAAGGAGATATAGAGCTCATGACACCAAATTGAATTAAACAAACACTAATCCTAACTATCAATCAAACAAACAAACAATCAAGAGAAAATGCAGGTTTCACAATATGAACATATTCACACTAACCAATAACATGGCACATATATGCATTTTTCCGGCAACGGCGCCATTTTGATGAGAGATTTTTATGCCGGTATAGAAATTATCAATAAATCCAATCGTAAGTATAGTCTAGCCGACACGCAAATTTCACATCAAACAAATCAAAAATCAATAACCGAGAGTATTAGTCCTGAGTAGTCTTCCCTAGGAATTGCCTTAGAATGCACATCATTGATTAGGTAGTCTTTTGTGGTTTTGATAGTTTGGTGTAAGAATTTGAGCTAACGAAAATGAACAACAATCAATTATGGTAAAAGCCTTGGCTAAGGGTGAGCATTGGAAGTTCCATCATTATAGCTTCCATCAATTGTGTCAACGACTAATCATTGCTTCACTTAGTCAACTCCTAAGTATGGAGGAAGATCTAGTGAAAGTAATCAACTTGAGTCACAAGACCTAGCCTAACCTCAAAGGAGTCTAGCTTGAGTGATACACAAGTCAATTGGCAATTCTCAGTTGAGGATTAACAATTGATATTAATTATTCAAATATCTCCAACAACTCAACCCCTAAGCCAAGTAAGAGGAATCTACTCCATAACTAGGGTTGGCATTTTCTCAAACAATTGGCAAACAATAGTGAAAAGCATCATGAGATTGAGAAAAGGAATTGAATTCAAGGTATCTACTTCAAGCAATCATCAACAATCAAATGATTAAGTGAATTTCTACAATGCATTGATCAAAATCAAAGTAACAAAGTCACAAATCTAAGATCCAAAGTGAATGAAGGAAAAGAACACTAATCGAGAATAGGAGAGTAGATCTACAACTTGAATCAAAGTAAAAGTGAATTAGCAATTGATCTCACCAAAGGAATCCAAGAGAAATTGAGGTAGAAAGAGTAAAATCCTAGAGAGAACATGGAGCTTCTCTCTCTACAAAATGTAGCTAACTTCTAAAAATATCTAGAATGTGTGTAATATGAGTGAATGGATGTGGATTGATGACTCGGATTCACTACCTACATATAATGAATTCGTTATTTGGCAAGTGCACCAAAATTATCGTCAAGTAATAACCCACAATGGAGTGGGATCGTATCCACAGAGATTAATTGGATTAAGCAAGTGATGCATGGGAATTTGTCTCTCAACAAATCTCCTTCGGCAAGTATACCAAATTATCGTCAAGTAAAAACTCACAATAGAGTGAGGTCGAATCCCACAGGGATTGATTGGTCAAGCAATTTTAATTGGAAGAATGCTCTAGTTGAGCTAAGCAGAAAGTGGATGGTGAATTGCAGAAAATTAAATGGCGGGAAAGTAAATGACAGAAAATAAAGTGCAGAATCTTAAATGGGGAATTAGGGTGATTAGCATGAAAGTAAATAACAGAAAATAAAGAGAATAGGTAAGATCAGAAATGGGGAGTTCATTGGGTTCAGGAGGTATTGTATTCTTCGGATCAAGTTCATTTTCATCTCTTCCTCAATCAATGCATTCATTGATCTCCTTGGCAATCTTAAGTGATTGGATCCCAATTCCTTGGCAATCCAATCTCTTTAAACTTGAACAATTGTCCAATTCCTTGATTTAATTGCTCATGAGAATAGATGAGGCATGGTCACTGATTATACCACATATATTTCTAAATCAAAGTGTTGGTAAGGTTAAATGTCACAATACCCATCCAAACCCTAATTTGGTCCAACATGAGAAAGCATTTCTAGCATGATCTCCTCATCCCTTTTCCAAGGCTCATGAGAGATCCAATTATGGAGGGTTTCTTTCCCAAGATAACAATCCAATTAGATGAAGATCGAAAGCTTTCTAGTAAAATCAAGAGAAAAGAAAGAAGAAGAATAATGAAAACTATGATTGATCCATCAAATTACAACAGAGCTCCCTAACCCAATGAAAGGGGTTTAGTTGTTCATAGCTATGGAAAATAGAAAGAAGAAGAAGAAAGATACATTCTCACTCTAGAAGTTGCAGAAAAGTAAAAATATACAGAGTGTAGTTTTCTCCAATGTGCCAATCTCCTTTTCTAGTTCAAAACTACTCCTATATATACTACTCTTCTTGGTCTTCTAGTCAATTCTCTAAGTCTTGGATATGGGCCTTTGATCTTAAGTTGAAGCAGTTGGGAATCTTCAGTGGGCTCAGCTTTAGTTGCAGAGAGAAAGTGATGTAATCATAGACTTTGGCTTGGAGCGTTAGTGGCGTTAACGCTGAGTAACATTATGGGTTCGAGAACGTTAGTGGCAATCACTTTTCTCACTAACGTTCCCACCACATGGCCCACGTTAACTCCAACGTTAGTGGTACTAACGTGACCACTAACATTGCCTTACAAACCTTCGTAAGCGTTATTGGGACTCACCTTTCCTAATAACATTGCATTGTGCCCCTAGCCTCCACGTTAGAGCTCACGTTAACTAAGTTAACGTGGCTCTTAACGTGGTTATGTCTCATCTTCGCAAGCGTTATTAGGACTCACCTTTCCCAATAACATTGTCTTGTGCCCCTAGTCTTCACGTTAGATCTCACGTTAACTAAGTTAACGTGGCTCTTAACGTGGTTATGAATGACATCCCAACGTTAGTGCAAAGGTGAGTGTCACTAACGTTGGCTCATCAATTTCACTCCACGTTAACTTTCACGTTAGTGGTCTTAACGTGACCACTAATGTGGGCAATGCACGCTTGCTCCAACGTTAGTGACAAAGGTGAGTGTCACTAACATTGGCATTGTTCCTTTCTTCCACGTTAGGGTCCACGTTAACTTAGTTAACGTGGCTCTTAACGTGGTTCATTGCCATATCTTGGAGCGTTAGTGGTGATCACAATTACCACTAACGTTGGAGTCTTTTTTTTTCTCCATGTTAACTACCATGTTAATGTAGTTAACGTGGCAATTAACGTGGCTCATGATGGCTTCGAGGGCGTTACTGGTGTTCACTTTTAACGTTGCACACTTATCCCTATTCCACGTTAGTACCTACCTTAACTAGGTTAACGTGGATGCTAACGTGGCTTTTTCTTGCTTCCTTTGTCCTGAAATTACCCAAATAAAGTGCATCAAAGTTCTAATCCAAGTCATGAAATCATGCATCATCCATATTAACATTCAATCTTTGCATAATTCTCATGAAAATAATGTAAAATTCACAATATTTGTCTAAATCAAGATGTGAGTGTTCTTTTACCCAAAACTTACTTATTTCTTAAGAAAATGCATGAAACTACCCTAAAACAGAAAAGAAAAGGTCAGTGAAACTGGCCTAGATGCCCTGGCATCACAACACCAAACTTAAAGCTTGCTTGTCCCTAAGCAAGTACTGAAACATGAATGATGAATGAAAAGGCAAGAGGAACGAATCATTATTGTGGAAGTTAAATCCTTAGTTTTATGGAGTTTCATGCATAGCAACTTAGGTTCATTCCTATACCAGGTTTCAGACCTTTATCATACCTTGAACAGTTGCTTACTTACATCCCCTGAGACTTCCTAGTTGTTGATCCTTCCTTCTTTTGTTTTCTCAAGATTTATTGCATTCCTCCTTTGGATAAGTTCTCTGTAAGAGGGCGACTCTTTATGATAAGCTTTCAGTCAACACTTCTGAACCAGTTGGTTCAAGGTGCTAGGTGTTGAGGCACCCCTAAGGACTTACTCCCTCAAGTCTCTTTCCCTCATACATACACACCACAGGCACATGGTTTGTTATTTTTCTTTCTTGAGACCTTGGTGTCCAGCACCTCTTTGGGTTACTAAGTATTCTGTAGAAAGGGTTACTCTTGATAGTGGACTTTCAGCTGATAATCCCGAGTTAGTTAACCCAAGTTATTCATCCAAGTAAATCCCCTATACATGAGCACCACAGACACATGCCTCCATCTTATTGTGTTTCTTTCCTTTTTCACTTTTATTGCTCTTTCTCTTTTCTTATTGGGATCTTATTTATTTAGTTAGTCTCAAAGGATGTGTTTCAAGCATAAGATTCAGGGTAGATAGTTGCCTTCTTTCCTTGTTTGGTGAACCAACTTAGCTTACTAATCTTCCTACCACAAACATATGGAATTTACTTCACAAAATAACTCCGCTCTTGTTTTTCATAACATTTCTTTTCATTTGGCTTAAGGGACAAACATACAAGTAAGCAAGATGAAGTTAAAAACCAGGGACATTAGACTAGAAATCATAGACTTGAGCAATGAAACTTAAATGCAGAATTGAAAATCCTAAACTACTATAGAAGCATGTTCTATTTCATACATGATTTTTCTTATTTAAATCTTGAAAAGGTAGAGAACAAGAAATAACTCCAACTTCCTCTCTAAACATTATAATGCAGCAGAGTTTAGTGCAATACAACCTCTTATTGATATCTTATTTCTTTTCTCTCAGCATCCTTCCTGCCTTCTGGATGTAGATGTTTTAAGAGATTGATTGAATTCTTGAGAGAATTTGAGTGGAAGTTGTTTGTCCTCCCAAACACTTGAGATCTCGTTAGCATGCATGTATGCTTAAAAGTTCTTGGAATTCAATTGGTGTGTGAACACCAAACTTAGTTTCCTGCCTACTGAAATAGATTAAATTCATGCAAGGAACCTCATGTGCTTTTATTGAGCAATTGACTACAAAACAGATAGCAAACTATTGTTAGGTGGTTTCCTGATTGGTTGGAGCTAGTAACTAGTCAATCCAAGGGTTCAGATGTGCTCCTTAACACACTCCTTGATGGAATACCAGCTTAGAATCACACATTCACCTTTGGATTGCTATGGTGTGGAATACCAAACTTAGCTCCTTGCATACAGAGAAGCCGCTTCACCCTTTTATTAAACTATTAGAAAGAGAAAATTACCTTTGGTTGGGTTGCCTCCCAACAAAGCACTTTTTTTAATGTCGCTAGCTCGACAGTTGCTTCCTTAGTTAAGATGGTACTTCAGTTTGGGGCCCTCCCCTGTGTTGCCTAGGTAGTGTTTAAGTCTTTGTCCATTTACTGTGAACGTCCTCTTTGAATCTTCCTCCATGATCTCTATGTGTCCATAAGGTGAGACTTTTGTGACAAGAAAGGGTCCTGACCACCTTGATTTGAGTTTTCCAGGGAATAGCCTCAGTTTGGAGTTGTAGAGGAGTACTTGTTGCCCTTCTTTGAAGTTCCTTGGAGCCAGTTTGAGGTTATGCCTCCTCTTTGCTTTTTCCTTATAGATCTTGGTGTTTTCATAGGCTTGAGACCTAAATTCCTCCAGTTCTTGCAACTGCAGAATTCTTTTCTCACCAGCAGCAATGCTATCAAGGTTCAGCAATTTGAGAGCCCAAAAGGCTTTGTGCTCCAACTCCAGAGGTAAATGACATGCTTTTCCATATACCAGTTGATATGGGGACATTCCTATTGGTATTTTGAAGGCTGTTCTGTATGCCCAAAGAGCGTCATCCAGTTTTTTTGACCAGTCCTTTCTGGATGCTCCCACAGTCTTTTCTAAGATCCTCTTTAACTCTCTGTTGGATATCTCAGTTTGCCCGCTTGTTTGGGGGTGATAAGGTGTAGCAACCTTATGTTTCACCCCATATCTCATGAGGAGGGCTTCTAAGGGTCTGTTACGAAAATGGGTTCCTCCATCACTGATAAGGGCTCGTGGGACTCCAAATCGGCTAAAGATATTTTTCCTGAGAAAGTTCATGACCACCTTGTTGTCATTTGTTGGGGTTGCAATAGCTTCCACCCACTTAGATACATAATCTACTACTACTAGGATGTATTTGTTTGAATAGGAAGTTGGGAAGGGTCCCATGAAATCGATTCCCCACACATCAAACAATTCGAGCTCTAGAATGAAGTTTTGTGGTATTTCATTTTTCTTGGGTATGTTCCCAACCCTTTGGCACTCATTGCAGCCCCTCACTAGCTCTTTTGCATCCTTGAAAAGAGTGGGCCAGAAGAACCCACACTGCAATACCTTGGCTGCAGTCCTTTCTCCTCCGAAGTGACCCCCATAGCAAGAGCCATGGCAATTCCATAGGACTTCTGGTCCTTGTTCTTCTGAAATGCACCTTCTAAGAATCCCATCTGAGCACTTCTTGAAAAGATATGGCTCATCTCACACGAAATACTTAGCATCATTAATGAGTTTTCTTTTTTGATGTCTGTTGATTCCTGGGGGTAGATCTCCAGTTGCCTTGAAATTTGCAATGTCTGCAAACCAGGGTGCCTTGTGAACCAACATTAATTGTTCATCTGGAAAGAACTCATTTATACTTGCTTCGTGTGTGTTGCTTCTCTCACAAGGGATTCTAGACAGATGATCTGCCACTTTGTTCTCCACTCCCTTCTTGTCTCTTATTTCAATATTAAATTCCTACAACAACAAAATCCACCTTATCAATCTTGGTTTTGAATCCTGCTTAGCAAACAAATACTTAAGTGCTGTGTGATCAGTGAAAACAATTACTTTAGATCCAATAAGGTATGATCTAAACTTGTCAAATGCAAAAACCACTGCCAGCAATTCCTTTTCAGTGGTGGTGTAATTTTTTTGGGTGTCATTAAGGACTTTGCTGGCATAGTATATGACATGCACCAAATTATTTTTTTTCTGCCCTAACACTGCTCCCACTGCAAAGTCTGATGTGTCACACATCAGCTCAAATGGCAGGTTCCAATCAGGTGGGGCAATGATAAGGGCTGATGATAGTTTCTTTTTCAAATTTTCAAATGCTAGCATGCATCCCTGGGCAAATACAAATGGAGTGTCTGACATAAGAAGATTACTCAGGGGCTTGGCTATTTTTGAAAAGTCTTTTATAAATCTTCTGTAAAAGCCAGCATGCCCGAGAAAGCTTCTAATTGCCTTGACATCACTAGGTGGAGGTAATCTTTCAATTAGTTCCACTTTAGCTCTGTCCACCTCAATGCCTTGTTTAGAAACCTTATGACCGAGAATTATTCCTTCTGTCACCATAAAATGACATTTTTCCCAGTTCAGGACCAAGTTGGTTTCTTGGCATCGTTTTAATACTAAGTCGAGGTTATTCAAGCAATCAGGGAATGAATCCCCAAACGCTGAAAAGTCGTCCATGAAGATTTCTATGAACTTTTCTACCATATCTGAGAAGGTAGAAAACATGCAACGCTGAAAGGTTGCAGGCGCATTGCATAGCCCAAATTGCATGCGCCTGTAAGCAAACACTCCATATGGGCAGGTAAATGATGTTTTTTCCTGATCTCTTGGATCAACCACTATTTGGTTATATTCTGAATAACCATCTAGGAAGCAGTAGTAAGTATGTCCTGCAAGTCTTTCCAGCATCTGGTCCATAAAGGGAAGTGGGAAGTGATATTTTCTCGTGGATGCATTGAGTTTTCTGTAGTCAATGCACATTCTCCATCCCGTGACAGTTCTTGTAGGTATGAGCTCATTCCTTTTGTTAGGCACCACTGTGATTCCTCCTTTCTTCGGAACTACTTGAACGGGACTCACCCATGGGCTGTCAGAGATTGGGTAGATTACCCCTACTTGCCACAGCTTCATGACTTCCTTCTACACTACCTCTTTCATGGCTGGATTTAATCTCCTTTGGCGTTGAATGGAAGGTTTAGAATCATCTTCAAACAGTATCTTGTGCATGTATATGGCTAAACTAATCCCCTTCAAGTCAGCCAGAGTCCACCCAATGGCATCCTTATGCCTTTGCAACACTTGGAGTAATTCCTCCTCTTGTTCTTGGTTGAGAGCTGAGTTTATGATTATTAGAAAGCTTCTGTTTTCTCCCAAGTATGCATATTTGAGGGTCGGTGGCAATTCTTTCAGTTCAAGTTTGGGTTCTTTTTTCTCTTCATTCTTTCCTTCTAGTGTCCCTTGGTCATGAACCTCAGTTGTTGCTACTTCTTCGCTCAATGTTGATTCATCTTCTTCTGTTAGCTCCTCAATTTCTTCCTCCTCCAGAGCTTCTTGTAATATAGCTTCCATTGAATCCAACCTCATACACTCTCCTAATGAGTCTTGTGGGTAACTCATGGCCTTGAACACATTGAATATCATCTTCTCATCATGCAATCTAAGAGTATGTTCACCCTTCTGGACGTCAATAATGGCTCCGGCAGTGGCTAAGAATGGCCTTCCCAAAATGATGGATGCTTTAGCTTCCTTCTCCATGTCTAGCACTACAAAGTCTGTTGGAAAAATAAAGTCTCCCACCTTTACCAACAAATCCTCCACTATTCCCTGGGGAAATTTGAATGATCGGTCTGCC
The DNA here is from genome assembly GCF_003086295.3 of Arachis hypogaea. Lineage (NCBI taxonomy): Eukaryota > Viridiplantae > Streptophyta > Magnoliopsida > Fabales > Fabaceae > Arachis > Arachis hypogaea. The sequence goes on along the minus strand of NC_092038.1, from coordinate 94,688,737 downwards.
AATTGTAGGGCCATCCTTGTCGGTTTGGCTTCCTCAATCTTCATTCTTTTCATCATTGCTGAAGACATCAGATTTATGCTGGCTCCTAGATCGCACAAGGTCTTCTCCACTGTGATCTTCCCTATGATACAAGGGATTTGGAAGCTCCCTGGATCCTTCAATTTTTGGGGTAACTTGTGCTGAATGATGGCACTACATTCTTCGGTTAACACCACCGTCTCGTTGTTTCTCCAGCTTCTCTTTTTAGTCATCAACTCCTTCAAAAATTTAGCATAAAGCGGCATTTGCTCTATTGCTTTTGCAAAGGGTATGTTGATTTGTAACCTTTTGAAGATTTCCAAGAATCTTGAAAATTGGCTATCATCTCCCTTCTTCTTCAATTGCTGAGGATATGGGGCTCTTGGAGGATATGACTTCAGCACCTCTTCTTCTCGATGTGTATTAGGAGGGATGACTTGATCTTCTTTTTGTTCTATTTCCCTTTTGTCTGAATTCTCCGCTGATGGTATCTTGAAAGTCTCCTTCAAGTCCTTCCCACTTCTGAGGGTGATGGCTTGGCATTCCTCCCTTGGGTTTGGATTAATGTTACGGCAATTGGTTTGGCTAGGGATTTGCTTGAACAGATAGCCGATTTGTGCCTCGAGTTTCTTGATGGTCGCATCTTGATTTTGCATATTAGATCTCACTTCCTCTTGGAATGCCTTGCTATCTTTGACTTCATTACATAGACCTTTAAGTAAGGTTTCAATTCTAGAGAGTCTATCCTCAGAGTATGATGGTAGGTTTGGGTTATAAGAATGAGGATGATCATGCTGGTTTTGATATGGATGTTGAGGAGTGTGGTTAGGTGGTTGCTGATATGATCTTTGTGATGAATGTTGGTGGACAGCATGGTTGTTAGGATTGTGATTTTGACGTCTCTGGTCTTGGCCTTGTTCTTGTTGGTTTCCCCACCCAAAGTTGGGGTGATCCTTCCATCCTGGATTGTAAGTTTTGGAGTATGGATCATGATTTTGCCTAGGTGAATTACCAACATAGTTGGCTTGCTCCCATTCACCTCCTTCCTCTGTGTTTACTCCTTCTTGGGTTGATGGTTGTGTGGTGATTGCTGCAACTTAGTTCTTCTCCATTTGCTTTGTGAGGTCAGCTAGTTGCTTGGCAATCATCTTGTTCTGAGCTAGTAGTGCATCAACATGGTTAAGTTCCATTACACCTCGAGTGTTGCTCCTCTCAGAAGCATAAAAGTAGACATTTTCAGCTACCGTCTCGATGACATCTATGGCTTCTTCAATGGTCTTCTTCTTGTTCAAAGATCTTCCGAATGAGTGGTCCACTACCTTCTTTGATTCATACGAGAGTCCCTCATAGAAAATATGCAGCTGTACCCATTCATTGAACATGTCCGGTGGGCACCTTCTTGTCAAATCCTTAAACCTCTCCCATGCTTCGTAGAGAGTCTCACCATCTGGTTGCTTGAAAGTTTGTACCTCAGCTCTCAGCCTGTTGATCCTTTGAGGAGGGTAGAATCTTGCCAAGAATTTATTCACTACATCTTCCCATGCTGTCAAACTCTCCTTTGGAAAAGACTCCAACCATTTAGACTTCACAGCGTCATAGATTCTTGGGAAGGTGGTTAAACATTGATTTTGGTCTTCTTGGGCACTCCCTCCGAATGAACAGTTGTTTTGAACAAGGGTGATGAGCTGGGGTTTTAGCTCAAAGTTGTTAGCATGTATGGTTGGCTTTTGGATGCTGCTTCCACATTTGCCTGGGTCTGGGTTGATGTAAGATCCTAGAACCCTTCTTCCTGGCTCAGCATGATTCACATGGCCATCTCTGGCATGGTTATGAGCTTCTCCTTCATGGTTATCCTCCATGATTGTTTCAAAGAATTCCTCCTCTTCCTCTGCTCCAACAACTCTTTTTCCTCTTGCATCCCTCCTTTTTCTAAGGAGAGTTCTCTCAGGTTCGGAATCAAAGGATGTTGAGGTCCCCCTCTTCTCCCTGTCATACAACCAGTACAGCTCACAGCAAGAAAGAAATTGCAGAAATTATAATGGTTAAAGTGGTAGTTAGTGTGAGTGGTGCAAATTATCAAACAGTTAGTGGGTTAGTGAATAGAATTGTAAATAATGCGGGAAAATAAAAGGGGAGATAAAGAGAGGGAAGAAGTAATTGAAAGTAAACAGCTAAACAAAATGAACAAAAGAAAAAAATGCTCAATCTAGTGATCTTCCAACTTAATCATTGTTGATTCAAAATCAATCCCCGGCAACGGCGCCATAAACTTGATGCATGGGAATTTGTCTCTCAACAAATCTCCCTCGGCAAGTATACCGAATTATCATCAAGTAAAAACTCACAATAGAGTGAGGTCGAATCCCACAGGGATTGATTAGTCAATTAAGTAAAAAAAATTTTCTTCCTAGTGTCTAAGATTATGAAATCAGCAGGGATGTAAAGGCCTTCAACCTTTACTAACACGTCCTCTACTATTCCATAAGCTTGTCTCAATGACTTGTCTACCAATTGTAATGAGAACAAGGCAGGTTGTACCTCAATGATCCCTAGCTACTCTATTACAAAGAGTGGCATAAGATTTATCCCTGACCCTATATCACATAGAGCTTTTTCAAAGGTCATGGTGCCTATGGTACAAGGTATTATAAACTTGCCAGGATCTTGTTTCTTTTGAGGTAGAGTTTGCTGAATCCAGGTAGCTAGCTCATTAATGAGCAAGGGAGGTTCACTTTCCCAAGTCTCATTACCAAACAACTTGGCATTCAGCTTCATGATAGCTCCTAAATATTGAGCAACTTGCTCTCCAGTCACATCTTCATCCTCTTCAGAGGAAGAATAGTCTTCAGAGCTCATGAATGGCAGAAGGAGATTTAATGGAATCTCTATGGTCTCTATATGAGCCTCAGATTCCTTTGGATCCTTAATAGAAAATTCCTTCTTGCTTGAGGGACGTCCCAGGAGGTCTTCCTCACTAGGATTTTCGTCCTCCTCCTCCCTTGTGCATTCGGCCATATTGATTATATCAATGGCCTTGCACTCTCCTTTTGGATTCTCTTCTGTATTGCTTGGGAGAATACTGGGAGGAGTTTCAATGACTTTCTTACTCAGCTGGCCCAATTGTGCCTCCAGATTTCTAATGGAGGATCTTGTTTCACTCATGAAACTGAAAGTGGCCTTTGACAGATCAGAGACTAGATTGGCTAAATTAGAAGTGTTTTGTTCAGAATTCTCTGTCTATTGCTGAGGAGATGATGGAAAAGGCTTGCTATTGCTCAGCCTATTACGTCCACCATTGTTAAAGCCTTGTTGAGGCTTTTGTTGATCCTTCCATGAGAAATTTGGATGATTTCTCCATGATGAATTATAGGTGTTTCCATAAGGTTCACCCATGTAATTAACCTCTGCCATGGCAAGGTTCTCAGGATCATAAGCTTCTTCAGAAGCTTCCTCTTTAGTACTGTTGGATGCATGTTGCCATCCATTCAGATTTTGAGAGATCATGTTGACCTGTTGAGTCAACACTTTGTTCTGAGCCAATATGGCATTCAGAGCATCAATTTCAAGAACTCCCTTCCTCTGAGGTGTCCCATTATTCACGGAATTCCTCTCAGAAGTGTACATAAATTGGTTATTTGCAACCATGTCAATGAGTTCTTGAGCCTCTTCAGGCGTTTTCTTTAGGTGAATAAATCCACCTGCAGAATGGTCCAATGACATTTTCGAAAATTTAGATAGACCATAATAGAATATATCTAATATGGTCCATTCTAAAAACATGTCAGATGGGCACCTTTTGGTCAGCTGCTTGTATCTTTCCCAAGCTTCATAGAGGGATTCACCATCTTTTTGTTTGAAGGTCTGAACATCCACTCTAAGCTTGCTCAGCTTTTGAGGAGGAAAGAATTTATCTAAGAAGGCAGTGACCAGCTTATCCCAGGAGTCCAGGCTATCCTTGGGTTGTGAAGCCAACCATATTCTAGCTCTGTCTCTTACAGCAAAAGGGAAAAGCATGAGTCTGTAGACTTCAGGATCAACTCCATTCGTCTTTACAGTCTCACAGATCTGCAAGAACTCAGTTAAAAACTGATAAGGATCTTCAGATGAAAGTCCATAAAACTTGCAGTTTTGTTGCATTAAAGCAACTAGCTGAGGTTTTAGCTCAAAATTATTGGCTCCAATGGCAGGAATGGAGATGCTTCTTCCATCAAATTTGGATGTTGGCTTTGTGAAGTCACCAAGCATTCTCCTTGCATTATTATTATTTCCGGCTGCCATCTCCTTCTCTTGTTCTAATATTTCTGAAAGGTTACCTTTAGATTGTTGTAACTTAGCTTCTCTTAATTTTCTCTTCAGAGTCCTTTCAGGTTTAGGATCAATTTCAACAAGAGTGCCTTTTTCCCTGTTCCTGCTCATATGAAAGAGAAGAAAACAAGAAAAGAAGAGGAATCCTCTATGTCACAGTATAGAGATTCCTTTATGTTAGTAGAAGAAGAAAGGGGATAAGAGTGAAGAAGAATGGGTTCGGATTTTTAGATGAAGAGAGGTGAAGAGAAGTGTTAGTAAATAAATAATTAAATAGAATAAGAAAAGAGATGGAGAATTTCGAAAATAATTTTGAAAAAGTGGTTAGTGATTTTCGAAAATCAGAGATAAGATATAATTAAAATTAAAATTTAAAACAATTAAAAAGAATTTTTGAAAAAGAAAGAAGTATTTTCAAAAATTAGAGAGGGATAGGTAGTTAGTTGGTTTTGAAAAAGATAGGAAACAAACAAAAAGTTATTTAGTTGATTGAAGAAGATATTAAAATCAAATTTGAAAAAGATAAGAAGATAAGAAGTTAGATAAGATATTTTGAAATCAAATTTTGAAAAAGATAAAATTTTTGAAAAAGATAAGATAAAAGATAAAAAGATTTAATTCAAAAATTTGAAATTACTTACTTCACTAACAAGAAACTACAAGATAAGATTCTAGAACTTAAAGATTGAACCTTTCTTAACAAGAAAGTAACAAACTTCAAATTTTTGAATCAATCACATTAATTGTTAGCTAATTTTCGAAAATATGATATAAAGATAAGAAAAAGATTTTGAAAATAATTTGAAAAATAATTTTTGAAATTTTCGAAAAATAGAAAAAAAATGAAAAAGATATAATTTTTGAAAAAGATTTTGGAAAGATAAGATTTTTAAAATTGAAAATTTGACTTGACTTGTAAGAAACAACTAATTTTGAAAATTTTTGACTAAGTCAACTCAAATTTTTGAAAATTTGGAGAAAAATAAGGAAAAGATATTTTTTGATTTTTGAATTTTTAATTATGAGAGAGAAAAACACAAAAATGACCCAAAACATGAAAATTTTGGATCAAAACACTTAATGCATGCAAGAACACTATGAATGTCAAGATGAACACCAAGAACACTTTGAAGATCATGATGAACATCAAGAACATATTTTTGAAAAATTTTTGATGCAAAGAAAACATGCAAGACACCAAACTTAGAAATCTTTAATGCATGGACTCTAACAAACGAAAAATGCATATGAAAAACAACAAACAACACAAAACAAGAAAACATCAGGATCAAACAAGAAGACTTGTCAAGAACAACTTGAAGATCATGAAGAACACCATGAATGCATGTATTTTTCGAAAAATGCAAGAAAAATTTTTTAAAGCATGCAATTGACACCAAACTTAAAACATGACTCAAGACTCAAACAGGAAATACAAAATATTTTTGATTTTTATGATTTTCTAATTTTTTTGGATTTTTATTATATTTTTTGAAAATAAAGTTTGGAAAAACGAAAAAGAAAAGAAAAATTTTGAAAAAGATTTTTGAAAAATTTTTGAAAAGAAAATTACCTAATCTGAGCAACAAGATGAACCGTCAGTTGTTCAAACTCAACAATCCCCAGCAACGGCGCCAAAAACTTGGTGGATGAAATTGTGATCACATCAATATAGTATTCTTTGTTGTTGTATGGAATCATTATTATGGCTCTTTGCTATGTGTGGACACAACTCCGTTCAACTAGCCAGCAAGTGTACTGGGTCGTCCAAGTAATACCTTACGTGAGTAAGGGTCGATCCCACAGAGATTGTTGGTATGAAGCAAGCTATGGTCACCTTGTAAATCTCAGTCAGGCGGATTCAAGTATAATTGGATTATTGGTTTAAATTTGATCAATGGAATAAATAGAAAATAAAGATAAATAAACTAAGATAGAAATACTTATGTAAATTAATGGTGGGAATTTCAGATAGGCGTATGGAGATGATGTGCTCCTCTCGAATTTCTACTTTCCTATTATATTCATCCAATCCTTCTTACTCCTTTCCATGGCAAGCTGTATGTAGGGCATCACCGTTGTCAATGGCTACATCCCATCCTCTCAGTGAAAATGGTCCTATGCTTTGTCACAGCACGGCTAATCATCTGTCGGTTCTTAATCAGGTTGGAATAGAATCCCTTGATTCTTTTGCGTCTGTCGCTAACGCCCAGCCTTGAGGAGTTTGAAGCTCGTCACAGTCATTCAATCCCAGAATCCTACTCGGAATACCACAGACAAGGTTTAAACCTTCCGGATTCTCATGAATGCCGCCATCAATTCTAGCTTATACCACGAAGATTCTGTTGGGGAATCTAAGAGATATGCGCCCGGTCGAGAGTAGAACGGAAGTGGTTGTCAATCACGCGCGTTCATAGGTGAGAATGATGATGAGTGTCATGGATCATCACATTCATCAAAGTGTTGTGCAACGTATATCTTGGAATAAGAATAAAAGAGAATTGAATAGAAAGTAATAGTAATTGTATTGAAACTTGAGGTACAGCAGAGCTCCACACCCTTAATCTATGGTGTGCAGAAACTCCACCGTTGAAAAAACATAAGTGAAAGGTTCAGGCATGGCCGAATGGCCAGCCCCCATGGTCTAAGGACTAGGCGTCCAGAGATATCTCATACACTAGTAAAAAGTCCTATTTATAATAAACTAGCTACTAGGGTTTACATGAGTAAGTAATTGATGCATAAATCCACTTCCGGGGCCCACTTGGTGTATGTTTGGGCTGAGCTTGATCTATCCATGAGCTGGGGCTTCTCTTGGAGTTGAACGTCAAGTTATAACGTATTTTGGGCGTTCAACTCCGGATCATGACGTGTTTCTGGCGTTTAACTCCAGATAGCAGCATGTACTTGGCGTTGAGCGCCAATTTATGTCGTCAATTCCCGAATAAAGTATGGACTATTATATATTGCTGGAAAGCTCTGGATGTCTACTTTCCAACGCTGTTAAGAGCGCGCCATTTGGAGTTCTGTAGCTCCAGAAAATCTATTTCGAGTGCAGGGAGGTCAGATTCCAACAGCATCAGCAGTCCTTTTTGTCGGCCTTTTTCAGAGTTTTGCTCAAGTCCCTCAATTTCAGCCAGAAATTATCTGAAATCACAGAAAAATACACAAACTCATAGTAAAGTCCAGAAATGTGAATTTAACATAAAAACTAATGAAAACATCCCTAAAAGTAGCTTGAACTTACTAAAAACTACCTAAAAATAATGCCAAAAAGCGTATAAATTATCCGCTCATCACAACACCAAACTTAAATTGTTGCTTGTCCCCAAGCAACTGAAAATCAAATAGGATAAAAAGAAGAGAATATACTATAAATTCCAAAATATCAATGAATATTAATTCTAATTAGATGAGCGGGACTTGTAGCTTTTTGCTTCTGAACAGTTTTGGCATCTCACTTTTTCCTTTGAAGTTTAGAATGATTGGCTTCTCTAGGAACTTAGAATTTTAGATAGTGTTATTGACTTTCCTAGTTAAGCATGTTGATTCTTGAACACAGCTACTTATGAGTCTTGGCCGTGGCCCTAAGCACTTTGTTGTCCAGTATTACCACCGGATACATAAATGCCACAGACACATGACTGGGTGAACCTTTTCAGATTGTGACTCAGCTTTGCTAGAGTCCCCAATTAGAGGTGTCCAGAGCTCTTAAGCACACTCTTTTGCTTTGGATCACGATTTTAACCACTCAGTCTCAAGCTTTACACTTGGACCTTCATGACACAAGCACATGGTTAGGGACAGCTTGATTTAGCCGCTTAGGCCTGGATTTGGGCCCTCCTATCCATTGATGCTCAAAGCCTTAGATCCTTTTTACCCTTGCCTTTTGGTTTTAAGGGCTATTGGCTTTTTCTGCTTGCTTTTTCTTTTTCTATTATTTTATTTTTCGCCATTTTTTTTCGCAAGCTTCTTCTTTTTCACTGCTTTTTCTTGCTTCAAGAATCAATTTCATGATTTTTCAGATCATCAATAACATTTCTCTTTGTTCATCATTCTTTCAAAAGCCAACAATTTTAACATTCATAAACAACAAGATCAAAATTTATGCACTGTTCAAGCATTCATTCAGAAAACAAAAAGTATTGTCACCACATCAATATAATTAAATTAAATTCAAGGATTCGAAATACATGTACTTCTTATTCTTTTGAATTAAAACATTTTTCATTTAAGAAAGGTGAAGGATTTATAGAATTTATTCATAGCTTTAAGACATAGTTACTACATACTAATGATCATGAAGTAGAGACACAAAACATAGATAAACACAGCATAAAAACCGAAAAGCAGAAAGAAATAAGAACAAGGAATGAATCCACCTGAGTGAGGGTGGCGCCTTCTTGAAGGTCCAATGGTGCTTTTTTGAGCTCCTTTATGTCTCTTCCTTGCTTCTGTTGCATGATCCCTAGTAATTTTGGTGTTCCTATCCTTAGTTACTCCCAATAATTGTGTGGAGGACAATTTATCCCCTGAGGTATCTCAGGGATCTCTTGATTTGCAGTCAAATGTTCTACCACTGAGCTATAAACCCTTTACATGAGTCTTTCCATCTCCCATGACTCAGAGGTGGAAGCTTTTGTCTTCCCTTTTTTCTCTTCTTTTTTTTTTTTTGAATATCTCTTGCCTTAGGTGCCATTAATGGTTATGGTAAAGCAAAAAGCTATGCTTTTACCACACCAAACTTAGAAAATTGCTCGCCCTCGAGCAAGAGAAGAAAGAAAAGATGAAGAATAAGAAGAAGAAATGGAGGAAATTGAGGGATGTGTGTATTCGGCTATATGGGTGGGATTGGGTGGGAAAGAGATTTTGAATGTTGAAGGTAGGTAGGGATATGTTAGGTGGGGATCCTGTGGGGTCCACAGATCCAGAGGTGTCAAGGAATTCCATCCCTGCACCAAATAGGCATGTAAAATGCCTTTGCACACCATTCTGGCATTTAAACGCCGAGTGGTGCACGTTCTGGGCGTTCAACGCCCACATATAACATGTTTCTGGCGTTGAACGCCAGTTTCATGCTTGTTACTGGCGTTCAGCGCCAGCTTTTCCTCTATGCACATTCCTGGCGTTCAGCACCAGAATGTTGCTTATTTCTGGCGTTCAGCGCCAGATTCATGCTCTGTTCTGGCGTTGAACGCCAGCCAGATGCATCTTACTGGCGTTGAACGCCAGCCTGTGCTTCCTCCAGGGTGTGATTTTTCTTCTGCTATTTTTGATTATGTTTTTAATTTTTATGATTTTTTTTCGTGACTCCACATGATCATGTACCTAATAAAACACAAAATAACAATAAAATAAAATAAAATAAAAATTAGATAAATAAAATTGGGTTGCCTCCCAACAAGCGCTTCTTTAATGTCAATAGCTTGACATTGTGCTCTCATGGAGCCACAAAGGTGATCAGGTCAATGTTGTATAGTCCCAACACCAAACTTAGAGTTTGGATATGGGGTCTTAACACCAAACTTAGAGTTTGACTGTGGGGGCTCTTCTTGACTCTGAACTGAGAGAAGCTCTTCATGCTTACTCTCTTTTGTCACAGAGGGATGGCCATGTGCCTTAAACACAAGGTAGTCACATTCAATTGAAGGACTAATTGACCTCTGTTGACATCTATCACAGCTTCTGCTGTGGCTAGGAAAGGTCTTCCAAGGATAATGCATTCATCCTCTTCCTTCCTAGTGTCTAAGATTATGAAATCAGCAGGGATGTAAAGGCCTTCAACCTTTACTAACACGTCCTCTACTATTCCATAAGCTTGTCTCAATGACTTGTCTACCAATTGTAATGAGAACAAGGCAGGTTGTACCTCAATGATCCCTAGCTTCTCCATTACAGAGAGTGGCATAAGATTTATCCCTGACCCTAGATCACATAGAGCTTTTTCAAAGGTCATGGTTCCTATGGTACAAGGTATTATAAACTTGCCAGGATCTTGTTTCTTTTGAGGTAGAGTTTGCTGAATCCAGGTAGCTAGCTCATTAATGAGCAAGGGAGGTTCACTTTCCCAAGTCTCATTACCAAACAACTTGGCATTCAGCTTCATGATAGCTCCTAAATATTGAGCAACTTGCTCTCCAGTCACATCTTCATCCTCTTCAGAGGAAGAATAGTCTTCAGAGCTCATGAATGGCAGAAAGAGATTTAATGGAATCTCTATGGTCTCTATATGAGCCTCAGATTCCTTTGGATCCTTAATAGAAAATTCCTTCTTGCTTGAGGGACGTCCCAGGAGGTCTTCCTCACTAGGATTTTCGTCCTCCTCCTCCCTTGTGCATTCGGCCATATTGATTATATCAATGGCCTTGCACTCTCCTTTTGGATTCTCTTCTGTATTGCTTGGTAGAATACTGGGAGGAATTTCAATGACTTTCTTACTCAGCTGGCCCAATTGTGCCTCCAGATTTCTAATGGAGGATCTTGTTTCACTCATGAAACTGAAAGTGGCCTTTGACAGATCAGAGACTAGATTGGCTAAATTAGAAGTGTTTTTGTTCAGAATTCTCTGTCTGTTGCTGAGGAGATGATGGAAAAGGCTTGCTATTGCTCAGCCTATTACGTCCACCAATGTTAAAGCCTTGTTGAGGCTTTTGTTGATCCTTCCATGAGAAATTTGGATGATTTCTCCATGATGAATTATAGGTGTTTCCATAAGGTTCACCCATGTAATTAACCTCTGCCATGGCAAGGTTCTCAGGATCATAAGCTTCTTCAGAAGCTTCCTCTTTAGTACTGTTGGATGCATGTTGCCATCCATTCAGATTTTGAGAGATCATGTTGACCTGTTGAGTCAACACTTTGTTCTGAGCCAATATGGCATTCAGAGCATCAATTTCAAGAACTCCCATCCTCTGAGGTGTCCCATTATTCACGGAATTCCTCTCAGAAGTGTACATAAATTGGTTATTTGCAACCATGTCAATAAGTTCTTGAGCCTCTTCAGGCATTTTCTTTAGGTGAATAGATCCACCTGCAGAATGGTCCAATGACATTTTCGAAAATTCAGATAGACCATAATAGAATATATCTAATATGGTCCATTCTGAAAACATGTCAGATGGGCACCTTTTGGTCAGCTACTTGTATCTTTCCCAAGCTTCATAGAGGGATTCACCATCTTTTTGTTTGAAGGTCTGAACATCCACTCTAAGCTTGCTCAGCTTTTGAGGAGGAAAGAATTTATCTAAGAAGGCAGTGACCAGCTTATCCCAGGAGTCCAGGCTATCCTTGGGTTGTGAATCCAACCATATTCTAGCTCTGTCTCTTACAGCAAAAGGGAAAAGCATGAGTCTGTAGACTTCAGGATCAACTCCATTCGTCTTTACAGTCTCACAGATCTGCAAGAACTCAGTTAAAAACTGATAAGGATCTTCAGATGAAACAAGACTCAAACAGGAAACACAAAATATTTTTGATTTTTATGATTTTCTAATTTTTTTGGATTTTTATTATATTTTTCGAAAATAAAGTTTGGAAAAACGAAAAAGAAAAGAAAAATTTTGAAAAAGATTTTTGAAAAATTTTTGAAAAGAAAATTACCTAATCTGAGCAACAAGATGAACCGTCAGTTGTTCAAACTCAACAATCCCCAGCAACGGCGCCAAAAACTTGGTGGATGAAATTGTGATCACATCAATATAGTATTCTTTGTTGTTGTATGGAATCATTATTATGGCTCTTTGCTATGTGTGGACACAACTCTGTTCAACTAGCCAGCAAGTGTACTGGGTCGTCCAAGTAATACCTTACGTGAGTAAGGGTCGATCCCACAGAGATTGTTGGTATGAAGCAAGCTATGGTCACCTTGTAAATCTCAGTCAGGCGGATTCAAGTATAATTGGATTATTGGTTTAAATTTGATTAATGGAATAAATAGAAAATAAAGATAAATAAACTAAGATAGAAATACTTATGTAAATTAATGGTGGGAATTTCAGATAGGCGTATGGAGATGATGTGCTCCTCTCGAATTTCTACTTTCCTATTATATTCATCCAATCCTTCTTACTCCTTTCCATGGCAAGCTGTATGTAGGGCATCACCGTTGTCAATGGCTACATCCCATCCTCTCAGTGAAAATGGTCCTATGCTTTGTCACAGCACGGCTAATCATCTGTTGGTTCTCAATCAGGTTGGAATAGAATCCCTTGATTCTTTTGCGTCTGTCACTAACGCCCAGCCTTCAGGAGTTTGAAGCTTGTCATAGTCATTCAATCCCAGAATCCTACTCGGAATACCACAGACAAGGTTTAAACCTTCCGGATTCTCATGAATGCCGCCATCAATTCTAGCTTATACCACGAAGATTCTGTTGGGGAATCTAAGAGATATGCGCCCGGCCGAGAGTAGAACAGAAGTGGTTGTCAATCACGCGCGTTCATAGGTGAGAATGATGATGAGTATCATGGATCATCACATTCATCAAAGTGTTGTGCAACGTATATCTTGGAATAAGAATAAAAGAGAATTGAATAGAAAGTAATAGTAATTGTATTGAAACTTGAGGTACAGCAGAGCTCCACACCCTTAATCTATGGTGTGCAGAAACTCCACCGTTGAAAATACATAAGTGAAAGGTTCAGGCATGGCCGAATGGCCAGCCCCCATGGTCTAAGGACTAGGCGTCCAGAGATATCTCATACACTAGTAAAAAGTCCTATTTATATTAAACTAGCTACTAGGGTTTACATGAGTAAGTAATTGATGCATAAATCCACTTCCGGGGCCAACTTGGTGTATGTTTGGGCTGAGCTTGATCTATCCATGAGCTAAGGCTTCTCTTGGAGTTGAACGCCAAGTTATAATGTATTTTGGGCGTTCAACTCCGGATCATGACGTGTTTCTGGCGTTTAACTCTAGATAGCAGCATGTACTTGGCGTTGAGCGCCAATTTATGTCGTCAATTCCCGAATAAAGTATGGACTATTATATATTGCTGGAAAGCTCCGGATGTCTACTTTCCAACGCTGTTAAGAGCGCGCCATTTGGAGTTCTGTAGCTCCAGAAAATCATTTCGAGTGCAGGGAGGTCAGATTCCAACAACATCAGCAGTTCTTTTTGTCAGCCTTTTTCAGAGTTTTGCTCAAGTCCCTCAATTTCAGCCAGAAATTACCTGAAATCACAGAAAAACACACAAACTCATAGTAAAGTCCAGAAATGTGAATTTAACATAAAAACTAATGAAAACATCCCTAAAAGTAGCTTGAACTTACTAAAAACTACCTAAAAATAATGCCAAAAGGGTATAAATTATCCGCTCATCAGCAATCTTAAGTGATTGGATCCCAATTCCTTGGCAATCCAATCTCTCTAAACTTGAACAATTGCCCAATTCCTTGATTTAATTGCTCATGAGAAGAGATGAGGCATGGTCACTGATTATACCACATGTATTTCCAAATCAAAGTGTTGGTAAGGTTAAATGTCATAATGCCCATCCAAACCCCAATTTGGTCCAACATGAGAAAGCATTTCTAGCATGGTCTTCTCATCCCTTTTCCAAGGCTCAGGGGAGATCCAATTATGGAGAGTTTCTTTCCCAAGATAACAATCCAATTAGATAAAGATTGAAAGCTTTCTAGTAAAATCAAGAGAAAAGAAAGAAGAAGAATAATGAAAGAAGAAGAAAGATACATTCTCACTCTAGAAGTTGCAGAAAAGTAAAAATATACAGAGTGTAGTTTTCTCCAATGTGCCAATCTCCTATTCTAGTTCAAAACTACTCCTATATATACTACTCTTCTTGGTCTTCTAGTGAATTCTCCAAGTCTTGGATATGGGCCTTTGATATTAAGTTGAAGCAGTTGGGAATCTTCAGTGGGCTCAGCTTTAGTTGCAGAGAGAAAGTGATGTAATCATGGACTTTGGCTTGGAGCGTTAGTGGCGTTAACGCTGAGTGACATTATGGGTTCGAGAACGTTAGTGGCAATCACTTTTCTCACTAACGTTCCCACCACATGGCCCATGTTAACTTCAACATTAGTGGTACTAACGTGACCACTAACGTTGCCTTACAAACCTTCGCAAGCGTTATTGGGACTCACCTTTTCTAGTAACATTGCATTGTGCCCCTAGCCTCCACGTTAGAGCTCACGTTAACTAAGTTAACATGGCTCTTAACGTGGTTATGTCTCATCTTTGCAAGCGTTATTGGGACTCACCTTTACCAATAATATTGTCTTGTGCCCCTAATCTTCACGATAGAGCTCACATTAACTAAGTTAACGTGGCTCCTAACGTGGTTATGAATGCCATCCCAACGTTAGTGACAAAGGTGAGTGTCACTAACGTTGGCTCATCGATTTCACTCCACGTTAACTTTCACGTTAGTGGTCTTAACGTGACCACTAACATGGGCAATGCACGCTTGCTCCAATGTTAGTGACAAAGGTGAGTGTCACTAACGTTGGCATTGTTCCTTTCTTCCACGTTAGGGTCCACGTTAACTTAGTTAACGTGGCTCTTAACGTGGTTCATTGTCACATCTTGGAGCGTTAGTGGTGATCACAATCACCACTAATGTTGGAGTCTTTTTTTTGTCTCCATGTTAACTACCACGTTAATGTAGTTAACGTGGCAATTAACATGGCTCATGATGGCTTCGAGGGCGTTACTGGTGTTCATTTTTAACGTTGCACACTTATCCCTATTCCACGTTAGTACCTACGTTAACTAGGTTAACATGGATGCTAATGTGGCTTTTCCTTGCTTCCTTTGTCCTGAAATTACACAAATAAAGTGCATCAAAGTTCTAATCCAAGTCATGAAATCATGCATCATCCATATTAACATTCAATCTTTTCTCATGAAAATAATGTAAAATTCACAATATTTGTCTAAATCAAGTTGTGATTGTTCTTTTACCCAAAACTTACTTATTTCTAAAGAAAATGTATGAAACTACCCTAAAACAGAAAAGAAAAGGTCAGTGAAACTGGCCTAGATGCCCTGGCATCAGCAAGCAATAGTTGATTAATTATCCTAGTTAGACAAGCACAATTTTGAGTGATAAGCAATTATAAAATTAAATGACATGAAAGTAAATGAAAGCAATAAAGTGCAAGGAAAGTAAATGGCAAGGAAAGTAATGTACAAGAAAGTAAAGTGCTGGAAATGTAAAGTACAGAAAATGTAAATAACCATAAAGTAAATAAACGAAAGAAAAACAAACATTGGGATCAAGAAGTATTGCATTCTCTAGATTAATTGACTTCATCTAATCTTCAATCATGCAACTCATTGACCTCTTGGCAATCATGATTGATTGAACCCCAATCCCTTGGTGATTTAATCTCTCAAATCTTGATCAATAGCCAATTTCTTGGTCTAATTGCTCATGAGAAGAGATGAAGAATGGTCTCTGATTATACCACACACTTTTATAGGTCCAGGTAGAGGGAGGATTATATGTCACGTATCCAACACCAAAACCCAGATTCTACTCAAGTGTGAGAAGGGATTTCAAGCATTGTTTCATGTTTCCTTTCCCAAGGTTTCCATGAAACCCAATTGCATTCAACCTCTTTCCCAAGATAATTGAACACTAAACATTAAGAACGAAATTCCTTCTAGCAAATCAAAGAGAAGATGAAGATAAGAAGAAGAATAAAAACAATCAATCCATTGAAAAACAATAGAGCTCTCTTTCCCAATGGAAAGAGTTAGTTGAGGGCTTGAATGGTTGACAATTGTGGCCTTGATTGGTTGACAATTGTGGCTTGAATGAGAGTTGGAGTGGGCTTGATTGAAGGTTGAGCGCTGCAGGGAGAAGTTGGCATGTGGTTCAAAGTGCCACTCCCACTTGATTTTGCCCTTTGGAGTATGATCCGCTTTGTAATGTTGAAAGTATAGAGTTTGTTGGGCCTCATAATGAATGTCCATGATAAACCCATATTTCATGAGTTCTTTTGTGCTTAATTTGAGTGATTTATTCAATCCTTCCCCTACTTATTCACATTAATTGCATGATTTTACTTTCCCTTCCTTATTATGTCATATTGTGAAAAACATGTTTCCTAAGCTTTAAAATTAATTGCTTTAATTACCTTTATTTCCATTCGATGCCATGATTAGTGTGTTGAGTAGTCTCAGGTTTTCTAAGGCTGAATGACTTAAAGGATAAAAAAGGAAACATACAAAAATGGAAGGAGAAGGCAAAATGGAGCTTTAAGGAAACTGGTATCCACGCGATCGCATGGACGACGCGATCGCGTGCCAGAAGCGAAGAAGCAGCGACGCGGTCGCATGACTGACGCGACCGCGCACCTCAAGTAGAACACCCACGACGCGGACGCGTGACCGACGTGACCACATGTCAAGGAAAAGCTCCAGACGACGCGATCGCGTGACCCACGCAGACGCGTGACAGAGGCCACGTATCAGAATTCACAGAATACGCCCCAAGCGATTTCTGAAGCCCTTTTTGGCCCAGATCCAAGCACAGACAGCATAGATTAGAGGTTATAAAGTGGAGGAATGCATCCATTCAGGGAGAGCTCGCCAATTTCTAGTTTTCATGATTTAGATTTAGTTTAGAGAGAGATTCTCTCTCTCTCTTTAGGATTTAGGATTTCTTCTTGTTTTGAGAGTAACTCTGGATCCAGGTTTAATGTTCTTTTATTTTCAGTTTACTTTTATTTATTTATTTGCTTTTAATATTTGAATTGATTTATGAATTATTCCATGTTACAGATAGAGAACTACAGAACTAAAAATAGAACACAATGGGGAGATCCCTTGCTAGTGTTGAACGCCAGACAAGGAGGAAGCTAGGCCTCCAACACCCATTTAGGAGCTGAGGAGATCCTTTTCCTAATCCTCTCTGGGCATTCAATGCCCACTGAGGAATGCTAG
The DNA here is from genome assembly GCF_003086295.3 of Arachis hypogaea. Lineage (NCBI taxonomy): Eukaryota > Viridiplantae > Streptophyta > Magnoliopsida > Fabales > Fabaceae > Arachis > Arachis hypogaea. The sequence goes on along the minus strand of NC_092038.1, from coordinate 94,671,502 downwards.
CTGGCGTTAGATGCCAGAAAGGGAGAGCGGAAGGGCGTTCAATGCCTAGTAAGGAGCAATCCTAGCATTGAACGCTAGCCAGGGAGCAGTCTGGGCATTCAACGCCCTTGAGGGAGTAGCCAAGGCCAACTTTATGGCCTCCATTGGGCATTCAACTCCCATTCCTGGTGTTGAATGCCAGGTAGGGAGCAGGCAGCTCGAGTTCTGAAGCCTTTTCAGCTAGTGGGTCCCACAGAATTCCCACATACCTCACCCTTCCTTCTCTCTCTTATTGGTGCATGAAAATTACACTCGCACTATGTAATTCCGCACAACTAGCTAGCAAGTGCATTGGGTCGTCCAAGTAATACCTTACGTGAGTAAGGGTCAAATCCCACGGAGATTGTTAGCTTGAAGCAAGGTATGGTTATCTTATTATTCTTAGTCAGGATACCAATAGGGTTCTTTAATTTCAATTGTAAAAAGTGAAAGGGCATAAAATAAGTAATTGTTACGCAATAATGAAGAATATGTTGGAGTTTTGGAGATGCTTTGTCTCCTGAATCCCTGCAACATACTGATTTCTTACTTTCAAACATGCAAGGCTCCTTCCACGGCAAGCTGTATGTAGGGCTTCACCGTTGTCAATGGCTACTTCCCATCTTCTAAGTGAAAATGGTCAAAATGCCCTGTCACAGTACGGCTAATCATCTGTAGTTCTCGATCATGTCGGAATAGGATCCATTGATCCTTTTACATCTGTCACTACGCCCAACACTCGCGAGTTTGAAGCTCGTCACAGTCATCCAATCCCTGAATCCTACTCGGAATACCACAGACAAGGTTTAGACTTTCCGGATTCTCAAGGATGCTGCCAATGGATTCTAGCTTATACCACGAAGACTCTGATTAAAGAATCCAAGAGATATTCATTCAATCGAAGGTAAAACGGAGGTGGTTGTCAGGCATGCTTTCATAGATTGAGAATGGTGATGAGTGTCATGGATCATCACCTTCTTCATATTGAAGTGCGAATGAACATCTTAGATAGGAACAAGCTTGTTTGAATAGAAAACATAAATAATTGCATTAATTCATCGAGACGCTGCGGAGCTCCTCACCCCCAACAATGGAGTTTAGAGACTCATGCCGTCAAAAAGTACAAAGTTCAGATCTAAAATGTCATGAGAAACAAAATAAGTCTCTAAAAGTTGTTTAAATACTAAACTAGTAACCTAGGTTTACAGAAAATGAGTAAACTAAGATGGATAGTGTAGAAATCTACTTATGGGGCCCACTTGGTGTGTGTTGGGGCTGAGACTTAAGCTTCTCACGTGCCTGGGCTGTTTCTGGAGTTAAACGTCAGGTTGTAACCTGTTTCTGGCGTTTAACTCCAACTTGCAACCTGTTTCTGGCGTTCAACGCCAGAATGCAACATGGAACTGGCGTTAAACGCCAATTTATGTCATTTATCTTCGTGCAAAGTATGAACTATTATATATTGCTGGAAAGCCCTGGATGTCTACTTTCCAACCCAGTTGAGAGTGCGCCAATTGGACTCCTGTAGCTCCAAAAAATTCATTCCAAGTGCAGGGAGGTTTGAATCCAACAGCATCAGCAGTCCTTTTTCAGCCTGAATCAGATTTTTTGCTCAGCTCCCTCAATTTCAGCCAGAAAATACCTGAAATCACAGAAAAACACACAAACTCATAGAAAAGTCCAGAAATATGAATTTTGCCTAAAAACTAATAAAAATATACTAAAAACTAACTAAAACATACTAAAATCTATATAAAATTACCCCCAAAAAGCGTATAAAATATCCGCTCATCAACCACCACCTCAATATACACCATCTCCATATCCTTATCAAGAGGAACCACCTCCGTATTATGAGCCCTTTCTCCCAATAAATGAACCCTCCTATCCACCCCAAATCTCCATGGAGAACACACTTACCTCTCTCATTGGTCTCACCTCTAAACTCCAAAATCTTATATCCCGCATGGACCAACCATCTACCTCCAATATTCAACCCTCAAGCTTCACTGCACCACCTGCCTCTGTGCAAGAATACCCATATCCATCAACCCAAGAGCAACACGATCCCAATTATGCTAGTGATATGGAACAAGAGAAAAGGGATCGCCTTAGGGTCGCATTGGATCGGTTACACACGGCCTTATTTCCAAAAGAGCAAGATGAGGCCCAAAATGTGGAGGTAGAGGAGACCCTTGAAGATGAAGGGGTAGCTGAAGAAAGTTGTCATGGAAAGGAAATCATTAAGGAGGAGTACGATTTTATACTAAAACAACTGGACGAAGCAGTAAGTATTGAAGAGGAGGAAGTGGTTGAAGACTTGGGAGATGTGGAACCTCCATGGGAAAGTCCAGTCATAGAGCCTCCTTCCAAGGTGTCTGATGTTGATGTTGAGGAGGGTGTACAACCTCCAAGGCATATCATGGTTGAAGACTTTGATAGGTTAATCAAGAGATGGAGATTAATGAAGAAGAAGCACAACCCCCCATGCCCTTAGTAAGCAATGAAGAAAAGATTGAATTGGAAGAAAGCTACCAAGAGGAAGAGGTTGATATTGAAGAAAAGTATGAACTATTATATATTTATGGAAAGCCCTGGAGGTCTACTTTACAACCCAATTAAAAGCGTGCCAATTGGACTCCTGTAGCTCCAAAAAATCCATTCCGAGTGCAGGGAGGTCAGAATCCAACAGCATCAACAGTCCTTTTTCAGCCTGAATCAGATTTTTGCTCAGCTCCCTCAATTTCAGCCAAAAAATACCTGGAATTACAGAAAAACACAAACTCATAGTAAAGTCCAAAAATATGAATTTTGTCTAAAAAATAATAAAAGTATACTAAAAACTAACTAAAACATACTAAAAACTATATGAAATTACCCCCAAAAAGCGTATAAATATCCGCTCATCACTTACCTTCTCAACCATGAAACCCACAAGCTACTTTCCCTCTTTCCCATACACAATCACCTTTCCCTCTTCCTAAAACCCATTATAAATCCCATCATTCAATTCTCCACCAATGCCACCCACTTCAAATTCAAACCTTTCCCACCTAATTTCCCCCTCCCATTACCGAACCCTAAACCTTCCACCCTTATAAATACCCCTTCATTTATCTCATTATCCTCACACATAAACACTCTCTCCCTCTTACCCTATACAATTTACACACTCTTTTTCTTCCTTACCTTCTGATGACAAGTCATTTTATGCTAGTTTCAGAAGCATTATTTCATCTGTTTCATTAGGTCTTATGCACTTTCTTGTGCAATAAGTAAGTGTTGAGTTAAGAAATTAACTAAATTAATTATTGATGACAAACATTATTTTTGGCAAAATAAATAATTAGAGTTGTTTAATTAATAAATATACATTAATAATTATTTATGTTATGTTGCAGGCCATAATTCAAGTTAAGCAGCCCAAATGGTATGAAAATAATATAGCAAGGCTGATGGGTAAATAAACTAGCACAGCCCAAAGGAAACAAAGCCAAAGGATCCAATAGGCCAAACGGGTTGCTTAATAAAAATCGGATCCAAGCCCGTATCCATCCCACAAAGCTTCTCTTGTAAGATTGAATTCTTCACTCCTCCAAAGTAAGCAATGTTCCTCTCCTCTCAAATCATGTCAAATCATGGCATCAGAAAAGTAAGAAAGAGAAAGAGAGAAAAAGGTTCCTCCCTAACCTAGTAACCAAAGAAGCAAGAGAGAGAGAGAGTTGAAGCTTGAAGCACAGAAGCTAAAACAGAAACTCCAAGCTAAATCAAGCGTAAGAAAGGTAATCCATCTCATCTTGCATGCATCAGATCTTCATCCTTTCTTCCCAACTCTCTGCTCTATCCGAAAATGGCATTCAAAGGAAAAGTTGATCTCTGTTCTTCACTGCTATAAATCCACGGTCACAAGAAATTCTTGGGGACCAAGTTGCATCTCTATGGTTCAGATTTGGTTGACCATTGGAAAACAATTTTTGTTACTCCTTCATGGCTTTCGGTCAAGTTGGAAAAGTCAGAAGGAAAGGTTCCACTTTGATGATTGAAAAGAAAAAGTGAGCTTGTGGGTTGGTGAAGCTCAAGGCTCAAGACGTTGACCTTGAAAGAAGAACCAAGGAACATGCAAGGTGATAAAAAGAAGCTTGTTGTTCATTCTGAAGCAAGGAGAGATAACCAGTGAACTTGAGGTGTTTGTTCTGAGAGAGAGCTCTTTGAAGAAGTTCAACTAACTGGACAGTGTAACCTATTCAAAGGTGCATTCCGCCAGTATGAAGAACTAAATCAGTGGCTTGCTAATCTGGTTTTTCGCATAGCACAGAGGCTGTTGATGAAGTCAATCTCCTTCATATTTTACTGATTGTGATGTACTTTTCTAAACTTATCTTTCTGTAATTTCTTGAGAGAAAAGGCATTGTGAGAAAGCTTGAGAAAAAGCCAAGAGTTGAAAAAGGCTGAGTGAAACACTTGAGAGAAAAGCATAGAGTTGTTTTCTGATTTCTTTAGGTTGGTTAAGTGTCTTGTATCTTGTACCTGAAAGGTATCCCTTTCTTAGTTGGGTTAGCACTAAGAGGTATAGTTAGGTATTAGCATAGCCAATGTCAAGTTAGGTTAGAACTTGAGTGTGATAGGATTGGGTCAATCCTGTGTTATTGGTGTATGTAATACTGCTAACTATAGTGAAATTCTTTCATAGTTGTGGAAGAGACTGGATTTAGGGTGCATAGCACAAGGCAACTGAACCAGGATACTTGCTGGTGTTAGCTTTTCTCTTCTCTGCTGTGTTCTGTTTTCTGATATTCATGAGACAAAAATAAATTGTCTCATAAATTTCCGCTGTTGAGTTCAAACAGAATCAAAACTGTAAAGTTATTTTAAAAAGGGTAATAACAGCAACTAACAAGGAAGGCATAGATTCAACCCCCCTTCTCTAAGCCTACCACAACCTTCAATTGGTATCAAGAGCTAAGGTCTCAAGAATCAAGCTTAACCGCTTGGAGCAAAGATCCAATGGTGAACAACTTGGGCACAACCACAGTTGCTTACACCTTCACTGAAGGCCAGTCAAACAACCGGCCACCTTTCTTCAACGGGAAGAACTATTCCTACTGGAAAGAAAGGATAAGGATCTTCATCCAATCCATTGACTACAACTTATGGAAGATCGTTGTGAGCGGTCCAAAGATCCCAACAAAAACAAGTGCTGATGGAGTGGTGACTCCAAAAGAAGAAGCTGAATGGAATGAAGATGACAAGAAAAAGATAGAGCTGAATGCTAAAGCAATCAACCTTCTTCACTGTGCTATCAACTTTGAAGAGTACCGGAAGGTGTCTAGATACAAGACAGCCAAAGAAATCTGGGAAAAACTCCAGGTTACACATGAAGGCACCAAACAAGTCAAAGAAACGAGGATTGATATGCTGCGAAAAGAGTATGAGATGCTTAGCATGAAGGATGGAGAAAGCATTGATGAAGCCTTTGAGAGATTCTCAATCATAATCAACAACCTTGATGCTATGGGTACAAACTATGTAGAACAAACCTTGGTGAGAAAACTCCTTAGAAGCCTCACAAAAGAGTAGGAAAACAATGCCACTGTCCTAACCGAGAGTAACAACATAAGTCCCATAACCTATGATGAGCTGAGAGGAAAACTCCTTGCCTATGAAGCCACACACACAAACATAGACTCAAAGAAAAAGAGAATAGCCCTCAAGTCACAAATAGAATCAAAAGAGAGTGAGTCTGGTGATGGTATTTCAGATGACGAGCTTTTGTTTTCTGCTAGGAGATTTAGAAGAATGATGAAGAGCAAGGGCAAATACAAAGGTTCAAGTTCAAAGGAGCACAAAATAGACTTGAGCAAGGTGACGTGTCATCATTGCAAGGAGGCTGGACACTTCAAATCAAACTGTCCAAAGCTCAAAAAGGAAGACAAAGGAAAGAAGGAAAGGAAGAAAGTACTCATGGCAGCTTGGGAAGATCTTGAGAATGACTCAAATGAAGAAGAAGAATCTGAAGGAGATGACAAAGACTATTTCATGGCTGGAAACAACAATCTTGATGAGGTAAATTATTATGATTTGACCATTGAGGACTTGCATGCTATTATTGATGATCTTACTTTAAACACATCAAAACTGCTTGATAAATACAATGAATGTAAATCTGAAAGAGATGTGTTAAGAGTTGAAAATGATTTTTTAAAAGAAAAAGTAAAGGAAAATGAATGTGCTTTGGACATCATTGAAGAAAATAGATTTCTAAAATCTGAACTTGAAAAATTAAAAGGAAAGCACATTGTGGATCCTTCTCATGAGTTAATTGCTGAAAATGAAAGATTAAATGATATGATTAAAAGGCTGAATGGTGACTTGGCAAAATTTGCTCAAGGTTCTAGTAACTTGGACAAATTACTTGCAAATCAAAGACCATTGTTTGAAAAATCTGGTTTAGGCTACATAGCCAAGGAAGATGCTGTTTCCAACACTTCCTCTATGAAATTTGTGGCCTCTTCATAAAATACTAAATCCATACCAAATAAATCAGGTATCGGATATGTTTCAACTTGTGAAGAAAAATCTGATGAAGAATATACAAATGAAGCTGAAATTTCACCAAGAACTGGTCCGAGTTCAAACCGGCCAGGTTTGGGTTATATTTCGAAAAATGAGGCTGCTTTTAAGAAACCAATTTTCTATAACAAAACCTCATTTTCGAAAAATCCAAAGAGCTCTAAAAATTCTGGTGAAAACAGTTTTGCAAAGAGGAACAATTATAACAAAAATCAATTTGTTAAAGGAAATGTGTCTCCCCCAAAAACCAGAAAATTTTAACCATTTAATCACTTCAAGCAATTTGACTCACCCAAGTTTCAGCGACACACACCAGAAAATCATTGTGTTAATTGCAAAAAATTTGGTCACTCATATGCACAATGCTTCATTGAAAAGAGAGTTGTAGGAAACAAGGTCTACAATGTTGTTTGTGATTTCAATGTACTTGGGCAACCAAGATGGATTAACTTCAAAGGATCCAAATTAATTTGGATACCTAAGACTACTTGAAACCCATCATGCAGATTTGCCTAGCATCCAAGAACAAAAAGGACGTGTGGTACATGGATAGTGGATGTTCAAGGCACATGACTGGAAGGTCAACCTACTTCATCAAACTAAATAAGTATGACGGAGGTTTTGTGACCTTTGGAGATGATGGCAAAGGTAAAATCATTGCAGTTGGAAAAGTAGGTAATGAGCAATCTACTTTCATTGATGATGTGCTTTTAGTTTGTGGTTTAAAGCACAATCTTTTGAGTATTAGCCAGCTGTGTGATTTAGGATATTTAGTTTTTTTCAAGAGACTTGAATGCTGTGTTGTAAATGAAAAAACAAATGAAGTGATGTTTGTTGCCAAGCGTTTCAATAATATGTATGGACTTACTCTTGTGAACTAAAGGATCAAAATGTAGCTTGTGTTCACTCTAAAGAATCTGAAAAGTGGTTGTGGCACAAGAGATTGGGCCATGCAAGTATGTTTCAAATAAACAAACTTGTAAAGAAAGAGTTAGTAAGAGGTCTTCCTTTGATAAAGTTTGACAAAGACATCACTTGTGATGCTTGCCAAATGGGAAAACAAACAAAAAGTTCTTTTAAACCAAAGGAAGACATCTCTACTAAAAGACCACTTGAGTTGCTACACATTGATTTATTTGGTCCAACAAGAACTCAAATCCTAGGTGGTAAACATTATGGTTTAGTAATTGTGGATGACTATACTAGGTTTGGCTGGGTTTTATTTCTTGCACACAAAAATGAAGCCTTTTCGGCCTTTGAACCTTTTTGCAGGAAAATTCAAAATGAAAAGGATTTGAAAATCTCTTCTATAAGAAGTGATCATGGAACTGAATTTAAAAATAATTTGTTTGAATCCTTTTGTGAGGAATTTGGAATATCTCACAACTTCTCTTGTCCAAGAACACCACAACAAAATGGTGTTGTGGAAAGAAGAAATAGAAGCATACAAGAGATGACAAGAGCCATGCTTTATGAGAGTAATGTTCCAAAATTCCTTTAGGCTGAAGCGGTTAACACAGCTTGCCACATTTTAAATAGAACAATCATAAGGAAATTTTTGAAGAAAACCCCTTATGAACTTTGGAAAGGCTACCCGCCAAACTTAGATTACTTGCACATCTTTGGATGCAAATGTTTTGTTTTAAATAACAAAGAAAATTTGGGAAAATTTGATCCAAAGGCTTATGAGTGCTTGTTTGTAGGATATTCCACAACTAGTAAAGCATATAGGGTTTATCATCAAGATGCTAGAATTATTGAAGAGTCCATACATGTTACATTCTGTGATACTAACTTGGTGCAAAGCATTTTGGAAGATGGTGATACAGGAAATCAAGCTCAAAAGGAGGATGAAACAGCTCAAAATCATGGAAAAGAAAATTCTGGACAAGCTGAACCAGAAACAGCAAATGCTGAAAATTCAAGAGACAATTCCATTTTGTCTCATGAATCTGAAGGAAATTCTGCAGATAGTAGCACACAAAATCCCTTGGTGACTGAATCTGCATCCAAGCCCACCAAACCTCGTGAATGGAGATTCTTGAAGAATTATCCTAAGGAATTTGTCATTGGGGACGTCTCTCATGGAGTGCAAACTAGGTCCTCCACTAGAAAGGCAAATGAAGGTTCAAACATTGCCCTTCTTTCACAAATAGAGCCTCAAAACGTCAAGGAAGCCCTTAGTGACCCCTCTTGGATTAAAGCTATGGAGGATGAGCTTATTGAGTTTGAAAAGAACCAAGTGTGGACGTTGGTTCCAAGGCCAAGTGGAAAGAAAGTAACCGGCACCAAGTGGATATTCCGGAACAAGTTGGGAGAAGATGGTAGCATTGCAAGAAACAAGGCAAGGCTAGTGGCACAAGGATATGACCAAGAAGAAGGAATAGACTTTGATGAATCCTTTGCCCCTATTGCCCGAATGGAAGCCATAAGACTTCTCTTAGCCTATGCTGCATTTTGTGGTTTTAAATTATACCAAATGGATGTGAAATGTGCATTTTTAAATGGTGTGATAGATAGAGAGGTATATGTGGAGCAGCCCCCCGGTTTTGAAAATAAAGAACATTCTTATCATGTTTTTAAATTGTCTAAAGCTCTCTATGGTTTAAGACAAGCTCCTAGAGCTTGGTATGAGAGACTTAGCTCTTTTCTTTTGAAAAATGGTTTTCAAAGAGGCACCATTGATACAACTCTATTTATCAAGAACTCTAATGATTCTTTTATTTTGTCCAAATATATGTTGATGACATTATTTTTGGATCAGCAAATTAATCTCTTTGTACTGAATTTGGAAAGCTCATGACAAGCGAATTTGACATGAGTATGATGGGTGAACTTAATTTTTTCCTTGGGCTACAAATTAAACAAACTGAAAACGGTATTTTCATTCATCAAGAAAAGTATGCCAAGGAATTAGTTAAAAAATTTGGTATGGAAAATGCCAAACCCATGGGAACTCCCATGCACCCTAATTCTAAATTAGATAAGGGAGAAACTGAGAAAGATGTTGATGAGACTAGGTATAGAGGGATGATCGGTTCTCTTATGTATCTAACTTCCTCTAGACCCGATATTGTGCAAAGTGTTGGATTGTGTTCTAGGTTCCAATCCAAACCTAAAGAGTCACATCTTTCTGCAATTAAAAGGATCATTAGATATGTTCACGACACATCCAATTTTGGTCTCTGGTATCCTAAGATTGATGATTTTTCTGCAGTTGGTTATTGTGATGCAGATTTTGCTGGTGATAGAGTTGACAGAAAGAGCACTTCTGGTTTATGCTGCTTCCTTGGAAAGTCCTTAAATGTTTGGTCAAGTAAGAAGCAACCAACAGTGGCCTTATCCACTGCAGAGACTGAGTATATAGCTGCTTCTTCTTGTTGTTCTCAACTTTTATGGTTAAAAACACAGCTTGCTGATTACAAGTTAAATGCTGAAAATATTCCCTTAATGTGTGATAATATGAGTGCCATCAATATTTCTAAAAATCCAGTTTTGCACTCTAGGACAAATCATATTGAAGTGAAATTTCACTCAATAAGAGAACATGTCCAAAAGGGGGATATTAGCATTCAATTTGTTAAATCTGAGGAGCAATTAGCAGATATTTTACAAAACCATTAGCTGAGGATAGATTTTGCTTGCTTAGGACTTGTCTAGGCATTTTGAGCTATGATTTTCTATTTGAATAGTGCTGATATATTTGCTGGAGCTTTTTTTGTCTCATAAACAGGTATGAGACAATTCTGGGCAGATAATGAATGTTTCCTTCAAGACAGCGTGTTCTGGACTTACTTAAAGTGAAACTCAATCTGGGCCAACTTCAAGATTCAGATCAAGAGTGGTCCAAATGTGTTTCATTAAATCCAAATCACTTCAAGGCCCAAACATGAATGTCACAATTTTTTTTAATTTTAGTGGCCTGTGTGTTTATTTTTATTTTTGTCGAAAAGGGATTTTCAGTGTGTTTTGTTTTTTAAAGATTTTGAAAATTTAAAATTAATTTTTAAATCAAATCAAATCTTTCTTTTATGATGTCATGTCTTTTCAAGTCTTTTCAATTGGTGATGCAGTTGCATGGTTTTGGAAACTTGCTTTTGGGTTTGGTTACCAACACTCCCTCTCTTCCCTCCATAACTTCTTCTCAACCCTTCGGTTTCTTCCCTCTCACACCACTATCTCTCTTCCATCAAAAGCATCAATTTAACCAAAATGGGGAAGAAAGTCATTGCCAAAAGAGCACCTCGTGAGAAAATCCATAAACTTCCAAGTTTTCCTAGACCATCAACCCGTTCTCAAGACACCACCTTCACTCCATCACCTTCTCCTCCTACCTCTCCTCCTCGCTGTGACCCCATGGCTCGGACCAAGAACACTCCAAGGTATCCTGCTCCTGCCAAACCAACGCCACCATCGAAGGCAACGCCATCCAAACCAAGCTCCACAAAACCTAGTTCATCCAAGGGCAAGCGTCCTGCTGTTGAAGAACCTGTTCCTGAGCCTGCAAAACCTAAGTCAAGGTCTGTTCCTGTGCATTCACAAAGAGGTAACCCTCATCACCCTCTCAAATCTGTTAGCGAACCAGACATTGATCCCTTTGCTCACAAATCACACTTCATGACATCTCACTCAGACTATAACCCTCACCGTTTCAAATCTGCCATGAACCATGACTTTTATGAGGGAGTTATTCAGTACCGTCATCTATGTCCCTCTTTTCTTGCTGATTTACCTGATTTGAAAAAGAAAGGATTTTCTTTTGTTGAAAATCTGGAATTTTTAGACTGGAATCACCTTTTCAAAATCAAAAAACCAGTATATCCTAAGTTAGTCAAAGAATTTTATGCAAACATGACTTACTATGAAGGAAGTGTGCATTCTTATGTTAAGGGCAGAGACATTATCTTGAATAATGAGACAATCAGTGACTCCTTGAAGTACACTGATGAAGGGCCGTGTGCTTATACATCTGTGAAGTGGGATGAAGGTGTTGGTATCTCTTACCATGATGCTCTTGCTCACATTTGTGAACATGTTTCTTTAATTGATGGCATCACACCCACTCACAAAGCCCTAGGATATGAACGTGCTCAGTTGCATCGTATTATCAACCACATTTTAATTCCTCAAAGTGGTTCATATCAAAGGGTTTCTTACACGGACACACTTGTTTTGTATTCCCTAATCACTAAAACAGAAATCTCTTTTGCCTATTTGATGGCTAGATACATGTTTGATTCTGTTAGAAGTGTGAAGGATAAAGCACTACCTTATGGCATGTTTTTGACTTGCATATTTGAGACTTTTGGTGTTGACTTGTCAAATGAGGCTTATGAAAATAAACATTCATACCTAAAAGGGGGTGGTTCAGTGAAACAGCAAAAAGGGCCAACTAGATCTGAGAGAGTGGTCTTAGATGATGAGGATGAAGAGTATATACCAGATGACTCTCCTCCTCCTTCCACTGAGGGTACTTCCATTTCCACCGGGAAGAAATCAGCTCTGCTGAATGTGGTCAAAGATGTTGCTCAAGAGTTTGTCTCCCAATCAAATCATTTGATTGCCATGAGTAAGGAACAAAGAAAGCTAGCTAGCAAGCATGAGAACTTCCTGAAGAAATCAAGAGATAGGGTGGATGTGCTTATGAAATTCATTGATAACATGAATGAGGATGAAGATCAGGCCACTGAGGATGAAGAGGAAACTGGATCAGAAGGGGATAATTCTGATGCCTAGAATTTGTCTCATGAAAACTGCTGCTGCTGCTCTCTTTTTGTCTCATGATTTCTGTTTTTTTCGTTACTTTTGCACTGTTTTATTTTGGATGACTATAATAACTTTTGATTATACTGCACTTTTGACAGTTTATTTAGTGCTTTGTTATGTACTCTAACTCTTTTCTGCAGGGTACAAGACTTTCTTTTTGTTGGTTTTTTTATCATCCGCCCTTGATGACAAAAGGGGGAGTAATAGGAGCAATAGCAATAGCTGTTTGATTATTTTTTGAACTTTGTTTGATATTGTGAACTGTTGTGAATGAGGCTGGAAACTTGCTTTATGATATGTTGCTATCTGACTCTGACCCTGATGTATTAAAACTTTTTTGGCAATTTAAACTGTCACTGTTTGCTATACCTTTGGTTGATACATAGCATCTGTTTAGTTCCATAGAAGCATATGTAAATAGGAAAGAAGAGAAGAGCACAAATTCAGGGGGAGCTAATCTTGAAAAGGAAAGGGAGAGCAACATAAGAGCAAATGACAAAAATCAAAGGGAGTTTCTATACCTTACTCAATTTACTTCCTTTTTGATAATTGCTTAAATTATGTTTGTCATCAAGGGGGAGGTTGTTGAGTTAAGAAATTAACTAAATTAATTATTGATGACAAACATTATTTTTGGCAAAATAAATAATTAGAGTTGTTTGATTAATAAATATACATTGCTAATTATTTATGTTATGTTGCAGGCCATAATTCAAGTTAAGCAGCCCAAATGGTATGAAAATAATATAGCAAGGCTGATGGGTAAATAAACTAGCACAGCCCAAAGGAAACAAAGCCAAAGGATCCAATAGGCCAAACGGGTTGCTTAATAAAAACCGGATCCAAGCTCGTATCCATCCCACAAAGCTTCTCTTGTAAGATTGAATTCTTCACTCATCCAAAGTAAGCAACGTTCCTCTCCTCTCAAATCAAGTCAAATCATGGCATTAGAAAAGTAAGAAAGAGAAAGAGAAAAAAAGGTTCCTCCCTAAGCTAGTAACCAAAGAAGCAAGAGAGAGAGAGTTGAAGCTTGAAGCACAGAAGCTAAAACAGAAACTCCAAGCTAAATCAAGCGTAAGAAAGGTAATCCATCTCATCTTGCATGCATCAGATCTTCATCCTTTCTTCCCAACTCTCTGCTCTATTCGAAAATGGCATTCAAAGGAAAAGTTGATCTCTGTTCTTCACTGCTACAAATCCACGGTCACAAGAAATTCTTGGGGACCAAGTTGCATCTCTATGGTTCAGATTTGGTTGACCATTGGAAAACAATTTTGGCTACTCCTTCATGGCTTTCGGTCAAGTTGGAAAAGTAAGAAGGAAAGGTTCCACTTTGATGATTGAAAAGAAAAAGTGAGCTTGTGGGTTGGTGAAGCTCAAGGCTCAAGATGTTGACCTTGGAAGAAGAACCAAGGAACATGCAAGGTGATAAAAAGAAGCTTGTTGTTCATTCTGAAGCAAGGAGAGATAACCAGTGAACTTGAGGTGTTTGTTCTGAGAGAGAGCTCTTTAAAGAAGTTCAACTAACTGGACAGTGTAACCTATTCAAAGGTGCATTCCGCCAGTATGAAGAACTAAATCAGAGGCTTGCTAATCTGGTTTTTCGCATAGCACAGAGGCTGTTGATGAAGTCAATCTCCTTCATGTTTTACTGATTGTGATGTACTTCTCTAAGCTTATCTTTCTGTAATTTCTTGAGAGAAAAGGCGTTGTGAGAAAGCTTGAGAAAAAGCCAAGAGTTGAAAAAGGCTGAGTGAAACACTTGAGAGAAAAGCCTAGAGTTGTTTTCTGATTTCTTTAGGTTGGTTAAGTATCTTGTATCTTGTACCTGAAAGGTATCCCTTTCTTAGTTGGGTTAGCACTAAGAGGTATAGTTAGGTATTAGCATAGCCAATGTCAAGTTAGGTTAGAACTTGAGTGTGATAGGATTGGGTCAATCCTGTGTTATTGGTGTATGTAATACTGTTAACTATAGTGAAATTCTTCCATAGTTGTGGAGAAGACTGGATGTAGGTTGCATAGCACAAGGCAACCGAACCAGGATACTTGCTGGTGTTAGCTTTTCTCTTCTCTGCTGTGTTCTGTTTTCTGATATTCATGAGACAAAAATAAATTGTCTCATAAATTTTTGCTGCTGAGTTCAAACAGAATCAAAACTGCAAAGTTATTTTAAAAAGGGTAATAACAGCAACTAACAAGGAAGGCATAAATTCAACCCCCCTTCTCTAAGCCTACCACAACCTTCAGTAAGCAATGGGATTGAAGTTTCATACATTTCCTAAGACAATCAAACATGATGGAATTTATGCATTTTCATGAGATTTTTGCTAAAATTACTTGTATGTTAAGAAGGATGCAAATTCTTATGAATCTAGCAAATCTTTGATGCACATTTTTTATTGATGATAGGGAAAGATAAGCAAGGAAGAATGGCCATGGAAAGAAAAAGAGGAAGCAACGTTGGTAGCCAAGTTGGTCCACCAATGTTGCCAAAAAATGTACGAAAGGACTGAGCTTTGATGCCAATGTTGGAGGGAACATTAGCAAGCCAACGTTAACCCCAACATTTTTTATGTAATGTGCTTTTAGGAAAATGGAAAAAATGTAGCGACGAGTATGCATGCTATGCACGCACGCGTGGATTTAAAATTTTGATAATCCACACGCATGCATGGATAGGTGAACGTTGGCACTCCAATGTTGAGTTAAACGCTGATGCCAACGTGCGCGAACTGAGTTCCAAAATCTTAATTTTGAAAAAGTGTATTGAGGTGCACACACATGCAATGCGTACGCGTAAGCTAATATTTTGACAATCCATGCGCACGCGTAAGTTACGCGCAGGCGTGGATAGAGCAACGTTTGACGGAACGTTGCCACTCAAACGCTGGGTCCAACGTCTTCAAAAAAGCTTTCAAAAACTGGAATTGGGGGATTTGCATCCACGCGCACGCGCTGGTTACGCGCACGCGTGGATGTGTATCTTGACCCCAAATGTGCAACGCATGACACGCAAACACGTAGAGTGGTTGATGCGCGATTAACCGAGAGCATAGGTTTGGATTTTAACACTAAAATAAGATTGACGTTGCAAGCATAGTCCAAACCCAACAATCGATCATCGATCAAATTGGAATTCAAAAGATATGTCATAATTCAAAACTAACTCAAAACCAAGAGTATTTGACTCCCGGATCGTCTCCCAAAGAACACTTGAGAACAATGAGTGTGAAATTCTGGTTGTAGTGATCAAGGGGTTTTCAAATAAGAGATGAACATTTAAAGCAATAAAAGAACATGCAAAATTGTAATGATTGAACTAATGAAGAAATTAAAGAACCGACTATGTAATATAAACAGGTAAAGTATAAAAGAGATTAACATAGAAGTTTATGAAAAATTGCATAAAAAGAGTCTTGGCTTGGAGTGAGCTAAGGGTCCTTTCCTTATTGGAACCATAACTATGACAATTATGATGGATTAGTCTCACTTGATCAACCCTCACATCAGAAAGTAAGTTAAATGAGCATAAGTGTTCTTAACCCACAAATCCTAAATTGCTTGCTAATTGCCTTAGCAACAAATTAGCGTTAGTGGAAACAAGAACAATTAACAATCCAAGAATTGACACTAAATGTTGGACATTCCAACAGTAGAAACCTAATTTCTCACTTTACCCAAGCCAAGAGCCAAAAATTTAGCCTAAAACCATGTTTGACATTTTGTTAAACACTTGGTGGGTAAAAACCTTAAACATGCGAAAATGAGAAAAAAGGCTTGAAAATAAAAACAACAATTGATCTCAATCAACAAGAATAACACAAGGAAGCATGAAAAAAACATCAAACATCAAATTCATCAATAAGAAATTGAAATTGCAAATGAGAAGTGAAATTGAACTATAACTTGAATTAGAAGAAAGAGTAAGAACAATGTAACTATAAAGAGTAATAATAAGAGAATACTTACAATGGACGTTAGCAAAATCCAAGATCAAAAATGGAAATGGCACTTGAATGCAAAACCCTAATATAAACCCTAATAGAGATGATGAAAAACTTAGAGAAAAATAAACTAAAAGCTTCATACTACTACTCCTAAACTATCCTAATGATATGCTATGATATGGTCTTCATTCCCCTTCCAATATGAGGTAAAAGACTTTAGAAATGGGCCTCCAAAGCCTCAAAATCGCGAGTCACGTGCCAGTTTAATGAAGTTATGTGTGGACACCTGTGTGGACGCACAGGCGTGTGCATCCGCACACTTTGCGAAAATCACTTCTTGTGCGTACGCACAAGTATCTGTGAGCATGCACACTAGGCAATGCTTGGTTGGACATGTGACGCGCTCGAAAGAATCCACTCGCTCTGATTGGGCGCCTTTGCGTACGCATCAGTAGATGTGCGCACGCACACGTCTCTGAACTCAACCCCTTTGATTCTTCATGTTTCCTCCACTTTGCATGCTCTTCTTCCATTTCCTCCAACCCATTCCTGCCTTATACACCTGAAATCACTCACAAACAACATCAAGGCATCGAATGGAATGCAAATGGAATAAAATAGATTAAATTGGGCATAAAAGAGCATGTTTTCATAATCAAGCATAAATTGGGAGGAAAGTTCAAATGCATGCTATTCATGGGAATAAGTGAAAGTTTATGTGATGAAATCCATTCAATTCTAACCAAAAAGCATCATCAAATATGGATTCATCAATTCCGCCACACTTAAACACTAGCATGTCCTCATGCTAAACACACTCAAAGGAGATAGATGAAAGGGAAAATGACTTATGCTATATACTACTCAAATGCATGCAACTATTCTAAGGCTAATCGCTAATATGTACTATGATGAGAGTTGGTAGAAACAAACCATGAAATTCCAATCCATCACAAGAAAACTTTAGAGCCAATGCAAAGAATTCATGCACAAAGATCAATGACCAAAGAATTGAATTGAAATTATCAAAACTATCCAATTAAACAACTTGCAAGAAGATACAATATGAGGCGTAACAACATAGAATTGAGCAATCGAACCCCTCACTGAATGTGTATCCCCTTAATTCACTCAGTGTTTAGGGTCTAACCACTCAATTCTCCTTTTATCATGCTTTTCAAAGATTTGCAAGTCATCTAACAATCAACTAGTATTCAATGCATGAATAACAAATATCATGAGGTCTTTAGAGGGATGTAATGGGGATAGGGTTTAGGTAGGATGAAATATGGTTAAGTGTACTTAATGAATTAGTTCTTGATTAGCTTGAGTGTCCACCTAATTCTACATCACCTATGTACTCATAACATTACAACCTATCTACCCATTTTCCTTTTTTATCTCACCTCACTTATGCATTTTCTTTCTAAACATGGCATATGCATCC
The DNA here is from genome assembly GCF_003086295.3 of Arachis hypogaea. Lineage (NCBI taxonomy): Eukaryota > Viridiplantae > Streptophyta > Magnoliopsida > Fabales > Fabaceae > Arachis > Arachis hypogaea. The sequence goes on along the minus strand of NC_092038.1, from coordinate 94,653,754 downwards.
TTTATTTAATCTATTATTTCATACTTTGTTATGCACAAAATTTTATTATTATTATTATTTTTTTTTTTGAAATTGAACTATGAATACATATGTCTTAATTAATGACATGCATGAGCAGTACCTAATTGCCAAAAATTTTTCACAATAAGTTCATGCCTCTATTACCAATGTTTCCCGAATTTCCCCCACACTTTGAATATACACACTAATCCATCCAAGTAATCAAAGAGTAATTCAGGGACATCAATGGCTTTCCGCTTAAGGAGAGAAATGTGCTATCATTAGAACAAAAAAGGGTTCATGATGCGGGTGCATCATTGCCTACTTTTAGTAGTTCTTTCAGTAGATTTTTGTTTAGTTTTCATTAAAATTTTGTCAATAAATGAGTAATAGCATGAAATATCTCTACATTAAGAAAAATCTCAAGCATAGGTGAATTTTAGCTAATATACAGGGTAAATATGATAAAATAGATCACACTAAATGAAGTTTTGATTTTGAGTATTATTAGCACACTTAGTATATAAAGATCATCTTGTATGTTACTTTGATGCACTTTGTTTGTTTAATTTTAGGCCAAAAGAAGCAAAGAAGAGGCACGTTAGTGGCTACGTTAGTGCCACTAATGTGGCCATTAACGTAGAAGGAAGGAAAGCTTGGAAAGTTAGTGGCAACATTAATGCCACTAACTTTAGCGAAGGGCAAGGAGACCCACGTTAGCAGCCCCGTTAGTACCACTAATGTGGGCATTAACATGGAGCAAAAAAGGGAGCCAATGTTAGTGACACAAACTTTGTCATTGACGTTGGAAAAGGGCCAAGAACACCCACGTTAGTGGCCCCGTTAGTGCCACTAACGTGTGCATCAACGTGGAAGAAGGAGGCAGCTGTAAAGTTAGTGGCAACGTTAATGCCACTAACTTTATCAAAGCAAAGAAGGCCTACGTTAGTGGCCACGTTAGTGCCACTAACGTGGACACTAACGTGGGCAAAATCTCACCCGGCAGCCTGACCATGCCTTCTTCAAACAAGAATAACTTGAGCCACGAAGCTCCAAATGAAGTGATTTTAGTGGCATTGGAAAGTAGGATTCCAGAGCTTTTCATGCATATATGGCACTACATAGTGGACACTATATTTGAGGGAGAAAACCTGCCCCGAAAGTGTAAAGATGAACATGGTATCAATCTGTAGTAAGGCCAGCTGACCTCTTCAACTTCCAAGAAATGTAACTAGAGCTGTAGAGCTCCAAATGATGCGCTTTCAAAAGTGTTGGAAAGTCAACATCTAGGGCTTTCCAACAATATATAATAGTATGGGGTGAACATTACGTTTGAGCTCCAGAACCTGGAAATATTAATCCCCTAAATGCTGACATTATTGTGGCTAACGTTGCCATTAACGCCAGTGACTACGCCAGCAACCGTGTCCTCTTCAAAGGAGCATAACATGAGTTACAAAGGTCTAATTAAGTTTATTTTAGTTGCATTAGAAAAATGACATTCAGAGCTTTCCAACGATATATAATAGTCTATAGTGGGCATAAAATTGAAGCACAAACAAGAGGCATCTTTTAAGCCCCCAAAACACCAACTAGGTAGCAAGTGTGACGTTAGCCACACTAACTTCAGCACTAACGCCACATTTGTAGCGTTAGTGTGGCTAACAGTAGCAATAACGCCAAGTCACCCTGGACCTCAATTTGATTTACTTCTCTCTCAAGCCCACTTCAAAGTTCAAGCAAGCAAGCCTACAATTGTCAAGCAATCAAGGCCACAAGAAGCATCTAGAATACTTAATTTTCATTTCATTGTAATTTACTTTCAATTTCATTTGAGTTGTAATTTAGGAGAGCCAATATAAAGGCCTTAGTTTCTACATTCAAGGGGGAATAACAGAAAATTGAAGGAAGGGGAATAGAGTGAAGACCAATTCGAACTTCTGTGAATTGGCACACTCAAAGGGGAATGGATCTTCGGACCCCTCCCCTCCTACACTCTTCTTCCTTTTCTCTTCTTTTTCTTTTCTTAGTAGTAGTTTAATTCTAGTTTGTACTTTTCATTTATGAACTTTGAATTTTCAATTTCAGTTTTAATCTTAATCTTTATTTTCTGCACTTTCTTTCTTTTCTATTTTGGTAGAGCAATGAACAACTAACTCTTTTTATTGGGTTAGAGAGCTCTATTGCATTTAATGGATCAATTGTAGTTTTTATTCTTCTTCCTTTTTCTTTCCTCTTGATTTTACTAGAGAGCTTTTGATGATTGGATTTTTTATGGTATAAAATTTCACAAATGAATTCTCGTTGCAAGTATAGTTTCTAAACCAATCAATAATCCTTTCATACAAAAAGTTGTTTGTCACTAGTACAAACCCCTAAAATTTATAAACCGAAGTATTCAAACCTTGGGTCGTTCTCCCTAGGAATTACAATAAAGTTCCTTGTTATTGGTTATGAGTTATTTTTGGGGTTTTGATAAGAAACATGAAAGATAAATGGCAAGAAAGTAAACTAATGGCTAAAAAGGTCTTGGCAAGATTTGGTGGTCAAAGATCTCTATCCCTATCACTAACCACAATATGAGAATTGGCAAGGATTAATCTCATTAAATCATCCTCTAACTAGTAGTAAAGGAAAGTTAAATGAGATGTATCAATCCAAGTCCATAGGTCCTAACTCTCCACTAATTCAATTAGTGAGAACTAGAGTCAATGGCTCCCAATCATCAATTACTTGGACATTAGTAACTCAAGAGTTCCTAAGTTACCTTTCCAAGCCAAGAGCATAAATTATATTCTAAAATCCAACCAAGAATTTCATCAAACACTTGGAAGGCATAAAAGAAAATCATAGTAAATTGACAACAACAATGAAATCTAACAACAATTATTGCAAGGAATTAACAACAACAATAAAAAGAAACACAATTATTATGAATTACCTTGAATTGAATTGAAAGAAAATAGAAGGAACAAGAGTAGATCTAGAACAAAACATAGAAGCAACATAAAGGAAATTACAACAAAAGAATAGAAGAAGAATGAATGTAACAACTAGGAATTGAAAGGTAGAAGTAGAAGAAGATGAATGAAAACCTAGATTTAAGAACTAAACCTAATCCTAATCCTAATCCTAGAGAGAAGTGAGAGCTTCTTTCTCTAGAAATTAACTCCAAACTAATCCTAATGTGTGTGAATGATTAAAAGTCCCTTTGCTCTTCAATCCTTAGCTTTAAATAGCAGTTTAGGCGCCAAAGTTGGTTGAGATTGGGCCCCACAACCCTTGAGAATTCGTTGGGTGCGAATTCACTTAAAAATCAAATATCAGCATCGACGCGTACGCGCACAGCACGCGTACGTGTCCATGGGCCATTTCGCAAGGTGCGCGTGAGTGCCTGGTATGCGCGCGCGTCCATGGGCGAGTTCAACTCTTTGGCTTTTCATGATTTCTCTACTTTGCATGCTTTCCTATTCACTCCTTTGATCCATTTCTAGCCTTTTCAATCTGAAATCACTAACAAACACATCAAGGCATCTAGTGGAATCAAAGGGGGATTAAAATCATCAAGTTAAAGGCCTAAAAAGCATGTTTTCACATCTAAGTACAAATTGGGAGACAATCACAAAACCATGCTATTTCATTGAATAAATGTGGGTAAAAGGTCATAAAATCCCTTAAAATCAATACAAGATAAACCCTACAAATGGGGTTTATCAGCTTTCGATCTTCAGCCAATTGGTTAGCTATCATGGAAGAGAAGCTCTCCATAATTGGATATCCTCAGAACCTTGGAAAAGGAATGAGGAGATCATGCTAGAAATGCTTTCTCACATTGGATTAGGTTGGGGGTTGGATGGATATTGTGACATTTAATCCTACCAATACTTTGATCTATGAATGTGTGTAGTATAATTAGTAACCAAACTTCATCTCTTCCCATGAGCAATTAAATCAAGGAATTGGGAAATTATTCAAGCTTAGAGAGATTGGATTGCCAAGGAATTGGGATCCAATCACTTAAGATTGCCAAGGAGATCAATGAATGTATTGATTGAGGAAGAGATGAGAATGAACTTGATCTGGAGGATTGCAATATCTCTTGATCCCAATGTTCATTTTATTTTTTAGTTCTTACATTTACTTTTCTTGCCAATTTACTCTTCTGCACTTTATAGTTTTTTCTTTACATTCATGTAATTTACCTTTCCTTGTTGCTTATCACTCCAATATGATTCGTCTAACTAGGATAATCAATTAACCATTGATTGCTTAATCCATTAATCCCTGTGGATTTGACCTCACTCTATTGTGAGTTTTTACTTGACGACAATTCGGTATACTTGTCGAAGGGAAATTTGTTGAGAGACAAGTTTTCGCGCATCAGTTCATAGGCTCAAAAAGGGTCACAAGGGTGAATGCAAGGGTTGGCCATATAGGTTTGTGAGTTTAACATCAAAGATGGCCTCAATCATGCTAAATGCATCTAAACACAAATACAGGACATAAAGGATCATGCAAATCAATTATCACAATAAAAAGAAGTATAATCACACACAAGAACAACATTATGGTTGAAAAGTGCAACCATCTATTAAAGCTCAAATCTCACAAGGTATGTTGTTCGAGCTTTTTTCCATGTTCTACCGACAAAAGACTCCAAGCAAGTTGGCAAACACATTGTTTTCAATTCAATAAATAGTACTCCCTAGAAAAGATCTCATGGCAATTCCTTGGTGTTTTACCAACTTATTCATTCTATCATGCAAAATGCAAATATTAACTACCAAATATCCATAAACGATAAAGAAATATTTACAACAAACCAAACAAGATGAAATAGACATAAAACTACTCAAAATAAAGAAAAAGTACTACAAGAAACATTGCAAAGTGTCTTGAAAACAGAAATTTTACCCCCCTTGAAGTCATCAATCCTCCCCCACACTTAGTATGTGCACAGTCCTCTGTGTATGCTCATGATCTGGGAGAATGAAAAGGGGCCACCTTCAGCTGGTGGACTTAGAAGTGCGTTGGTCAACAGCATCATGCTCCTCCCCAGCTAGCTCGGATGAAGCTTTAGGAGGTGGGCCGGGGTCTCTTCCTTCTAGCCTTGCCTCTATCCACGCGAAACGCTTTTGCTCCAAATGCTCCTTGTGGTGGATGTCTTGTAAGATATCTTGGAATAACTCCGGAAGAGGACGGAGAAAGGGTAAAGCAGTTGACGAAGTTAGTAGACATTATGGTAGTACTGTGGGTGTCTTCCTCTTGGAGAGTGTTATGTTTGTTGATATTTCCAAATCTCCCCTCGGAATGAACTTATTGCCTCTAGGAACCCTGAACATAATGTCTCTCGGATGCCATTCTACCCCTGCTGCGATTGCTAAACGCATCACCATCGATGGAAAATGGATGTTGATGTTCTTCTTCTCAATCAGTTTCCATATCGATGTGCATAATAAAGGCACAATGGCTATACTCTTTCCTTCCATGATAGCTTAAAGTAGCAACGCAGTCTCGAATCTCACATGGGTAGCATGGGTGTTGGGAATGATGTAGTCCGCCACTATTTGATTCTATATACGAGCTTCAGCATTCAAATTGGAGTAAGCTATTGTTGTGGGAACATATTTTCTCCCTTTTCTATACTCCCATGAAGCACCAGGATGGCCAATTCTCTTAAGAATGGGAGTCAAAGACATCCTCCCCTTGGACACACTCGCCTAGATCCGTGAATAATCATCCTTCTTGGGCGGAATGTGGGGGATCTTCAGAATACCTTCAAGAGCTCGGTTGGAAGTATCCAACCTCTTTCCCCGGAGGAATACCGACTCCGCTTCCTAATTTTGGTAGTTCGCGTAGAATTCTCGCACCATGGTTTCATTAAGTTCAATTGGGTCTTGCTCAAGAAACTCCCAATGAAGTGAGGTAATCCGCTCATAGATGACCGGTTTGTCCTTGCGCGGAACCTTATGCGTCTGTTCGCAATGAATTGACCTTTTCTCAAATTTGTCATATTGGAACTCGGCCCTCTGGTTAAGCAAGATATCTGGGTCATCACTCTGGTGATCCATGAAACATGGTCTGGATACGCGGTTTGTAGGTTGCACAACCAGTAAAGTGACCGGTTTCTTACCCTTCTTTTGCATCCTAAAAAGAAAAATAGAAAATATCAAGGTTATAGGACAACAACAAATTAAGAATAATGAGGAAGCACTTAATAAAGTCAAGAAATCTGAATTCTTAATTGGAAGCTTGAAGATACTGTAATTCACACGCAAGGTGGTGTGTATATTCCAATGGTGCGCAGTTGGAACACACACACCGGCCGCACACAACGGCAATCACACTCTCAAGGCAAATAAAAGTTCAAAGCTTCACAACTAAGTGCTCAAGTTGCAAATATAAAATATAGAATTGAAAGCAACTTTAAGCAAGCACCAAATGGGAATTGTCAATTGTTCATCCCCCAGAGGTGGAAATCACATATACAATGTTCTTAATTTGAATCCAAAAGATGTTTGATCAAGACATCATCAAAAGTTGAACATTTGTAAAGTGTTTACTCAGTTCCAAAATGAACAATGAAATGTAGGTTTTACCAACACAGTGCATTTTCAACTAAAGTCACCCATTAACAAGGTACACAAATCTTTGAAAATATAGGTGGGTGAACTCAAAGCATATGAGCAAGGAAATGCATTGATAAAACAATTTGATCAACATCAAAATTCACAATTGAAGTTGCACAATTCATACAATATGCCTAACAGAAGATACATTAAAAGCATATGATGGCCAAGTCATATGAATCAAGCCAAATTGAGGCATTTTACTGAACATGTGGTATGCAATGTGCAAGTTCATCACATTTAAGCTGAAATTTGATCATAACCAACCCAATAATCAAGCAACATGACTTTGCAATACAAAGAAACAACAAAGAAAGCAACAAATTTAATCTAAGCAATATAAAAGAAATGAAAATAATTGAAAAATATAAACATAATAGAAAGGAAAAACAAGAACCTTAGGTATAGGGGTTGAAGAGAACAAGAATGAGGGAAGAATAATGGCACTCCTTATGGCCACTGCGAACTCACAGCGGTTGGGTTCGCCGGAAAAACACGGGAGAAGAAAACTAGAGAAGGGAAAGAAAGAAAGAAAAGAGAAAGAAAGAAAGAAAGAAAGAAAGAAAAGAGATGAAAAGTAAAAGAAAGAGAAGGCAGCACTGAAGAAAAGAAGAAAAGAGAAGGGCTGCCTCTCAACAGGGCAGGCTGCCTTGTTAATGCCCAGAATGTGTGTTGTACGGACGCACAGGGGCCTGTGCGGACGCACAGAAAGCACAACTTAGAAGGGTGTGAACACACACAGCGTGTGATCGCTGCGACCAGAAAGGTTGAATTAAGGCGTGCGGGCGCATAAGAGTGTGCGCGCGCACAGAAGGTTTGTTTTTTTTATTTATGCTCGAGGACAGAATCGCTTGTGCGTGTGCACACAGGTCCGTGCGCATGCACAGAAGCCAAAAATGGGAGAGGTTTTTCATGTGCACAGGTTGATCCCTCGCTCCCACCAGAGGGACTTCCAATTGGTGTCCAGGTGCACACGTCTGTGCGACCCCACAGATGAAGCATGAAAGGGAATGTGTGCCTACACACGCAAATGTGCACACGCACAGATCAAAGAAAACAGGGCAGCGCGCACGCACAAACTGTGTTGGCGCTGCGACCAGAGGGCATGTCAAGGTGTGTGCGAACGCACAGGGTTGTGCATCTGCACAGGTGGCGAAAAACACAGTTTTGTGCGCACGCACAGCTCGGTGCGTACGCACAGATGCCTTATTTCAGAAAATTATTTTCTCTTCAAAACTAAGGTTCCTACCGTTAGCATATCAACATACCAACCCTAAATCATTCAAACAAGCACAATTTCATAGTCCACAAGTAATTTAACTTATTCAACTCAAAATCATCAAACCAAACCTAAGCTAATCATGATATCACAAGAAAGCAAATAATTCAAAAATCTATAAACAAGAGATAAAGTTGGAACAATGTCACCATGGTGGGGTGTCTCCCACCAAGCACTTTGGTTTAGAGTCCTAAGTTGGACTTGCATGGCTTCATTGGTCACTTAGAAACTTTCCTAAGGTGGAAAATCTCCAACTCCTTGGCATTTTTGGGTTGAGTGTGATCCTTTGAATTTGACTTCTTGGCAACATCGTCTTCTTCTTGCTCCTTGACATCCTCAACCAGTTGATCTTCAACTATATCGCACCCAAAGATAGAATAGGCTTTAAGAATGGGCTTGTTGGAATCCTCCAAAGTGAACTTGACTAACTTGCCATCCGACTCAAAAGAATAGACTCCCAAATATGCATCTAGCTTGAAACGGGCCGTCTTCAAGAATGGCCTTCCAAGGAGTATGGATGATGGCTTATTTGAGTCAATGGGAGCGGTCTCCAAAATGTGAAAATCCACTGGGAAGAGCAATCCTTGAATATTAACTAGGACATTTTCCGCAATCCCCACAACTGACACAATACTTTTGTCGGCTAACACAAACTTCGCCCCGGACCTCTTTAGGGGTGACAAGTTCAACCTTTCATAAATTGGGAGTGGCATAATACTTACGCACGCCCCCAAATTTCACATTCTCCATGAACTTCATCCCACAAATCAAACATGTAATCAAACATGGGCCGGGATCATTGCATTTTTCAGGAAGTAAAGAAGAGATAGAACCATCTACCGGCTTTTTGTTGAGCTCGTGAAGTTTATCTTTGTGAGTGCAAACGTCTTTGAGGAACTTGGCGTATTTGGGGACTTGTTGAATGGCTTGAAGAGAGGGACCGTGACTTCAACCTTCTTAAAAACTTCCACCATTTTAGGATCAACTTCTTCTTGCTTTTTAGCCTTGGCCAAAGTTGGAAATGGAATGGGTAAAAGCTCTTCAAGCAAAGTCTTTCTCTTTGGCTCCTTGACCTTGGGTGGTTCTTCCTTGCCCTTGTCAACACTTTAATCTTCATCCTTCATCACCTCCACTTCTTCTCCTACCTCCTCATTGGTTGTCTCCTCACTCAACTTTGGAGGTATAGCAACATTCTTATCTAGTTTAGTACCACTTCTAAGAGTAATGGCATTTATGCTTCTCTTAGGATTAGGTTGAGGTTGAGAAGGCAAACTACTTGAAGTTGAGGTTTGTTGGGTGTTTTGTGTGGTTTGAGGAGGGAGAGTTAAATGGGAAAGGGCTTCAGCTATTGTAGCCATATACGCTTCTTGTTTCATGTGGAACTCTCGTTGCTCTTGCATGAAGGTGTGGATTGTGTTATTCATGTGAGGTTGATTGGAGGGAAGAGCTTGGTTGACTTGAGGAGGGTTAGACCTACTATTTGGGTGTTGATAACACTTGAGGTTGAGATTGTAGGGGTTTTGGTAGGGTTGTAGGTAGGGTTGTTGGTATGGTGGTTGACCTTGGGGATTTTGATGGTAGTAGACTTGAGCGTTTTGGTTGGGTTGAGCTTAAGGAGCTTAATTCCACCTTTGGTTTGAATTATCCCTCCACCCTTGATTTTGATTGCCTCCATGTTGGTAGGATCCTTGGTTGTAATTGGGCCTTTGTGGGTAAGGGTTGGCTACCGCCAATGTAGTGTCCTCTTGGAGCTGAGGGCACTCATCGGTGTAATGGGTATTACAAGCACAAACACCACATATTCTTGATGGTCCTTCGATCCTTGGAGGTTGAGGTGGAGCATTTATCAAAACTTGAGGAATTTTTTGCCCTCGGGTGATTTGTCTCAACAAAATTGTCATCTCACCAAGGGTCTTTGTCAAAATAGCATTTCCGGAGGGAGAAACTTCACTCAAAGCTTTTGGTTGTGGACTCCTTGCCCTTGAGTGCTGAGTTGAGTCCGCTAAGTCCGATATAACTTCCCACGCTTCTGCAGCTGTCTTGTTTTTGGTCAATGATCCTCCACTCGCGGCATCTAAGAGAAGCTTGTCTTGGTGGTGCATTCCTTGACAAAAATAACTGATAAGAACCAACTCATCAATCCGGTGGCGAGGGCAAGCCTCCAGCAACTTCTTGAATCTCTCCCAGTATTCATACAAAGTCTCCCCATCTCGTTGCACAATGCAAAAGATCTCTCTTCGCAGCTTGACTATTTTTTGAGGAGGGTAGAACTTTTCCGAAAATTCTTTACGCAACAAGTCTCAATTGGATCTAACTTCACCCGATTGAGTATAAAACCACTCCTTCGCTTTTCCCTCCAAAGAGAAAGGGAAAGCGAAGACCAACACTGCGGCTTCATCCGCCCCATGTCTTCTCGCAGTTGCGCATGCAACTTGAAAATCCTTTAGATGCTTCAGAGGATCTTCCTCAGCTAGTCCATTGTATTTAGGGAGCAAGTTTATCGTGCTGGATTTGAGCTCAAAATTCAGATCCAAGGCCGGATACAGAATTTAAAGCGGTTGCAAGTTAAGATCAGATCCTTCGAGGTGGGTCTGCCATGATGGTGTCACCTGAGTCACTCAAAGAGATTTCAGTACTCCCCACAGATTAATATATGGTCTCCTCATTGATTGGAGAATGATGGTAACGGATTGGTGATGATAGTGAATTGGAGTGCTCCTCAGATTCGCTATTCACAAAAGCTAGCCAGCGCCGAGCTTGCCTTATACGAGTTAAAGTTCTTTCAATTTTTGGATCAAAAATGGCCAAGCTCGGGTTTGGAAGCGACCGTGTCATTCAACTGAGGAGGCAATGAAAGCATGCAATTATGAAAAGCAAAATAAAAGTGGGCAAGTAAACAAAAACCAACTTAACAATCAACAACTACTAAGACTAACTAAAACGAAAAGTAATATCTAAAATTAGTGCCAAGTAGCAAACCAAAAATTAAGTATTCACATATTTATAACAACCAAAATTATAGCACTCATTGCTCTTAAAGTGAATTCCCCGACAACGGCGCCACAATTTGATGCGCGATTAACCGAGAGCATAGGTTTGGATTTTAACACTAAAATAAGATTGATGTTGCAAGCATAGTCCAAACTCAACAATCAATCATCGATCAACTTGAAAATTCAAAAGATATGTCACAATTCAAAACTAATTCAAAACCGAGAGTATTTGACTCCCAGGTCGTCTCCCAAGGAACACTTGAGAACAATGAGTGTGCAATTCCAGTTGTAGTGATCAAGGGGTTTCCAAATAAGAGATGAACATATAAAGCATTAAAAGAATATTCAAAATTGTGATTGAACTAATGAAGAAATTAAAGAACCGACTATGTAATATAAACAGGTAAAGTATAAAATAGATTAACATAGAAGTTTATAAAAAATTGAAAGCATAAAAAGAGTCTTGGCTTGGAGTGAGCTAAGGGTCCTTGTTGGAACCACAACTATGACAATTATGATAGATTAGTCTCACTTGATCAACCCTCACATCGGAAAGTAAGTGATGAGAGGATAATTTATACGTTTTTTGGCATTGTTTTTAGATAGTTTTTAGTATGATTTAGTTAGTTTTTAGTATATAATTATTAGTTTTTATGCTAAAATCACATTTCTGGACTTTACTATGAGTTTGTATGTTTTTCGGTGATTTCAGGTATTTTTTGACTGAAATTGAGGGACCTGAGCAAAAATCTGATTCAGAGGCTGAAAAAGGACTGAAGATGCTGTTGGATTCTAACCTCCCTGCACTCGAAGTGGATTTTCTGGAGCTACAGAAACCCAATTGGTGCACTCTCAATTGCGTTGGAAAGTAGACATTATGGGCTTTCCAAAAATTTATAATAGTCTATACTTTGCCCGAGATTTGATGGCCCAAATTACCATCAAAACGCCGATCAGAGACCCTTTTATGTCGTTAAACGCCAGAACTGGCATAAAAGATGGAGTTAAATGCACAAATTGGCACCAGAGCTGGCGTTTAACTCCAAGAAAAGCCTATGCACATGAAAGCTTCAATGCACAGCCCAAGCACACACCAAGTGGGCCCCGGAAATGAATTTCTGCATCATTTACTTATTTTTGTAAACCCTTGGTTACTAGTTTATTATAAATAGGACCTTTTACTATTGTATTTTCATCTTTTAATCATCTTTGATCTTGGGATCAAGTCTTTGAACCCTTTTTCGATTGTTTCATGTTATTTGGGAAGCATGGCATTCAGCTATGTCTAGACCTTGTTCTTATGTATTTTCAACGGTGGAGTTTCTACACATCATAGATTAAAGTGTGGAGCTCTGCTGTTCCTCATGAATTAATGCAAAGTACTATTGTTCTTCTATTCAATTCACGCTTATTCTTGTTTTAAGATATTCACTCGTACTTCAACCTGATGGATGTGATGATCCGTGACACTCATCATCATCCTCCCTTATAAACGCGTGCCTGACAACCACTTCCATTCTATCTACGAGAGCTTGAGTGTGTCTCTCTTGGCCTACTAGTTCACGACGCAAGGTTGCCTCTCCTGACAACAGAGCTTCTATTCCGTGTGATCAGAGTCTTCGTGGTATAAGCTAGAATTAATTGGCAGCATTCTTGAGATCCGAAAAGTCTAAACCTTGTCTGTGGTATTCCGAGTAGGATCTGGGATGGGATGACTGTGACAAGCTTCAAACTTGCGACTGTGGGGCACAATGACAGTGCACAAAAGGATCAATGGATCTTATTCCGACACAATCGAGAACCGACAGTTGATTAGCCATGCGGGAAACCGTAGAGGACCATTTTCACTAAGAGGATGGATGGTAGCCATTGACAACAGTGATCCACCTACATACAGCTTGCCATGGAAAGGAGTATGGATGATTGGATGAATGCAATAGAAAAGTAGAGGCTCAAAGGGAACAAAGCATCTTTATATGCTTATCTAAAATTCCCACCAATGAATTGCATACGTATTTCTATCCTATTTTATGTTTTATTTCATTCTTTTAATTATCAAAACTTCATAACCATTTGAATCCGCCTGACTGAGATTTACAAGATGACCATAGCTTGCTTCAAGCCGACAATCTCCATGGGATCGACCATTACTCACGTAAGGTATTACTTGGACGACCCAGTGCACTTGCTGGTCAGCTGCACGGAGTTGTGTATCACGATTCCGTGTACCAAGTTTTTGGCGCCGTTGCCGGGGATTGTTTGAGTTTGGACAACTAACGGTTCATCTTGTTTCTTAGATTAGGTAATTTTCTTTTTATTTTGTTCTTCAGAATTTTTAAGAATGAATTCTAGAGTTTTAGATGATGTTTTTATCATCACAGGAGCTAGTTGATTCCCATCAATTTGGCTGTTGTATGTAATGTCCTGCTGAAGCTTGGTTAGCCAATTCTAATCTTTTTTTAGACTGAAGCTTTAGACTAACATTGCATGATTCCTGGAATTCTTATTAAAAATTTTGAGTTTCTTATTTTCTTTTTCAAAATAATTTTCGAAAAAAATACAAAAAATCATAAAATCAGAAATATTTTGTGCTTCTTGTTTGAGTCTAGTGTCAATTTCTAAGTTTGGTGTCAATTGCATGTTTTCATTTTTCTTACAAATTTTCGGAAACTCATGCATGGTGTTCTTCATGATCTTCAACTTGTTCTTGATGATTTTCTTTGTCTGATCTTTAAATTCTTTTGTTTTGTGTTTTTTGTTGTTTCTCATGAGCATTCTCAAATTGTTAGTGTCTCTAGTATGAAAATTTCTAAGTTTAGTGTCTTGTATGTCTTTCTTTTCTTAAAAATTTTCAAAAAAATATGTTCTTGATGTTCATCTTGACATTCAAAGTGTTCTTGCATGTATTGTTTCTTTGATCTCAGTTTTCCATGATTAGTTTCATTTTGTTGTTTTTCTTTCTCATCATTAAAAATTCAAAAAATTTTCAAAATTGTCTTTTCAAGTCAATAATACAGAGAATTGAAGATTCAGAACATACAGCAGAGAAATCACAGAGAAAAAGCTGGGCGTTCAAAATGCCCAGTGAAGAAGGAATTCTGGCGTTTAAACGCCAGCCAGGGTACCTGGCTGGGCGTTTAACGCCCAAGGAGGTAGCCAAGTGGGCGTTAAACGCCATAATGGATACCATTCTGGGCGTTTAACGCCAGGATAGCACCAAGGAGGTAGTTTTGTTTTCAATTCAAATCTTTTTCAATTTTTCAAGTTTTAAAACTAATTTTTCAAATCTTATCTTTTTCATATCCTCTCATAGCAATCATATCTTTTCAAAATCAAATCTTTTTCATTTTTCTTTTAATATTTTCGAAAATCCTTGCTAACAATTAATGTTGTGATTCAAAAATTTCAAGTTTGTTACTTTCTTGTTAAGAAAAGGTTCAATATTTGAATTTTAGAATCATATCTTTTAATTTCTTGTTAGCCAAGTCATCAATTTTAAAAATAAAATCTTTTTCAACCATATCTTTTCAATCATATCTTTTTAAAAATCAAATTTTCTTCAATCATATCTCTTTAATTTGATTTCAAACTCTTTTTTTCTAACTTCTTATCTTTTCAAAATCATTTCCAAATCTTTTTCAACTAATTACTACGTCTTATCTTTTTCAAAACCAACTAACCACTTTTCCACTTACAATTTTCGAAAATCACTAACCACTTTTTCAAAAATCTTTTTAATTAACTAATTATTTTAATTTTAATATTCAAATTTCTTCTCCCTCCCATCTCTTTTTATTTAATCACTAACACTTATCCTCCTTTGATAATTCGGACCCCCTTTCTCTCTATAAGTTCGAATTCCTCTCTCTAACTCATCCTTCTATTCTTCTTTTCCTCTGACACATCAAGGAATCTCTATACTGTGACATAGAGGATTCCATACCTTCTTTGTTTTCTTCTCTTTCATATGAGTAGGGACAAAGATAAAGGCATTCTTGTTAAAGCTGATCCTGAACCTAAAAGAACTCTAAAAAAGAAGCTAAGAGAAGCTACAGCACAACTCTCTGGAGAGGACTTGACAAAAATTTTTGAAAAAGAAGAAGACATGGCAGCTAAAAATAACAACAATGCCAACAATGCAAGGAAGGTGCTTGGTGACTTTACTGCACCTACTCCCGACTTCTATGGGAGAAGCATCTCTATTCCTGCCATTGGAGCAAATAATTTTGAGTTTAAGCCTCAAATAGTTTCTCTGATGCAACAGAATTGCAAGTTTCATGGACTTCCATTAGAAGATCCTCATCAGTTCTTGGCTGAATCTTTGCAAATCTGTGACAATGTTAAGACCAATGGAGTTGATCCCGAGGTCTACAGGCTTATGCTTTTCCCTTTTGTTGTGAGACAAAGATAGAATATGGTTAAACTCACAACCTAGCGACAGCCTGAACTCTTAGGAAAAGCTGGTCAATACCTTCTTAGCTAAATTTTTTCCACCTCAAAAGATGAGTAAGCTTAGAGTGGAAGTTCAAACCTTCAAACAAAAGGAAGGTGAATCCCTCTATGAAGCTTGGGAAAGATACAAGCAATTGATCAGAAGGTACCATTCTGACATGCTTTCAAAATGGAGCATCATAGGTATCTTCTATGATGGTCTGTCTGAGTTATCCAAGATGTCATTGGACCATTCTACAGGCGGATCTATTCATTTGAAGAAAACGCCTGCAGAAGCCCAGGAACTCATTGAAATGGTTGCAAATAACCAGTTCATGTACACTTCTGAAAGAAATCTTGTGAACAATGGGACAACTCAAAAGAAAGGAGTTCTTGAGATTGATACTTTGAATGCCATATTGGCTCAAAACAAATTATTGACTCAGTAAGTCAATATGATTTCTCATATCTGACTGGATTACAAGCTGCATCCAGCAGTAATAAAGAAGCATCTTCTGAAGAAGAAGCTTATGATCCTGAGAACCCTGTAATGGAAGAGGTGAATTACATGGGAGAACCCTATGAAAACACCTATAATCCTTCATGGAAAAATCATCCAAATCTCTCATGGAAGGATCAACAGAAGCCTCAACAAGGCTTCAACAACAATAATGGTTGGAGAAACAGGCTTGGCAATAGGAAACCTTTCCCATCATCTTCTCAGCAACAGATAGAGAATTCTAAGCAAAGTCTCTCTAGCTTAGCAAACTTAGTCTCTGATCTATCTAAGACCACACAAAGTTTCATGAATGAAACAAGATCCTCCATTAGAAATTTGGAGACACAAGTGGGTCAGCTGAGTAAGAAGGTTACTGAAACTCCTCTTAGCACTCTCCCGAACAATACAGAAGAAAATCCCAAGAGAGAGTGCAAGGCCATAACCATGACCAACATGGCCGAGCCTGGAGAGAGTGAGGAGGACATGAATCCCAGTGAGGGAGACCTCATGGGACGTCCTCTAAACAAAAAGGAGTTCCCTCCTAAGGAACTAAAGGAATCTGAAGCTCATACAGAGACCATAGAGATCCCATTGAACCTACTATTACCATTCATGAACTCTGATGAGTATTCTTCTTCTGAAGAAGATGAAGTCATTGCTGAAAAGCAAGTTGCTCAGTATCTAGGAGCAATCATGAAGCTGAATGCCAAGTTATTTGGTAATGAGACTTGGAAGGATGAACCTCCATTGCTCATTAATGAACTAAACACCTTGGCTCAGCTGAAGATACCTCAAAAGAAGCTGGATCCTAGAAGATTCTTAATACCTTGTACCATTGGCACCATGACCTTTGAGAAGGCTCTGTGTTTCCTGGGGTCAAGTGTAAACCTTATGCCACTCTCTATAATAGAGAAACTAGAAATCTTTGAGGTACAAGCTACAAGAATCTCACTAGAGATGGCAGACAAATCAAAGAAATAGGCTTATGAACTTGTAGAGGATGTCTTGGTAAAGGTTGAAGGCCTTTACATCTCTGCTGACTTCATAATCCTAGACACTTGGAAGGATGAGGATGAATCCATCATCCTTAGAAGACCCTTCCTAGCCACAGCAAAGGCTATGATTGATGTAGACAGAGGAGAGCTAGTCCTTCAAGTGAATGAGGACTACCTTGTGTTTAAGGCTCAAGGATCTCCTTCTGTACACACGGAGAAGAAGCATGAAAATCTTCTCTCAATACAGAATCAACCAAAGCCACCACATTCAAACTCTAAGTTTGGTGTTGGGAGGCCCCAACCATGCTCTGAATATCTGTAAAGCTCCATGAGAGCTTACTGTCAAGCTATTGACATTAAAGAAGCGCTTATTGGGAGGCATCCCAAATTTTATTTTTCATTGTTATTTTATGTTTTTTTTAGGTTGATGATCATGTGGAGTTACAAAAATAACTACAAAAATCAAAGCAAACTCAAAAATAGCATTAAAAATAGCACACCCCGGAGGAGGAGCTTACTGGCGTTTAAACGCTAGTAAGGGTAGCAGAATGGGCGTTAAACGCCCAGTCTGGCACCATTCTGGGCGTTTAATGCCAGAAAAGGGCACCAGACTGGCATTTAACACCAGAAAAGAGCACCAAGTTGGCGTTCAAGGCCAGAACGGGAAGAAAATCTGGCATTAAACGCCAGAAATGGGCAGCAATCTGGAGTTTAACGCCAGGATTAGCACTCATGTGGCATTTACACGCCAGGATGGTGCAGGGATGAGAAATCCTTGACACCTCAGGATCTGTGGACCCTATAGAACCCCCACCTACCTCAACTCACTCTCTCTCTCTTCTTCACACATTCCAATAACACCCTTCCCCAAATACCCTTCACCAATCACCTTCATCCACTCTTCCCCAAAAACCCCACCTACCTTAACATTCAAATTCACATCCTTTCCCTCCCAAACCCAACCCTAATACACGAACCCTACCCTTCTCTCCACTTCTATATAAACCCCTCATCCCTTCTTCATTTTCACACCTCATAAACACTTCTTTCCCCCACTTGGCCGAACCATTCAAACCTCTCCCTCTCCTCCATTTTCTTCTTCTTCTCCTCCTTTCTTTCTTCTTTTGCTCGAGGATGAGCAAACCTTTTAAGTTTGGTGTGGAAAAAGTATTACTTTTTGTGTTTCCATAACCATTTATGGCACATAAGGCTAGAGAAACCTCTAGAAAGAGGAAAGGGAAGGCAAAAGCTTCCACCTCCGAGTCATGGGAGGTTCCATCAAGACCACATCTATAAAGTTGTGGCCAAAAAGAAAGTGATCCCTGAGGTTCCTTTCATGCTAAAGAAGAATGAGTATCCGGAGATCC
Source organism: Arachis hypogaea (assembly GCF_003086295.3). Taxonomy (NCBI): domain Eukaryota; kingdom Viridiplantae; phylum Streptophyta; class Magnoliopsida; order Fabales; family Fabaceae; genus Arachis; species Arachis hypogaea. The sequence goes on along the minus strand of NC_092038.1, from coordinate 94,635,561 downwards.
GACATGAGATTCGAAGAAGAGGTTGGGAAGTTCTCACCAACCCCATTCAACAAGTCAGAATCTTAATGGTTCAAGAGTTCTATGCTAATGCATAGATCACCAAGAACCATGATCAAAGTGTGAACCCGAACCCAAAGAATTGGCTTACAATGGTTCGGGAGAAATACTTAGATTTCAGTCCGAAAAATGTAAGGTTGGCATTCAACTTGCCAATGATGCAAGGAGATGCACGCCCCTACACTAGAAGGGTCAAATTTGATCAACATCAAAGGTTGGACCAAGTCCTCATGGACATAAGTATAGAAGGATCTCAGTGGAAAGGAGACTCCAAAGGCAAGTCGGTTCAATTGAGAAGGCATGACCTTAAAGCCGTGGCTAGAGGATGGTTGGAATTCATCCAACGCTCCATCATTCCTACTAGCAACCGATCCGAAGTGACTGTAGATCGGGCTATCATGATCCATAGCATCATGATTGGAGAGGAAGTAGAATTTCATGAGGTCATATCTCTAGAACTCTACAAAGTGGCTGACAAAACCTCCACTTTAGCAAGGTTAGCCTTCCCTCATCTCATCTGTCACCTATGCAATTTAGTTGGAATTGTCATAGAGGAAGACATCCTCATTGAAGAGGACAAGCCCATCACTAAAAAGAGGATAGAGCAAATAAGAGATCCCACTCACGGACCTCAACAAGAGCATGAGGAAGTCCCTCATCAAGAAATCCCTGAGATGTCTCAAGGGATGCATTTTCCTCCACACAACTATTGGGAACAACTCAACACCTCTTTGGGAGATTTGAGTTCCAATATGGAGCAACTAAGGATGGAGCACCAAGAGCACTCCATTATTCTCCATGAAATTAGAGAGGATCAAATAGACATGAGGGAAGAGCAACAAAGGCAAAGAAAAGGCATAGAGGAGCTCAAGCGTTCCATTGGATCTTCAAGAACTAGCCGCCATCACTAAGGTGGACCCGTTCTTTGATTTCCTTGTTCTTATCTTTCTGTTTTTTGATTTTTATGCTTTATATTTGTCGATGTTTGTGTCTTTATTACATGATCATTAGTGTCTAGTGTCTATGCCTTTAAGCTATGAATGTCACATAAATCCTTCACCTTTCTTAAATGAAAAATGTTCCTAATTACAAAAGAATAAGAAGTACATAGATTTCAAAATTTATCTTTAAATTAGTCTAATTATTTTGATGTGGTGGCAATACTTTTTATTTTCTGAATGAATACTTGAATAGTGCATATTTTTTATAGTGAAGTTTATTAAATGTTAAAATTGTTGGCTCTTGAAGGAATGATGAACAAAGAGAAATATTATTGACAATCTAAAAAATCATAAAATTGATTCTTGAAGCAAGAAAAAGCAATGAATAACAAAGCTTGTGAAAAAAATGGCAAAAAAAAAGAAAAAAAGGAGAGAAGAAAGAAAAAGCAAGCAGAAAAAGCCAATAGCCCTTTAAACCAAAAGGCAAGGGTAAAAGGGATCCAAGGCTTTGAGCATTAATGGATAGGAGGGCCCAAAAGAATAAAATCTTGGCCTAAGTGGCTAAAACAAGCTGTCCCTAACCATGTGCTTGTGTCATATAGATCCAAGTGAAGAGCTTGAGACTAAGTGGTTAAAGTCGTGATCCAAAGCAGAAAGAGTGTACTTAAGAACTCTGGACACCTCTAACTGGGGACTTTAGCAAAGCTGAGTCACAATCTGAAAAGGTTCACCCAGTTTTGTGTCTGTGGCATTTATGTATCCGGTGGTAATACTAGAAAACAAAGTGCTTAGGGTCACGGCCAAGACTTATAAAGTAGCTGTATTCAAGAATCAATATAATAAACTAGGAGAATCAATAACACTATCTAAATTCTAAGTTCCTATAGATGCCAATCATTCTGAATTTCAAAGGATAAAGTGAGATGCCAAAACTGTTCAGAAGCAAAAAGCTACTAGCCCCGCTCATCTAATTGGGACTAAGTGTCATTGATATTATGAGATTCATTATATATTCTCTTCTTTTTATCCTATTTTGTTTTCAGTTGCTTGGGGACAAGCAACAATTTAAGTTTGGTGTTGTGATGAGCGGATAATTTATACGCTTTTTGGCATTGTTTTTAGATAGTTTTTAGTATGATTTAGTTAGTTTTTAGTATATAATTATTAGTTTTTATGATAAAATCACATTTCTGGACTTTACTATGAGTTTGTGTGTTTTTCTGTGATTTCAAGTATTTTCTGGCTGAAATTGAAGGACCTGAGCAAAAATGTGATTCAGAGGCTGAAAAAGGACTGAAGAAGTTGTTGGATTCTGACCTCCCTGCACTTGAAGTGGATTTTTTATAGCTACAGAAGCCCAATTGGTGCGCTCTTAATTGAGTTGGAAAGTAGACATCTTGGGCTTTCCAGCAATGTATAATAGTTCATACTTTTTCCGAGATTTGATGGCCTAAATTGGCGTCAAAACGTTGGTCAGAGACCCTTTTCTGGCGTTAAACTCCAGAACTGGCATAAAAGCTGGAGTTAAACGCCCAAACTGGCACCAGAGCTGGCGTTTAACTCCAAGAAAAGCCTATGCACATGAAAGCTTCAATGCTCAGCCCAAGCACACACCAAGTGGGCCCCGGAAGTGTATTTCTGCATCATTTACTTATTTCTGTAAACCCTATATTACTAGTTCATTATAAATAGAACCTTTTACTATTGTATTTTCATCTTTTGATCATCTTTGATCTTGGGATCAGGTCTTTGAACCCTTTTTTGATTGTTTCAAGTTATTTGGGAGGCATGGCCATTCGGCCATGTCTAGACCTTGTTCTTATGTATTTTCAACGGTGGAGTTTCTACACATCATAGATTAAGGTGTGGAGCTCTGCTGTTCCTCATGAATTAATGCAAAGTACTAGTGTTCTTCTATTCAATTCACACTTATTCTTGTTCTAAGATATTCACTCGTACTTCAACCTGATGGATGTGATAATCCGTGACACTCATCATCATCCTCCCTTATGAACACGTGCCTGACAACCACTTCTGTTCGATCTACGAGAGCTTGAGTGTGTATCTCTTGGCCTACTGGTTCACGACGCATGGTTGCCTATTCTGACTACAGAGCTTCCATTCCGTGCGGATAGAGTCTTCGTGGTATAAGCTAGAATTAATTGGCAGTATTCTTGAGATCCAAAAAGTCTAAACCTTGTCTGTGGTATTCCGAGTAGGATCTAGGATGGGATGACTGTGACGAGCTTCAAACTCACGACTATGGGCCGCAGTGACAGTGCGCAAAAGGATCATTGGATCTTATTCGGACATGATCGAGAACCGACAGCTGATTAGCCATGTGGGAAATAGTAGAGGACCATTTTCACTGAGAGGATGGATGGTAGCCATTGACAACGGTGATCCACCTACATACAGCTTGCCATGGAAAGGAGTATAAATGATTAGATGAAAGCAATAGAAAAGCAGAGGCTCAGAGGGAACAATGCATCTTCATATGCTTATTTGAAATTCCCACAAATGAATTGCATAAGTATTTCTATCCTATTTTATGTTTTATTTCGTTCTTTTAATTATCAAAACTTCATAACCATTTGAATCCGCCTGACTGAGATTTACAAGATGACCATAGCTTGCTTCAAGCCGACAATCTCCATGGGATCGACCCTTACTCACGTAAGGTATTACTTGGATGATCCAGTGCACTTGCTGGTCAGCTGCACGGAGTTGTGTATCACAATTCCATGTACCAGTAAGTTAAATGAGCATAAGTGTTCTTAACCCACAAATCCTAAATTGCTTGCTAATTGCCTTAGCAACAAATTAGCGTTAGTGGGAATAAGAACAATTAACAATCCAAGAATTGACACTAAATGTTGGACATTCCAACTCTATAAACCCAATTGCTTACTTTACCCAAGCCAAGAGCCAAAAATTTAGCCTAAAATGATGCTTGACATTTTGTCAAACACTTGGTAGTCAACAACCTTAAACATAGGAAAAATGAGAAAAGGCTTGAAAATAAAAGCAATAATTGATCTCAATCAACAAGAATAATACTATGAAGCATGAAACAAACATTAAACATCAAATTCATCAACAAGAAATTGAAATTGCAAATGAGAAGTGAAATTGAACTATAACTTGAATTAGAAGAAAGAGTAAGAACAATGTAACTATAAAGAGTAATAACAAGAGAATACTTACAATGGAAGCTAGCAAAATCCAAGATCAAAAATGGAAATGGTACTTGAATGTAAAACCCTAATATAAACCCTAATAGAGATGATGAAAAACTAAGAGAAAACTAAACTAAAAGCTTCCTTCTACTACTAAACTATCTTAATGATATTCTATGTTATGGTCTTCATTCCCCTTCCAATATAAGCTAAAAAACTTCAGAAATGGGCCTCCAAAGCCTCAAAATCGCGAGTCATGTACCATTTTAATGAAGTCATGTGCGGACACCTGTGCGGACGCACAGGCGTGTGCGTCCACACACTTGCGCAAATCCCTTCCTGTGCGTACGCATAAGTATCTATGTGCACGCACACTAGGCGATGCTTGGTTGGACACGCGACGCGCTCGAAACGATTCACGGGATCTGATTGGGCGCTTGTGCGTACGCACGAGTAGCTGTGCGCACGCACACGTCTCTGAACTCAACCCCTTTGATTCTTCATGTTTCCTCCACTTTGCATGCTCTTCTTCCATTTCCTCCATCCCATTCCTGCCTTATACACCTGAAATCACTCCCAAAGGCAAATGGAATAAAATAGATTAAATTAGGCATAAAAGAGCATATTTTCATAATCAAACACAAATTGGGAGGAAAGTTCAAACGCATGCTATTCAAGGGAATAAGTGCAAGTTTATGTGATGAAATCCATTCAATTCTAACAAAAAATCATCATGAAATATGAATTCATCAGTGGTACATTAAACCATCCACGCGTATGCGTGAGTCACTGGTACGCGTGGAAAGGCGAATGTTGGCACTCCAATGTTAAGTCAAACGTTGATGACAGCAACGAGAACCCAATTTTTCAAAGGGACGTTTGACTCAACGTTTGCCCAAAAATGTTAACTCCAACTTTAATACCAGAAAGGCACAATTGGCACACCCCTCTCCTCAATTGCATTAGGAGCCAATCCAATCAACCTCAACAAAGATCAAGAGGCCCAATCCATGAACCGGAAGGCTTAATGTAAAGTGTATAAATAGAGAAGAATTTGATTTAGAGGGGAAGCTAGTCAGTAGGGAATTTTGGGAGCATAGAGAGTTAGTTAGCAGATCTGAATTGTATTTTCCTTCGACATTTTTCTTTTGCATTTTCTCTGTAACTTTCTAATTTCTGGTTTTACTTGAGCTATGATGAACTAAACCCCAAATTTATTAGGGGGAGGAGCTCTATTGTAATTCCAATGAATCAATGAAGCTCTTCTTCTTCTCAATTCAATTGTGTCGCTATTGGGTATCTTCTATCTTAACTGTGAATTATTCACTCTGGAAGGGGGTTTAATTCAATTGAATGTGGGTGTGAGCCTCAGAAGGGGAATTACCTTCATTAGAATTGATGCTCTATCCATCACAATTCTCTTAATCAACACTATTTGGGGGGAATTGAGGTTTTGAGAATTTGTGTGGCTTATGGATGAGAGAATGTGCTCTAACTCTTCTCATGATAATTAGATAAAGGAATTGGCAAGATTGATTGTGATTAGAGAAATTGGATTACCAAGGAATTAGGATCCAATCAATTTCAATCCGCCATAGATATACTCACATGATTGAGAAATGAGCTAAGACTCAATTGGTTCATGAAGGATAACTATATCTCCAATCCCTGATGAATCATTTCCTCTAATTTTCTTCACTACAAATCTCTCTGATTTCATTTTCCATTTGATTTGGTTGCTGTTTGATTTCCTTCACCCATTTCCCTTTACAATTCATGCAATTTAAACTTCCTTGCAATTCAGATTCTAAAATTTTACTTTCTTGCACTCTAAGATTCAGTCATTTATATTTCTTGCAATTTAAGTTTCTGCTTTTTTAAGTTTCTTGCACTTTAAGTTTTAGCAATTTACCTTTCTTGCCATTTAAGCTTCTGCTAATTTATTTCTAGCATCTAAATTTCTTGCTATTTACCTTTTATTTATCAAATTTCACTCAAATTATTACTTGTTAGCTTAACTAAATTCATCACCATACAAAAATTCCTTAATCCATCAATCCCTGTGGGATTGACCTCACTCTAGTGAGTTATTACTACTTGATGCGACCCGGTTCACTTACCGGTTAGTTTGTGTGGAATCTAATTTTCACACCATCAAGTTTTTGGCACCGTTGTTAGGGTTTAATTCAGATAAACAATGATTAAGTAGGTGATAATCTAGATTAAGCATTTTCTTTTGTTTTTGTTAAGCACACTAACTATTTGAGATTTTGTTTCTACTAACCTTAACTTCACTCTAGCTACAGAGTGTTTTGTTTTTGTTTCTTTGAAGTGTTTGTGTTATATGCCAGGAGGAAGAAGAGGTACATCTACCTCCTTTGTTTCTGAACCAGAGAGAATTTTTTTGAGAATGAGAAAAGAAGCAAGAGGGAAGGGAGTAATAGGGGAAGAGGAATCAGAAGAGGAAGACCAAGAGATGGAGGGTAATCTCCTGAATCTACTAGAGGATGTGGCCAACAATAATGGCCAACCTCAAAGAAGAGTTTTAGCCTCCTATGCCATCCCCAACCCAAGAAACTGTGGGAGTATCATCTTAACTCCCAATGTTCATACTAACAATTTTGAACTCAAGCCACAACTCATAACACTAGTTCAGAACAATTGTCAATATGGAGGAAGTGCTATTGAAGATCCAAACCAACATCTCTTTGTATTTTTGAGAATTTGTGACACTGTTAAAACCAATGAAGTTATCCCTGACATTTATAAGCTTCTTTTATTCCCATTCTCGCTGAGAGACAAAGCCACATGTTGGCTAGAAACCTTCCCAAAATAGAGCATCACCAACTGGCATGATTTGGTTAGTAAGTTCTTGGCCAAATTCTACCCCCTCAAAGAGTCATTAAGTTGAAGACTGATGTACAGACTTTCAGGCAACAAGAAAGAGAGTTATTGTATGAAGCTTGGGAGAGGTATAAAGCTTTGATAAGGAGGTGTCCAGAGGGAACGTTTAGTGAGTGGGTTGAGCTCCATAATTTTTATGAAGGCTTGTCCTTGAGCTCAAGAAAAGCCTTGGATTATTCTTCCGGAGGATCCTTCCAGATGATGAAGACATCTCAAGAAGCTCATGATCTCATAGATATGGTAGCCAATAATGAGTATTTTTACTCTTATGAAAGACAAGCAGCTCCCAAGAGAGGCGTATTTGAGCTTGAAGGTGTTGATACAATCGTGGCTCAAAATAAGATTATGCATCAGCAACTTCAACAATAAATTGAAATGATGTCAAAGAGGATGAATGGACTACAACTTGCAGCTGTGAGCCTAAGAGCACAACTAATCAACCACCAGTTGTGTGGGGACAGCGGGAGGAAAGTTATGAAGAGCAGCAGCCTAAACAAATGCAATACATGCACAATCAAGGATCTGGATAGAATGAGTTCCATGGAGACACTTACAACTCATCTTGGAGAAACCACCCCAACTTGAAGTGCGGGGAGAACCAGAACCAGCAACCTTGGTAGAGAAACTCCAACCAAAATAATTCCCGCAACACAAACCACCAAAACCATCAAAACACTAACCAAAATTCATACAGAAAACCACAAAACGATTACCCCTTATCCACCTACTATCCACCAAATAACCCATCAACTAACCAAAATAACTATCATCCACCATCTACATCCCACACTCAACCACAACCACCCCAAGAATCTCAAAGAATCTCCAACTTGGAGATGATAAAGCATCAATAACTTGCCAACAGAAACCATGAGGCTTCATTGAGAAACTTGGAGAGACAAATTGGATAATTGTCCAAGCAAACAGCTGTAGAAAGACTAGCCAATGCACTACCAAGTGACACCATTCCCAATCCCAAAGAGGAATGCAAGGCAATTCAACTCAGGAGTGGAAAGACATTGGAGAATGAAAAAGTTGATAGCAAGAAGTAAATAGAGGAGGACAAACATGACCAAGAGACATTCAATAAGAAGGAGGAAGAGCCTTAAGTCTCAAAGAAAGGAAAACAAGTCATGACAGATCCCCCACAAGAATAGAGGAAGGAGGTTAAACCTTACATCCCTCCTCTGCCATATCCTCAAAGGTTGCAAAGAGAGCTCAAAGACCAGCAATTTCCTAAGTTTTTAGAGATTTTCAAGAAGTTGGAAATCAATCTTCCATTTGCTGAAGCATTAGAGCAAATGTCCTTGTATGCAAAATTTCTAAAGGAACTCATCAAGAAGAAGAGAAGCTGGAATGAAAAGGAGACTGTGGTCCTGACCCAAGAGTGTAGTGCTGTTATCCAAAGAGGTCTCCCACCAAAACTCAAACACCTAGGGAGCTTTATCATATCATGCACCATAGGCAACATGACATTGGAAAAGGCTCTCTGTGATTTAGGTGCAAGCATCAATTTCATATCTCTCTCATTGATGAAAAAGCTTGCAATAGAGGAAGTTAAACCCACCAGAATGTCACTTCAAATGTCAGATAGATCACTCAAGATACCTAATGGAGTTGTAGAGAACTTATTGGTGAAGGTTGGAGAATTTATTTTCCCTGCTGATTTTGTCATTTTGGGCATGGAAGAAGAAGGACACAATTCAATCATCTTGGGGCGACCTTTCTTAGCCACAGCAAGAGCGATCATTGATGTAGAAAAGGGAGAAATGATCATCAGGGTGCATGATGAACAAATGATCATTAATGTCTTTAAAGCCATGCAATATCCCCTGAGAAAGAAAAGCATATGAGAGTGGAAATGATAGAAGACTTGGTGGAAGTATTTGAAGCCCAAGGTCAGGAGGAACAACAAGAAGAAATGGAAGCAGACCAAGATGTCACAGAAGAAAGACTAGCTGAAATCCCTTTTGAAGGCAAGAAAGAGGAGGTGCCAAAGCAGGAATTGAAACCCCCTCCCTCCTCATCTCAAGTATGCATTTCTTAGAAGAAAAGAGACTCTGCCAGTAATCATCAATTCATCCTTAAACATGGAAGATGAATTAAAGCTAATTGAAGTGTTGAAAGCTCACAAGACAACTTTAGGATGGACAATTGATGATATTAAGGGCATAAGTCTTGCCATCTACATGCAAAAAATCTTGCTAGAAGTAGATTCAAGAGTGGTGCAACCTCAGAGGAGACTAAACCCAACCATGAAGGAGGTAGTCCAGAAAGAAGTAATGAAATTGTGGGATGCTGGGATCATCTATCTAATTTCTGACAGTCCATGGGTAAGCCCAGTTCAAGTGGTGCCAAAGAAAAGTGGAATGACTGTCATCACCAATGAAAAAAATAAACTCATTCCCACAAGAACTATAACAGAATGGAGGATGTGTATTGATTATAGAATACTGAATGAGGCTACAAGAAAAGATCACTTCCCTCTCCCTTTCATTGATCAAATGTTGGAAAGATTGGCTGGCCCTGCTTACTATTGCTTATTGGATAGATACTCTGGATACAATCAAATAGTGGTGGATCCCAAGGACCAAGAAAATACTTCCTTCACCTGTCTATTTGGAGTTTTTACATACAGAAGGATGCCCTTTGGGCTATGTAATGCTCTAGCAACCTTTCAAAGGTGTATGCTATCCATATTCTCTGACATGGTAGAAAAATTTTTAGAAGTCTTCATGGATGATTTTTTTGTCTTCAGTAACTCTTTTGATACTTGTTTGTAACATCTAACCCTTGTCTTGAAAAGATGCCAAGAAACAAATTTAATTTTGAATTGGGAAAAATGCCATTTCATGGTACCAGAAGGAATTGTTCTTGGGCATAAGGTTTCAAGCAAGGGTATAGAAGTTGACAGAGCTAAGATAGAGATCATAGACAAGTTGGCTGCACTAGTTAATGTGAAAGCAGTAAGAAGCTTTCTTGGGCATGCTGGGTTTTATAGAAGGTTCATCAAGGATTTTTCAAAAAAAGCTAAACCACTTAGCAACTTGCTAGTGGTTGAAAATCCTTTTATCTTTGATGAAAATTACAAGCATGCCTTTGAAACCTTGAAAAATAAACTCATTACAACGCCAATCATCACACCCCCAGATTGGGGACTTCCTTTTGAACTCATGTGTGATGCAAGTGATGTTGCAATTGGTGATGTATTAGGACAAAAGAAAGATAAGCTGCATCATGTTATATACTATGCAAGCAAGGTATTAAATGAGGCACAAAAAAATTATACCACCACTGAGAAAGAGCTTTTGGCAATTGTATATGCATTTGATAAATTTAGACAATACTTGATTGGTTCAAAAGTTGTAGTATATACTGATCATGCTGCTCTCAAGTATCTCATGTCTAAATAGGATGCCAAGCCAAGACTTATCAGGTGGGTGCTGTTACTAGAAGAATTTGATATTGAAGTAAGAGATAGGAAAGGAAGTGAGAACCAAGTTGCAGATCACTTGTCAAGACTGCCACAGGAGAGTAATCATAATGCACTACAAGCAGTGAATGATAGGTTCCCTAATGAACATCTTCTCCAAATACAGCAAGCACCTTGGTTTGCTGACATTGCAAACTACAAAGTGGTAAGGAAAATCCCCAAAGAATTCACTAGAAAACAGGTGAAAAGGCTACTCAATGAAGCCAGGAAATTCTTGTAGGACAAGCCATTCTTGTTTAGAAGGTGTTTGGATGGAATGATTAGAAGGTGTATTCCTGAAAGTGAGATGAAAAATATACTGTGGCATTGCCATAGTTCAGCTTATGGTGGACATTTTGGGCCAGAAAGAACAGCTACTAAAGTACTTCAGAGTGCATTTTATTGGCCAACCATATTCAAAGATGCCAGAGAGTTTGTCCACCAATGCAAATGAACTAACAAGGAGGAATGAAATGCCTCAAAATTTTATTGGCCAACCATATTCAAAGAGCTAGAGAACTAACAAGGAGGAATGAAATGCCTCAAAATTTTATTCTGGAAGTAGAGCTATTTTATCTTTGGGGCATAGATTTCATGGGCCTTTTTCCCCTATCATACTCCTTTAAATACATACTAGTAGCAGTAGAATATGTCTCAAAGTAGATGGAAGCCATAGCAACAACTACATGTGATGCACAAATTATTCTTCAATTCCTTAAGAAGCACATTTTTACTAGATATGGGGTGCCCAAGGGTCTTATTAGTAATGGTGGTAGCCATTTTTTGCAATAGACAAATGGAAAAATTACTCCACAAATATGGGGTAATTCATAAGGTGGCTACACCTTATCACCCCCAGACTAATGGCTAAGCTGAGCTTGCTAAAAGAGAGCTGAAGAGGATTATGTAAAAAACAGTGGGAACCACAAGAAAGGATTGGGCCAGAAAGCTAGAAGATGCTTTCTAGGCATACAAGACAGCATTTAAAACTCCTATTGGGGAGTCCCCTTTCCAGTTATTGTATGGCAAATCCTGTCACCTTCCTGTGGAGCTCGAACATAAAGCTTTCTGGGCCACTAAGCTCCTCAATCTTGACTCTTAAGCGGCAAGAGAGAAAAGGCTACTGCAACTCAATGAGTTGGATGAGTTTAGATTGGAAGCTTATGAAAATTCTAAGATATACAAGGAGAAGGCTAAAAGATGGCATGACAAGAGAATCTCAAAAAGGGAGTTCAAACCAGGACAACAAGTGCTCTTGTATAACTCCAGGCTCAAGGTTTTTCCTGGCTAACTCAAGTCCAAATGGACTGGCCCTTACTTGGTGACAAAGGTTCTCCCTTATGGAAACCTTGAACTCCTGAATAAAGCTACAAAAGACACATTCACAGCAAATGGTCACAGAGCAAAGCCTTACTTAGGAGGCCCTTAGAACAAAGAGGAGAGCATCCATGAACTGAGCTAAACAAGGAGGATAAAGAAGTGCTTGTTGGGAGGCAACCCAACCAGAGGTAGTTTTCTTTCCTAGTTGCTTCAATAAAAATTCAAGAATTCCCCTGTATTGTAAGGAATTAAGTTTGGTGTTGCACACCAAAAGGAGTATAAAAAGGATGAATGTGTGATTTTAAGTTTGGTGTTCTGCTTAAATTTGATGGAAAGACACTATAACCCTTTGAAGAACATCATGAGTCATGAATTCTAAAGCAATCAGGGAAATTTCTTGATAGTTGTTTGATTTTTTTTGTTTAATTAATAAACGCACAAGGTTTCATGCATATGATTAAACTTACTATGGACAGTAGCAAGGGACTAAGTTTGGTGTTCCCACACCAAAGTAAGTTCAAGAACCTACAACAATTCATGCATGCTAACCATTTTCTTAAGTGCTTGGGGAACAAGCAACTTCTAATGATTATGCAGGAAAGGCATTCAACCTCTTGAAAGAATCATACATCACCACCAAAAGAAATATAAAAGTTATAGATGATGATGACAAAAAAGGAAAGCTGGAAGACACTCCCAAAAGGTTGTATTGTAACTTAATTTCTTTTGCTTTGAAATGTTCTAAATTGGAAGTCTCTATGTACCCTGCTGATTAGTCTAATTAGTGCAAATTCTGATGTCTGCTAAGTGTTCTAGTATAAGTTTTATCTCATTCTCATATACTTAAATGATATGTCTTGTCCCTTTGCCTTTTGGTTGAATAAGAGAAGTGTTTGAAACAGAAAGTAAAAGTCCAATCTGGTAGGAACTAGAACAGAGATCAGTGGTGGTATGTGCTTGATTAGATTAGAAAGTTCAAGAATAAAGATGCAGGATAGAATGTCTCTTTTTAGTATAAACTTAAGTGCTGTTGTGAATATTTAATAAATAATTATCCTTATAAGAGAAGAAAAAGTAAGAAGGAAAGAAAGAAAAGCCTAGAATTGGCAACAAATGAATGAAAGAAACAAAGAATAGAAGCTAGACACCAATAGATTAAACCTTAAGACATATGCTTGTGGTGTCTTTGCACTAGGATCTACTTGGATGATTAGGTTCTAAGGGGTGTTTCAACACTTGGTAACTTGGGTTAACTAACCCAGAATTATCAACCAAAAATCCATTATCAAGAGCAACCTAATTGCAAGACATGTAGTAACCCAAAGAGGTACCGGACATCAATATTCTTAAGAAGAATTGTGAGCCAAGTGTCTGTAGTGAATATGTGTTGAATGAAAATTGAGCTAAAAAGCTGCTACAACACATGACACTGAGCAACAATTGAAAAAAATAAGTTCTGAAGCAAAATGAAGAAAAGAAAAATCTAACAAGGATTAATAAACAATAAGGTTCACATCAGTAACTCTGGTTAGCGTTGAGAGAGACATTTTACATCTGGAAGTTGATTATAATTGAGCTGCATTCTGTCTGCATAAAACCCCATGAAACAAATTCAATTACTTACTAATAAGGACTTATATGCTTATCTGTTTTCATTGCTTTTTCTCATGTTTTAGTGCCTGCTTGGGGACAAGCAAAATTTAAGTTTGGTGTTGTGATGGCAAGTCATCTTATGCTAGTATCACAAGCATTTTTTCATTCGTTTCATTAAGTTTTATGCACTTTCTTGAGCAATAAGTAAGTAATGGGATTGAAGTTTCATGCATTTCCTAAGATAATCAAACATGGTGGAATTTATGCATTTTCATGAGATTTTTGCTAAAATTACTTGTATGTTAAGAGCGATGCAAATTCTCGTGAATTTAGCAAAGCTTTTATGCACATTTTTTATTGATGATAGGGAAAGAGAAGCAAGGAAGAATGGCCATGGAAAGAAGAAGAGGAAGCAACGTTGGTGACCAAGTTTGTCCACCAATGTTGCCTCAAACGTGGGAAAGGACTGAGCTTTGATGCCAATATTGGAGGGAACGTTGGCAAGCCAACGTTAACCCCAATGTTTTTTATGTAATGTGCTTTTTGGAAAATGGAAAAAATGTGGTGACGCGTATGCATGCTATGTGCGCACGTGTGGATTTAAAATTTTGACAATCCACGTGCACGCGTAGGTTACATGCACGCGTGGATAGGTGAACGTTGGCACTCCAACGTTGAGTTAAATGCTGATGCCAACGTGCGAGATCTGAGTTCCAAAATCTTAATTTTGAAAAAGTGTATCGACGCGCACGCACATGCAATGAGTATGTGAAAAAGTGAAAGATTGGTAGTTAGGTTAAAACTCAATTGTATAGGTCATTATATAGGTTAGATGGGAAAGTTTAAGCTCATCAAAGATTCAAATTCTAGTCCACTTAACCGTATGTGATCCTACCTTGACCCTAGCCCCATTACAACCTTTGAGAAAGACCTCATGATATTTGTATGCATGCATTGGATAATTATTGATTGTTAGATGAAGAACAAATTTTGGATAGCATGATTAGGGGCGGATTGAGTGAATCAACCCCTAAACACCGAGCGATTAGAGTGTAAACACATCCAGTGAGGGTTTGATTGCTCAATTACATGTATTCACCACTATCATCTATATTCTTGCAAGTTTGTAAACCTTTTTAATAGTTCAATGCAATTGTGGGTTTGGTTGGGTTTAATTCCCATTGCCTTAGTACCTATGCTTGCATATGTTTCCTTGGAGGATTGAGTTGTTTTGGCCAGGCATTTGCATTCATATAGATAGTTTCATTTAGATAGTTTGCATTTAGATAGTTTAGTTGCATTGAATAAATGTCATACCCTTTACTTCATTCTTGGTTTAGCATGAGGACATGCTAAGGTTTAAGTGTGGGGAAGTTGATAAATCCCATTTGTAGGGTTTATCTTGTGTTGCATTTAGAGCATTTTGTTAACCTTTTCTCACATTTATTCAATGAAATAGCATGGTTTTGTGATTGTCTCTGTATTTGTGCTTAGTTGTGAAAACATGCTTTTTAGGTCCTTAATTTGATAGTTTTAATCTTCCCTTGATTCCACTAGATGCCTTGATATGTTTGCTAGTGATTTCAGATTGAATAGGGCTAGGAATGGATCAAAGGAGTGAAGAGAAAGCATGCAAAATTAAGAAATCATGAAAAGCCAAAGATTTGAAAAACGCCCATGGACGCGCGCGCACACTAGACGCTCCCGCGTGGATTGCGAAAAGCTCCATGGACGCGTACACGTGCTGTACGCGTACCCGCCGATGATGAC
Organism: Arachis hypogaea; assembly: GCF_003086295.3. Taxonomy (NCBI): domain Eukaryota; kingdom Viridiplantae; phylum Streptophyta; class Magnoliopsida; order Fabales; family Fabaceae; genus Arachis; species Arachis hypogaea. The sequence goes on along the minus strand of NC_092038.1, from coordinate 94,620,325 downwards.
ACGTGATTTTTGAGTGAAATCATGCCCAGTGAATTTAGAGAAGCTGTGGGGCCCAGTCTGGAACCAACTTTGGCGCCAAAATGCTTAAAAGAGCCAAGGATTAAAGGGGAATGTATCATTCATTCATCTAGGAATCATTCCATCATGAGATCTAGTTTTAGTTGAGTTTTAGAGAGAGAAGCTCTCACTTCTCTCTAGAGTTAGGATTAGGATTAGGTTTAGGTTAGAATTTCTAGATCTAGGTTTTAATCTTTACTTTTATCTACTTTTCCCTCTCAATTCCTTGTTGTTACATCTTGCTCTTCTACTCTTTTGTTGTGGTTCTCCTTTATTTTGTTTCTATACTTTGTTGTGGATCTAGTCTTGTTCCTTTATTTTCTTTTGAAGCAATTTGAGGTAATTCATGTTAATTGTGTTTTCTTTGATTGTTGTTGTTAATTTTTTGCACTTAATTGTTGTTAGAATTCATTCTTGTAGTTGAATTACTATGCTTTTCCTTATATGCCTTCCAAGTGTTTGATAAAATACTTGGTTGGATTTTAGAGTAGAATTTTATGTTATTGGCTTGGGATGGTAACTTAGGAATTCTTGAGTTACTAATGTCCAAGTAATTGATGATTGGGAGCCATTAACTCTAGTTCTCACTAATTGGATTAGTGGAGAGTTAGACTTATTGATTTGGATTGATATAGCTCATTTGACTTTCCTTTACTACTAGTTAGAGAATGATTTAATGAGATTGATCCTTACCAATTCTCATGTTGTGGTTAGTGATAAGGATAGAGATCCTTGACCACCAAACCTTGCCAAGACCTTCTTGTTATTTGAATTTTCTTGCCATTTACAATTCTTGTCTCTCATCTCAAAACCCCAAAATATATATCATAACAATAACAAGACACTTTATTGTAATTCCTAGGAAGAACGACCCGAGGTTTAAATACTTCGGTTATTAATTTTAGGGGTTTGTTACTCATGAAAAACAAATTTTTGTATGAAAGGATTATTGTTGGTTTAGAAACTATACTTGCAACGAGATTTCATTAGTGAAATTCTATACCATCAATTTTTCACTCATCGGGCTTCTTTAGCCCCTGCAGCTGAGGTCGGCCATCCCGAATCTAATCCTAATATTCAAATTTTAAATCGAGAGGATGGAACTGTGGATGCGACCCCTTTGAAGACCATTCCTCCATCTTCGACTCAGGATGCTGCCACTGAGGAGACCTTGGACACTTTGTGATTTCTTACGTATTTGTATAGCCCGGCTTGTGGGCTTGAACTCTTTAATTTTTGTAACTTTTGTATGGTGTGACTTCTTTTGACATTCAGTTGCTTTTCTTAGCAACTTTATTTTGGAAAACAACAAAACACTTTGAACTCTTAAGGCCGACTTTCAGGTGGCATTCTGAATCTTTAATGTTTTTATTATAATAGCTGTGTTTCTTTGATATGCTGACAGCACTTTTGCAAATCTTTGTAGAGTGTTGGTATTTTGCTTGTCCGACCTCTTTTGATCATTTCTGGTTTTGTCCACTTTCTCCTTGGTCGAGGTGAACCTTGGGGCTAACTTGTTCGACCACTTTTTAGAGTTCTCATAGAACCTTTTTAGTTAGTCTAAACAATTTTGATAGCCTTGTCGTACAGTTATGGCTTTTTGGGCAAAGTTGCGTCCCTTTTAGCGCACGCTTTTTGTTGGTCCGACTTCTCCTGTCGATCCTCCTTAAGTTATTTTAGTAGTCCATTTTTAGTCAAACCCTGTCAGGCCACTTTTTATGGATTACTTTTTATAACTTGTTGATCTGTTTAGTCCGACTTCTTCTTTGTCGGTCCTTCCTAAGTTATTTTTAGTAGTCCATTTTTAGCCAGACCTCGTCAGACCACTTTTTATGGATTACTTTTTATAACCTCTTGCATTAATCTATTTTTATCGCTTTCACCTTGCCGACTTCTTTGTAATCGGGTGATGAATTTGGTTTTCATCTTGCCGACTTTGTCGTGATCGGGAGATAAATTTTGTTTTCATCTTGCTGACTTTGTCGTGATCGGACGATGAATTTGGTATTCATCTTGCCGACCTTGTCGTGATCGGGTGATGAATTTGGTTTTCACCAGAGTTGTTGGAGGCTGCCGCCGCTCTTTCTGGTTCTGTTTTGAGTTGTTGGAGGTTGCCGCCGCTCTTCCAGAAATTTAACTCTGCTTGAGCCGTCTCTGCTATAATTCTCACAGCTCACTGCAATCATGTCTCAGGTTAGGGTTCTCTTCTCCTTCGTAATCTTAGGAAGCCAATTCTATTCTCAGATTGGGGAAATTGAGGAATGTGTTTAGGATGTATATATGTTCTTTGAAAGGGTCAAGTGTATATGCTTATTGAATATGCTTTTTCGAGTTGCTAGCATATAATGCTATGCTTTGAGGTTCGAGGCCTAAACATGTTCAGAAACAACTGTATGTATATTTTTTCTTTTCTTTCTATTTTCACTTTCATCATCATGATGTGCGTCTTTTCTGAGTTTCTTGTGCTGAATTTTCAGTGTTTTCCCTAGCTTGTGGTTAGTACAGGCAACCGCAGAAGCTTTCAGAGTTGCTGAAGCTTCTGGTGTAGAATCATATCACAAACACTGATTGTGATATAAACACAAGCATGCACACTGCATTATGTGCTAAACTAGGAAGATGATTGCAGCAGGGATTGGTTATGAATTTATCAGACAATTAGACATGATCACATCACATGAATATTATTTCCAAGAATCTAGCATTTGAATGCCATTTTAATTTTATATCACACTGAGAAGAGATTTTCTCTGTTTTGCAGTTTCTCATATTGATGTCCATTTGCACTAATTGTGCACTTCTAGCATGGCTATTCGATGAGGAGGGAAAATGGAAGATTGAGCCGGGACTCGTGGTGATTTTGATAATGGAGCATGCTCTATTGTTGATAAAGTTCGGTTTCTCTCGTTTGGTTCCTTCGGTAATGGACATTATTTCTTCTCATTATTTTAACATTCTACATTTCATTACTTTTCAATTCAAATTGTTTCATGTGACATGACACACTATGTTGCTCTATGTCACTGTTTTTCATCACAGGAACCAGCTTGGGTTAGAGCAGCCTGTGCGAAAAACAGTTCGCAAGCACGAGACATGTATACTAAGAGGCTCTTGAGGACTATTTCTGGAGGAGAAAAGACAAGAGAGCTGAAGAAGATTGAGTAAGTTTTGATTTATTTTTTTGAATCTTAGAAGTCACTTCAATGCTGCAAGGTGGTAAAAAATTGCACAAGCCAGGCTTGTTATTTTTGTTGTATGTTGTTAGGAAGGGATTTTGTTGTTACTGTGGTGATAAGAAAATTCTAGGTAGACCTTTTTTTTTAGACGAATATGACGATGATTCACGTTCGCATTCACTCTTCCTCAATCCAAATCAAAATCCACCAGATGCAAACTTCTTTTCTGCTTCTTCCTCTTCTGCTATTAATCTTCTTCCTTCTTCCACTGCCTTCCCTCCATAACATTCATTCATAAATTTGGATACCAATCATTCTTCTTCTTCTTCCTCCTCCTCACAAAGATTATTATCCATTCAACCACCCCAACCCCAACCCTACCTTCTTGTTATATAAAATAGCATGTCAGTGGCTTATCAATGTTAGACGTATCATATATCTTGTTATGAAATTATCATTAATTTTTATATGTTATTTGCTCGAGTGTAGATGTGGATTGCAAAGGCAGAATATGATGAATCAGGTCCATCAATCGTTCACAGGAAATGCTTCTAATGTTGCAAAGCTTTCAACAAGTTACAATTCACATTTTCATTACATATAATATTATTAGTTGATTGAGGAGCTCTCCTTTTCCTATATTGTTACCATTTTTTCCATGTTTCTATATTTTAAAAGCATAAGCTAAGCAAGATATGAAAGATTCTTCATTGAATTCTTTTTTATCCTCATTACCATTTTGTTGTATAATAAAAACTATGTACTGTTACTATTCAATTTGGTTAAACCAACCATTTTTTGCAAGAATATTTTTATAGTAGATATACTGCTATATATCTGACATAATTCACAGTATTAAGTGGATGAAATAGAAGCATAAGAAAAAAGCAAAGAACCATGCTTTGAAAGTGTCTTGTTTTTAATGCTTATTGAACAATTTGAATGAATGTTTATGTGTGTGTTTGTTCTTTGTCTGTGTTCAAAAGGAAGAGGATGAAGCATGAATTAAGAAGGCGCTTGTGACACTGTGAACTTCACAGAAGAAAAGATTGGTTTGACGAGAGAACAACTAATACAATGTTCACTGTTTGTTTCCATCCAGCACCAAGGTTTTTCTTTTCCCCTTTATATTTTGTGATTGTGCGACTGTTTTAAAATTCTGATCTTAGGCATAAAGATAGTTTTTGGTGTTATCAGGATCATGAAAGCATCTTTATCGTCTCAATATGAACAAGACTAAGTTGCAAAGGTAGAATTTGATTCACAGAGAGG